>NC_137891.1:15808209-16408209 GCF_963455335.1 Martes martes | reverse complement strand
ACTTAAAGAGATGGTGTGAATAGAAAAGTCAGCATGAAGATGCCTCGTAAGCTTCCTCCTTCCATGCCTCCTTTGTGCTTTTATTCTTAGGAATATTCATTCTCTTACTTCTCTTCTCTTACTGAGGGAGGAGATGAACTGGCCTCTCCTTTTACAAAGGGTTGGCATATTATAAGGACTTACAGAAGATAGTAAAGTTTCCGGATCCATGGGATGGCTCAGACCCGTGGGTGTCCCACTGTTCATCTGACTTGAAGCTGGTCATCTCTGTAAGGTCTGCAGACTGTGGGGGTCAGTCACGGTTCTGTCTTCGTGCTGGAGCGTTTCCTTCCAACTTGTGACAGTTCTCCAGGCTGGCCATCACACATTCCTGATGTTCAAACCGTGGACAACAGTCACGGTGGGGGGCATAGTCCCCACTGGCAACCGAGGAGTGACTGTTCTCTGAGCCACGCTTTCTAAAAACAAGGCTGGATATCGCTTTTGAGAATACTGGCTAAGTAACCCTGGATGGGCTGTGTGATCATTCAGAACCCCACTTTCCTTATCAGGAAAATAGGGATGGGTAAGGCTTACCCTGCAGTTGCAGGCAAGTGTTAAATGATGTGGAGTGAGAGTTCCTGGGACATCATCACCATTGGTGAGTCCTGACAGATATGCTCGGCTCAGCATCCTATTAATGTGACTCCAGCCGTGACAGAGTCACTTACCAGAGTGTTCCCTTTTGTGAACAAAAGAGATCTACGAAGTTTCAGTCTTTCTGACTTCGCAGCCCTGCAGGGGCATGAATTGCTCACAGCCCCATCAGAGGCCCCCGCTGGTTGCCAGCACCCAGCCAGCATCTCCAGTTGGAATATAAGCGGGATAACCGGTGGGACTCTCCGAAGAGTCTTGGGTCTGCATAACCTGAAACCTGGGCAGAGGGTTCCATTCCCTCGGATGCTGCCCTTCCAATTAACCTGTGCTGAACGATGTCATTCAGTCCATTTCAAAGATTAAGAAAAACAGTTAGATCGTTTCTCTTGGGATCAAAATAAAACCTGTTTCTTGTGAGAGGTTACAGAGAAGATAGACTAGAAGGATCCAGGCTGGTCACTCAGCCATACTGTCCACCCTTCCATCACTGTTCCCGCAGAGCTCTGTTTATGGAACTGCCTCTCAGCCCTTCCCTCTCACTGACATTAGCATGAAATTGGAGGACTCAGACCTGGTGTGTGTGTGTGTGTGTGTGTGTGTGTGTGTGTGTTCGCATATGCACATGTATGAATGGGCACATGCACTTACACATATCGGAAAGGAACATTTCCAACACTCCAGGAAACCCTCTTGTGCTCCTTCCTCACTCACGTCCCCTCCGGGTGTCACTGCTGTGCTGACCTCTAGCAACTTGCTTTTGAACTTCATGTACATGGGATCACATGGCTTGCACTGTTTTGTGTCTGGGCTTCCTTTGCTCATTGATGTGTCTGTTCAACTGATTTATATTGTTGCTTGGCTCAGAAAGCAAGCGTGTGGCTTTATTTGCTAGTGGTTAGTAATGAGTGGTGCCACTCTCACTTCTGTTCCTTGATGCGCATGCCCAGGGATCTTTACTAAGTCAGAAACAGCCCCATATGTTAGGTGAAGATTCAGACCATGTACAGTCCCCCAAAGAGCCTTACTCCAGCCCTGTAGGGGTTGCCAGCCAGCTAACACTATGACTTAGTCTTTCACTGTTTTGTGAGGCCAGCTGCTTCAGGATAATGGTAAGACCAGTGAATTCTGTGACCATGACCCCACTGCCTGCTCTCCACTTGTCTTGTTAGTGAGGGCAGTGCTAGCTGCTGTAACAGAACAGACCCACCCTGGAACCTCAGTGGCAAACTCACCAGATGCCTCTTTCTTGCTGGCTTACAGTTCAGTCGCCAGTGGAGTGTGGGTCCCAGACTGATGGGCACGGTGCCATCTTCAACACCTGCTAGCAGATGGGGGGAGAGAGAGAGAGCAGAGGAACAAGAGTGAATTTCGCAAGCACAGGAGCTGGTGTAGATTACTTCTCTTCATGTGCTTGGGCCATAACTCAGGTACATGCTTACAACCAACTGCAAGTGAGTATGGGAATTACAACCAACAGTGTGCACATCCAGGGAATGGGGGAGGTGGGCTGAGAAATAGCAGCCCTGTCTCTGCCACAGGAGGTATTCACAATAGACCTTCAGAGTTCAGGTGGTAGAATGCTGGCTCTGGAAGGGATCATAGAGGTCACGTAGCTCACTGGTTTTCTACCAGGATTGTGCCATCCTCTTAGGGACCACACGACCAGAAATGTGTGGTGGTGTCTTGATTATGACAATCAGCGACAACCACTCACTAGTGGCGGTGGCCAGGGGCTGGGAATGGTAGACTTCCTGCAATGTGCAGTGCAGTCCCAGGCAGGGAACAATGACCTCCACCTATTCATTTTATAGGGGAGGTAAAGCCCAAGGTGGGAAGATGTCTGTCTGTGGTCACAGTGTGTCCTGGGACATCAACTCAAGTGCCCCACTCTGGGTCCAACGTCTGCACTCCTCCAACACAAGACACGGTGGTTAACAGTGCAGGTTTGGGAGCCAGACAACCTGAGTTTAGATCCCGACTCCAGTATGTTCTATCTGTGTGATGTGGGGCGGATGACTTACTAATCTTCATTTTCTTCATCTGTAAAATGGGGATAACCTTAGTACTTGTCTCATATACTAGTTTTTGAGAATAAGAATGAGTTAATTGTTGACTGAGCAAAAAGCTCAGAACAGTGCCTAGGCCATGGGGACCGCTCCTTAAATGTTGGGTGTCAATATTTCCCACAATATTTGTATGTAGCTGTTTTCATGAAAATGAATGCTATTTCCCCTCTCTTAATGAGTTTTAATGAGGTATAATGTATTTGTAGAAAAGTTGACATAGCATAATGATGCAAATTAATGAATTTCCACCAACTGGATTGACCCTTATAATCAGCATCCAGATCAGTATCAGAAGCATTGCCGGTGCCCGCAAAGCTCCCTTTTCCTCCCTACCAGTCACATTCCCCACAAAGGATAAATCATTATTCTAAATTCTAACAGTGTGGATTCTTTCATGCCAACGTTTGTACTCTATATGCATGGAAACACATAGCATGCACTTTGTGTATGTCTGATTTGTTTCACTCGACATTATATTTGTGAGTTCTGTACCTCTCAACTCCTCCCCTCTCCCTCTCTCCTTGTTTATTGGGAGGGACTAAAGTGCTGGTACAGAGGGAAAATAGATGGGTGGTGACTTAACAAGAATTTTTAAAAGGAAAACATGCTATGGGTGCCTGGGTGGCTCAGTGGGTTAAGCCTCTGCCTTTGGCTCAGGTCATGATCTCAGGGTCCTGGAATCGAGCCCCGCATCGGGCTCTCTGCTCGGCAGGGAGCCTGCTCTCCCCTCTCTCTCTGCCTGCTTCTCTGCCTACTTGTGATCTTTCTCTCTCATAAATAAACAAATAAATAAATAAATAGATTAAGTACGAGGATTTGGTGAGCTTTTCTGTCTTATTTAAAATCCTGACATTTAAGAATTCCAAGTGTGGTAAGAAGTTTTGAATTAGTGATTTCAGGTCTGTGGAAGGAATAAAAAAATGAGAGTAATGAAAACTAAAAAACGAAAAGCAAACAACCAACAAGCAATAAAAAAGCCCAAACCATACTTAGCATCTTTTCCAGGCTGTCGCTAGACAAGATGCTTGTTCAGTAGAGCTATTTCATCCCCTTCTACAACTTTTTCCTGATAATTCTATTTGTGATAACTGAAGGTTCATTTCTTTATATAATGAAAACACACTCTAAGTACAGCAATTTTTCCACTCCCAGAAAAATGATCTCTGCTGCCTGTACACTTTGTGAGGTGGCCCTAAATGACCCCTCTGTTTCTTTCCCCTAGCATACCTCCCTGCAGGCCTGTTGGTATATTCGTGTGAATAATAAATAAAAGTCTGTTGACTTGAATCGATACTAATCTTTATTTTCCAGTAGGAGTCATTGTCTGCTTAATTTCAGGATGTAGATGTAATAATTTCTCTCTCTTTCACTGTAGCCGCAAAACCAATTCTGAGCTAATGATTCAACAAGGCAGGAAGTCACCAAAGAGTTGCCAGACATTTCAAGAGAGGTGCAATATAAAGTAAAGTGTATACTCCACAGAGAGATTCATAAATAACTCAACAATTCAGCCAGGGAGGAGGAGCTGTGAGTTATAACCTGCACCTACAATGGTATCCAGTTTGTGGCTGAATCTGGGATTGCTGCCAGGTGAGATGGAATGGTTGTCCAAGGTGATTAAGATCGAGTAAAGGGCAGGAATATTTTTCTTAAATAAATAGTGAAGGAAGTTGCTGTTGGATAAGGAAGTGAAGTGGATAAGGCCTGATGGTAGAAAAAGCAAAGGATTGGACTAGTTTCTTTTCATCTTTGCAAGAACTGACTTTTTACCTTCACATGTCATTGTAGAGTTGGACGTTTTGAGAATTCTTAATAATTGCCCATATATGATCTCCCTGTTTCCTTGCACACACCCGTGGCTTCAACCATTCTTGCACAGGTGACTCCCAGATCTGTATCTTGAGCACATCCCATCTCCTGTGCTCTGAATCTGTAGATTTAAATGCTGGCTGGGCATCTCCATCTGATGTCTTGCCATATTACCTACAGAGATGATGTCTCTGGCATCATCTCTGTAGGTAATATGCCCAGAGGTAAGTCCAGGATTTCTACCCCTTTCCTGTCAAATCTATTTCATACTATCTTATGTGACTTGATAAATGGCACTACCCACTTGCTCAAGCTCAAGCTATGAATCTGGAAGTCAATTTAAGTCAAAGGAAGTCAACTCTCCTCTCTCTATTTCTTCTCACATCTTCCATTATTGCCAAATCTTGCCCATTCTACTTTCCAAATACTGCTTAAGTTCAACTGGCCATTCTTTCAATTCTCATCACCTCTAGGGAATTTGATTCCTTTCTATTTCCTAACCAAATTATTCCAGTAGTCTTCCAAGTAGTCATCTGGTCTCCAGTTTGACCAGATGGGTCTTGTCAATCTACCTTGTACACTGATGCTATAAGGATCAATGTCAGATTATATCCGAGTCTAATAATGTATACAAAAAACTATGCACAACAACCAAATGGCATTTGTTCCAGGTATGGAAAATTGGCTCATGAATCAAACATTAGTCAATGCAATCTACCATATCAGCAGGCTAAAGGAAGAAAAATCATATGATCATATCAAATTGATGCAGAGGACGAATTTGACAAAATTCAACACCCATTCATGATTTAAACTTAGAATTGAGGGTGACATCCTTAACTTGATACAGAACTTCTACAAAAACCTGACATCTAACATCATACTTGATGATGAGGGACTGGATTCTTCCCTCTAAGATTGGCAGCGATGGAAGGAATGTCCTCTCTCCCCATTCTTCTTCTTCTTTTTTTTTTTTTCTTTTCAGCATAACAGTATTCATTGTTTTTGCACCACACCCAGTGCTCCATGCAATCCGTGCCCTCCCTAATACCCACCACCTGGTTCCCCCAACCTCCCACCCCCCGCCCCTTCAAAACCCTCAGGTTGTTTTTCAGAGTCCATAGTCTCTCATGGTTCACCTCTCCTTCCAATTTCCCTCAACTCCCTTCTCCTCTCCATCTCCCCATGTCCTCCATGTTATTTGTTATGCTCCACAAATAAGTGAAACCTATGATAATTGACTCTCTCTGCTTGACTTATTTCACTCAGCATAATCTCTTCCAGTCCCACCCATGTTGCTACAAAAGTTGGGTATTCATCCTTTCTGATGGAGGCATAATACTCCATAGTGTATATGGACCACGTCTTCCTTATCCATTCATCTGTTGAAGAGCATCTTGGTTCTTTCAATAGTTTGGCGACTGTAGCCATTGCTGTTATAAACATTGGGGTACAGATGGCCCTTCTTTTCAGTACATCTGTATCTTTGGGGTAAATACCCAGTAGTGCAATTGCAGGGTCCTAGGGAAGCTCTATTTTTAATTTCTTGAGGAATCTCCACACTGTTCTCCAAAGTGGCTGCACCAACTTGCATTCCCACCAACAGTGGAAGAGGGTTCCCCTTTCTCCACATCCTCTCCAACACACGTTGTTTCCTGTCTTGCTAATTTTGGCCATTCTAACTGGTATAAGGTGGTATCTCAATGTGGTTTTAATTTGAATCTCCCTGATGGCTAGTGATGATGAACATTTTTTCATGTGTCTGATAGCCATTTGTATATCTTCACTGGAGAAGTGTCTGTTCATGTCTTCTGCCCATTTTTTGACATGATTATCTGTTTTGTGTGTGTTGAGTTTGAGAAGTTCTTTATAGATCCTGGATATCAGCCTTTTGTCTGTACTGTCATTTGCAAATATTTTCTCCCATTCCGTGGGTTGCCTCTTTGTTTTGTTGACTGTTTCCTTTGCCGTGCAGAAGGTTTTGATCTTGATGAAGTCTCAAAAGTTCATTTTCTCTTTTGTTTCCTTTGCCTTTGGAGACATATCTTGAAAGAAGTTGCTGTGGGTGATATCGAAGAGGTTACTGCCTATGTTCTCCTCTAGGATTCTGATGGATTCCTGTCTCACATTGAGGTCTTTTATCTATTTCGAGTTTATCTTTGTGTATGGTGTAAGAGAATGGTCAAGTTTCATTCTTCTACATATAGCTGTCCAGTTTTCCCAGCACCATTTATTGAAGAGACTGTCTTTTTTCCACTGGATATTTTTTCCTGTTTTGTCGAAGATTATTTGGCCGTAGAGTTGAGGGTCCACATCTGGGCTCTCTACTCTGTTCCACTGGTCTATGTGTCTGTTTTTATGCCAGTACCATGCTGTCTTGGTGATCACAGCTTTGTAGTAAAGCTTGAAATCAGGTAACGTGATGCCTCCAGTTTTATTTTTGTTTTTCAACATTTCCTTAGCAATTCAAGGTCTCTTCTGATTCCATACAAATTTTAGGATTATTTGCTCCAGCTCTTTGAAAAATACTGGTGGAATTTTGATCGGAATGGCATTAAAAGTATATATTGCTCTAGGCAGTTTAGACATTTTGACAATGTTTATTCTTCCGATCCAAGAACACGGAATGGTCTTCCATTTTTTTGTGCCTTCTTCAATTTCTTTCTTGAGTGTTCTATAGCTCCTTGAGTACAGATCCTTTACCTCTTTGGTTAGGTTTATTCCCAGGTATCTTATGGTTCTTGGTCCTATAGTAAATGGGATCGATTCTCTAATTTCCCTTTCTGTATTTTCATTGTTAGCGTATAAGAAAGCCACTGATTTCTGTACATTGACTTTGTATCCTGCCACGTTACTGAATTGCTGTATGAGTTCTAATAGTTTGGGGGTGGAGTCTTTTGGGTTTTCCATATAAAGAATCATGTCATCTGCGAAGAGAGATAGTTTGACTTCTTCCTGCAATTTGGATACCTTTTATTTCTCTTTGTTGTCTGATTGCTGTTGCTAGGACTTCTAATACTACGTTGAACAAGAGTGGTGAGAGTGGGCATCCTTGTCATGTTCCTGATCTCAACGGGAAGGCTGCAAGCTTTTTCCCATTGAGGATGATATTTGCTGTGGGTCTTTCATAGATAGATTTTATGAAGTTCAGGAATGTTCCCTCTATCCCTGTACTTTGAAGCGTTTTAATCAGGAACGGATGCTGGATTTTGTCAAATGCTTTTTCTGCATCAATTGAGAGGACCATGTGGTTCTTCTCTCTTCTCTTATTGATTTGTTCTATCACATTGATTGATTTGCGAATGTTGAACCATCCATGTAACCCAGGGATGAATCCCACCTGGTCATGGTGAATAATCTTTTTAATGTGCTGTTGGATCCTGTTTGCTAGGATCTTGTTGAGAAACTTAGCATCCATATTCATCAGTGATATTGGTCTGAAATTCTCCTTTTTGGTGTGGTCTTTGCCTGGTTTGGGGATCAGGGTAATGCTGGCTTCATAAAAAGACTCTGGAAGTTTTCCTTCTGCTTCAATTTTTTGAAACAGCTTCAGGAGAATAGGTGTTATTTCTTCTTTGAAAGTTTGATAGAATTCCCCAGGGAATCCGTCAGGTCCTGGGCTCTTGTTTTTTGGGAGGTTTTTGATCACTGCTTCAATCTCATTACTAGATTTAGGTCTATTCAGGTTGTCAATTTCTTCCTGGTTCAATTTTGGGAGTTTATAGTTTTCCAGGAATGCACCCATTTCATCTAGGTTGCTTAGCTTATTGGCATATAACTGTTGATAATAACTTCTGATGATTGTTTCTACTTCCTTGGTGTTAGTTGTGATCTCTCCCTTTTCATTCATAATTTTATTAATTTGGGCTTTCTCTCTTTTCTTTTGGATTAGTGTGGCCAATGGTTTATTGATCTTATTGATACTTTCAAAAAACCAGCTTCTAGTTTCATTGATACATTCTACTGTATCTCTGGTTTCTACCTCATTGATCTCTGCTCTAATCTTGATTATTTCCCTTCTTATGTGTGGAGTTGGTTTGATTTGTTGTTGATTCTCCAGTTCTTTAAGGTGTAGAGACAGCTGGTGTATTCTGGATTTTTCAATTTTTTTGAGGGAGGCTTGGATGGCTATGTATTTCCCCCTTAGGACCACCTTTGCTGTATCCCATAGGTTTTAGACCGAAGTATCTTCATTCTCATTGGTTTCCATGAATTGTTTAAGTTCTTCTTTGATCTCCTGGTTGATCCAAGCATTCTTTTTTTTTTTTTAAGATTTTATTGATTTATTTGACAGAGAGAGATCACAAGTAGGCAGAGAAGCAGGCAGAGAGAGAGAGGAGGAAGCAGGCTCCCCGCTGAGCAGAGAGCCCGATGCGGGGCTCGATCCCAGGACCCTGGGATCATGACCTGAGCTGAAGGCAGAGGCTTTAACCCACTGAGCCACCCAGGTGCCCCTGATCCAAGCATTCTTAAGCAAGGTGGTCTTTAGCTTCCAGGTGTTTGAGTTCCTTCCAAACTTTTCCTTGTGATTGAGCTCCAGTTTCAAAGCATTGTGATCTGAGAATATGCAGGGAATAATCTCAGTCTTTTGGTATCGGTTGAGTCCTGATTTGTGACCCAGTATCTGGTCTATTCTGCAGAAGATTCCATGTGCACTTGAGAAGAATGAGTATTCTGTTGTTTTAGGGTGGAATGTTCTGTGTATATCTATGAGGTCCATCTGGTCCAATGTGTCATTCAATGCTCTTATTTCTTTATTAATTTTCTGCTTCAATGATCTGTCTATTACTGAGAGAGGCATGTTAAGATCTCCTACTATTAGTGTATTCATATCAATATGACTCTTTATCTTGATTAATAGTTTTCTTATGTAATTGGCTGCTCCCATATTGGGGGCATAGATATTTACAATTGTTAGATCATCTTGGTGGAATTATGAATTTAATTTAAGAATTATGTAGTGTCCTTCTGTATCTCTGACTACAGTCTTTATTTTAAAATCTAATTTATCTGATATGAGAATCGCTACCCCAGCCTTCTTTTGAGGCCCATTGGCATGAAAGATGCTTCTCCATCCCTTCCCTTTCAGTCTGGGTGTATCTTTAGGTTCAAAATGGGTCTCTTGTAGACAACATATGGATGGGTCCTGTCTTTTTATCCAATCTGCAACCCTGTGTCGTTTTATGGGCGCATTTAGGCCATTCACATTGAGAGTGATTATTGATAGATACGTTTTTATTGACATCGTGTTACCTTTGAAGTCTTTCTGTCTGTAGATTGTCTCTATATTTCTGTTCAATGATATTTTTAGGATTTTTTCTCTTTTATAGAACCCCCTTAATATTTCCTGCAGTGTCGGCTTGGTGGTTGCATAGTCTTTTAAGCCTTGCCGGTCTTGGAAACTCTTTATCTCCCCATCCATTTTGAATGTCAGTCTTGCTGGATAAAGTATTCTTGGCTGCATGTTCTTCTCATTTAGTGCCCTGAATATATCTTTCCAGCCCTTTCTGGCTTGCCAGGTCTCTGTGGACAGGTCTGACATTATTCTGATGGCCTTTCCTCTGTACATAAGGAGCTTCTTTGTCCTAGCTGCTTTCAAGAGGGTCCGCCTACAATTATAATTCTTCATTCTTACTATTAGGTGTCTCGAGGACTTTCAAGAATCTATAATCTTGGGGTGCCTGGGTGGCTCAGAGGGTTAAAGCCTCTGCCTTCGGCTCAGGTCATGATCTCAGGGTCCTGGGATCGAGCCCTGCATCGGGCTCTCTGCTCCGCGGGGAGCCTGCTTCCTCCTCTCTCTCTGCCTGCCTCTCTGTCTACTTGCGAAGTCTGTCTGTCAAATAAATAAAAAAATTTAAAAAAAAATCTTAAAAAAAAAAAAGATTCTTTCTAAAAAAAAAAAAAAACGAATCTATAATCTTGGGGGGAAACTGTTCTGCCGCTAGTACATGAACGCTGGTTCCATTCTTGAGATTGGGAAAATTTTCATGGAAAACTTGTTCCACTATATCTTCTAGACTTCTTTCTTTCTCCTCCCCTTTAGGGATTCCAATAATTCTGACGTTGGAACGTTTCATGGCATCATTTATTTCCCTGATTCTGTTTTTGTGGCTTCTAAGCTGTTTGTTCCAGGCTTCCTCCTGATCCTTTCTCTCTATCTGTTTGTCCTCCAGATCACTAATTCTATCTTCTGTCTTAGTTACCCTAGCTTTTAGAGAATTTAGATTAGATTGGAACTCATTGAGAGCATTTTGAACATCATCCCTGGTGGCTTTCAGTTCTGCCCTAACATTGTGAACATCATCCCTGGTGACTTTCAGTTCTGCCCTAATCAATTCCGTTTGGTCATCCATGGCTTTCTCCAACCTAGCTATTGCCTGGATAATTGTTAGCCTGAATTCCCTTTCCAACATATTGTCTATGTCGATAGCTGTTAGCTCTGTTGCAGAAGGCCCACCCTCTGTATTTTTCTTCTGTTGGGCATTCCTCCTCCTAGTCATTTTGGTGAGAGATGGCTGAACGGATGTAGCTGGATGTATCAACCATGGTGCAGTCAAGGTGCACCCTGGAATGCTTCTGAGCAATCAGGATTCCCCAGCCAAATGAGAGAAAAAAGAAAAGAAAGAGAGAGAGAGAGAGAGAGAGAGAGGAAAAAAAGGGAAGATAAAAGAGAAGGCTCAGTCCAAATGGGCCCCAAGGTAAGATTTATGAAGTATACAAACAAAAACAGACAAACAAAAAGACTGATAAAAGTATATGACAAGAGAAAAAAATATATATATATATAAAAACAAAAAAGGGAAGAACCTCATCAAAAAGAACCCCAAGTATAAGATTTATATACTATCAGGACAAACACAAATACACAGAAACACTGGCGGAAGAAAAAGATAGGGGAGTGGTTATAAATTCTCAGTGTGTGCGAGGAAGTTTATTTTGATTCTTCCTGGATGTATCTTGATATCTTTGTTAAAGGACTCAACTTTCCTAAGATAAAGGGGGATTAAAAATTGGTTTACCTATAGGGGTAGCATTGACTGGGGAGAGGGGATTACCTTGAAGTTTAACTCTATATGAATATTAGAAAATAAAAATAAAATATTAGAATATTAGAATATTCTATATATATTCTAATATATATATTAGAATATTAGAAAATAAAAATAAATAAAATAAATAAAAATAAAATAAACTATATAAACTAAACTAAAATTTAAAAAAATTAAAAAAAATAGAAAAGCAAAAGAAAAACACAGGTCTATGTATCAAAAAATTCAGGTTAAAAGGTTATTATGGAATTTGATGTACTGGACATCTCACTGTGATGGTAAATAGGTTAAAAAATTATCTATATAAAAAAATGAACCAGAATAGTGGGAATGAGTTAAAAATAAAAGTTGTATCTATGAAGTAGTGGTGGTTGTTCTCTTGTCGTCTTTTTTTTTTTTTTTTTCCTTTTTTTCTTTTTCTTTCCTAGTTGGTTTTCTGGGGGAGGGACCTGCCACATGGGTTTTCAGTCAATGATGTTCCCTGAGTTAAGTCCTCCCACCCCCCTCAAGGGGGTGGGCTCTGAGGAAACAAGTTTTTCAGGCTTTTGTTCTCTGGAGGTTTTTATGTTTGTTCATTTGTTTTCTCTTGCCTTGACAGCTTTTGATGGTTTTTGGAGGTTTAGAGGAAAGCAAACTGCACCCTGACCTCCCTCTCTGAGAGAAGCCTCAGTCTGCTCCCCTGTGGGTGCTGCAGAGCACGTAAGTTCCCCCTCGGCTGCTGGCAGAGCAGGTTCTGAGTCGTGGTCCCTGGGGACACAGGATCTCCTGCTTGTACCCAAAACCAGGGCAGCGGCGGCTGTCTGGGCAGCTCCAGACTGCCAGAGAGGTTCCAAGCAGCAATTGCACACTGAGATTTGCCCGCTGGCCCGGGCTGGGGGTGCCTGGTCTTTCCGGGTTTGAGAGCACCTCTCCCAGGGGAGGGTGTGGGGTGAGAGTGTCTCAGGCTCTGATAGACCGGCACGGTTCTGCCGGCTGGCGAGGGTCCCAGCTTCTCACGGGAGCCGGACCCCACATGTTCTTGGGTGCGCTGGCGGCTCAGGGACCAAGACCTGGTTTCTCCGCCACACTCTCTCTGGCTCAGCGCCAGGGGTGGCTGTCCTGGGTCCGGGTACTTAAGCCCCTATCCCTACGGCCCGGATTCCCACAACTTCCCCCCTGTGATCCTTTGCTCTTTTTGAGTGCTTTCAACCAGACTCCAAGTTAATGCTGGTCCCCAGACGCAGGGCACTCTCATATTGAGGTATTACTTTCCAATGGGTCGCCTCTGGTGGCTCCCTCCCACTTTTGTTTATCTTCCGATATCAGTCCGACGTTCCCGCTCCGCTTTACCTGCCCACTGGCGTCTTCTGCCCTCATAGAGATCCAGACGTGTATAATTCTGATCTCAGGCTGATTTAATGGGTGATCAGAGTTCTTTGGTAGGTAATCAGCTCACTTTAGGGTACAGATTGAAACGGCGCCTCCTCCTACTTCCCTGCCATCTTGTCTCCCTCTCTCCCCATTCTTATTCACATCCTAGTGGAACTCATAGCCAGTGGAATACAAGAAAACGAAATAAATGTATACAGTTTGGGAAACTTTACTTCATGTAATATGCAAAACTTCTAGAAGAAAATACAGAAGATATGGAAGACAGTCTATGTGACTTTGGCTTTGGCAATGAGCTTTTAGATACAACAACAAAAGTGTGATTTGTGAAAGAAAGATTGATAGGTTGAAACTGATTAAAATAAAAAAACAAAACAAAACAAAACTTCTGTCCTGGAAAAGATACTGTTAAGAGAATAAAAATACAACACCACAGACTGGGAAAACATTTGCAAAACACATACCTGATAAAAGCCTTGCATCCAAATAATACAAAGAACTTTTACAACTCAAGAATAAGAAAACAAACAGCCCAATTTAAAAACTGGGCAAAAAATCTGCACAGAATCTCACCAAAGAAGATACATGGATGGCAGGTAAGTCTAAGAAAAGATGCTCAAAATAATTTTTCATTAGTGAAATGCAAGGCAAAACAAAAATGAGATTCCAGTAGATATCTATTAGAATGGCTAAAATCTGAAAAATGGACAAAACCAATTGCTGACAAAGATGTGGAGCAACAGGAATTCTCATTCATTACTGGTGGGAATGCAAGACGGTGCAGTCATTTTGGAAGACAGTTTGGCAATTTCTCAGAAAACTAAATATCATCTTTATAGGTTATCTAGCTATCATGCTTCCAGGCATTTTCTCAATGGATCTGAAAACTGATATGCACACAAAAACCAGCACCTAAATGTTTATCACAGTTTTACCAAATTATCAAAAGCTTTAAGCATTCCATGTGTCCTTAAATAGGTAAATGGTTAATTAAGGTGTGCTACATCCAAGTAATGGCATTTTATTCAACAATAAAAAAATGAGCTATTGAGCCATGTAAAGACATGGATACATCTCAAATGCATTTTTATAAGTAAAATAATAATAATAACACATACTGTATTTTTCCATTGATGTGGCAGTCTAGAAAAAGCAAAACCATAGAGGTGATAAACTATTCAGGGTTAACAAGGGGTTAGGTGGAGTAGCATTAACTAGATGAGACACAGGAATTGTTTTGGGATGGTGAAACTATTCTGTACAGTACTTCAGTGCTGCATACATGATACTACAAATTTGTCAAAACCCTTAAAACTTCTTGAACCTTAATATATTCAAGTATTAAAAAATTATGTGAGAAGTTGGAGGATCCCAGGATGGAATGCAGAACATGAAAAAATAATCTAACTGCACTAAAATGTATAGAACCACCTCACTGAAGGGGCGGGGGTAAATGTAGTGGACTAAGTGACTTAGGAAATGAGTAGAGTCTGTAAGACTGAAGGCAAAAACAGCTACATACACAGTGTACTTTAGCTGCTAATGTTGTTTCTGACAGGGTATGCATTAGTGATTCTAAAACCACTATACGTGCATATGAGAATTTAGCAATTAAGGAAATGGATGGTTGGTGGTGGGAGCCACTTTTTTTTCACTTTTGGAGTAAACCTTGGTCACTGGAACCTCTCCCACTTGGTTCTTTTTTCCTATTCACATACCCTTCAATATTGTGGGCTTTTTTTTTTTTTTTCCTGGAGCACTTCCTAAACTGTTTGGCACTACAAAGTGTTCCAGACTCATCCTGTACACTTTATGCACCAGTCCTAGAATCTGCCATCTCCTCAAAGAACCCTGGTTCCTCTCATTGGAGGAGATGTGCTTGTCCTTACCAAGGTGTTATTGTTTATAACAGGTTCTTTCTGCCAACAGAATATATTTATGTATACTAACCCATGCATATACACATATTTTAAAATATTTCTGTACGGATCCATCAGTAGCTACATTAAGCTAAACATGAATTCATTCTGATGTTTTTAGCTCTAATCCATTACCACATGAGAAACTGGCATAGCCAAGAGGAGCCTAAGGAGACATGACAACTAAATGACATATGGTATCCTGTATGGGATGTTGGAACAGAAGAAAGACACTTTGAACAACCAAAGGAGATCTGAATAAAGTATGGACTTTAGTTGAAAATAATTATCAATATCAGTTCATTGACTGTGGCAAGTGTAACATACTTTATTAAGATGTTAAGAAGAGATTTTGAATACAGGAATCGCAGGAACTCTCTGTATTATCTTTGCAGGTTTTTAGTAAGCCTAAACTATTCTACAATATAAAAGTTTAAAAATTAAAAAAAAATAACATTCCATTTCACAAAGCAAATGTGATAGGGACATTCCCCCTGCTTGGGATCCTTCAATGGCTCCCCATATCTACTGGGTACAATGAACTCCTTACATGGTGTACAAGGTGCCTCCTAATGAGAACTCTGTGTACACTGTAACTCTTGTCTCTCTGTAGTCCCCACGTTAATTCTGTGCACCAACCACATCAACCTACACGGGGTTCCCCATATACACTGTGGTTGTTCACACTTGCATGTTATTGGACACCATGTTCTCTCTGCATTGAACTCATTTCCGTCATTGTCTTGCAGTGATCCACTATATCATGTGAAGAGTTCCTAATGCCTAGCTTTCATGCTGTTTTCATGAAGACATGACTTTAGAGCTTTGTGTGAACCTGGAAAAATTCACATCTCTCCCCTTTCTCCTCACTACCCCTTACAACCTCAAAATGGTTAACTGTCGTGAGGATGGTCAAGATCCACTGTGTCCTTCTCCCAAGCTCTATTGACAACTTCAGGCAGATTGAGACACATATCCTTCCTCCTCATTGGCCCCCTCATGTCCTATGGCTCTACACTGCCTCTAATTTGACACTACCTCTCCTTCCTTCCAAATCCTAAAATCCATCTACCATGCTCTTGGAACTCATCACAATCCCCTCCTTCTTAAACTCTCTTCTCTCAGGTTTCATGCCTAATGGAAACCTGTTTCACATTCAAGTAGCTATTTCTCTAACTGTCCCATTAGTGACAGCTTTTTCCTACCCATAATATCTTCCATTGCACTGGGTTATGAAATGGGATATTCTCCTCTCTTCTCACTAATGTTCTATACCACTATTTCTCTCTCCTTCCTAAAATCTTCCTGCTTGAACCTTATGTCTTCAGATTTAAAGTATCCACTAGCACTCTTTGTTGGAATAATCTACAGGCTACCTCCCAAACCCAAGAACATTCCTCTTCATTACTTGAAGATTTAGACCCTGGCTCACCACCATTCTCTCCAACCCTGCTTCTCCTAATGCCTAGTGATTTCAATGTCTGCATGGATGGCTCTGCAGAATCCTGAGCTCTCAGCCTCTCACCCTAGTCTTATCCAGTGACCTTGTCCTCTACTTTGCCTCAGCTTCCCAATCCCAAGGCCATACCCTGAACTCATCAGGATCTGTACTTGCATTCCCTCTGTGTCTCATTCTATTCAGATCATAATCTCTGATCTTCATATTTCTATCCTCAAATGCCCTGAATCCAACAATTATTCAAGCCACTGGGACCTTGTCCTGATCATCTTTTCACTGCTCCTCTTGTCCCTCATATCATCACTTTCCTTTCTATCAGTTTCAGTTCTGAAGAGACCATCTTATAATTGCTACCTTGCATGTAACCTTGGTTCTTTTGCTCTTATTTTCTTGTATTGCATTCACCTTGCCAAATTCCAGCCATGGTTACTGACAACTTTCCAACTTTCTTGCATACCATATTTAATCTATGAACAAACCCTGCAGGCTCTTCCTTCCAAATCTATCCAGAAGCTAATCATGTTCCCCACCTCTGTCACTACCATTCTGGCCTAAGCCACTCTTGTCTTTTGTATGTATTAATAGATTTCATGGCCGTACCTATACTTTCTCCTCTATAGTCTATACTCTATTCAGAATCTAGAATGATGTTTGAAAAATATAGGTCAAATCACTCATACTGCTCAAAGCCCTCTGGCAGATCATTACTTTACTCAGAGTAAAAACCAAAATCTGTTTAATGGTCTATAAGGTCCTCCTTAGTCTGGCCCCCATCAGCTCTGATTCCATGTCATGCCACCCTTACCTCTCTTTCTACGTTTTAGCCACACTCCCCCCTTGCTGTTTATTGCACATACTAAGTAAGCTCCTACCTCAGGGCCTTTGCACTTGCTGGTTCATCTTCCTGGGATATCTTCATCCCCTATTTCCTAGATAGCTCTATGGCTTGCTTCTTCCCTTCCTCAGGTTTATTCAAATATCACTCTTTCAGATAGCCTTTCCTTAAGCACCTTGCTGAAAATAATGACTACTCTGTTACTCCATCACTCTCCATTTCCTTTACTCTGATTTTTCCCCATAGTGCTTATCAGCACCTGACACATGATACAGGTGTGTGTTTTTTATATCTTTCCCCCAGCTAGAATATAAGCTGTATGAAGGCAGGGACATTGTTGTTGTTGGTTTTTTTTTTTTTCCACCAATATAGCCTTCAAATCTAGAAGAGTCCTTGTCAATATTTGTCTGGACAAAAGCTCTGGGTATCCTTCAAGGCTTAGATAACATGTCACTTTCTAAGGAAAGCCTTACCAGACTCTATGTGTCATAGGCTCCCAAGATGAGCTGGCCATTCCCTCCTCTGTTCTCCCCAGTGCTCTTCACTTAGAACTTTATAGTTGCTTGTGGGTCTCTCTGTCCCTGCCGTCATCCCACACTAGTCTGTAAGACTCAGACACAGACCAGGTCTTCTCTTCCTCAGAGCCCTGGTGCCAACCACAACTCTTGGCACATAGAAATGGTTAATGATAGGGTGATTCAGTTGGTGGAGCGTGCGACTCTTGATCTCGGGACTGTGAGTTTGAGCCCCACGTTGGGTGCGGAGATTACTTAAAAATAAAAAAGTATTTTGAAAAGTTACTGATAGGACAAAATTATATAACTTATGTGAAAGCACTTGACAAACATCCACCTGAGTCATTCTTTTATTTATTTTTTAATCACTTATTTTAAAAAATATTTTATTGGATTTGTCTGGAACTGCTGTCCTTCTTTTTATTCACCATCATGATTTTAGCCAACCCTTGTCTATTTAGCATATTTTTCCACATCCCATTTCCTCTCTGCTCCCAAAATAGCAGTACAATTTTCTCTGATGGATGCTGTTTCTCTGCACAAAATAGCAGAGGTTCTGGGCTTACACACCTGAGTTCTCTGGGCTCAGGTGGGGTTCAGAAGGATATTGGGAGCTCAGCTGCCAGCAGATGAATGTGCTTGGCATCAAATGAAGTATGGGGAAATGACAAACCATTTCAGAATGGTAGGCATGATGAGAGCCATTGCCACTCTGCTGCTCTAATAGGCAGTTTCTGGACCTGTTCTGTGAGTAGCCTTACTGGTAACCTCATCTTGTTTGAATTTATATCTCTCAGGACTTGAATTAGCATTTTCATCAGATTTCTCCGGTGACAGGAGACTCCATCATATAGTATGCAAATAATCCTCTACAATACACATATGAAGTCAGCTTCCTTTAATTTTGTTTTCTTTACCTGCCCCTGCACAGAAAATGAAATTATTATCTCCAGTGAGATTGAGTCTTTCCTAACAAAGCTTTACCATGATGAAACAGGATTACCAGGCGTAGTAGAAGTTGACAAGTTATTTTGGTTCTTTGCTTAAGCAGATTCATCTAGGCAAAAACAGTTTTTCCCTCTTTTTTAGATTGTATCTTATATTCTATTTGGGGGAGAGTATAATAAAGGAAGAGAGAAAGTAAGAGAGAGAGAGATCTACAGAAATATTTTTGTATCATGAAGAATCTAATGCTCTAGTTGTTTTAACATATTTTATTGTTATTGTTTTTAGTAAAATGGAGGGAGTCTTTTAAGAAATCACGTTTAAAATCGTTGAGCCATCTTGTGTCACTCTCCCAGGGAGAGCATGGAGAACAAGTCTTCAAGAGAACTGAAAACAGCTGGAGGTGTGGGGGCACAGCCACAGGGAATGTTTCAACACAGAAAAGAGAAGAGGCAGGAAGAGCACTGAGAATTACTGCAGGGAACTTGGGGGATTCACCGGAAGCATTTTGCCCCCAAATGTGCTTTTTAACCCTTTAACGGCCTGGCAGAAGCTAGAATTCATTGAGTCAAAGTCATAAGGAGAGCCTGCATCTGTCCTTGGATGGGGACAAGTTAAATGGAGGGCAATGATGGAGATCTGGATATCATCCTGATAACCCAAGGCTCAACCCAGCACCTCCCCAGCACCCCAGAGAGCTATCGTCCCCTCTGAATGCCTGTTTCAGGCCCTGCCAAGCACCAGCTCTGTGACCTTGTGTAAGTTTCACCATCCATCAGGCTTATCCCTAGGATAGACGAGTTAATGTTTGTGAAAAATTTGGAATAGTGCTTGGCACATGGCAAGAACTATCTGTACATCAAATAAAATGCTTGGGTTTTTTTTTTTTTTTTTTTTTTGCCTTGTCCAAGAACTATTTTTTTCTATTCCTTTTCTATAAACTTTTCCATTTCGCTTTATTTATCTTAGAAGGAAGCTTTATGTCATTCTTGAAAATGAAGAACCACGTTATAAAAAGAAGCTACCTAAAAATAAAAACAAAACAATGTTATTAAATTCTAGCTGTATTCTGTGCTCTGAGTCAGGCTCTGAGCCTGACACCACCTTTTCTTTGTTAGAAGATGAGATTAGCTAATGCTTGGGCATTAAAGATACAGTAGCACCAAAATGAAATTTTCCCTTTGGTGCGATCACAAGGATCAAGGGAGACAGAGAGTTATGATAATTGTATTATAGGTTTTAATAATGTTTAATCTCACCTAAAATAATCTCAGTATCTTGTGGGCATGTGTCCCTTACTATGGGAAACATTCAAACACACACACACCTCTTGTTGCTTAGAAAGAGGAGATGGAATGTCAAGCACACAGAACTCTCTGTTTCCGTGCACCGGTTTGTTTGAAGATTTATTTCCTTTAAAGACAGATAGTGTGTGATTCAGGGGGGGTGAGGTGGGGGACGGGGGAGAGACAGAGGGGGAGAGAGAGAAAGAGAGGGAATCTCAAGCAGACTCCACGCTGAGCACCAAGCCCTCATGGCCCATCTCACCCCCCTGAGATGGTGACCCAATCTGAAACAAAGAGTTGGATGCCGGGAGGACGGACCCACCCCAGGCGCCCCTGCACTGGTTTGTTTAAAAGCAGGAGATGGTTCTGAAATCGGATGCTCCTGAAATCGGAACCCTAGATTCCCTGCTGAGAAATCTGATGGTTAATTATGCTACAGTTCCGGCAGCTTTGCCTGACACACCTAAGAGGCCAGAAAATTGGGGATAAAAGGCAGGAATGCAGAATTAGCCGGATGCACTTAGGGCCCAAACTGGGAACATGCTCTCTGTAATTTTTTTTTTTTTTTTTTTGGAGTTCAAACATGGAATTTTTATTGTTTTAATTTCATTTAATTTTTTCAGTGTTCCAAGATTCATGTTCTCTGTATTTTGATGTTACAAATCAACTAGTTTGAGTTTCTTTAAAAATTCTGAGTATAGATTTATATAATGTTGTCTATGTGAAGAAAAAGTTCCTATTTCCAAAGGGGAAACTGAGAGAAGATTCTCTCTAAAGAATGGGTCTTTCATCCGGAGAACAGAGACTTGCCAGGGATGCTTAAAAGGAAAGTGAGTGTTCCCAACATCTACCAGCCACCCCCACAGCCATGGCCACGAGGGGCAGAGTAAAGAGCCATAGCTCTCAACATCCCAGACCCAGTGTGATCCTCCTTGATGGTGGGCTCACCATTTGCGTCGTGGAAGAGTCATCAGGGGTCCCCTTCTCTTTGGGGCCTGTTGACCGTATTGATGGATCTTCTCTGCATCCATCATGGGTCACCAACCCACCATGACTTTCACATCTGTGCTAAAAGCCAATCATGTTTCACACCTTTTCAATCCCTGCCTTTGTATTCAAACAATTACATTATAACCAAATTGCATCATCTTTCTTTTAATTTAAGGCCTATAGATTTCAACTCATTTAGGCAATCCTTTGAGGATCACAGGAAGAAAATCTTCTAGGAATGTGATATTTACTTAAAGCGCATTGGGTTCCTAATGGGATTATCTTAAAACCCTGCCTAGGATAACCACACTTTTTTTTTTTTTTCCTCCCAAAGCCTTTAATGACCAAGAGTGGTGTTTTTTAAGACTTTATTTTTGAGAACAGTTTTAGGTTTATAGCAAAATTGAGCAAAAGGTACAGAGACTTCCCGTATGCCTCCAGCCCCCACACATGCACAGCCTCCCTCCCCATTACCAACATCCCCCACTCTAGTGGTCCATTTGTTACAACCGATGAACACATCATTATCACGCAGAGTCCGCAGCTTACACTAGGGTACACATTCGGTGTTGTATGTTCAGTGGGTTTGGACAAATGACTGATGACATGAATCTCACATTATAGTATCATACAGAGGAGTTCGCTGCCCTGAAAATCCTCTGGGCTCTGCCAAGATGGTTTTGAAGTAGATTCTAGTAGATTTGTTTATTCCAATTTAAAACAAAGGAATGAGGCGAGAGAGCCCACCGGCATGAGACCCCTGGGCTGTCCGTCTCCCCAGTGTGTGCCTCGGAAGCCCTGGAGAGGACACATGGGTGTGGTGAGTGAAGACCAGGGACAGGGTGGGGAGCGGCTGCAGACAGGCTTCCAGGGCTGGGCGCACAGGTTCTGATCTCTCAAGTGCAGTGTCCGTGTCCGGTTGGTTCATTCGTTCATGCTGTCACTCCGCAAATATTTATGGAGCTCTGACTACATGCTAGGGGAGCCCAGTCATTAAACAAGAGAGACAAAGTATCTTCCCAGAGCTTATGACGTTGGGGTGATGAGGGGACTAACGCATAAATACCTAAATAAGAAAGTTTCTGATGGTGCCAGGTGTTACAAATATGGCAAAAATGACAGGGCAGGAGAAGAGGGCTCTGGTAGATAAGGGGGTCAAAGAAGGCCTCTCTGAAAAGACATTCAAGCTGGGATAGGAACAAGCAGGGGCAAGCCGGGCTGAGAAGCCAGGGAAAGTGCTTTCCCGACCGAGGATCCGCAAACTCGGGAGCAAGGGGGTGGGAGCCGCCAGTCACATTTGCATTCCTGGGGTCCAGCTCTGGACTGACTCTCAGGAGGTGCTCTGAGAGTCCTGAACCATATCCTGCTTTAGAGGCTGCCTCTGAGGAAGGAAACAGGGCAGACAAACATTGTCATGCGGGTGTGACAGAGCTTCGGGTAACCCGCCATCAGTCGGTGACCAGGGAATCAACCGGAGGACATTGTGACTTTCGAGTGGTCCCTGAGGCATACAGGCACGAGACATAGAAATAGATACTTGGTGGCATTTGTTGACTAAAGGAAGGCCAGACAGACATCTGGGGATACTGGATGGCACAAAATGATGGTGATTCAGATTCATGTCGATGTCTTTTCAGGTCCTTTTACACATTAAGTTGTATTTTGAACACACATTTATTGAGCTCCTGGGAGCTACCTGTCGTGGGCAAGACCAGTGCCCTAGGAGCCCATGGAGAAGCGCTGGGGAGAGCTATGCGACTTACTTGAGCCTCGAATCACGACAGTGTGTTCTGAGGGCTACGAGGCCCTGCCTGGGGGCTCTGGGTCACAGAGAACATGCATATGCTGCTCAGGAGGTAAGTTGTGCCCCTAGGGGGTTGTCTCAGGAGGGCAAGACTTATCATTCCTTTAAATGGTTCTCCAGTCTTGCGAGGGAGGCATGATTATCCACACTGCAGATTAGGAAATTGAGGCGGTGACCATAAAGGTAGCAGGGACACAGCCAGGATGCACACGCAGGCTCTCTGCCCCAAGGCCGGAGCCCCTCCCTGGGCCACGCAGCTTGGCTGGGGTGGTGGCCGGGGAAGGACAGAGAAAAGGGAGTGGCAGAGGTGATCTGCTGGGATCCACAGTGTGGGCTGTTCTGGCTCTGCGGAGGGTTCTGGAATTCCTTCACAGCAGTTTGCTTCAGTTTTTCTTGACCCGAGGATCCTTGATGTTGCAACTAATTATGCGTGTATCAGTCCGGGTCCCCGTATAAATAGATGCTCGGAATGAGGAGAAATTTGGAGGGACTGTTTGTAAAGACGCAGGCAGGGTGTAGGGAAACCTGGAGAGTTAGCTCACACCCTCTAGGGCGAGTGAGGACTCTGGAAGGATTTGGGGAGGGAGCCATAGCCACTTAGAGACAGAGGGGGGCTCCTGACAGGAGCTGTGGCCCTGGTGACAAGGACAAGGTGGCCTCTGCTGACGCCCCAGGGAGGCAGCTGAGGAAATATGTGCTCTGGCCTGGCCTTTCTGTCCTTCTCCCCAGCATCTTCTGCTCCCGTCTCAACTGCTGCGCCCACTTTCTCTGAACCCCAAGTTTGGGCAGTACAGTGGATTAAATAGCAACCTCCAAAAATCCATGTCCTCCTGGAAGCTCAGGATATGACCTTATTTGAAAATAGTCTTTGCAGATGTAAAGAGTTAGGGTGAGGGTAGCCCCTAAGTCCTTTGAGAATCTTCTTATAAGAGACAGAAAAAAACAAAGAGACCCAGAAGAGAAGGCCAGGTGCAGACAGAGGAGGAGATTGGAGTGACACGTCTCTAAGCCAGAGACTGGCAAGGACCGTCAGACCGCCAGGAGCTAAGAAGAGGTAAGGAGGGATCCTGCCCTCGAGCCCTTTGGAGAGGGTGGCGCCCTGCCGACACCTTGGTTTTAGGCTTCAGTCTCCAGAACCATGAGAGAACACATTTCTACTGTTTTAAGCCACACATTTTGGTATCAGCTGATACGGCAGCCCCGGGGAAACAAAATCAGGCAGTGCCATTTTCTCCTTTTTGGTCTTCTCTAGCTCCCCTGTATCTTCTCTAATAATAGACATTTATATAGTTTGGATCTAGTGATAGACACGGTTATAATTACTCCACATGTGGATTAACTCATTGCGAGTCTCACAATAACACTATGAGGTAAGCCCTACCATTAGAACCATTTTCTGGCCAAGGTACTAAGACACAGAGAGGTTAAGGAATTTGTCCAAGGTCACACAGCAAGTAGGAGGCAGTAATGGGACAACTGAATTGTATGCCACCTAATAACATCAAATGAGATTACGTGATCACTTCTGTTATATTTCTGCCAAAGATGCGTGTCCCAAATTGGATTAGAGGAAACGTCAGACAAGCCAAAACTGAGGGACATTCTACAACACAGGTGATCGAAATCTTTGAAAATGTATGAAAACCCTGACAGTCAAGGACAGACCAAGAAACTGTCCTGACTGAAGGAGAATTGGGAGACTTAACAAGAAAATGCAGAATGTGACTCTGGCCCGGGTCCTTTGGCTGTCAAGGACAAGACTTGTACTCATGGTGAAACTTGAATGGGGTCTAAGGGTAGGTGGTGGAGATTCCCTTTCTGTATGTCTTACTCATATGAACTCATTTAATCTTCACAACCACCTCATGAGGTTTTGATTTACAGATGAGACAGCTGAGGCCCAGAGAGGCCTTGCCCAAGTAACTTGCCCAAGATCACACAGCCAGGGGTAGCAGAGCTGGGATTGCCCAGACAGAGGTGGGATCTTATCACAGCACTCAACTGCCTTATTGGGAACAAGCAATAAACAAGCACATCAGCTAAAAGAATTGTGAACCAGAGGGTGAACTGATGCTAACAGGGAAGATGAAAGCAGGGAGTGCCGGGCACTGGCTTCCGAACTAAAACACTGTGGTCAGGGATGACCTCACTGAGCAAGAGAGGGTTAGAGCAGACACCTGAAGGGGCTGGTGGAGGAGCCCTGAAAAACATTTGATCTGTTCGTCAATTCAACCCTAGAGAAATTACAGGATGCATTAGCTCTGATGTATGACGCATTGCTGAGCTCAACGTAATAAAATGCACAGAGTCAAGTTACAAAGAACATATTGATGCTCAGTGCTGGGAAATAGAAATAAGATCAAGACAAACAGGTTGATGAATAAGGGAGGATTCTTAGCCTTCTCGACGCCTGGTTCCAAGTGAGGGTGGGATCCCAGCACACGCGGCCCAGGCTGCCTGCGGGGACAGCTCACAGAGTTGGGGCTCCTGGAGCCCAGCAGAAAGAGGGCTTGATCTGGAGGCAGCAGCTGGAGGAGGAGCAAGCGCTGTCCAGGGAGGAAGAGGCAAGGGGGGCCTGCGGGAGGTGGTGGCCAGGGAAGCCAGCAAGCAGAGGTGTGACAAACAGCCATGGGGGCTATGAGGAGAGCCCTCAGCTCAAAGGCTTCTACATTCCCGTGCTAACAACACACTCACCTTTACGTGCTATTCACTCTAAGTAGAACTGTAAGTCCTTCCCCGATGAAGGGCACCTGGGTGTCCTGTTTGCCACTCGTTTCTACACTGAAGAAAGCCTGGCTGCTTCTTGCTTCTGCTCGGACAGCACAGTGAAACCAGCACGTGGGATTTGTTTTCATGACGGTGTTTCGTTATGTGCTGTTGGGGGGGGCCCTGAAACGGTTCTGATTTGCTTTCTTGCAAGGACTTTGCCTCTTTGCTTCGAATCTAGAAAGATTTTTGGAAGGATGTGTCTTGACAGTTATTTGTTTCTTCTCTTTTTGCCCGAAAGGTCATGAGTCTCTCATTTTTTTCTATCTTCTTGACGTCCCCTCCCCTGCTCCAACTTTGCTTTTGAGTGTTGCCCGGATTTCTTTGTTCTTCCTTTTAAAAGACTCAGAAATCATGTTTGTGGTTCTTCTCACTGTGTAACAACAGTATCTGTACTAGGTGGAAAACAAGGGTTTTAAAATACCCACTGTACGTAGACAACCCCATCGCAGCCTCCCCCTGAACTCCATGCTCGTGTATCCACGTGGCTGCCCTCCCAAGGGGTTCTTCTTCTTGGAGACTGGCATCTCCAATCAGCCCATCACTCAGACCCAAATCCACCTGAGCATCCTTGACTGGACACTGTCTTCACATCCCACAGGCGATCCATTAACAAGTTACCGACCCTGCCCACCACTTCCACTGCTGCCACATGGGCCAGGTGGTCTTTCGTCTTTTACCTGGAACAATGCAGTAGCCTCCCTCCCTGTCCTTTGTTCTTCTGTCCTTATTCTCTTCAAATACCAACCAGAACATTCCTTTCAAAACAAGAGTTCAATCATGTCACCTTCTGACAGTCGAAAGCTCCCAACATTTCTTCTCTGTTTAGACTGTTGGAGTTTCCCCATCTATAAAATGGGGCCAATCTTGTTCGCCTCAGGGTCTGTTAATAAAATGAGGAACTTTGGGAAGTTCTAGACCTGCCAGTAATATATGTGGAGCCTGGGATCAGTTGGCAAATGGACACCCACATCCCATATCTCAAGATTTGGAAGTTATAAATCAAGCCATCAACTGTTTAGTGAAACATATGAAATCTTTCTATCTTGGCACATTAGCCTTCATTATAATCACAGCAAACTTTATGATTAAAACAGTTGATTTTATAGAACTGAAATTGGCACAATATCAAGGATGGCTGAATTTAATGTTAATTTTACATGTTTAGGTGTTCTGTTGACCATGTTAGGGTGAGTGATTTATGTAAGAACATACAACTCATAGCAAGCTATTTATTCAATAACAATTAGTTTTCTTGACTTTGCGTCAGCAACTTGCTAACTTTATTGTTATAACCAAGATTTTCACATAATTTGTGTTCAACTGGGAGTAAAGTAGGAGTTGGTAAACTTTCTTTTTTTTTTTTTTTTAAAGATTGTATTTATTTATTTGGCAGACAGAGAGAGATCATAAGTAGGCAGAGAGGCAGGCAGAGAAAGAGGAGGAAGCAGGCTCCCCGCTGAGCAGAGAGTCCGATGCGGGGCTCGATCCCAGGACCCTGAGATCATGACCTGAGCTGAAGGCAGAGGTTTTAACCCACTGAGCCATCCAGGCGCCCCGAGTTGGTAAACTTTCTATAAAGGATCAGACAATAAATGTTTTCGACTATATAGGCCATTTGTTTCTGTCTCAACTATTCGACTCTGCTGTTGGAGCAAGAAAGGACCGTGGGCACAACATAAATGAACAGGTGGACTCTGTTCATTATTTACAAAAACAGGCAGGAAGGGCGCCTGGGTGGCTCAGTGGGTTAAGCATTTGCCTTTGGCTCAGGTCATGATCCTAGGGTTGTGGGATCAAGTCCCACATCCGACTCCTTGCTCAGTGGGGAGTCTGCTTCTCCCTCTCACTCTCTGTCAAATAAATAAATAAAATCTGTTAAAATATTGTTTAAAAAACAAGCAGGAGGCTGGATTTGGCCTGCAGGTTGTAGATTGTGGCAGCCCAACCTAAAAGATTAAAAAATAATATGCAGTTGTATTCAAAATATACAAATGTGAATATATTTGAATCAAAATGTAGTTTCAAGTAAGTGTAAAAATGAAAAAAAAAACCCTGTTTCCTATGTGTCTTAATAGTAATTTTCTCAAAAAATATCCCAAACTATCAAAATTACAAAACAGAATACAATTAATGACTATCTAAATTTTAAGTCAAAACTATTTAAATAAAGCTGAAGATTTTAATTTAGTTTTTTGATACTATAATTATGTCTCATTATTAAATATTTGTATAAAAGGGAACTGTTGGCAATTTTCACACTCAGTGTCCACTTGGTTGCCAATGTAAAGTATTAGCAAAATGGGTCAGGTATATGGAGTCTACACGTAGATATGTACACAGTTAAGGGCATTTGGTTTGTTGCAGAATGCTCTCTAGGAGCCACATGCTGCTGTTGGTAATATTGCACTAATCAGCAAGTACTTCTGGACTGGTAAATTATTGCAGAGAGTGAAGCAAGACCAGGGATGCTGGGCACCACTGGGAAAAGATACTTCCTGATGCAAGAATCTCATGTTCTCTGGGAGCAGGGATTTGACAACTTAATTAACTTCCCTTTTCACTTACCTAAGCACTTCTGCCACTCGAATGCTCCCCACGCTCCAAAGCAGTGGATGCGGTCACCTTTGGTCTCAAAAATGTAGGCAGTAGTTGTGTCGAAGTGTTGCCCTGAGGGCTGGAATGATGTGAGTGACATAAGAAAAGATATGTATTTGACAAGATGAGTCTCGCTGTGCCAGCGCTGGGTGCTGGTCTTGAGTGACAGATGCATTCATATAATCTTTAATAAACTCTGTGTGTGTGTGTGTGTGTGTGTGTGTGTGTGTGTGTGTGTGTGTGTGTGTGTGTTGCTTGAGTCTATAGGCAAGGTTGGGAAACAGTTAGCACCTGTGTGAAATATAATTATCTCACAGTAGATCCAGCCCACGCTGCATGTCTATGAGCTTCCACACCTGAAGCCCCTTCTGCTATGGTGCAGGAGAGTGGAGCCGGGGCCAATGACTGCTTACGAGAGCCATATTCAGCAGGAGGTGTGGATCAAGCACTCTTAGGTTGAGAGGGTAAGTCTACCTCTAAAATGTGGAGTGCAGCAGCTGCTTCATAAAACTAGGTCTGTTGTCTGGAGCAGCAGTGATTGTTTCAACATAAAACAAGGAACCTTGAAAGGTGGGGAGCTCCCAGACACCATAGTGTTGAGCAGAAGATGGATACCAAGGTAGAGATGGCCTGGAGGGGTTTTCCATGGGTATGTGGTGACTCCAAACATTCTCTGAGATCTCACTGCACTCTGAGATTCTAAGAGTATGAGAGTATAAGTGTTTGGGGGTAGCAAACAACAAGCAGAAAGAAGAAACACACGGACATAGGTATACTGGTGTCCTGGAGCCAGTCCCTCTTGGCTTGCAAGAGTCAACTGTTAAGTATTCAGGAAGTTTGAGAAGAGATGGTTAGCCATTGAGAAGAGATGGTTAAACCATGGTAATCAGCCATGGTGGGAGTACGTACACCATGGAAGTCGGCAGACACTGTAACTCAGGGCTTTCTTTTTCTCTAGAGGGCTGGTTTACCAGCATACCCCTTAACACTTGGTTGGTCCAGCCATTAAATTTTAATTTAGCTAGGATCTATAAAGCTAATTCACATCACTTCTAGCAGAAGAGTACAGGAACCTGGAAGATTGGAGTGGTTAAGCCCCCAGGCTTTGTGCACGGACAGATCTAGTCCTTACGAGCTGCATGGCCTCAGACAAATTACTTGGCCTCTCTAAGCTTTGGTTTCTTCATCTATAAAATGGGGGATAATAACAGTATTTAATAAGATTGTTGTGAGAATTACATATGGTAATTCATGAACAATGGTTAACATGGTTCCTGGCACATGATAATCTCAACAAATTAGTAAGTAGCGTTGTCATTTTTCTAAGTTACACGTTGTTAAAAACTGCAGCATTGGGTTTAAACAGCAGGAATGATTCCTAAAACTATTCCTGTTTGCATGAAGCAATAGGGGTGACTGAGAGGATGTTGCATTGCTTGACTGATGGAAATGCAGAAGAACCAGGATCAGATAATAAGCAGGAACCGAGAGAAGCAAGGAGGCTGGAAATTCAGGCGGGATTTTGCCACAGGGACAGTCCTGGGTGACTGGCCTTACTGCTGGCCCTGTGGCTACCAATACTGAGTGTTTCTGCTTCTCCCAAGCCCAACCATTGGAATGCATTATCTGTCCCTGTTTCTTTGCAGTCTAAGTATCAGGTTCACAGCCTTGGGCAGTTATGTCCAACTGGTCAATCCTTGTCAGGTGCCAGCACCTTAATTTCCAGAAGTGTTGAGTAAAAGCAAGCATCTGATGTTTTCAGGATCTGTTCTAGAGGATGGCCTCTATCTCCCACCAAAACCCACATTGTGGATTATTTCCAAACACAGGAAAAATCTGGGCAAGTGATTCATGTCCAATATGGTGTATCCATTTAGGTGCCCTGCCTTCTTCCCCTCATATTTAGTGTTCAAAAATAACAACAAACCAAAAGCAAATATAAAATGTGTTTCCATTTAATGTAATAAGACAATTCCTGGCACATCTGAAAACAATTTAACTCTCTCGGCAACCAGTCTTCAGAGTTAATGTCCTGCTCCAAGTTTTGGAGCTCTGATTCAGGCTAATTCTTCCTTTCGCTTTTGGGGATCCCAAACAATACTCTACAATCTGTGCACTAGGCCAGGGGTTGGTAAATTTTTCTATAAGGGATCACATAATACACATTTTAGGCTTTGTAATTGTGATACTGTGATTTATAACAAGAAGTATGTGTTTGATTTTTGTCCCTGTTCCTGGCTCAGAGCCTTTAAAATCCTTGGAATTTCCCAAGTGATAAGAGAGATGAAGGTGTCTTTTGTTGTGTTAATGAGGTGACTAAGGAGGGGACCCCCCCCCTCCCCATTGCCAGGGGAACCAGTCCTGTGACTTGAGTTCAGAACTTTCATTTCCCCATGCCAAACCTCCAGGGAGGAGAGAGGGGCTGGAGATTTTCAATCATCTATAGCCTATGATTTAATCAATCATGCCTATGTAACAAAGCCTCCATAAAATCCCAAAAGGAGGGGGTTTAAAGAGCCTCCGGGTTGGTGAACAAGTGGAGATTCAGGGAGAGTGGCATGCCTGGTGAGGGCATGGAAGTTCTGTGCCCTTTCCCCATACCTTGCCCTGTGCATCTCTTCCATCTGAATATTCATCTGTATCTTTTATCATGTCCTTTGAAAATAACCTGGTAAACAGTAAGTAAACTGATTTCCTGAGTTCTGTGAGCTGCTCTAGTAAACTAATTGAACCCCAGGAGGAGGACCTGGGAACCTCTGATTTACATCCGTCTATCAGAAGCTCAGGGAACAGCCTGGACCTGCAACTGGCATCTGATGGGGGGCAGGGTTCAGTCTTACAGGACTAAGCCCTTAACCTGTGGGATCTGATGCTCTTTCCAAGTAGATAGTGTCAGAATTGAGTTGAACTGTGAGACATCTAGCTGGTGTCAGAAGCTTGCTTGGTGGTGTAGAAAAAACAGGCACAGAGGAATTGGGGTCAGAATTGTAGTAATCCACTGTGTTTGTCTGGGTCACTCTTCTCTGCTGCTGTAGCCTGACAGCAACCTTTGCGGGTATGTAAATGAATGGGTGTGGCTGTGGCCTGCCATCTGCAGTTTGCCAACCCTGGATTAGATTACAAAGTTTGCTCTCACCAGTATACTCTGTGTATAATAATCAGGCAACGTAAAGGGGCAGGGGGCTGTTACTGTATACACATACTCACACACAGTACATAATGCAGGAAGGAAGTAAGTAGAGGCAGAGGAGGGAGGAAGTAGAGACCATAAGGTAAGGTCATTGCTGCTGATGTCTCTTCCCTCCTTTAGGGCCCATGCTGTGTCGCCTTATCAGTTGGCAACTCAACTGGTTGTGGCTCATTAGCTAATGGTGTGGCCCAAATCTGGATTGTGTATGAACTTTCGGTCATTCTTCCTGTGTGGGGCTGGAGTGGTTATCCAATGACTTTCTCACAGGGCATGATTATATGAGAGGAAGCCAGGGGACTTCCCGAGTCTTCACCATGCTCTTCCTACTCTGTCTGGGAAGTGACAGCCCCTATTTCTCCTTGATACTCAAAGCTTAGCAAAGAAGTTCAGGTTGTTCCCGGGTGAACTGGAGAGACCCTGGGACCTGGGGCCTTGACCCAGCCAGGCCAGGAGGAGTCACTGAAGGTTCTTAGTCTTGTCATGAGAATGAATTCAAGGACAGACATGCAGCACAGAGAATGAGTGACACAAGTGGGAAAGTTTATTAAATTGGAAAGTACACTCTCAAGATACGAGAGAGGGGCGAGCAAGAGGGGGAAATGTGCACTCCCTGGGGTTGGATTCCTATCTCTTATTGATAGTTGGTAAATATTCATTAATTAAGAAGGGAAGCAGATTTCCTACTTTTTCTTCCTAACTGGACCAGGGGTTTCCTGTCATGGCATCCACCATTTTGGGTCTGCTTGTTCTACCCAACTTCTTACGGATGCTGTCAGGACAGGCCTCTAACCTTCTGATGATGAGTCCCCTGTTGATGAACTCCAGGTCTCCTGTTAGAACCTAACAAACTGCCTCCTCCAACAAGACTGCGGGCAGAGAGGTAGGTTATAAATGCTTACTACAGAACGGCAGTATACACACAAAGATCGCACCACACACATGTCATACACAATAAATATGGTGGCAAGGATCTGCTCTATTCATGTGTAGCACTTGATAAAACGTCCCTAAATGATTTGTTTGTTTCCCCCACTAAGCTGTGAGCCTCCCAGGAGCTGAGAACAAAACATATGTGTTTCTGCCAGAACAGGGTATATCTGTTTTGCCCAGAACCAAGCACAATGCCTGATAAATCATTAGATACTTGGTTGAATGAAACAGTAATGTTATTTAAAAAGTCAACATCCAAAAATATGAGGAAGTAGCTCATAAGAATGTAACTTGCATGAAGTAAGAGGACATGGGTTCTCATGGGCAAATGTATGTAAGAAATATATGTACTATTTGAGGAAACTGAAGTTTGTGGTTTTTGTTTTGTTTTGAAAGATTTTATTTTTAAGTAATCTCTATACCCAACATGGGTCTTGAACTCATGATCCTGAGATCAAGAGTCACAAGCTCCACCGATTAAGCCAGCCAGGGACCCCTGAAGTTTATGAGTAGACCATGATGCAGGGTGATGGCAGTGCTCATCTGAGGGCTGAGATTCGGTATTTCTCTATTTCTTCTCTTGTGGAGTCGTTGCAAAATACTCTGCAGTGGGAGGTAGGACTGGCTCAGGGCCAAAGCAAATTTCCTGCTCTTGCTTTTCCTTGGAAGATGATTTATTTAAGAGCTTAAACTTTTAAATCAATAGAACTCTGAAAAATAATTTGTTTCCTCAGTAGATGAGACCTGTGGTGAGAAGCAGGTGCTATTGGCACTAATGAAATCTCAAGTCTAGACGAGGAATGGGAAAATATGATCACAGGAGAGTTGACTTGTACTGGAAAGTTTAAATGGTGATTGAACTAAATTAAACTAAGTTCAAGTTAATAGATATTTTTGAACATCTAAAAGAGTAAGATACAGCATAAGGCAGTCTGAGGGTACATGAAAAATAAGAATTCGTTCTTATCCCCAAATCTGTTATAATCTTGTGAAGTTCTTTAGGTGCTGGAGGGATCAATTAACATGTTTAAGGAGGAAGAGATTAATTCCCATCAGAGAGTCAATATAAACTTCATGGAAGAATTACTTGAAAGATGATTAATATTTTGATAGAAGTGTATGGGGAAGAACGTTTCTGGTGGTGAGCCCATACAGTAAAGGTCGCAAACTCAAATATCTAAGGAATGAAATACGTCACAATCAAGACTAGAGCTAGTTGGTTGTAAGACAGTAGGGATTGTGGCCATCTGGAGAGGGTGTGTTCCATTTGAAGGAATTAACCACTTCTCAGTTTCAGGTAACCGTGACCTCAATCTATTACTTTTCCAAGAGAAGCTGAGAATTTTCTTAATGTTGCCAGTGGATTAGATACAACAACAACCATTATAACATCATGTGATCCAAATCCATCTAAATCTAGTGTGTGGACAGTGATTTACATAAAGGTGGAGAGGGAGAGATTTGCAAGCCATGTTTGGGAGCTAATACAGCTGGATGTGTGTGAACATGAGTGGTCATAAGCAGGGGCAGTGAGACCTCCCGAGACACTGAATTCACTTTGGTGGAATTCAGATCCTATTCTGTGGGCAGCAAGGAGCCTGTCATCCCAGAGGTGATTTGTTGAATACTATGGTTTAGAAAGACTTCTCTGGCTGCCTGTGGAGGAATGAATCAAAAAGTTGTTGATGAGGGCAGGGAGATGGGTTAAGAGGATGCTGCAGGAATCCAGCATGAGAATGGAGCCGTGTTTGAATCTGGACCAAAGGAGACTGGTGAGACACAGTAACTGTCAAAAACTGTTCATGACTGGCTAAAAATAAAGGTTGCTTTCTATTTCTTCAGAGGTTGATTTAGGAAACTGAAGTCCAAGTCCCAGATAAACCACTAACTAGTATTGTGGCCCAAGGCCAATCATTTCTCCTAAACTTTAGCTTTTCTTCCATCAGACAGTGACAATAATAACTGTCTTGCCAACTCAGCATGCTGTAGCAGTCAAGAGAAGCAGAGCTCGTGAAGGAGCAGCCAGCACTATAAAAGACTGTACTCGTGGAAGTGACTTTTATAGGTGTTATGATAGTCAGCTCTGGGATTCTGCATCAGTTAAGACTTTGTAAACATAGCGAGACATGAAAAGTTATTATCTGAAAGTGACAATTTGTTTTAAGATTTATATGAAACGAGAGCATCTGGAGAGGAAATTTTTACTCTGTTGTTATTAGCAGTGACAACCATGACACGTGCTGTGGCTTGTAGCACCTTCTAAGTAAAATGGTCCAACCCACTACCTTAGCTGAGGGCCTAACCCAAGGCAGCCATGTTTGAAACCTCAAACCATGCCTGACCCACGGGCAGTAGATTCATCTGCTGATTAGTGGTCTAAGATGCACTCTTGTGTCAAAAAGACTCTTCCAAATGGGAATAATGGTAATTAGTTGAGCCAGGAATGTAATTTCTGTAGGGAATTTCAGTGGGGGAACTAAAGAGTAAGGTACCCAGTCTGTGGTGTGAGGACAATGGGATAGATGCATAATAGGGTAAACTTACCATGGTAAGATGGTAGATGGAAGATGGTAAGACAGAAGATCACTAGAGAGAAGATCCAGTGCCTTTACATAACAGCAGTGCTGGGATTTCCCTAGGTCAAGAACCATGCTTTAGTCCCGCCTCCCTGAGGCATGACAGTTTTTATTATTTTGTCCAATAAAATTCCATTCAGTGGGGATCTTTAAAATAATCTTCACCTTTCACTTGAGTTTGTTGATTCTTTCAACCAAAAGAGTCTCCTGAAACACTGTCCCTATTCACCAAAAATAATAATGACATTTTCTGAGGTGTTTGAATTTAAGAACAGAGGTCATGTAAAATTTGCTTTATGTCTTCTAGTGGGGAAAAAAGTGGTTAAATTAGATGGCATGTGACTGGATAGACTCAGGAATTAGTGTCAAACACTTACATGTCTAACACTTAAGAAATGCTGTATTTCAAATTCTTAAAGAAGGACAGCTGCTTTGAAAAAAGGAAGATGTTCTACAACTAGTCCAGGCAATGACTGGGGAAAAAGTTGAATTAATTCATAAAGTTGATGGAGTGGAATAATCACAGACTTTAGAGTTAGGAGCCTTACCCAGGAGACCAAGCCCAGGGACTTCCTGGTTGGGTGGGCATTGAGATCTCAGGTAAGGTGCTCAGCCCTGCAAGGCCCAAGGTGTTGATGAATGGAGATGTCATGGTCTTGGTGGGAATGATGGTGGTACAGGAATCCATGAGAAAATTCACGTGAAATTCTTCATGAACTAAGCTACGTGGTTTGTTATTATTAAGGAACTAAAGTTAAAGGGTAGGAAATGAAAAGGGTTAAGGTGACAACATCGAAAAGCAATAGCAGTTATACATTAGAGAAAGAAATGGACTAATTTCAGACAAATTACTAGGGAAGAGTTGACATTCCTACAGGATTTCATCTGATTGTTATTCAGTAAGATGTTTGGGAGACTTCACCTTTTAAAAGAAGGTGGTTTTAATAATGGTGGTGACTGTGAAAATGATGCTAATAATAATCACAGCAGCCACCACCTCCTGAACATTTCCCATGGCCCAGTACTTGATATTCACTATCTCCAACGTCCTAACAGCCAGGTTACTATCCCCATTCTACCCATGAGAAAACCAGGGTCAGAGAGATTAAGAAGCTTGATCAGACTCAACCATCTAGGGATTTGAACCCAGTCTTTCTGGCTCTACGTTCTGTGCTCATCTTGCTCTTGGCCTAATTACGTCATCTTAGAACAGGGAAATAGTCTACAGGGATCCTTGGAGAATGCCTAGTATAGGCCCCCCTTTTTAGAGAAAAGGAGAGAGGCCCAGAGAAGTGAAATGGCCTATCCAAGGGCACACAGCTAGTTACTGGTGAGATCGGATTCTCAAACTCTGGTCTTCTGACTCTCAGTAGCCTGATGTCTACAGTAGGCTGCCTCTCTGGTGTGCAGCCATTTTGAATAACCACGCACCCTTGCAAGCAGATGGTTGGTTTGATTCTAGAGAATTACAGGTCAAATGTCCCCTTCCTGGGGGAACAGCTGGCATATGTGCTGTGGTGTCTGATATTGCAACACACCCTGCGTTTATGGTGGCTTGCCTCTGGCTTCTGTTGGCAGTGGGGAAGCTCTTTGTCATGGAGAGAGCAAATAAGGGAGTTCACTGAAAATCAGTCCCTCAGTTCTTGTTTATTAGCTACCTCTAGCATAAATATTACATGGTGCCTTCCTTAGGTGGGAGCGGGGATGACTCATGAATATACTGAAAAGAGCCAGCCTTTATGAGAGTTCATTACCTCCCAGGGTCCTTTAATTCTCACGATTAAACTTCAAGTTAATGGATTAAACCCATTTAACAGATGAGAAAATTGAGACCCAGGGATACAAAGAAATTTGTCAATGTTCAAGACAAAACAAAACAAAAAACAAAACAAAACAAACTTCAAAAGTCCTGGGGCCAGGTTAGAGCTTTCATCCCCAGGTATGTTTGATGCCAAAACTGACATTTGTAACTAACACACACACCTCTGCTTCACCTATAGAAATTTGCACCTATGGGGTTTAGGGTGGGTGGGAAATAAAGGCAAAGTCTTGACCTTCACAAAGTTTATAGTCTAACATGAGACACATGCATGATTAATTCTAATACTCTGCCTCAGAGATCATTGAGTTCTTTCTGTCAGGCACTCTGCTAAGAGGTTTATGAGAATCATCTTTAATTAATTAATTAGAGAGAGAGCAAGCATGCATGAGTGGGGCTGGGGTAAGGTGGGGAGGGACAGAGAGAGAGGGAGAGAAAGAATCTTAAGCAAATTCCACACCCAACACAAACCCGACACAGGGCTTTATCTCAGGACCCTGACATCATGACCCGAGTCAAAATCAAGAGTTGAACGTTTGACTGAGATGCTCAGGTGCTCTGAGAATCTATTTCTCAGTATGACTATGCAAGGAATTTTTATCCCCATTTTATAGGTAAGAAAACTGAGAGTAAGAGAGGTGTCACAAATTACCAAGCTTTCTATCGTTAATAAGTATTAGTCTTTATTCAGTCCAGAGTCATAGTCACAGTGGTCAAGTTTTAAATGAATGAATGAATGAATGAATGAGTAAAATGCTCTGGGACTCCAAAGGGAGAAGCCTGTGAAGTTGAAAGCTAATTACACTAAATCCTTAGAACTAACTTCAGTAAACTTCCCTGCCAGCCACAGTGATCCTGAAGAACAGGGCAGTGCATGAAAATGGAGGCAGTGTGATGTAATTAAAACAGAAAGAGAATGGGAGTCAGAGCTCTGGGTTTGAGACCATCTCTTCCTCCCAGTGAACCTGGTGGTAACTGAAGAGAACTCGTTGGCCCTTTCTTCTGTGTCGTGCTTCCTGTCACCGAAAGGGGCTCTCAAACATGGTTTATTTTTAAGAGGTGATTTTTGTTTTAATGCTTGTCTCTGGAAGGATGCCCACAGATGCTAACAAAGACTGGGGAAGCTATACAAGATTCAGAAGAATCTCAAAGTTATTGAATTTCACTGAAATAAAAAGGACTAGTTCTGTTTCCCTCACAGCTCCTTCACAGGCATATTTATGTAATTATTCATCAGTAAATTTGTGGATATTGCAAAATTTGTGGATATTGCAAAAGTCTGCTCCCTCTAGTCTTTCAAATTCCCAAAAGAAAGGAAAGCAGAGAGGTATTTTCAATTTAGCCAGCTCTTTATCCCCCGTGAGTTTTCAGCTCTGTCTTTTCTTTGAGCTTTGTGGCAGAGTGAAAAGAGCACGGATGGGCCTGTCAGGCTGACTCCACTGTTTCTTAGCTATGTGATTTGGACAGGTCTTCTCCTTTCCTGGGCTCTGTTTTTTCTCTCTCTCTCTCTCAAACCAGCCATTCAGTTTCACATCAAGCTGTGCACTCTTGGAAATGGCAGTCAGGGGCTGTGAGTTATTGGAGAGGCTCTAAGAACCATATGTTGGACAAGTCTCAGGGGTGGGCAAATTCATACCTCACACACATCCATTACATATGTATCTGAGGATGCTATTGTAAGTAATAAAGTGTAATTTAAAGTGTTACTGAACTTTTACTAATTTTGGTCATTATGCTTTTCTCGATTAAAATGCAGTTAAAACTGTTACCGAATCACTTATTTTGATCATCTTGATTTTCTTAATTAAAATGTAATTTAAAATGTTAGTGAAGTTTTGCTGATTTTGGTCATTATGATGTTCTTAATCAACAGATACTAAATGTTCTGTCAATATGAGAAAGGTCTGAATATATCTTTGATATTAAGAATGGGTCTTACAATTGGAAAGGTTGAATATTACATGTTCAGTTGATTTCTTGGGTTCTTTCTAGGTCTGAAATTTTGGGATTCTAAACTAAAGTGTCCAAAATGGTAGTCATTAGTCACATGTGATTAAAAAAAAATCCATTCAGTTGTACTAGTCACATTTCAAATGTTTAGTAGTGGTCACATGGGTTAGTGGCTACCATATTGATCAACATAGATGATGGAACACTTCATCATTACAGAACGTTCTGTTAGGAGCCAAGTGAACTAAATGATTTTATTAATGGGTTTTCCTTGAGATGAGATAGTCTTACCATATAATCCTCAAAAGAGCATGAGTTTGAAGATTGAAGGCATTTAGCCCTTGGTCCTGTCACTGAAGGGAGTGGGAGGGGGCATGGCTAAGAAACCTGACAGACTGATCCATTCTTCTTGGGATAGTCTGCCTTTGCACCTTTGATTGTAATAGGTAACATGATGCTTAGAACAGCTGTGCATACTGATGAGTGTTGATTCAGCCACACCCCCACATAGTCTTACCCACCAGATTACTCTGAAACTCAGAAGCTTGTGTCCAGGATCTAGATATAGCCAGACACCAGGATTTTGCTGGGTTCCAGCCCAGAGGAGCCAATAAGAAGAGGAAGAATGGAGAAACCATCCAAAGCCAAGTAACATATTTCCTTCTCCTAATAGGAAGGCTTCTTTGGGTGTGGCTGGAGCTAAAGGGCTGGGAGCTGAGGGCAAGGGTCTCCCTTAAAAAATCCTCAAGTTAACTAAGACTTAGGGTTTAGTAGGTGAAGGTTATGGGCCAGGAGAGATGGTGTGCTTAAGAGACACACATTCCCCTTCTGATGAGAAAATATATACTATCCATTGTAGAAAATTTAGAAAACACAGAAGCTATGGATATTTAAAGAATCCCTTATAATACAACTGGTAATAACTGTTGTTAACATTTAAGACAATTTCTTTAATTCCTTGAGCTGGACTATAAAGGATTAGTATTAAATGCTTTTGTTTTCTGGAACTAGAGCCTTTCCTTACCTAATTGTACTGACGACCTATTAGGCCAACTGAAATCTGGTTTCATTTTTCTCTCTGGCCATTTCCTTCTGCTTCAGACTCTCTTGTCTTGGTTTGTATGCAACAGACGTGGTCTTTCCAGTTGTTTTGCAAGAATGATGTCCACTGTCCTCATTCATAGATTTGCTGAGGGATCTCCTCTGGGACTCAAACTCTACCCTTGTGACCATGGTGGCCTTGGGGTTTAGTCATGTGGTCCAGAGCTGGCCTTGACTTTTCATTTTATTTGGAGCTGGATAAAAATGGTTTGGGCACATTTGTATTTTTCATCTGCAAAATGATTTGGTAGAATTACATGGGTACATCATCCTCTCAAACTGGGGATGAGTTTGGGGTTCTGGTATAGGATTGCTGCTGAGTCATTTTAAAAATTTTAATCATTTGATAAATATTTCTGTTATAAGGCTAGTGCTCTACTAGCTACTGGGCTCACAAAAATGCATCTAAACACATTATTCTCTCAGAGGGTTTACAGATAAGTATTGATCAATAACAACATAGGTGATTATGAGTTGGGTGTTATAGGTATTGGGATAAAGGTCTGCTCAGGGTGCTGTGAGAGCCCATGTAGGGAAAGATATTTCACCCACATTTGGGGAAATCAAGGAAGGCTTCTTAGAAAAAGTATGTCTAAGCTGAGAAGTGAAGGATGAACGGGAAAGAATGGGCTTGAATGTGGAAGTAGAAGTGAAGGTTAGAGAGAATCTTCCAGACAGAAGGAACAGCTTGAGTAAAAGCTGGGACATGAGAAACCATGATGCATTTGGAAATGACAATGTCAGTAAATGTTCATTGTGCATATTGTGCTGGCAAATGTCTTGGACAATAATGTTTGCTTCAAGACTGGCCTGTGTTGTTCTCTGGAGGCATATTTCCCTTCCTCCCCAAGTACAAATGCCAATGATATTCTAAAGAGGATCTGGGTCAAGGCCACCTTCCTCAGGAAGTCTTCCTGGATTTCCTCTGGTGGAAATAAACTCTCCCTCCTCTGAATTCCACAGCACTCCTGTCTTCTCTGAACTTCACACTTTATATAACATTCCTTACAGTTGTTTTTCTTTCTGCCTTAACTATGAAGAGATTGAAGCCAGGGACAGTCTTCTTGCCTCTCAGAATCTTATCTGGAGCTGAGAACAAAAATGTACTTAAACAACATGTGTGTATTCAGACAATTCTGGGTTTGTGACTAGAACTGGTCTTTTGTGTTGTGTTGTGTCTCATGCACTTTTTTTTTTTTTTTTTTTTAGATTTTAGTGCATTTTCTCCCTTGTTGCAATTATTTTTCTCCCCCAGGCATCTGCCCTGATACTCTACCACAGTTAGGCTCAGGATAATTTTCAGAAGAAAGGAATGGCATTTGATTTTGTTTATTCATGCAGATTGGATTCATTAGGATGAAGGTTTCAAGTGGCATTACAAATAGTGCCTGGAGCGAGGGCTCTGCTATGAGCAGACGGAGAGCCGAATTTCTCACGTGGGTGAGAACCTCCTTGTTCCACATGCTAGTTTTTTCCAAAACAAAAAGGGCTTTACAGTTTGGGGTGAACGGAAAATAATACACAGCCTTTATAAAAATGTAAATCAATATAGAAAAGGATATAAACATAAATAAAATTAATGCCAATTCCCATCTGACAATCTTTTTGTTTAAAAAATCCCTTCAGGGCACCTAGGTGGCTCAGTGGGTTAAGCCTCTGCCTTCGGCTCAGGTTGTGATCTCAGGGTCCTGGGATCGAGCCCCACATCGGGCTCCCTGCTCAGTGGGGAGCCTGCTTTCCCCCTCTCTCTGCCTGTCTCTCTGCCTACTTGTGATCTCTCTCTCTGTCAAATAAATAAATAAAATATAAAAAAAATCCCTTCAGGTATCTTTTTATGCATTTTTTTTCAACATAAAATGCATTGTATTATACGTGCTGTGTTGCAGCCTACTTCGCTATGAACATTACGAGCATACACGGAAAGTGCTCTTATCAGGTGGGTGGTTGGAAAGAAGTGTTTAGCATTAAAAAGTGCTGTGATCCCTGTGGTTCATTTCATCACAGCATTCTAGAATCCTGTGTGTTGAATCCTTTTCTTGCATTTTCTCCCTGAACTACCAAAGTTTCTGTTTACGTATTGTCTGGTGGTATTTTCTCAATTCAATAAATGCATACTTGCACTGTCATTGTTGATGAGCACATGGGATTCCATTGTACGTACAAAATTTATTTAAAGAGTCCCCAGCTGATAGGTTTTTGAGTTATTTCCCATTTTGAATTAACATATAATATATTATTTGCCCCAGGGGTACAGGTCTGTGAATCATTAGGCTTACACATTTCACAGCACTCACCACAGCACATACCCTCCCCAGTGTCCATAACCGTGCCACCCTATCTCTATCCTCCACCCCCCAGCAACCCACAGTTTTTTTCTTGAGATTAAGAGTCTCTTATAGTTTGTCTCTCTCCTGATCCCATCTTGTTTTATTTTTTTCCCTCCTTACCCCACCCTGCCTCTCAAATTCTTCATATCAGAGAGATCATGTGATAATTGTCTTTCTCTGATTGACTTATTTCACCTTACATGATACCCTCTCGTTCTATCCATGTCATTGCAAATAGCAAGACTTTGTTTCTTTTCATGGCTGCATAGTATTCCACTGTATATCTATACCACCTTTCTTTATCCATTCATCTGTTGATGGACATCTAGGTTCTTTCCATAGTTTGGCTATTGTGGACATTGCTGCTATGAACATTTGGGTGCATGTGCCCCTTCAGATCACTACATTTGTATCTTTTCCTAGAAGTGCAATTGCTGGGTCATAGGGTAGTTCTATTTTCGGCTTTTTGAGGAACCTCCATACTGTTTTCCAGAGTGGCTACACCAGCTTGTGTTCCCACTAACAGTGTAGGAGGGTTTCCCTTTCTCCATATCCTTGCCAAAATCTGTCGTTTCCTGACTTGTTAATTTTAGTGATTCTGACTGGTGTGAGGTGGTATCTCACTGTGGTTTTGATTTGTATTTCCCTGACGCCAAGTGATGTTGAGCACTTTTTCATGTGTCTGTTGGACATTTGGAAATCTTTGCCAAAATGTCTGTTCATGTCTTCTGCCCATTTCTTGATTGGATTATTTTTTCTTTGGGTGTTGAGTTTGATAAGTTTTTATAGATTTTGGATGCTAGCCCTTTATCTGATACATCATTTGCAAATACTTCTCCCGTTCTGTCAGTTGTCTTTTAGTTTTGTTGACTGTTTCCTTTGTTGTGCAAAAGCTTTTGATCTTGATGAAGTCCCAATAGTTCATTTTTGCCCTTGCCTCCTTGCCTTTGACTATGTTTCTAGGAAGAAGTTACTGCAGCTGAGGTTGAAGAGATTGCTGCCTATGTTCTCCTCAAGAATTGATGGATTCCTGTTTCACATTGAGGTCTTTCATCCATTTTGAGTCCATTTTTGCGTGTAGTGTAAGGAAATGGTTCAGTTTTGTTCTTCTGCATGTGGCTGTCCAATTCTCCCAACACCAATTGTTGAAGAGACGGTCTTTTTTCCACTGGACATTCTTTCCTGCTTTGTTAAAGATTAGTTGACCATAGAGTTGAGGGTCCAGTTCTGGGCTCTTTATTCTGTTCCATTGATCTATGTATCTGTTTTTGTATCAGTACCATACTATCTTGATGATTACAGCTTTGCAATAGAGCTTGAAGTCTGGAATTGTGATGCCACCAACTTTGGTTTTCTTTTTCAACATTCCTCTGGCTATTCAGGATCTTTTCTGGTTCCATATAAATTTTAGGATTATTTGTTTCATTTCTTTGAAAAAAATGGATGGTGTTTTGATAGAGATTGCATTAAATATGTAGGTTGCTTTAGGTAGCATGGACATTTTCACAGTATTTGTTCTTCCAATCCATGAACATGGAACATTTTTCCATTTCTTTGTGTCTTCCTTAATTTCTTTCCTGAGTACAGATTCCTTGCTTCTTTGGCTAGGTTTATTCCTAGTTATCTTATGGTTTTGGGTGCAATCGTAAATAGGATCAACTCCTTAATTTCTCTTTCTTCTGTCTTGCTTTTGGTGTATAGAAATGGAACTGATTTCTGTGCATTTATTTTATATCCTGACACTTTACTGTATTCCCGTATGAGTTCTAGCAGTTTTGGAGAGGAGTCTTCTGGGTTTTCCACATAAAGTATTGCAACATCAGCTGAGAGTGAGAGTTTGACTTCTTCTTTACTGATTTGGATGCCTTTTATTTCTTTTTGTTGTCTGATTGCTGAGGCTAGGACTTCTAGTACTATGTTGACTAAGAGTGGTAATAGTGGACAGCCCTGCCATGTTCCTGACCTTAGGGGAAAAGCTGTCAGTTTTTTCCCATTGAGGATGATATTCACTGTGGGTTTTTCACAGATGGCTTTGATGATATTGAGGTATGTATCTATCCTCTATCCCTACACTGTGAAGAGTTTTGATCAAGAAAGGATGCTGTACTTTGTCAAATGCTTTTTCAGCATCTACTGAGAGTATCATATGGTTCTTGTTCTTTCTTTTATTAATGTATTGTATCACATTGATTTGTGGATGTTGAACCAACCTTGCAGCCCAGGAATAAATCCCACTTGGTCGTGGTGAATAATCCTTTTAATATACTGTTGGATCCTATTGGCTAGTATCTTGGTGAGAATTTTTGCATCCATGTTCATCAAGGATATTGGTCTGTAATTCTCCTTTTTGATGGGGTCTTTGTCTGGTTTGGGGATCAAGGTAATGCTGGCCTCATAAAATAAGTTTGGAAGTTTTCCTTCCATTTCTATTTTTTGGAACAGTTTCAGGAGAACTGATATTAATTCTTCTCTAAATGTTTAGTAGAATTCCTCTGGGAAGCCATCTGGCCCTGGGCTCTTGTTTGTTGGAATATTTTTGATGACTGCTTCAATCTCCTTACTGGTTATGGGTCTGTTCAGGTTTTTTATTTCTTCCTGGTTCAGTTTTGGTAGTTTATATGTCTCTAGGATGCATCCATTTCTTCCAGATTGTCAAATTTGCTAGTGTATGGTTGCTTATAATGTGTTCTTCTTTTTTTTTTTTAAGATTTTTATTTATTTATTTGACAGAGAGAAATCACAAGTAGGCTGAGAGGCAGGCAGAGAGAGAGGGGGAAGCAGGCTCCCCGCTGAGGAGAGAGCCCAATGTGGGGCTTGATCCCAGGACTCTGAGATCACGACCTGAGCCAAAGGCAGAGGCTTAACCCACTGAGCCTCCCAGGCACCCCGCTCATAATGTGTTCTTATAATTGTTTGTATTTCTTTCATTCATGATTTTACTAATTTGGGTCCTTTCTCTTTTCTTTTTGATAAGTCTGGCCAGAGATTTATCAATCTTATTAATTATTTTAAAGAACCAGCTCCTAGTTTCATTGATGTGTTCTACTGTTCTTTTGGTTTCTATTTCTTTGATTTCTGCTCTGATCTTTATGATTTCTCTTCTCCTGCTGGGTTTAGGCTTTCCTTGCCATTCTTTCTCCAGCTCCTTTGGACGTAGGGTTAGGTTGTATACTTGACACCTTTCTTGTTTCTTGAGAAAGGCTTTTATTGCTATATACCTTCCTCTCAGGACTGCCTTTGCTGTGTCCCAAAGATTTTGAACAGTTGTGTTTTCATTTTCATGAATTTTTTTAGTTCTTTAATTTCCTACTTGACCCATTCATTCTTTAGTAGGATGCTCTTTAGTCTCCATGTATTTGAGTTCTTTCCAACTTTCCTCTTGTGATTGAGTTCTAGTTTCAGAATATTGTGGTCTGAAAATATGCAGGGAATGATCCCAATCTTTTGGTACCAGTTGAGACTTGCTTTGTGACCCAGGACATGATCTATTCTGGAGAATGTTCCATGTGCACTAGAGAAGAATGTATATTCTGTTGTTTTGGGATGGAATGTTCAAATGTATCTGTGATGTCCATCTGGTCCAGTATGTCATTTAAAGCCTTTATTTCCTTGTTGATCTTTTGCTTAGATGATCTGTCCATTTCAGTAAGGGGGCTGTTAGAGTCCCCTACTATTATTGTATTATTGTCGATGTGTTTCTTTGATTTTGTTATTAATTGGTTTATAGAATTGGCTGCTCCCATCTGAAGGGTATAGATATTTTAAATTGTTAGTTCTTCTTGTTGGACAGACCTTTTAAGCGTGATATAATGTCCATCCTCATCTCTTATTATAGTCTTTGGCCTAAAATTTAATTTATCTGATATAAGGATTGCCACCCCAGCATTTTTTTTTTTATGTCCATTAGCATGGTAAATTGTTTTCCATCCTCTCACTTTAAATCTGGAGGTGTCTTTGGATCTAACATGAATTTTGTGTAGGCAGTATATTGATGAGTCTTATTATTTTTTTTTTTTATCCATTCTGATACCCTGTGTCTATTGATTAGGGCATTTAGCCCATTTACATTCAGGGTAACTATTGAAAGATATGAATTTAGTGCCATTGTCTTGCCTGTAAGGTGACTGTTACTCTATATTGTCTCTGTTCCTTTCTGGTCTGTTACTTTTAGTCTCTCTCTTTGCTTAGAGGATCCCTTTCAATATTCCCTGGAGGGCTGGTTTGGTGTTTGCAAATTCTTTTAATTTTTGTTTGTCCTGGAAGACTTTTAACTCTCCTTCTATTTCCAATGACAGCCTAGCTGGATATAATATTCGTGGCTGCATATTTTTCTCGTTTAGTGCTCTGAATATATCATGCCAGTCTTTTCTGGCCTGCCAGGTCTCTGTGGATAGGTCTACTGCCAATCAAATATTTTTACCATTGTATGTTATAGACCTCTTGTCCTGAGCTGCTTTCAGGATTTTCTCTTTGTCACTGAGATTTGTAAGTTTTACGATTAGATGACGAGCAGTGGACCTATTTTTATTGCTTTTGAGGGGGATTCTCTGTGCCTCCTGGATTTTGATGCTTGTTTCCTTCACCAAATTAGGGAAATTCTCTGCTATAATTTTCTCCAATATACCTTCTGCCTCCCTCTCTCTTTCTTCTTCTGGGAGTCCAATTATTCTAATATTGTTTCATCTTATGGTATCACTTATCTCTCAAATTCTCCCCTCGTGGCCTAGTAGTTGTTTGTCTCTCTTTTGCTCAGTTTCTTTATTCTCTATCATTTGGTCTTCTATATCACTAATTCTGTCTTTTGCTTCATTTGTGCTAGCAGTAAGAGCCTCCATTTTTTATTGCACTTCATTTATAGTTCAACTTGGTTAGATTTTAGTTCTTCTATTTCTCCAGAAAAGGATTCTCTAATACCTTCCATGCTTTTTTTGAGCCCAGCTAGCACCTTGATAATCATCATTCTGAACTGTAGTTCTGATGTATTATTAATGTCCGTATTGATTAGGTCCCTAGCTGTCGGTACTGCCTCTTGTACTTTATTTTGGGGGGGGGTGCATTTTTCTGCTTCATCATTTTATCCAGATAAGAATATATAAATGAGAGTACAAAATACTAAAAGGGTAGCAATGACCCCAGAAAAATATACACTAACCAAATTAGAAGAGACCCAAAACCAGGGGGCGGGGAGAGGAGAGAAAAGGGGGAAAAAAGAAAAAATATATATATAAGACTTGTGAATAGAACAGAGCCACACACTTGATTTTGGGAGTATTTTGGTCTATTAGAAGAAACTACCTCCCAGAATTTTAAAGAAAGAAAACTTACGTATATACAAAAATAAGGGTAAACATGATGAAGGGATGGAATATGACTAAAAGATGAAAATTTAAAAAAATTCTAAAAGAGGAATTGATAGGATAAGAAGTTGGTTGAAAAAGGAAACAAAAAGAGGAGAGAACGTGATCAGGCTGGAGACTAGAACAAAGCTATGTGCCAGATTTAGGGTATATTTTTGTGTATTAGAAGAAATTGTATCCCAAAATTTTAAAGAAAAAATAACTATATGTATACAAGAAATACAATGAAGGGATAAAATATGACTGTAACAATTAAAATTTTAAAAGTTTTTAAAAAAGGTATTGATAAGATAAAATAGTTTAAAAAAGTTAAAATAGGAAAGAGGAAAATTAAAAAAATAGAATTAGAAAAAAATAAAATTTAAAAAACTTAACTTTGAAAGACTAAAGGATTGTTGGGAAAAAAACCACGAATTCTATGTGTTGCTTTCCCCTAGCTCTGGAGTTCTGCAGTTCTTGTTGCTTGGTGAACTTGGTCTTGGCTGGATATTCTTGCTCATCTTCTAGGGGAGGGGCCTGTTGCCCTGATTCTCAAATGTCTTTGCCTGAGGCAGAATTGCACCACCCTTACCAGGGGCCTGGCTAAGTAATCTGCTAAGTTTTGGTCTTGGGAGCTTTTGTTCCCTGAACGCTTTCTGTAGAGCTTTCGAGGACAGGAATGAAGATGGTGGCCTCCTAATCTCCAGCCTTAGAGGGACTGAGAGCTCAGGGCCCCACTTCTTAGTGCACCCTCAGAGAAAAGCAGTCAATCCCTTCATCTCCCTGGTCTCTGGCTGTGCTGTAAGCTCACACGGCCTGTGACTGAGCATTTCTATCTCTGACATTCAATCCTGTTTGTAGTCTCCAGACCCAGTAGGTTCCTGCCATGCTCCTGTGCCACTCCTCCCAGAGGAGGAAGGTGTCTTCTGGATCTGCTGCTTGTGGGGTCCCTGCTTGAAGAGCAGTGGCCCGACCATGCCTCAAATCATGGTTTAAGGTAAACCTGAGCTGAGAGCGCACTCCTCAGCTCCATCGCTGCAGCTCCAATACCTGGGAGCTCTGCCGCACTCAGGCACCCCTGGTCTTTCTGTGACCCTGCAGGTCCTGAGACCACACTGTCCCTGCGAGGACTCTACTCCCTGTTTAACCTCTGGTGTGATGTCCCTCAGTGGAGCAGACTTCTAAAAGTTCCAATTTTGTGCTCTGCTGCTCTACTGCTTGCTGGGAACCAGCTCCTCCCCCCACATCTATCTTCCCGTTGCTTTGGTTCACTTCTCCACACGTCCTACCTTTTAGGAAGTGGTCGATTTTTTTGTTCCTAGAATTGCTGCTCTTCCTCTCCTTTATCTCCTGTTGAGTTTGTAGGTGTTCAGAATGGTTTGATAACTATATAGCTGAACTCCTGGGACCAATGATATCTCAGTCTCCTACTCTTCCACCATCTTGCTCCTCTCATTGGTCGAGTTATTTCCCATTTTGACTAATGTAATAATTCTGTAATAAACATCTTTTTATATTCAACTTTGCCCATTTGCAAACTTTTGCAATCCCACTTTAGGATGAATTCCCAGAAATGAGAAGGCTGAGGTCAAAACTCTCTAAGTTTCAATTCATATTTGTGTCAGGGGCTATTAAGGACCAAGAGGAGTTTACATTTTGGAAGCTGGAGGTTCAGCTCAAGTGGAGGCATTTAAAACTCATGGCATAAACTGGGAACAGAGCAGAAAGTATTTAGAAGAGAGCTGAGGAATGAATGCTGTTGAGTGAAGGGGTTACTGACTGTTGGAAGAAGTTTCTGAGAAAGCAAAGTGACCCTGCTTGGGAGTGCCTGTACTCTCAATGATGGGTATATCTCTTAGAGAGAGCCCTGCCTAAAAGCAGAGTGGGGGACTAGCTTCTTTTCAGTTCAACAGATATTTCACAAGTATCCCTTCAGTGCCAGGCATGGGATAAAGGTTAGGATTATCCATATGAGGGGCTCTCATTCAGGCAGAGACACATGGTGACCAACAGGAGTGGCAATTCAGAGTGGATGTGCTCCCGTGGAATACTGCTCAAGAGGTGGCACAAGGACCCTGAGTGGACTGAGGGGGTGTGCAGGTGGAGAGAACCCTTCTCACTAGAGCTGGTGGTTGAAAGATGAGCAGGGACTCCTCAGGCAACTAGAGAGTGCCTCTGAAAGTCTCAGCTGTGCAGAGGCTGGGGGCTGGAAGAGGGTATGGGGCACAGTGGTCCAGCCTGGCAGGAGTGCAAAGCACGGAAAAGGAGGTTGGTCCTTAGAGGTTATTTCCCACACCAAGGACCATCTACCTTGTCTTATCCCTTGGACTTCCTTCCTGCCTTTCCTGAGTCAGGCTGGGCTTCCTTGCAGAGAGGATTTGTTTTCCATCTATTCTTTATGTAAAATAAAAATGTCCAGGCAGCATATGGTAACTGTCAATTGTAGAAACTGGCTCTGCTTCAAGAATAGCTGAGCAGTTGCATTAGAATCAGTCAAATATAATTCAATACAGGCAACTTCCTATGTTTCAGCTTAATACCAGACTTCCCTAAGGTCTGGCAAAATTCGGAAAATACTCCTAAGGGCAGAAAAGGATGAATTGTGATTAGGAGAAGCCTAATCTATTATTTTATATTCTTTTAAAAATCAGATATCTAGGCATAATAATGATGATGGTGGTGATGATGGTGATGGTGATGGTGGTGGTGGTTGTGATGGTGGTGGTGATGATGATGATGATGATGATGACAATGATGATGGTGATGGTGGTGGTGGTGATGATGATGATGGTGATGGTGGTGGTGGTGGTAATGGTGATGATGATGGTAATGATGATGGTGGTGATGGTGATGGTGGTGATGATGATGATGATGATGATGAGAGGTGATAACCCTTGTGGAACACTTAACGCATGCCAGGTCCTATGCTGAGCACTACCCACCCATTTCTTTTAATTTTCCCAACCATAAGGTATGAACTATTATCATCCCTATTTTACACATGAGGAAACTTAAATTTGAGATTAAGAAAGTGAAAACATTCAGTTAAATAGAATGTTCAACTAATCAAGACACTCAACCAGGCTACCATGAAAGGATGAAGACCTGGTGCTCAGAAGCAGCCATCATGTATAAAGTATTTTTTCTGCTATGCAACTAGAATGGTACTAGTTCTATGCCATCCCCAGGAGAATTGAGAAAGTCACACAAATCATTTTCTGTGTCTCATGGTTTTGATGAAGAACACTGGACAAGAAAGGCAGTTAGATAATATAGGCACCTGTTCTTTCCTCTCAGTTCTGTGTCCCATTCTTCTAACTGTTCTCTCGCAGCTACTGTCAAAACTGAAAGGACTGTATAATATGGTGCTTTTTAGGTTGTTTCTTTGTTTTTTTGTATGCCTATTTGTTTATATAAGATACACTTTTGACTTTGATCTAAAATTCAGTGGGATGTCTAAAGTTCAATTCTCTAGAAGTGAAATCTTTAGGTTGTTTTAGTTATATGCTCCATTACTCTTATTTGTTATTAAGAAATTATATTCTTCTTTTAAGGTATTAATATATTAGTTAGGATATTGGCTTGTCTGTGCGTAATAGACTAAGAACGGTGGCTTGTACAGATAGAAATGGGCTTCTGTTTCACAGAATAGTCAGGAAGGAGGCAGCCCAGGGCTGAGATAGCTCTGCTCCATGATTGTGCCCAAAGACCCTGTGTTTGTCTTCCTTGTAGCTCTTACATTCTGAAAGTGTTATACTCATCTCAGGGTCTGCTGAATTATCCATGTTCCAAGTGGTAGAATGGGGGAAAATATGGCGCAGCATGACCCTTGTGTTTAAGGATGGAGCTTGGTTACAACATCACTTCATGACCATCTTACTAGCTAAATTATAACATAGCCACATTCAGCTTCAAGGCACCAGGCTGCAAGGGATGCTGGGAAATGTAATCTTGCAACTTCTGTGTCTATAAGCCTAGCTAAAAATTGATTCTATTACTATAAAATAGAAGGAGTAAAGGATAGCAGAGACAGTATTCAAAAATAAAGCTGAACAATGGTGAGAAAAAATACATGTAAATTGAAATTTTTATATTTCTTTTCTACATTGCAAAGGATGGTTTTGCCCAAACTCCAGAGTGTATCTCCTCTTCCTTGGAAAACATTGACCTATAGGGTTGTCTGATTTTCTAACACGCTGGAATGCCCTCTCTGAAAATAATAGAATGTTGTTCTTAGAAACATAAGCTTCAGGACCAGGTACATTATTTGCGTGGTCTATTCTAAGAGAAAATATAGGATCCCTTGCTCAAAAATGATTAAGAATTTCAAGATGACAAAACCAGAGCAATGAAGTCAGCATGGGGCTTGTCTAAGAGTATGACTCCTAGTGCAAGTACATAGATCACATATCCATGATGAAGCTCGCTCAACCCAGTTCTCACTGGGGTGGGGAGGATGCAGAAAAGGTGTTCAAGTTCCCACCAACTTCTTATTATTGCCGCAGAGTTCTGGCAGTCAGCAGTTATAACACAATACAGTATAAATCAACACCCAGTGTAGGACTTCAACAGCTAAGTGTTAGAGTTTGCTAGGGTAGTAGGGTGACAACTGGTGGAGGCTTTGGGAATGTTCTCAGACTTGGGATGCCAGTCATATATTTCTGCAAGTTAGAATTTACCTTGTGACTTCATTAAATGTTCTTTGCATGACTTCCCCCTGAAGGTAGGTTAGTACTATGTTTAGTAATCTGGATGACCTACTTTCTTCTGGGTTTTGGGACAAAAGCTGTGTCCATATATCTTGGAAATTGTCAGCCCATTCATTTTGCCTGATTCTGTGCATGGTGACCAGAGTGTACGCTGCAGGAATGTTGAGCTGGGGCCAGCTCTGGGAGGTCATCACAAGGAGGGCTAGACTGGTGAGATGTAAGTTCAGGTTATGGTTGGGGAGGAAAATCTTGCCAACTATTAGGTCAAGGCTGTAAAAAGGCAATATGGGTTTGGATCAGAAACCCAAGAGATCTAGAAGACTCTAGGCTGCAGAACAGAAATGGAATAAGGCAAATTGTACAGAATATAAGCTGTAAATAGTCACTACCTGGCCCACAATCCCGTATTCACAATTCCTAAATCCAGACAGCTCTAAAATCTGACAGTTTTCTCTAGTTTTGGCTCAGAATCTTTGTTGTAGGACCTGACATGAGGCTGCTTATAGTCTTTATCCTAGTTAATATGAATGGTCACAAGTTTTGCTATGAATGCTGGCCTAAACTCTAATGAGAAATTGTTTAATACTTCCTCTCCTAAAATCAGAAATATTTTGAATTTATGGGGATAAATCCCCCCTCACTGGGATCCCAACATTTGTTGAACATATACTGTGTGCCAGACACTATTCTGAGCACTTTATATGTCTTAATTTCTTTAATATTCATGGGCTTTATGAGGTAGATACCATATTTTCCCCTTTTGACTGGTAAGAAATCTGGAACATAGAGAAGTTTTGCAATCTGCCTATGATCCTAGATAATCAGCAAATGGCAGGCAGTGAAAAAGATGAGTGTCTGGGGGACCTAGTTTTATATCATGGGGGTGAGTCAGGTGAAGAAGCATCAACAACCAATCTCATTTTGGAGCATAATGGCTTGGCTGAATGATTGGACAAATCAGCTCCACTAGTGAATCTATTTGTCGGGTGAGGTATGAGGCTGAATGAAAAAGTGTTCTTTCTACTATGTCAACGACAGTCAGAACTGTTATAATCCTTTGGGGAAATCAAGTGACCTTTGAGTGCCAAGGCTTCATGGGTAGAAATAACCCTTCTTTATTTAAATATCCAAAGGGCAATCAAAATTTTATTTGTTAAACTGGATTTTTGGCTTTGATTGTAAAAGATAATCTGTATTTTAATAAAAAATCTTTACAGTGGCTTTTGTGAAGGCACCATTTGTCTTAGTAGAAATCTTACTTTAATGCTTTTCTCAAAAATTGTGTTTCTGGTTAACAGCTGGGTGGGCTGACTGATAGTGCATTACTTTACTGATGCCCACATTATTCAAGGCAGAATCCCAAATCATGACAAAATAAAAATAGATGACTTTTATTGCTTCTTCTAGAAGTCCTACATTTGTCTTGGTAAGAGAACTGAATTAGATTCGTTTCACAGGATTTGTTCTTTTTTTTTTTTTTTTTTGGATTTGTTCTTTACAAAGCTTTACTAACTGCTCTCTTATACCTCTGTACATCACTGTGTTTCTACCCAAAGTTTTTGTCTGATAATTTCTTTTTACTCTTTTTTTTTTTCTGGAAATAGATGCAATGTGTGTATCATGAACAATGAATGGTTTTATTTATATAATTGCTACAAATGATGATAGGGGTTAGACAGTAGTATTAATTCCTCCATTAACACTTGAATACGAATCAAGGATTTTGTTAATTTGTAAATTACCTTTTAGTGAAATTTGGAAAAAAAGTTTTCTCACCATAGTTTCTCAACAGATTCTTGATAAATGCTTACTTTTGTATACAAAAGCATGAATATTCCAAGATGTTTAATTTTTTGGAGCAAAAATGATTCCTGGATTAACTAATATCACAGTAGCCAGGCAGTGATTCATGGAAGTTTTTTTTTATTGCTGGTAGAACGGAACTTTGTTTTTCTTTTTGACTGTTCTGCATCTTTCAACTTCCTTTCCCATCTGTAAATTCTTTCCAAGTAAAAACTGTAAACTTGCCTTCCCAGCTTTTCTTGTGGCAAGGATGCAAGCATGTGACCAGGCTGCACCAGTCAGATGCTTGCATTTGAGGTTCTGAATTGAAAGTCAGTGATACAAACAAGCAGGTGCAGTGTAGAAAATTTTGGTGAGGAAAAGGGCAAATAGAACTGCTTTCTCAGGGAGGGCAGTGCTAGAGGATCTCTGGCAGCATCTTCTTGTTTCCAGTGTGTTGGATAAACTGAAGCTTCTGTGTCTAGAACTGGGGTGTCCTAGGGGCTGTCTATGGTGTGAGATAGGCATTGCTCCTTGCTTTCTTGTCTTTCAGTTTGGTTCTCTGGGTGCCCCTGAAAATCTGGAAACTGTTGTTCCTTTTCTATTTAACCTAGTGGGGAGGTGCTGTAGTTTGTAACTAAGAAATGTAATTGATACATCTGGGATATGAGGATAATGACAGGGAAATGGTATTCTTTTATGTGTATCTCCTTTCAGCTGTTGAATAAGACTAATTTGCTGGGTCCTGCTTACCGCAGTCATCATTCACTTGAACTGACTCACTGTTGAGAACAGCAAGCTGGAGAGAGTGATGCATATGCAGGCAGGGTGTTTCTGAGGGAAATGGAGGATGACTCAATGCCAGTGCAATGACTGGCTATGAGTTTGGAATTTACCTGTGGCCTTAGGAAAGGGAGTTAAAAGATGGGCCATGAGGAGATCCTGGATAGGGATCGTCTAGAAGGTCCCAGAGTCTTGGCTTGAGAAGCACTAAGAGCTGGTTGGAACCAATAATACATTTCACTAGAGGCCCATGATTTAATTCTTCCATTCACTTATTCAACATATATGTAGATATATACATATTTAAATATTTTATTTATTTATTTGACAGATAGAGACACAGTTAGAGAGGGAACACAAGCAGGGGGAGTGAGAGAGGGAGAAATAGGCTTTCCACCGAGCAGGGAGCCCGATACAGGGCTCAATCCCAGGACCCCAGTATCATGACCTGAGCTGAAGGCAAATACTTAACGACTGAGCCTACTAGGAGCCCCTCAACACATATTTAATAAGTACTCTGCACCATGTCTATGCAAAGTACTGGGGAAACAGTGATGAACTGGGCAGGGCTGGGCATATCTTTTTTTGGTGCTCTGGGGATTTCAAGTGCTCTCAGAGAGACATGAGGAAGGATAACAAGTTTTATCACTATTTGTAATTGAAGACACTGGACACAGGAGAGCTTAAGCGATTTATCCACAACCACACGTAGCAAGTAGTGGAACTAAGAACTGAACTCAGTTCTTCTGGTTCCAGATCATGTATATTTTCCAGGGTGCCAGGCACTTCCTAGTGGGCAAGATGAGTATGTACACAGCTGAGTCATCCTTGCCATTAGACCTGTGCCTCTTCTATTGCATTTATCCTACTAGATGGCATGAGTTTCTTTCTTTTTTTAATTGAATATTTTATGAGATAATTATAGATTATGGAGAAATGTAGAGAATACACAGTTGCAAGAGATAATACAGAGATCTCCTGTAACTTTTACCCAGTTTCCCCCAATGGTAACATTTTGCAAAACTATAGTACAATATCACAACCAGACTATGGACATGGATACAATCCACTGATCTTCTTCAGATTTCCCGAATTTTACTTGTACTCATTGTTTGTGTGTGTATGTGAATATGTATGTGTGTGTATCTAGTTCTATCAAGTCTTATCACCACTGTTGGTTTGTGACCCCAACACCACAGTCAAGATACATACAGAACACAAAGATCCCATGAGTTGTCCTTTTATGATTTTATGACCACACCTCCAGCCCTTCCTGGTTTTATTTATTTTTGGCTCATGTGTCTTTGGTATCTATAAAGTTACTTAATAAATTTGTGTTATATGAATAAATCAACTAACAGTACCATAAGAGATGAACATATATAAACAAAGGTCTCTGGAGGGCAGGGGAAGGAGTCATTCATTTGACCTGGCCTTAGAGATAAAGAGGAGAGGCAGAGCATTAACAGTGAGTGGGCACTTATGATATGGGCTGGACAGGACTGTGACTAATCTTGAGAGGGATTGGCTGGGTCGGAATGTCCCTTCCGCCATGTGCAGTCCCAACTAAGCCTCCTCAGTTTTCTTATTTTTTTTTTAAGAGAGGTGGGGGAGGGGCAGAGGGTGGGGGAGAGAATCTTAAGCAGTTTCCACACCTGGCATGGACCCAATGCCAGATTCAATCTCACAACCCTGAGATCATGACCTGAGCCAAAATCAAGAGTTGGACGCTTAACCAACAGAGCCACTCAGGCACCCCAATTCTCTTATCTTTAAAATAGGGATGATACTAGTGCCCACTTCATCAGTTGAAGTGGAATGAAGGCAATGGTGCCTGTAACCCCCTTGCCAGGGTCTGGCACGTGGTGAAACTTACCTCAATAAACATATGCTGCTCAGAACAGTCTTGGTTCTAGTTGTTTGAGAGGGGTCTCCAATGACCTAGGGTGGAGGTCCTGTCTAATCTGCCTTTGTGAGAAGGCATGGACTGAACCTTCTCCATGAGGCTGCTATGGGAGAGGGGACACCCAGCCACCACCCCACTGTGGTTCTGTCATCCTTGCCCTGGCGGTCACTCCCATGCAGGCTCCAGAAACACTACTTGCACTTTTCACATCTTTTATTACGTTTTGTGGGCAGAATGATAGATCAGTCGGCCATTGTAAATCTGGGGATTAGTGAAGGTTCTGGAAAGCTGCTTTCCTGAATAACCAGAGTCTTGTGCACCAAAAGCCATGCCAAAACTTTGCACAGTTAGTGGACGAGTTTTACTGCAGCCTGAGCTCTTCCTAAGAGGCAAGTAGGAAATCATTTACAAGAACCAGCTTCCCTTTCTCGCAACTTCCTCTTTGTGAGATTGAAGGGGGCTGTTTACTGTGGCTCAGATTGGCATTGTGTTTGGACCTCTCTTGGTTCCACTGAAATTCCCCCACTGTGTATACGCCTGTTGTGAGAAAATAAATCCCTGTGGGTTACAAGGATGAAGGCAGTCAGAGCAGGATCCAAGTTAAGAAACCCTCACAAATCCCCCTCCCAACTGTCAGACCCCCTGCAATAGGGCCACCACAGCAAAGTCCTGTCCGGAGAGCTGCAGAGACTCTCTAGTCTTTCCTTTTTCAAGACCAAGGTTGAACAGAGCCTGGCAAAGTTCCTTCCATCCACAGATTTCTTTCCAAGTAGTGTCATCATCAGAATTTAATGTGTGCTGCCATATATTATTATCTCCATCTTTCTTTGGAGCTTTTTATAATCTTACCAGCCCAGAGATTTAACACATTAAGTATGGGCAGTGCAGTGTTGGGTGGATATTGAACAGTTTCCCAGTTAATGAACTCAAGACTTAACACTGCTGTTCACATAGGCAATGGTTTTACGGGGTATAGGGACATGACATTAAATAACACTGGGTCAAGAAGAAGAAAGCTGTTCTCTTTAAAATCATCTTCTATTTACATTTTTGTCAGAGAAAATGTCTTTGACAGCTCTCTAAAATTTTCCAAGTCTTTTTCCGAATGAGAATAAGCTCTATATTCAGAATCAGTTATAGCTATGATTTAACAATAGTGTTTCCCCCACCAAAGAAATTTATTTATTTATTTATTTATTTATTTATTTTAACTTCAAATTAGCATATACTTCATTATTATTTTCAGAGATAGAATTTAGTGATTTGTCAGTTGCAGATAACATCCTGTTCTCATTACTTCAAGTGCCCTTCATAATCCCCATCACCCAGTTATCCAATCCCCGACCCACCTCCCCTCCAACACCCCTCAGTTTGTTTCCTAGAGTTAAAAGTCTCTTATGGTTTGTCCCTTTCTCTGTTTTCATTTTATTTTTCCTTTCCTTCCCCTGTATTCATCTGTAGAATTTATCAAACTCAACACCCCAAAAACAAAAAAATCCAGTCAAAAAATTGGCAGAAGACACAAACAGATATTTCTCCAAAGAAGATATACAAATGGCCAACAGATACATAACAGATACTCAACATCACTTGGCATCAGGGAATTACAAATCAAAACCATAGTGAGACACCACCTCACACCTGTCAGAATGGCTAAAATCAACAACTCAGGAAACAATAGATGTTGGAGAGGATGCAGAGAAAGGGGAAACTTCCTACACTGTTGGTGGGAATGCAAACTGGTGCAGCCACTCTTAAAAACAGTATAGAGGTTCCTCAAAAAGTTAAAAGTAGAGCTATCCTAAACCCAGCAATTGCACTATTAGGTATTTATCCAAAGGATATAAACATAATTATTCAAAGGGGCACATGCACCCCAATGTTTATAAAAGCAATGTCCACAATAGCCAAATTATGGAAACAACCCACCAATTTATTTTTAAAGTTACTTTCTGTGAAGGCATCTGCTACTAGTTTACCACTTAAAATAAAACATACAGATTTATTTTATCATGAATCTTTTGACTAATAAATGGTGAGCTAATTCTTAAAAAACAAGAGAGACTATGGACTCCAGGAAACAAACAGAGGATTTTAGAAGGGAGTGGGGTGGGGGGAATGGGTGAGCCTGGTGATGGGTATTAAGGAGGGCACGGATTACGTGGAGCACTGGGTGTTGTACACAAACCATGAATCATGGAACACTAACATCAAAAACTAATGATGATGGATTATATGGTGACTAACATAACACAATTTAAAAAACTCAGTTAATGATAAAGGAGAGATGTGGGTTTGGCATTGTCTGAAGGTGGTCTCCAAATAGCTGAAGTGGGAAAGCATTGGTATAATGGAAGCACTAGGTGCGAGGAGAACTGGTTTTTGGAATTAGATCCTTCAGCAAGTATACTAGGACCCTGGGCAACTTACAGTTTCACTGGGCTTCCATTCCCTTATCTGTAAAATCAGTGGGTTAGAGTCTCTGCAACATATTCCTCAAACACCTGTTGTCTGCAAAATGTCAGGCTTATGAGTGTGAAGCTACTATGATGAAAATGGGATGAATCCTGCCCTCAAGAAGTTTACAGAATAAAACAAAACACCACACAAATTGATGTATTAGTGGAGGCAGCAAAGAACTAACTATCAAGGAAAGCAGGATATGGCCCTGTTCTGGCCCTGGATCTGTCACTTATGACCTAATTTTCAACCCATTCATTCCACTTCTCTGAGCCCCAGTTTCTTCACAATTAAACCAAAGGCCCTTCTAAACCTGTTCTGGCAGAGGCTGACTTTTCTCTAAGGAGCAGGAGCATCTTTCAGCAAAAGCTATAGGTCCAGCTGTTGGCTTTGAAGGTCTCTGGACAGCTCTGAGCCCATCACCAAAGGTTGTCCCTAGAACCGTTAATGGATCCTGTAAATACAGGATTCCAAACCAGAGCAGAAAGTACTTTCTCCTCTTGTCAAAATCCTTCAGTCTTCAAAATGTTATGAATTTCCACAACCTTGGAGAAGAATGCTTTCTCCTCTATGTTTATTCTGATTACTTGATCACTCTATCATGATATGTTATGTCACATCACATCGCATCATATTTGTGTGTGCATGAGTGTGTGTGTGTGTAGCCTCACACTGGCCTATGAACTGCCAGGACACAGGGACCAGGTTTTCACTCTTCCTGTCTCTCTAGAACATCTCTCAGTGTCTGGCACATAGTAGGCAACACCCAGATCTTATGTGAATATGTGTGTGTGCATGAACATGTTGGTGGTAAGAAAGGGAGTCATAATATTTGGAAGATCGTTGAATAAAGACTTTTTTTTTTAGATCCACTTTTTATAGAACAGCATGGGGGAAAGTACACAAAACAAAAGTAACAATTCAATAAATGATCACAAAGTCAGGTAAATAACACTCAGATCTAGAGCTAGAACATCGTGTGCTCTGCCCACTTCCCTTTCTCTCAACCTTGCCCAAATGCAACTGCTTTCCTTACTTCTTTTTTTTTCAGTTTTTTCCCCTGTTTTTTTTTTTTAAGATTTTATTTATTTATTTGACAGAGAGTGATCACAAGTAGGCAGAGAGACAGGCAGAGAGAGAGGGAGGAAGCAGGCTCCCTGCTGAGCAGAGAGCCCAATGCGGGGCTCGATCCCAGGACCCTGAGACCATGACCCGAGCCGAAAGCAGAGGCTTTAACCCACTGAGCCACCCAGGCGCCCCTTCCTGTAAATTTTTATCTCAAAAATTTTAAAATCTACTGAAGAGTTTCAAAAACGATGTAATAAACAAACAGACACTTTACCTTGACAGGGTAGTTAACATTTTCCCATCTGTTTTCTCTATCTTTATCTTTTTTCTATTGTTATAGTTTCTGCCATTTTCCCCCTGGAACCATTTGGGAGTTAGTCATAGACATCATGGTACATAATCAAATAATTTATCATTCATCATTTCCTTAGATCAAAGGTAATCTTTTAGTCAACAACAATACAACCACTAAACTCAGGAAATTGATACAATATTATTGATACTGTTGATATAATACTATTACCTAATATTGCACAAGTTCAGATTTCTTCAGTTGTCCCAATAATACCCTTTATATCTATTAAAAGCCTTTGGCGGGGGAGGGGGGAGGTCCAGAATCCAAGCAAGGAGTCTCACACATTGCACTTAGTCATGAAGATTTTCTGGACTTTTTGTTTTGTCTTTATGAAATTGACATTCATAAAGACAAATTATTTTGCATCTTTTTCTCAATTTACACTTGTTTGATTACTTCGTCATGATTAGAGGCAGGGTGAACTTTCTTTTTTCAGAGAAGCACATGGATGTGTGCTTAGTACACCACTGGGGAAGGCACATGATATCCATTGGCTCATTATTGTGGGTAAGTGCAATCAACTGGTTAAGTGGTGTCTACCAGATTCCTCCCAAGAACCTCTCATCCAATGGTTTTAGCTTCCATGAATGGTTTTTAGCTAATTAATGATCACTATAGGGATTGCAAAATGGTGATTTATGATCTTTTTTTCTATTATTACCTCTGTATATAAAAAGAGATTTCCTGGGGCGCCTGGGTGGCTCAGTGGGTTAAGCCTCTGCCTTTGACTCGGGTCAAGATCTTGGGGTCCTGAGATGGAGCCGCGCTCGCTGCTCGGTGGGAGTCTGCCTCCCCCTCTCTCTCTGCCTGCCTCTCTCTCTACTTGTGATTTCTCTGTCAAATAAACAAATGAAATCTTTGGAGGAAAAAAAGAGATTTCCCTCCTCCTTTTCTCTTCCAACCCCCTCCCTCTCTTTAGTCTTTAGTATGGGTTTATGGGTTACTTATTTAATGGGTTATAATCCATTCCTGGATTATTTATTTAGATATTCAAATTGTCCCATATTTTGCTAGAGGGAGCCCCTTCAGGTCGGTTCTTATGTTCTTTTGACATATCCCCATTAGCTTTTGAGCACTTTTTTCCTTTCTGGCATAGTAAGGTTTTCCAGGTTCATTATAAGAGAGGAATTGAACTGCCTATCTAACGTCTTATAATTAAAATGTTAGAAAAAACAGGAGGGTGAAAATCAATACTCAATCTCAACACTGGCAAATACAGCCCTGGACTTTGACAAAATCAGCAGGTTCTAGATTGTTCTTACTGATCCTTGAAGCTCCAGAAATGGGTTGTGGGAAAGGCAGCTGGCTGTGAGAGGCTGCTGGGTACAGAAACTGCTGGTGATGGGCAGGCCCACGGGCTCAGCCAAGTGCAGTTTCATAAACACCCTGGTCAGCACAGCTCCTTGAGTGTATCCAAGGTAATGGAAGACAAGAAGCGTATGGTAATTAAAACCACAAGTAATTTTAACTCTTGCTTCATGAACAATATGAGAGCAGCAAACCAATTATGAAATTATCTGTTTGCTTTGCATCAGTTTTAACTGCACCTGTCCTCTCATCTGTAGAGATGAGGTTGCCCAGCAGAAGAGGCCAAAGGAAAATGGAGAAGATGATGAGGTTAAAAACCCCTCAAACTGACTGATGTGGGATAAAAAAAAAAAGCCAAATGTGAAAATAATCCACCAAAGCAGAGACACGTAGGGTCAGGGATTTCCAGATGGCTCACATTTTACTTGGCAAGTGTCCCTCATACAACCGTGCAATTCCAGATGAGTATGTGAAAATAAATAAATATATTTGTGTATTAGGATGGGGAAAAAAATAACCACTTGGTCAGAGATGGCCATTGGCCATGCCACCAGGAACCTGATATCTCAGTACAATAAATGCCATTAGGGAGGTCCCTAGTGAGCCATCCACATCCTTTAAAATTGCTCCGCATTTACCCAGTTGTTTTAAGTACAGAACCCCAGAAGAGGGCCCATGCTCCTTCTGGGGCAAGTTCAATGAGAAGGCCACATCCTGGGGAAGATATGAGGAACAGCTGATTTCCATCCCACAGTGCATTGCCCTACTTTCTCACCATAGATATTCCAGGTCCTTTGATATTATTTACTGAGTTAATTAAGATGTTGCCCTCTGAGTTTTGGAAAATGTACTGGTATTTTTAGATAAAAGATGATTGCAGGCTGACCTTTCAAACAAACAGAAGTGAGTTTTCTAAGGCAAAATAAGAGTCCTGTGACATCTCCTCCACTTGCACCCAACCACCCAGCATTTTCTGGTCTCCTGCTTGCTAAGAGAAGAGGGTGATTATTAATAAAACAGACAGGTAGTAGTGAAGCTTTAAAAAGTCAACTTCCAGGGGATATTCAGGAGTTGAATCAGTTAATACACACACCACCTTTCTCTACCTTGCCCATTGCAAACACAGGTAATCTACAACAGCTTCAAAACCTTCTGAGTGGCTTCTCCAGGGAGCCACTGACAACTGAGGATAGCTTACATTTATTGTAACCCAGATCAGAGATCAGCTCCAACGCACGCTTACCCTTTTTTAGACCTGCTCATTGTTGGTCAAAATGATGACCCTGGTATAAGATTCTTAACTGTTGAAGGACATTTGATAATGTTCACTCTATCCTAATGGACTGAACCAAGAAATAGTCTAATCCAAATAACAATTCTTTTTTAAAATACTGTTCCATTCAAGAAGAAAGGCCACATGCCAAGGTAGATGCAGGGCCAAATTGACAGGCAGGGGTCTCGGGTTCCACTCCAAGTCTGACCCAAGTTTGATCTGTGTGACTGCGAGCTGATCTGGTCCTCAGCTTTCCTGCAGAGGGAAGGCATTGGACTGAATTGCTAAGCTTTATCCAGTGTGCATTCTGCATTTTAAAACTTTTTCAGTGCATGCTGTATATTATTAAGGAGATATTTACACTGAATGGGATGCCGAGGGCAAGAAAAGCGAACTGGAACTTGTCTGTCTCCAGGAGCTTTCTGGGTGCCTGGGGAGACATTGAGTGGTGGTGATGCTAATTACTTTTGGATGCACCTTCAACTTACCAGAATATTACAACCATGTAGAATCAAAAGCATCTGCTTTTTACTGTGCCATTGTAGTTGCACGAGGATGTCCAGTTTCTCCTGGACCTTTCACAAGACGATACTTTCCAGAAAGAAACTAGTCCTACAGCCAGTTTTGATTTCCCCGTGTGCTTCAGTGTTAGCTGATTTGGGTTCCTTGAGATTGCATGGAACAAAATAATGTGCAGGTTACCCCTAGTAAGGGAAGCTTGTTCTACGGTACATTGAATATGGGAGAGTGAACCAAGGAAGCATAGACGTGAAGAGCAAAGGTGTCAGAGGCACATCGTAGCTCCACCACCTGTAGGGTGGTTGATTCTGGGCAAATCACTTCTCTGTATCTTTTTCCTTGTCTGTAAAAGAGGGATATAGTAGCTACCTTGCAGAGTTATTTTGAGGATAAAATGGGATAAGAATATAAAAGAGTTTCAGTTCCTGGCATGTCATTAATGCTCAAATTGATAATTGCCACTATGATTGTGATTATCATTATTGTTACATGTGGAATGAATTTGAGCAGGCAGCCTTGTGGATGAGCAGAAACCTCAGTATAGCCCCCCTCCTAGGGATGGGAGGATTGCTCAGAACTGGGATACTGTTCTGGGTTCACATCTGCTCAGGAGGTCTGATTATCCTGAAATACCCCTGGGCACCAGGCTTCCTCTGACTCTTTCTTGCTTGATCATATGTAGACTCAGCCCCTCTGTCTCTGTGTCAGCTGCTGCTACCACCATCAATCAATTTCTTTCTAGTCCTTCTCTAAATTGTGACTTCTGTTGACTCATAGCTTTTAAAGCCCTATTGTTTTTCCCTCCTTGGGATCACAGCAGGCTTGTGTGAGTTTGGGGTTCTGCCCCTGCTACCAGCATCTCAACTCTGTCAGACTTGAATTTAAATCCTTTCAACCATCATTTTTATGACAGGTCACCTCCCAGGCTGCTGAGTGACTAATGACTGAGGTCACATGGTTTCAGAATGTCCTGACTTCTGAGAGGGGACTGGTGAGGGTCACAGACAAGCTCAGACTTGTCTTTCCAATCCTGTGAGCACAAAGATGAGCAGAGACCACGAAAGCTTACAGTGCCCTTGACACCCAAGTTGGGAAAAAGATAGGAAGCAGTATTATATATGTTAATAGATGTTAAGAAGTTATAATTATGAACATGTATAATATTATAATTATGTGTGTATATATATATTTATGTGTATATATATACACTTTATTAATGCTTTTCATTTTCCCTTCTAGAATATTACAACTTTAGGGGCACCTGGGTGGCTCAGTCGCTAAGCGGCTGCCTTCGGCTCAGGTCATGGTCTCAGGGTCCTGGGATTGAGGCCCGCATTGGACTCCCTGATCGGCGGGAAGCCTGCTTCTCCCTTTCCCACTCCCCCTGCTTGTGTTCCTTCTCTCACTCTCTCTCTCTCTGTCAAATATATAAAGAAAAATTTTTAAAAAATCAAAATAGAATATTGCAATTTTAGGAAAGGAATTTAATTCTTTCAGGTTCTTTTGTGTCTGCTTGTGGCCTAATATAATTAACTGGCCAGTAATACAAGACTAATATATTTGGCCTTTCAACAAATATTTAGTAAAAATAAATGTGCCTCACGTTTTCTACAGTAGAAAAAATTTTTTCTACTATCAGAGTTATTTAAGGGTCTTGTTGAAAAGTTCTAGAAAAGTATGGGAAAGAAGAAAAGAACCAAGAGATGACAGAGGACAGAAGCAAACATAATTCCAAGAGATGTTAAGGAATGTCACTTGTAATGTCTATGATCTTGTGCCAGTAGCTTGCCTTCTCTGGGCCTCTGTTTCTTCATCTAAAAAGAAATTGGGGTGATGGTCCTACTTACCTCCAAAGATTAGAAGGGCTAAATGACACATTCATAAGTTGCCTGCTATGGTATTTGCCTACTACCTACTATTTGCTGGTGACCAAAACGCAATTGGTTCCCCCATTGCATCTTACCAAGAATGTCCTGTACCTCTCAAGGAGGGAGGAGAAGGAAAACTGGTGAAGTTTAAAAAGACTGAATCCCATATAGACTTATTTGTTTGTCTCTTGACCCCGAAATGACCTAAGTTTACTCTCTCAGGTGACTCTCACCTAACTGTTTACACAAGGAACACCTCCTTGGTACACAGAAATGCATTTTCCCACCAGGCTCCAAATACACTGAGCTTGGGCTTTGCCAGGAATTTTGCAGAAAAACTGTAGAACAATTTGCATCACAGATGGTTCCCTTTTCATTCAAGTGTTGAATCGCGAAGACTTGCTGAGGTCTGATCACTGACTTTGGACATTGAGTGGGACCATTTTAATGTGAATTCACTGAGAAATGTCTGCAGGAAAAACAGGTCCAAAATTAAAGCCTGTAGGCAATTTAGGATCCATTGCTTATGTTTGAAAGCTTTCAGTTTGCTCGTCTCTCGAAGATGAACCTATTTTAAATAATTAAAATCAAACCATTTTCTAAGAATAGGAATAAAGCTTTAATGTAAAGTATAATTAATTTCCTAGTCTTCCAGGGAAGATTACATTGTTTGAGGGTTGCCTGTCTCGCTTGATTTTCCTGCCTTTTTTTTTTTTTTACAATATTATTATACATATATTTGAAAATAGCAAAAGAAGAGTATCAAACCGTCATTTTGAGCATCTTTAACAATGCCAAGGAAAGAATAGGCGTTTATTTGTTGGAGGGTGGGGCTTAATAGCGTTTCCCAAATTGTGGTCTGTGGAAAACCAATGTTCCAGTCTCCAATTCGGAAGAACTGAATAAAAGTTCTTGTTGTCCACTCAGTTTGGGAGCCACTAGAGTCTGTGTTAGTTCTGTACTTGGAGGGGTCAATTACACATTAGCGTCTTGTTGAATCTAGGAAGTCTGGTGACCCTGGGTTTACCCCCTCACTTTCCAAATGTATTTTATTTTATTTATTTATTTTAAAAGATTTTATTTATTTATTTGTCAGAGAGAGAGAGAGAGAGAGCGAGCACAGGCAGACAGAGTGGCAGAGGGAGAAGCAGGCTCCCTGCGGAGCAAGGAGCCCGATGTGGGACTCAATCCCAGGACGCTGGGATCATGACCTGAGCCAAAGGCAGCCGCTTAACCAACTGAGCCACCCAGGCGTCCCTTAAAGATTTTATTTATTTATTTGACAGAGAGAGATATCACAAGTAGGCAGAGAGGCAGGCAGAGAGGCAGGCAGAGAGAGAGGAAGAAGCAGGCTCCCCGCTGAGCAGAGAGCCCGATGCGGGACTAGATCCCAGGACTCTGAGATCATGACCTGAGCCGAAGACAGAGGCTTTAACCCACTGAGCCAAATGTATTTTAGAATGGAGTCTCTTTATTGGTGGGAAGGTCCTTTTGTGAATGACAAGGTCTGGATTCTGGTTCTGTTAGGGTGAATCCTCCAGAAAGCAGATTCCAAAATGGCATTGGTCTGCTCAAGATTTATTTGGAGAAATACCCGGGGAAGATCAAGAGGTAAGAGCAGGAGGAAGCAAGGAGAGTCTTCAGACCATGATGCAGGAGTGACATCTGTGACAGAGAGCAGAAAGGAGGGGGAACTGCGTTGGGAGAGTCTTCTGAGAAAGCCTCCTCCAAGTGAATAAAGATTCTGGTGGCCCAAGTCATCCACTGAAGGAGTTCTAAGTCTTGCAGGAAGGGCCTGAAGTGGTTTTCTGGCTGTGAGTAGTCTTTAGCTAGGAGAAGTCCATGGGCGGTGTGGCCTCAGTGAGGCAGAGAGGTGGGCTGGGAGGTGTGACAGCTGGGGCTGTCAGTTAACGATGCTATCTGTAGCTGGAGATCTGAATGGCACATTTCATGAGTCCCACAATTTCTAGCTGTGCCCCCTTGTTAGCCAAGCAACCTTGAGTCAGTCAATCAAAGCTTCTGGAACCCAAGCAGTTAATCTACTAAACAAGAGGAGGTCAGATCTGACCCTTCTGCCTCATATAGCTGCTGTGATGCATAGCCACATAGGAAAGTTGTTTGTATTCTATGAACATTCCAGAAATAGAGAAGGTTTTTGTTACAGGGTAGCCGTAGGCTTTTCAAGTGTATTAGTTGCTCGACTGCTGTTGTCTTGCTATCACCACTCTGAATTTCCCACAAGCCTACTACCGTGCTGGGCATCTAATAGGTACTGAGTAAATGTTTGTTGAATCATGATAACGAATGTTGTGAGTTCTCCAAGGAAACAGTCCATGACACTGGCTGTATGTGGGATAATGATTGCAGACACTGTGCTGTATTTCCTCTGGCAGGAGACCACATAGCAGAAGGCAGGGCATGTGGGAGGGTGGGGGATGATTCCTGTTGATTTGATCTGTGCTTGTATCTGGATCCAGTGTAGCAGTTTCATGGTAAGGGGACTCTTTTTCCCAGAGTGGAGACGGCTGGAGAAGTGTTGCTCAACCCCCTTGCTTGGCAACGTAGTCTCTCTTTTGCATTTCTAAAATAATTCTGAGGTTAATTGAATTGTAAAGACAATTCCCAAACTTCATTCTAGATAATTGTATAGCATCACTCCCCTGAAGTTCGTTTTCCAGAGTTGTTTACCAGTTACACTTGTCACTGTTTTGAGTTTTTGCCAGCTCAACCTTTGGGTAAATCCTGGGCAGGGCTAAAAGTCTTCGGAGGCAAGCACAGGAAAGAGGGTAAATGTGGTAGCAAAGGTGATTTCTTACTGGGTAATTTCTTAGAGTCTACCGTAGCTCATCTATTTGACTTTTCTCTTCCGAGGGGTGGTGGTTTTGTCTATTCCTTCTTTGTACATTTCTTCTCACTGGCTCAGTATTTTATTCAATAAATGTTTGAGGAATGAACCAATGAGTGAATTCCCCGTGTGGTCTGTGTGCTGGGTGCTGGTGAGACACTGGTGAGTCAGCTAGACTGAGTTCCTACCCTAATGGAACTTTTTGTTTAATGACAGTGGTGAACACTAATGCAAAAGAATCACATTAAAGTAAAATTACAAGCTAGGTTCAGTAATGAAAAGAAAAAGCACTGAGGATCTGGGGATCTGCTGAACCTGGGGAAAAGCCTCAGACAAAGTGATGGCGTGACCCAGGAGGAGGGGATATCACGAACTCAGCAGAGGTGTGTGAAGACATGAGGATTCAGGCCTGGAGAGGAGCAGGTCCAGAGACCTGGAGGGAGGGGCATGGTCCCATCAAGTCACTAAAGGAAGGTGGTGTGGCCAGGGAGGTGGGTAGACAACAAGTAGCAGGAGGTGCAGCAGAGAAACGAGACTGTGCATGGGGTCATTCATTGGATTCTTCCCTACAATGAGAAGGCAACCAACATTTGCTGTAGTGTCTACTCTACAGCCAGATGCCGTCTGCTGTCAGAATGGGTACTGGTATCTGAGTCAGATGCAGCAGCCTCGTGGGGAGGGTATCACTCTGCAAACAGGGAGAAAAAACTTTAAACTTCAGGAGGAGGGATGGGAACTTTTGCAGGAGAGTGCTTTGGGCTCAGGGCTGCTCAGCTCAGATAAGAGTTGCCGCAGGATCTCTGTGAAGAGATCAGATGAGGGGAGGAGGTTTGGTTCCTTTGAAAGGATTAGGGGTCTGGAGACTGGGTTCCAGCTCTGATGGGGCCAGGATGAGCTGTGCCACCTTAGGCGATATCAGCTGTGTGGTCACGAGTTTCCCCACCTGTGACAGGTGAGTCTGGGACTCACTGACAACTGATGACCTTGGCTTCTGTTGGGGATCAAATCTCCCATGATCCAGAATGGAAGGAGGGATGCACGGGAGATCTGCTCTCAGTCTGTGAATACTGAGCCGAGGCTCATTTCTCCGGGGACAACGTGCATTCAGCTATAGATTTTGAACGAGGTTGCTTCGGGAAACTCCTATTTAACTTGCGCAGTCATTACCTGCAAAACCTGCCTCCCAGGCCCCTGCCCCGCACTGGGGACTGACTGCCTTCCTCACTTGGTGTCTGCACCGTGGGGGCTCTTATGCCACTGGCGGACCCAAAGGCACTAACCTGCCAGCCTTCCCCGTGCAGTACCCAGTGGAGTGAATGAAGCCAACATTCCTTCCTTTCCTGTGATGCCAATACATGCTAGAGGAAGTGACCAAGAGCAGGTGCTGTTTTCCTGGGGCTACCATAACAAATGGCCATAAATGTGGAGGCTGAAAGCTATAGAAATCTATCTCTCACAGTTTCAGAAGTCAGAGGTCTAAAATCAAGAAGCTCACAGGACTGTGCTCCCTCTGGATGCTGGGGAGGGGGCATCCTTCCTTGCCTCTCTGGCTTCTGGGGGCTCCTGGCCCATGTCCACATCAGTCCAATCTCTGCCTCTGTTTCCACCTAGTCTTGTCCGTGTCTTCTCCTTTTCTGCTCCTTGTGTGCTCACTGGATTTAGGGACCACTTAGATAATCCAAAATGATCTCTCGAGGTCTTTAACTTAATCTACGTCTGCAAAGATTCTTTTTTGCAAATAAGGGCATATTCACATTCTCTACAACATGGGAATATCTTTTGGGGAGCCAACATTCAAACCACTATAGGCAGAGTTTTTGAGGCATTTGGCACCAAAATTTCTTCTTTTTTGTTTTATTTATTTTCCTCCCTTATAAACTTGACCTCTTTGAAATAACATCAGGACCCATGCCCTAGTGAAATGCGAAGAGATAGCAGTCAGAGGGCCTGAGAGCGCAGGCTCTGAGATCAGGTGGCTTCAGCTTAAATCCCAGCACCTACCAACCACTCGGTGGCTCAGTTTTGCCATCCACGCATTGGGCACAATAAGTTTCTACCTCTGAGGGCTGTTGTGGGTCTTAAATAGGTTAATATTTGTAAAGTCATCTAGAATTAGCCTTAAGTAAATAAGTGAGCAGGGGACAGTGTGAAGGATTAAAAGGCCAGGCTGGATGGCTGGATAGTGGCTGGAAAGCACCTAGGGCTTTGGCACCATCTGGAGCTAGGGTTCTTCTGAGTCCAGATCCACCCGGGCTACCTGACTTGGAATGAAACATGTCAATGGCCCCTCCTCTCAGGACCTGCTCTGAGCTGCTGTGTTTGCTGATCAGAGTCTTGGGATCTGGCAGCCAAGCCCTGACGAGGACATGAAGTTCAAACAGAGATAGGGAGCTGCTGGTGGACACACATGGAAAGGCATTTCCTGGGAGGCACCTGCCCCTCGCGATGGAGCAGACTTCTGCCTCCTGATACCCACTCCTCTGGGCTGCTGTGTTCTAGAAAGAAGCCTCCCTCTTCCCAAGACTAGTGCTGGACGCTGTGCCTTGTTCCCCGCTGACCTGTCTTGAGTTCAAGAAGTTAGTGAGCGTGAGTGTGTCTGGGCACTGGTAGGAGCCCCTGCTGGTCAAGGTGAGGCTGGGGTTCTAATTGCTGAGCTTCCTTGCACCCCCTGCTTGAGTCAGGCTGCTGAAAGTCCACAGGGCTGCTGCTGCTGTGTTCCTCTGCCTGTTCTTAGAGAGTGAGCCGCCTGGGGAGGGAGGGTGGCAAACAGAGCGTAGAGCCCAGGCTTTGGTGACGGACTGCCATGCGGCTGTAGGCAAGTTACCAAATGTCTCTGAGCTGCGATGTTCAGCATCTGGGAAGTAAGGATTCACAATATTTGGCTCTTCTTAGGTTCTTGAAAAACTGTGGCTCTGACTGCTGTTTGGGAGGTAGCCTACAGTGGATATCTGCCAGGACCGAGTTTGGGTGCAGCTTATGGCTGTGGGATCTAAGACAGGTTACTCAACCTTTTAGATTTCCATTTCTACATCCGGAAGGGAGATTGAACCCTTCTATCAGATGGTTGTTGGGATGACTAAATTTAAAAAGATGTATGCAGAACCTTAACCTGATGCCTGGCTTATCCTACGTGCCTAAGGGACAGTGGCTATTATGACTGTTCCAGAACACTTGGAATGATGGTAATCAAGGGGATGAATATATTGAATACATTATACATTGTACAATGGATAACCAAATTTTGGCTCAATCCCGGTGTAGTCTGGAAAGAAAAGTATTCAGTCTTGGAATGGCCTTAACTCCTTTCTGTTCAATGTGATACATTTTTGAAGACAGCCAAAGAACTTCCAGTGAAATCCTGTGGTGCTTTCTATGTGTAAGAGCTACCTGTCCATCTGTCCACCCGTGTGTCCGACAGTCATTGAGCCCTGCTCTGTACCAGGCGTTGTGCCAAACACTGAAGGCACAGACATAAACTAGGCATGGTTATTGCCTTCAAAAGCCCAGCATGTAATAAAAGAGAATGATATTTTTCAAGTAACTATTATGATCTGTGTGATAAAGGATAAGAACAAAGTGATAGGAAATAAGGATAAGAACAAAGTGATAGGAATCCAGAGGACTGAGTGACTTGTTCTTCCTTGCAAAACTGGAGAACCCAGAGATAATATTATTTATTATAATAAATAACAATCTCCAAATGAAGTTGGGGAAGTTTGACATCTTTTCAGTATTGCATTTTTCAGTCCATGAGCATGGAATATCCTTTACTTTATCTTTTTTTTTTTTTTTGGTAACTTCTAGTGTACAGATCAATTTTTAAATTTTTACTTAATTTAAAAATTTTTAATTTAATTTTATATGTTATAATTTTATATGTTTTTTTTAACATACACTATTAGTTTCTGTTATACAATATAGTGATTCAACAATTCCACACAACTTAGAATGATTCCTAAGTTTTAAATTTTTTGTCCTATTATATGTTTTATTTACAGTTTTTGGTTTCTAATTCTTTGTTTTTGGTTCAGGGAGGTATTCTTGATTTTTGTATATTGGCCTTGTTTCTAGATACCCTGCTACACTCACTTAGTGATTCAAATAGTCAAACTTTATTGAGCTGGTAAGGGTTTCCAGTGCAGTGTTAAATAGAGTGGGTATTCGTGAACATCCTTGTCTCATTTTTTTTTTAATCTTAGGGAGAAGTCTTTCAATATTTACTATTGATAGGGTATGAACTCTAGGGGGTTTTGTAAATATTCTTTATCATATTAAGAAAGCTCTCTGCTTTTCTATTTTGCAAAAGTGGCTACAGGATGGAGACTAGTTTCAGGAAGGTGAGAGAACAGAGAGGCAGGAAGACCAATGAGATGTTTCCCTACAACAGGAGCTGTGTGGACGGATGCAGAGCAGGGATATGCAGGGCTCTCTGTTTCCTCAGGGGTTCTTACTTAATCACGGCTCCCCTCATAAAAGTTTCAAAAGAGAAAAGAACACCAAGGTTTCCAGGACTCTCTTTCTCCGGGTGTCCCACCTAGTGTTCTTTAAGATATTATCCAGTGTTTTGTGATAAGGGTGTGGTGCAGTCAATTTAGAAAAATCTGAATTCTGTGTCATCTGCTTGGAGAGTCACAATGTACATCAGCATTGTTAAAGGCTCTGAGGCCCTACAGCAAACATAGCTATTGAATTTAATATAGCACCCATCCTTCTATCTTCAATGTCCATGACACCAAAAAATGAGGCTTGGAAGGAATTTCCTAGGTCCTTTCCTTACCCATCATGGAACTAATGACTCTCACTTGTGACAATATCTTTATATGTTAGCTGATCAGCATCTCTGAGGTGATAGCTACGCCCTTCTCTTTCTTTGTTATGTTCAAAACCCATTGAGACATAGACCTACTCATCAACTAGGACCAAAGTATCGTGTCTATTGCTGATAAACTAGATTGGAGGAAGCTGTGTGGATTGGAGTCCAGATTGGTTTTCAAATCTTTTTCTGAGAATCAGATGAAGTCAGTGCGCAGCTGCAGGGAGGAGAAGCTGCCTCAGTGACTTCTTCCACTCGACATAAGGTGGAATAAAATATCCTGTGACAAGGTAGACCCAAAGAAGAGAAGACCACATGGGAACAGGAGCCTTGGACCTTAACCCAACCCAAGGGAGGAAAAGCCAAACAATGGATGCCATACTATTACCATTCTGCCAAAAGATAATCAAGGAATATATGGGAAGAGGAAGGTTCTGGAAGTAAAGAAAAGGAGAAAGCCTGGAAAGAGTAGGAGTTTGAAGACTTCTTTATGCTGAGACACAGGAAGGGAGAGTTGCTTGTCCCAAATGTTGGGGAGCTGCCTGTAGTCTATATTTTGGATAAGAGGTTACTTTTTTGTCTTTAGGAAAACAAAGATCAGGTCTCCAATTAGTCTGGATATAAAGAGGATAGAATAAGAAAAATGAACATTTTCATAGGGGCCCAGGAGGAGAAGGTTTGGGGCTGGGAAAAATTTCACAGCCCTAACTCTACTGCCTGCCATTATTTATTTCTCTTTATTGTACTCTAACCAAGCAGTCACGGGCCGATCTTAGCTATAGAGGAGGAGCAGGAGAGGTTGGAGGCCAGTGGCCACAGGTGGAGAAAGGTGTCAGTTGTGAGCCCTGTCGGCATGCTGCCGGGTGGGCAAGATGCACGTGAAGGGAAAGTCCCCCTTTTCCTGGGGAGTCCTACAGCACCAGCTTTCTACCACCTTGTCCTTGAACATTGGCAAGCCCTCTGAAGGTCTGTCAGGGGCTGGCTGCACCAGGCCAGCTCTATACCATGTGGCTCTGAATGATCCCTGAGTCATCCTTGGTTCAGAGAAACCACAGGAGGAAGGATTTCTTAACATCCTCGGAGGTGCATTTCCTAGACTCAGCTGAGTCTTGCAGGGGCAATATCGAGGTTCCCAGTGACTGTCTGTGAAGTTGGTAACATTCGGATCTCCTTATGATGGCCACTGAGGCTGGAATGTACAAAGTGAGGGTCTAACGGAGAAATGTTTATTTTACTGTTGCAGTGAGGTGGGAGATGGCAAATCAGAGTATGCCGGAGCGAGCTGGTTCCTGTGAGGCTGGGAGTCATTGCTCAGTCTATTCGGGCCATTGTCTGGGACACTTTGGACCCAAACAGAGGACTGATCCCGCTCTTTCAAACTGGAGGAGTCAGTTCCTCCAAGGTTGGGTTGATTCTGTGCATAGTAGAGAAGGCGACAATTCTGTAGGCTAATCGCCAGGATCGGGGCTGAGTGGAAGAGGAGCTAAGGTAGGATGATAAAGGCCAGCCTCCCAAATATATTCAGCAAGTGCTCTGCATTTCCCAAGTTTGACAGCTCCCCTGTGGCTGAACATTTGTCTTTGAATTTCCCTTAAAAACCATATACCTTCTCTTTGGGAGGAGAGCTCTCTGGCACTAATTACTTATAGACAAGGTTTTCCAACACTGCTGCACATTAGAATGACCTTGGGAATCTGAAAGGTACTGAGCATTGTCCTCACTGCTGACCAGTGACATTAGACTCTCTGGGATGGGATCTGGCCGCAGTGTGGGAGACCATTTTCGAAAGCGCCCCATAGGAGTCCGATGTACAACCAAAGTTGGGCACCGTTGCCTAAAGAAATAGGAAATAGAGCAGGTAAGTTGTTATAGGAAGATGACGGGGAGAGAGGAAGAAACATTGCAGTCTTGGCAAGGCAGGAGGTCCCATGGATTTATATTTTAACAATCTTCAGTCAAAATCCACATTATGGCTACTTCTATATTTGGTGGTTTTCCTTTAATGACTCTATCCCAGTTTTAAAAGTAAGATGCGTACATGGAGCAGATATTCCTCGATAGGTAGCTGGGAATTATCCAAGGCTCTCTGGATAACCTCAGAACAGTGATAAAGCTTGGTTTTGCTTTATTTTTAAGGTAGTCCTGATTACATAGAAATCCATTCTTTTAATTAGGAATTTTAAAGTTTATAAGAGTTTACCATATAAATAAATACACAAATCAAAGTGGGTTGTTTTTTTTTTTTTTCATGCTGGATGTTATGACTCTGGTTTTGGAGGGTCAGGGGCACAGATGACCTGTATCCTGTGTCCTCTTAGGTGGGAGGCGAGCAGCAAGGGCTAGTCCTGGTCACACCCGCAGACTCAATTAGCTTAGTGTTTGGCTGCTTGGCCTGAGCCGCTTCTACTCCACATTGCAGGTAGAAAAGGTGATTCCAGAAGGGGAATTTTGTGAGGCAAGTGGAAAACCACATGGAGACTCTAATTGTGAGCCATTTCCTAACCCTGGCTCCAGGGAGCCATGGACATGAGAGGACATTAATTATTTGTAGAGTTCCTAACAGTGCAGCCTGAGCATGCAGTGAGGTCATACATGCATAACACCCCACGAAAAAAGCAGAGTTAACTTTATGGCCACTTCCCCACTGGCATAATTAGAAATGGTAGGGATGAGACCCAAACTCTGGCCGTTGAGCTCCTCCTCCCGTGTGTTGGGCTGACTGCCTTCCCAGCAGTGCCGGCCCTGTGGGGCCACCTGGAGTGATGTCACCTGGAACAGAGGTGCTGAAGGGAGCCTAACAAGCTCACTGTGTAACGTTCTCATTGTTTGGATACAGATATCGGAGTCATGGTAGCTTTCACCCTGAGGAGACCAGGTTGGTATGGGGGTTTCTGTGTGTCTTGACTTACCTTGGAGTGGCCCTGGGAGGAAATTCAGTAGATCTGAAGCCAGAGAGCCCCACCCTTTTTTTGTGAAGTGGGAGGTTCCCATGCTGGGCTCCTGGGCACACTGAGAAGGAGAAGGGGGGCTGATGGCTCCTGCCCTGGGGAACTTCCTTCCTTATTCAATGGCTGATCTCAATATACTGGCTGGAAACCCCTGACAACGTTTCATCTGTAAAAATGGGAAACAGTAGCATCTGCCTCGTGGTATGTTGTGAGAATCCTTGGAGATAATATGTGTCAAATGGTGCCCCTGGCACAAAGTAAGCATTAATCCGTGTTTAAAAGTATTAGACTCACTCAGGAGAATATTGTAGCACATTTCCTTGTCTCCAGTGTTGTAATACAGTATTTTGTAGCATGTTTTACACTGTATAAGCTTTGTTCACCACCATACGAATTGGGTCAGAAAAGCCCACGTGGGAATGAGACATGCTCATTTGGGCTAAGGGTCTGCTTCTAAATTTGAGAGCTAACAGGTGATGCAAGCAGGCCTGTGAGCTGTCTTCTGTCTCCAGTTCACTCTCTGCTGCCCAGTCTGCCAGAGGCATGATTATTCTGGGCCGCCAAGCCGTGCCTTCTCTCTACTGCAGACGACACGCGGCTGAGGCAGAAAAATCAATTTTCTTCAAGAAGCCTTTCATGCTGGGAGTCATGCTGGGAGTGCCCTTGATGACTGACTCAGGATTTCAGGCAAACAACCTTGTGTGTTTGTGGAACAAATATCAACCCATCCAGGAGAGCTGAACTGGTTATAAATCCAATGGGCATTTGCTGCAAGGCTCTCTGGCTTCTTTGGTAGCTGGGTCTGAGCTGTGCCTAGAGCAGGGCTTCTTGGCACTGGTTCTTCTCCAAAGCAATTACAGATCTCTGGAAGTGGTTCCAGACATTGGTCTCTTTTAAACTTCATGAGGTGCCCCTGATGGTTGGCAGGGCCAAGAGTGCCTGGTTTCAGTGGGGCAGGGGGGACCCAACTTTCTCTCTGCCCCTGCCCTCACCAGTCACCTCAGGCATGATTCAATGCCTCAGTCACTGGCTGCCTGATGGGGGATTCAGAATGCTCAGGCCATCCGTGATGAGGATGTCAGCTTCCTACAGGAGCATGGAGTCTCCCTGTGGTAGATACTGTCATTTATTAGTAGTGACTTCCTGTTTGCTGATGGAAGTAACCCGGCCTTTTCAAGTAGTCTGCAGAACTCATTGGCCAAGTCCCAGGGGACATCAGACTCTGCCTCCATGAAATGATGATAGCATTGAGCCCTTGGATACCACAATAGCAAGCCAGGGTTTGGAAGATATGGCCTTGACCCTCTGCTTGGTAACTCTCTTTTGAAAACAGGAAAGTTATTGGCAGTTGCCTTTGAGAAATTTCAGAAGAGGGAAGTCCTCCTTGTGTATGTTCTCCTGAGATTCTTGGGAGACTGAGAGTGATTTGCATCATAGAAGATGGTAAATCAAAGAGGGAAAATGTTACCTCCAAAATGGGCACATTCCAGCACTTTCTATATACCAGGAACTGCCCTCAGTGCTTTGCTTACTTCACCTTTTTTTATTCTCATGATTCTATAAAGTTATTTTATGTTATTGTTTATTTCCATAAATTTGTACCCATGGGGAAACTGAGGCTCAGAGAAATACTGTGACTTGCCCAGTCCATCCATGTCTGGGGCCTTCCAGAGCCCATTCTTTCCATTCTACTTTATCTCAGGGTCTTAAAGGACCCCCAAGGCCCCATAGGCCGGTCCCCCTCTTCTGATGTTTGTCCTCTACAATATCCTTTTCCAGCCATTGGTGACCTTTGCTTGTACACCTCCAGGAACAGGGAACTCACTCCCACTCAATGCAGTCCATTTCACTGTTCAGACAACACTAAGGTGGAGGGCTCCTTAATTCCTCAGTTGAATTAAGGCAGGACATAAAAATAATAAGTAAACAAATAAGTAAGTAAGTAAGTGAATAAATAAATAAATGGAGTGAACTTCCGTCACCTAGTAGCTTCCACTCATTGGTCCTAATCCTATCCATTACAATAATAACAGCATAACTAACATTTATTGAGCAACTGGTATGTTCCAGGCACTGTGCTAAATGCTTTACATTTCTTATCTCACCTTATGCATGAAGAACCTGAAGTGCAGAGAGGTTCAGGCTGCACAGATAATGCTGGGACCAGAACCCAGACAGCCTGATGTGGGGTCCCTGGTCTAAGCCCCTCCTGAGTCCTATGTCCGTAAGCACACTGGACAACTTGATGGCACTTCACTTCCCTCACATCGCTCTGGGACTGCAGGGTATTCCTGGAAGGGTTTGCTGCTCTCTCCTCCCTTCTCCTCTGTTCTGTCCTTGTTCTTCCTTTCCCATCCTCCAAGGGCCCACCAGCCTGTCTGACTCAAGGCCAGGACTTTCTTCCGAATTGGATCCATCCACCGTTCCATCCAGCGTTCAGTCTTTCAACTCCAGAAAAGGATTCTCTCAGGAGGACTGTCCAGAATGCTTCTGCTGTCTGTTAAGACAGAGGAGCACGCCGTTTCCTGGGATAGAAGGAGGCCCCAAGTAGCTTCCACCCACAGCTAATAATGCCAACAATAATAGTAGCTGATATTCTGGGAACACATCACGTGTGTGCTGAGTTCTGCACTGGTGGTGGGACCCCAGTGAGTCCGCAGGTCTCTTGACCTTGAAATGTTCTGGGACCCCGGCTCTGGAGGTTGTGTTCACTCTGCTCAGGGTAACCTGCTCAGGCCATCCAATGGTTAGAGCCTGGGTTCCTGTGGTCCTGATGCTCAGAGCTGTGTGAACTCAGAAACAGCAACTACCCTCTCTGGGCCGTGTCTTCTCATCTGTAAGACGGGTAAGAGAGGGTTGCTGTGATGATTAAGTGATGTCATTCACTTGAGTACCTGGTACAGGTAAGTGAGGAGAAACAGTAAAATACCAGCTGGGGCTCTTCATAGTCCCATTTAAGTTCTGGGTGGACCCATGATTTCTGGTGGGGCTTCATGGTTTCTGCAAATGTAGACTTGTCTGAAGACCTTGTTGGGTCATCCTGACACTGGTGTTTTGGTCCCCATCCCCATCCCCAGGGTGGAAGAGGAGGCCGATCAGCTTCCAGGAGAACTCAGGGTGTGTGTGTGTGTGTGTGTGTGTGTGTGTGTGTGTGTATGTGTTTCCTCAGATGTCTGAATGACTTGAAGTGACTATTACAGTGTTATTTAGTTTTTCTTCTTCTTTTCAGAAAGGGGATGTTTGGGCTCAAGTTGAAGAAGAAGAAGAAGAAAGCAGAGAAGGGGCTAATCCTAGCCAATAAGGCTGCCCAAGGTAAGGCTTTTGAGGGTGGGGGAAATGCACTGCCCTGCGGTCTACAGGTCTCACGGAGCTGAGCCCTCCAGGCTGAGAATGGAGCTCGCCCTCCGTGGGAGTGAGGTGGGAAGGGTGCTGCCTGCTGGGTCTTCAGGCCCTGCTGGTCTTGCCGGGATGACATCCATCCCAGGGCTGCTGGTCACCTGGTCACTGGACCAACTAGGGTGGGGTAGACACCTGCTGGGCCATGGAGGAGCACCCCAGAGGGAGGCTGTGGCAAAGTTCAAGCTCCTGTTTCTGTCCTGATTTGCTCCGTGGCCCAGGAATCACAACACAGATGTGATTCTCAGTTTCTCCCTCTGTGAAGTGGGCACAATGGAGGTTGCTGGGCTGACCTCACATGCCTTGAGGAGGATCCAGTGAGAATTTAAAAATAAGAGTGAGGACAGCAACTGCTACAGGAGAGGCTTATTTATTGTCTCATTCGGCCCCACCATCATCCTACCAATGGGTGTTGCTATCCTAGGTTTACAAAGTAGGTAGCAGAGACGCAGAGAGAGAAAGTCAAATGTGGGAAGAACAGCTGCTGAGTTGGCAGGGCACAGTGGAAAACGAAAATGCAAAGCCATTGTTAAGAAATTATGAAGTTTTTGGAGGGCAACAGCAGAGTATTGGGCTAAGTGTGATGAGGTCCTTCAGATCACAGGACCCTGTGTGGCTACACAAACCTCAGAATCTGCCCTGAGACTGGGAACACAGAGCCACGAAGCAGTGAATGGGACTGGGATGTCAGTCAGGGCTGTCTGAGATTGCGTCCTTAGAATGGGCCACTTGCTTCTTCAAAAGAGCAAATGAATCCCCAAGGTACAGTGTGAACTGTGCCAGTGGGGCCAGACCCAGCATCAGGTAGACACACATGTTTGTTGAGTCAAATAGGATTAACCACTTTGGATGGGCAGTTCTGTGGTGGTCTCCTAGAGGCTTCTGCCCAGTGCCCCTGACAACAGCCAATTCAAGGCTAGCTTTCTGGACCATTTCTAAACCAAAATGGTGCGGTGGGTCTGCTTTATCTTTACCCCTCTTGCCTCCTTGGGGGGCCCTCCTTTGCCCTTCACTGCTGCCCCCTGTGGGTGTCCTGTCGCTTCGTGTCCCTCTCCCCCAGCTCACTTCCTGCCCTCACATATAACCTACGATGGAAATCTATGGAAACTCATTCAAACCAAAGTGTTGGCAATAACAATGAAGTCATCCTTGAATGGGATAAGAGGCATTCTAAGTGGGGACAGGTCTTTAAGCTGCTGACCAGGGAGTGGGTGGAAAAGGCTTTTAGGTCTTTTCTGGTATCCTTGAAATTGGGACCCTGCGTAGGTCCCAGGGCACAAGGTTGAATAAGCCAGTCCCTTACTTTCAGGACCTTACGAAAAATAATATTTAGGACACACTTAATAAGTCCCTGCTGCTTTTTAGTTGACAGGCATCATTCATGAGTCTAAAACGTAGGTTCCTTTGCATCTGTTTTAAAAGAGGTGCAGAGAGGTTAAGTACTTGCCCAAAGTTGCACAGCTAAGAAGTGGAGAAACTGGCTCCCCAGCAGAGGTCAATCTTATACAAGAGCCTGGGTTTTCCTACTCTATGGGTCAGCCTCCAGGTAGTGGCCTCTACTGACTACACTGGGGAGGAAAGAACAAGCTGGTGGAGATTTAGGGCAGTCAACCTGAGCCATTTCAGAGAAGGAGACTCCCCTGGCTCATTCTAATTAGAGTCTTTAGCTCACAAAGCAAACAGGGCAGAGAGGAACCAGGCCCCTCCTAGAAAGCAAATAGCATTCATGCTGCTGGCCAGGGGCTTGCCCTGTGGGAGACTGATAAAACAAAGTCCATAGAACTGAGGCTACTCTCGTCTCTCGTTTTTTTGTTTTTGTTTTTTTTGTGTGTTTTTTTTTTTTTTTTTTGCCTGGTCTGGGAAGTTAGGGCTTTTCTGGATGAAGTGTTTGGAGATTCTCCAAGTCAGTGCCTCTCATATCCTTGTATTTGAGGCCTAGAGTGGCTCTGTCTTAATTTCATAAAATTCCGATGATCCTAACCTATCCATTAATTAGTTACCCAACAAAATTATCAAGTCTCTTCCATGATTAGCCATTCTTTCATTTCCTCAACAAATGCTAATGGACGGTCTGCTGAGTGCTGGGTCCTGTGCTAGATTCTGATATAGAATGGTGCACTTGAGTAGGGTAGAGGGAGGATAGCCCTGTGTAGGACTCTTCTGTTTGTCTTTCCAAATCAATTCTCCACCCTTTGTCAGCTGTTCTGGGTCCCAGAGACTGACCTGTATTGATGCAGAAGCCAGGTCCCTTCCCAAGTGGGACACCCCAGCAGGAATTCTGAGGAAGGGAGGAATGTGAGCTCGGATCCAGTGGCTGGATGTGTCCCTAAACTGAACGGTTGTAGGGAAGCTGACTGGACCTGATTCCCTCTCCTCCCAGGTTCTGGTAACTGCTCTCTTGCTTCATTTTTGGGGTCTCCAAGCACAAACAGCTTGGCTGCCTTGAGCCCCAGATAGCTGCACAACTCTTTGTGATTTTCCTGTACACACACCTTTGTAAAAAGTCCTCAACTCATCCTGTTCTGAGGGAGGGGGATGGGCGAGCCTCTTCTATCTACTGAGACCTGAGGAGGTAACTGCATTACAGGTTGAGAAGAGGACTATAAAGAAAATAGACAATAGAAATATAATACCTCTGTGAGGTAGGCAATGTTGGCCTTGCCTGGCTTTATAGATGAGGAAAACAGGGCTGAGAAGTTAAGTAACTTGCCCCAAACCATGAAGTTAGGAAGTGGCAGAGCTGGGATTTCTACCAAACCTTTAGAGTTAGGGTTTTGAACTACAGCGGGCAGTCTCTTTGGTTTTTGCCAAAAATTTGGCTAAGAAGTGGTTCTTAATCTTCGCTACACATGAGAATCACCTGGGGAGTTTTGTTTTTTTTTTTTTTTAAATGGACATCCAGGCGACATCCCAGATCAACTAAATTAGAAGCCCTCCGTGGGGGAAAAGGAGGTCTGAAGAATATGTTTATCATCCATTCATTTAAATTTTCTAGACACTCATGGATTCATTTCCTGTGGCTGCTGTAACAAATGACCACAAACTGGGTGGCTTAAAATAACCCACACTAATTTTCTCATAGTAATGGAGGTGGGAAATTCAAATCAGTATCTCGGGACCGAAATAAAAATATTGGCAGGGTCCCACCCCCTTGGGATTATCTGATTCCTGCCTCTTCCATCTTCTGGTGGTTGTGGTGGCCTCTGGTCCATCTCTGCCTTGTGATCACGTTGCATTATTCTGTTCTCCCTCTGCTGCCTTCTTTTAATGATACATATGATACATATGATACATATGATACCCACCTGTATAATAAGGGATAATCTCCATTGCAAAATCCTTAACTTAATCAAAGACCCTTTTTCCAAGGAACATTTACAGGGACTAGGACTTGAGGTCTTTGGAATATATAATTCAACCTATGACACCTTTCTACTCAAAATAGGCCCTCAGACAGCAGGAACAGACTTACCTGGGTCATTGTTACTAGAAATGCAGAGTCTTGGGCTCCACCCCAGACCTACCGAATCAGAATCTGCATTTCAAAGCTTCTCAGGTGATTCTTATGCATATTAAATTTTACTGAGGAGGTTCAGAGGGAATAAATGACTTGTCTGAAGGTCCACTGTGGCAAGGTCATGACTTGAAATCACGTCTTTCAATTCAAATCTCAGTTTCTTTCCATGCATATAAATCTACTCTTTTTTTGGAAACAGATGAATATATATATGTATATATATATTACACACATATATACATATATATATATATGAAGTAAGTATGTGCCTTTCTTTTATGTTAAATTTCATGCTGCAGGGACTGTCTTATAGTCTCCTTGTCCACCTTATGGTGATTGACATAGTGTGGGGACAGTTGAGGCTCAGATCACCACTGTGTATCATAATAGACAGTTTTCTTCCTTTGTTTGCTTCTCTAGATGGCCAAAGTGAAGCCGAGGCACCACAGGAGGGGACTTCTCACCAGAAAGGACCGGGAGGAGATTTGATTTATGATCATGAATCTGTCATTCCTATTCCTCCAGCTCCTCCAAAGAGAAGGTACAGTGTTGGTGCAGGCAGTCAGCACACATTTGCTGAAAACCTCCCGTATGCAGGTACCTCTACAGGTTCTGGGAAACAGAGAATGATACCTGATCACTGTCTGCAAGGAGCCAAAGGTCTAAGACAGGAAGACAGAGGTCTGTATCTACTTCTTACCCTCTATGGCAGTGCTGGCCTCTTGATACTGGTCAGCTGTCAGCAGGCCAGGGGCCCAGCTCTATCAACTTCTGGCCTTCAATCCCCTGAGTTAAGGTCCTACTGTGCCTCATAATTCAGGAATGTCAGCAACAACAGGAGAGAGACTCAGAAGCTGTCCCTCACCTGTTCTTTAACACATCAAGGTGTCAGATGTCTTAGCTTTGTTGTTGTCCCCAGTATTTATGCTACCCAACAAAAAGTCAGAACAAACTGATCTTCTGCATGTGATTTGCTGTTATCAGTTAATAATAATCCCAAACTCAGAGGCTTAATACAAAAATTTATTATTGCTTATGAATCTATGACTTAGTTGATTGGTCTATGAGTTAGTTGGTTGGTTCTAGATAGTTAGGTATCCATCACTCATGTGTATGTGGCCATTTGGTAACACTGTTGATTTTGGTTGGAGGGTTCTGGTGGTAGGCTGAACTGGGATTGCTTCACTTGGACCACTGAGCTCTCCTCCATATGGCTTTAGATCCTCTAGCAGGCTAGTCCAAGTTTATTCCAATAGTGGTGATGGCAGAGTTCCAAGAGAGGGAAGATGGAGTGGAAGTACACAAAGTACACAAAGTCTCTTGAGCCTAGGCTTGGAATTAACAAAAGTCATTTCTGCTGTATTCTATTGGCTGGTGCAAGTCACAAGTCCAGCCCATGTAAGAATGAGAGACTACAAGGTACCAGGCAAAAGAGCATGGATCCGAGGAATCTAATACTTGGGGCTATCGATGCCTTCAGTTTACCATGTTTGTTTATGTTAATTTCTTACTTATGGTAATTCCTCATACACTCCCTTCTATTTCTGCTCAGAATTCTTACTATCGGTGGAACAAATTAGTCATATCATTCACTTGTGGCAATTACTTCATGTGGTAAAGACTATTATTATTAGTTCCAATTTTAGGATGGAGAAACTGAGTCATAGAGAGATTAAGTCACTTGCTCATTTACATTTATCTCTTCCAGAGACAGAGAAAAAATATGTGATACAACATAAATTAAAGTGCTTAGATGTACCTGGGAAAATATTATCATGGCTTATGGATCTTAAAGCATGTTCTTACTTAATGAAACAAATATGTTAAAACTTTCTTTTAATAGATCAAAACTGTTGACTAAGATCCACGATGGGGAGGTCAGGTCCCAAAACTATCAAGTAAGTGTATGACTCCTCCTGCCCAGCCTGCCCCAGTTCTTCTTGTGTGAATGAACATCAAGGTCTAGAGTGCATACGTGTTGTTTTGTGTTGTAGATTGCCATCACCATCACTGAGGCCCGCCAGCTGGTGGGTGAGAACATTGATCCAGTTGTGATCATTGAAGTGGGGGAAGAGAAGAAACAAAGCACAGTGAAGGAAGGAACCAACAGTCCATTTTACAATGAAGTAAGTCATGGAGGAGACCAACATCTTCTCCACTATGCTCCCTCCGCTGTCATCTGTAGTAGTGGTAGCTAAATAGAAAAGCTTTGTCCCTCCTCACTGCTTCCCACCACTCATCCAAGCCCTGGCAAGCTCTCTGAGCCTCCTTACAAACAACCCTCTAGAGTCTCACCAAAAAGATGATGAAAAGGTGTGGGGAGGAATTCCTACTGATTTTAAATTCATTGCCCTATTTTCAATATACCCTTTTTCTTATTTCTCATATGCTCACCATCCATTATAAGCTGTGGTTTTATATTAAATAAATGTATTGAGTGCTGGTTATAAAGAAGATAAACATCTTTTTCATGAAAGAGACACTAGAAATTTATTTATTAATTTTGAAATAGGCACGTTGCAATGGAAAGTAAAGCAGATGTATTTTTCTAAGGAGTGCAAAAATTGTGATGATCAAAGAGAGGAAAATATCAAAGAGAGACAGAAGTCTCTAAATTTTATATACGCTAAATTCTTTTTTAAATAAAAAATTACATAGTAAAAAATGGTAAAAGATACAAAGAGTATAAAATGATATATGATAAAAAACATATGTCCCTCTGATCTTTGATCCCTAAGCCGGCATCCCCCCCAACCCATTCTTACCAGACATTTGTGTATCCTTCCAGAGACATCCTAGGCATATACAAGGTACAAACAAATACTGTAACCAAATGGTAGCATTCTATCCACACTGTCTTGGACCTTGATCTTTTCATAAAACAATGTATCTTAGAGATTAGTCTGTATCAATACATATAGTTCAAACTCATTTTCCCCTCATTGGTTTAGTTTCCCATTGCATTGATATACCATAATTTACTAAACCAGTCAATTCTCCCATTGATGGATATTAATTTTTTTCAGGTTTGGGCTACTACTTACAATAATATTCATATGGCATAACTGGGGCAAAGAATATGTGTATTAAAAATTTTGATATCACTAAATTGACCTTCAAAGAGGTAACAACTTACACTCCAACTAATAGTGTACAAGAATGCTTGTTTCCCTATAGGCACTTGGACACTGTGAATCATCAAAAAATGCAGCAAACTCTTAATTATTTCCCTAATGGGAGTAATAATTGAAAAGGGAGCCCATAGGAAATGAAATCAACAGAAAATAACCAAATCCCATTTGAGCTGTTAACTCCCTGCTTCGTTATCCATCACTCCTGCCTTTGAGGCTCTTACCGTGAGATTTTTCCTTCCCGCCCTACCCTCATCTCTATAACAACTTTTAGCACGGGTGTGATGTGAAAAAATATGTATGAAAATGTTTCAAAACTGCAAAGCTCTACAGATTTGTTAAATGATATAATTAGTATTTTCTTTATGCATACAAGTCTTGGATCTAAGTGACACGCAACTGGGCCTGTGTATCATCAGTCGACACTCAAGTAAAAACACAGAAGTTGAACTGAAAACTTTTATTATAGTTTTTGACTCTAATTTTCAAGCCCAAGGCCCACCAGCTGTTGAAGGAACCCATTAATAGGGGTTGGGGAATATTTTCCAGCTAGAAAGATGTGTGTGGCTCAAAGGTCTAGGGAACCTGTATGAGGTAATTGAGTTTGAAATGTGAAACTCAGCAGAAAGCAATAAACACTGGAACTAATTTATTGGTCCAAGGAACTCACAGCATTTCATCTATCAGAACGAGGTATTTCATGTGTTTTCCATATAAAAGAAATTCTGAACAACACAACTCTTTAAAAGTTTGAACATATATATGAAAAACTTCCTAAAATGTCACGGTATTTTCCCATTTTCTTAAACAGAAGACATTGAATGTAACGTGGCCTGTCCTTAATCTCCAGGGACTGCCATTTTGAAGGTTTTTTATAAGGATGTATGATGGCATCTTTTGATTTCCACATTTTGGTTTTTCTGCTTTGCCCTTTAAAAGCAGTCTGTGAACAGTTAGTTCTCCCTTTTCTATTGCTGTCCTGTTCATCTCTAAGGTCCTTTCATTATTTCTCCACCTGGAAGCTCAAAACAAACATTCTACAAAGCAACTTCCTGGTCCTGCTTCCCCCATCCCTACCAGTCCTCAAAAGACACAACCCACAACAAAACACCACTCCAGTGTTCTACATCTTAGGAGAATATAGCCTCACATTTGGGAGTTACTGGGTAAAGTTCAAATGGTGAAACATCTAGTACTTGAAGCCCTCGTGTGATAACTTCTGGAGAACTGAGCCATGCTCTCAGGCTCAGCAGTAACCAGCTGTCTGAATCCAGGCATATCTTTTAAATCCTTTGGTCTTCAGCCTCTTAAAGACTATAGAGACTGGCCTAGAGTTTCTTCAACTCTAATTTCAATCACTTTCTTAAAATTAGGAGCCCTCTTTGTCCATAATTTCTTTTCATTCTCTTCCTGGTCATTCTTCAGAATGGCCACAAAGATGTTTGAAACTGAAACATGTTGAGAAAATTAGATTTTGATTAGATTCACGCCAAATTAAAACCACACTGAGATATGATTTTCACCCATCGTTATTAATAGGCCAAAAAATCAAGAGAATTGACAATTCAAGGGTTGGCAGGGGTACGGAGAAATGGCTTTTTTTGTATGCTGCCAACGAGAATGTAAAATGGCTTGGCCCCTTTGGAAAGAAATTTCATATTATCTATTAGATATTTATATGCACATAAGCCATGACCCAATAATTGCACATTTTATGTCCATTTTAAAGGAAAATTCATGTATATCCTGTGCAAAGATGCAGATGACAGCATTTTTTTTTTCCATTTGAAAAAAAATTGGAAGGAACTTAGGTGACCCTAAATAGGGGGTGACCTGTTGGTTGATGATGCATCCATGCCACTGAGGACCATGCAGCATTTGGCTAAAATGATAGAAATCTATGACTAGTCCAGTAATAAAGTTCTTAGATGCAAGCCTGGAATTTATGGTCAGAATGAACTTTCTGTTTTTTAGTACTTTGTCTTTGATTTCATTGGACCCCAACTGCATCTTTTTGACAAGATCATCAAAATCTCAGTAAGTATATCATTGGTGATGAAGTGGTGGTGGTGGTGGGGGGGTGATGGGAGAAATTCTAGGTATTAGGAACTCTCTAGAACAGCTCAGCCTGCTTAGAGGTGAATAGGTCTGGGAAGGTGAGTGTGAGATGGTGAGTTCAAAACCAACAGGTAGAACATGAAATAACTAGCATGGAAGAATTTGGGAAGGAAAATCTCCTCAAGGAAATCTGTGCTTCCTGAAAACAAGTTATAAGCTACTCTCAAGCCATCATGAATTGAAGTGTAGAGTTTACTAATGTGGGAATTTGCAACATATGCTTCAAATGCCATCTTGACAGACTGCCACTTTGAGTTGATTTATTTCTTTTTATGAGATGAGTTGTTAGTGTTTCTCTCTTGGGATGATATTCCATAGTGATAATTAATCACACTGCTAACCCTCTCCTAGTTGGTAATGAATAGAGAAGTAGGGAAAGGCATCAGGAAGGAACCAAATATATCAGTAATGCTGACCTGAAAATGTGATTTGGAGCAAGTGGTTGCCATCTGGCCTCTTCATAGCTGTCTCTGAGTGTAGACCTTAGGACCTGCTCATGAGGGGTTGTGTCTGCTGCATAGACCCTTCCTCAGCTCCACGGGTGAATTCCTGTCTCCACAGATCATGTCTGAACAGTAGAGACAGAGAAGATTTTTGGTCTAGCCAGACACCTTATCCAGGTGGCCCACGACATGGAGGACAGGAATGGGATGGGAGAGTACCCATGCAAAAGTACTAGCCCCAAAGAGAGAAAATGGGGTCAAGAAAGGATTGATACCAATCTCACATCACTCAGTGAAGGGACAGACAAACCAGTGGGTGACAGACTGCATTTATCTCACCAGTCTGGGAAATCACTGCTTCTCCCATGAAGAGGTTAGCATGGCTCTGCATGCCTGAGAGAGGCCAAGTGAGTGGTGGAAGGGTAGGTGCTCTCCTCCTATGGTTCTGAAAGGACGGACTCCATACTTTATGTGCCAATGCAAGACATGTGGAAAATGAGGAAATGTTTTCCTCAGCAGTGACACCAACTCTAATTAGAATTTTGAAGATGGCAAAACTTGTCTTGGAGACTTCCTTGCTTGTCCTTACCATCCACCTATCTCTAGAATATATATTACATTATATTTATTTTATTATACTTATTATATATTTTACATTATATATATACATAATAATATAGATATAACATATTATATATAGGCCCTGCATTAAGTCTTAGGTAATAGTGGAATTATTATATTCTCTTGATCAGGGGCATTTGAAGAACGTGACTCTTAAAGAATGAAATGTTATCAAGAATCAAAATTCTTAAAAAAAAAAAAGAGCCTTTATTTATTTATCTAAATTTTCTTAGAGAGAGGGAGAGCATGAGTAGGGAGGGCAGGGAGAAAGAGAGAGAATCTTAAGTAGACTACACATTCTGGAGCCCATTGTGGAGTTTGATCTCACAACCCTGAGATCATGACCTGAGCTGAAACCAAGAGTCAGATGCTTGACCGAGGGAGCCACCCAGGTGCCCCAAGCCAGAAATTCTTAATTTGAATTTCAGGCCTGATGACAAGTGGTGCAGAAGATATTTCGGGCCCCAGGGCATTGCCTAGGAATTTGTTACATTGCATAGCTCTGGCAACCACCTGTTTGGGAGATCAGCAGTATAGCTGGGTCCTGAGGAACTGTCTAGATTTCAGACAAACAATTAATAGCTAGATGTTTATACCATAGCATAGACAAGGGTTATGACTCTCTGTGGGACAGTGGATTTTCAGACCAAGGACCAAAGCTGGTATTGCTTTTTTTCTTTCCCTAACTTGGAAGAAGAGAATACTTTGGGCTCCCCAAATGAGTCTTAGGGACAGAGAGCAAAGATTTTAAAGGGAAAACTCCCTTTGGAGAGGAGTGTTTAATACAAGTTTTCTGGTAGTCCATGAGCCAAAAGTCAATGTGCCCAAGATAAATTCAATGAGAAGAAGATGCTATTGGGATAGTCAGGCTGTAGCAGACCATGGTGGTACCAAAGACCATCTTTCCTTGCCAGTGACCCCAGGCATGCAGGGCCCCCAGCACTCTGTGTGTGGAATTCCTTGAAGTCTCTATAATCTCATGTGTGCCCATAGCAGGGTACCTGGCACTCAGACTGGTGGATGGATTATTTAAGGAGGTCTCCTGTGTTATTTAAAGACCCATGTGGACTCTTATGTCCCATTATGCCCACAGGGACCCAGATGCCTTTGACCTGAGAAGAGAGCATGAGTCAGGCTTACGCTCTTGCTGGGGCCTTTGGGAAGCCACATTAGCAACTGCGATCATGGGGAGGTTTGGAGTGAGCTTTGTATGTGTGGCCTTAAATAACTCCTCCCCTTGAGCCAAGCTGTCCTTACTTGCCCTCAGTTCTCTTAACTCCCTTGCGAAGGTTGGGCAAGGTAGTAAGTGTAGAAAGGGAGACTGGAAGATCTTCATTTCTTCATTTCCTGAAATCAGGTGAATTTATTTTTGTTAGTTGCCTTCACCAAAAGGAGCTGTTAAGAAACCCCAAAAGTCTTCCATTCACCCATCATTCGATCAGTTAATCATTCATTAATTCATTGGCTGTTTACTGAACACTTATTATGAGCAAGGCCATGCTTGTGGTGGGTAGAAGAAAGTAGGAAACTGTTTTTGATTCAAGGAACTCACAGAATGTCATAGAAGGAAGCCCAGAGACCCTCTAGTGTAATGCAGCTGGTACGGGAACCCCGGTCACCACCTCTATGACATGGGGTTTTTGGCGTACTGCCAAAAATGAGTGGTGGATGGTCACTACCTCTAGAAAAGCTCACTTGTTGATGGGAAGTTCTGTTATAAAACCTGTCCTCGTAGTGACATGTGTCTCTCTTCCTGTGACTTGGGATCCACATGGGGAACCTACTCCCTCTTGTACACAGTGGTGTTTCCAAGATTGGAAAATACTTCAGTTACAATCACTCCTCCTCCACACCTCCAGTTTTCTCTTTACTGAGTTAAAGGTTAAACCACTCCTGCTCCTTCAGCAGTCTCTCATCAGTGTGCCTTTTGAACCCGGTGCCAGCTCTGCTGCTTTCTTTTAGAACTTCCTCATCTTGATAGCCCTGCATTAAATTGTGTTGCTGTCACCAGCCCGGCTCTCTGCTGCTGACTTCTGATCAGATAAAATATAGAGGATGACCCTTCCTTTGTTCTGACTATTGTACATGTCCCAAACTTCTCAAAGCACTTTGTGGTAGGTTCTTTGAGTAAGTTGTGAGCAGAGTATGGTGGAAGTTTAGGAGTGAAAAGAGACTTTCAGCTGTGATGGATAAGGGAAGGCTGCTTGGAGGAGGCAACATTTGTTCTAGGCAGTGAAAGATGGGTAGAGTTTCAGTAGACAGAGATGGGTGTTAAAAGGTAGGCTGTACCAGAGCTCACTTTGGTTTAAAAAGATACTTTTCAGAGAGTGAGATTTGTTAGGTGTCCTTCAATAGCTGAAAACCTGCTAGGAGGAAGAGGTCCAGGTGAGATGCTCTGGATGCCCTTTTCACTTGATGACCAAATGTCATTGTGCTCCAGAGAAGAGTGAAGGCCAGATGAGCGTCAAGGTCTAGAATCTTCACTGAGGTGTCATGAACCCATTTCACAGATCGACCTTCAAAGAGAAATCTCTTGCAGCTGGACTCACTGCTCCATCTCTCCTTAGGTTTTTCACCACAAGCTGATTGGCAGCATACTGATCGGCTCCTTCAAAGTAGACCTGGGGACTGTGTACAACCAGCCTGGTAAGGAAGCATTGCTTCCCAATCTCTCCCTTACTCACCTCCTAGTTTGCCACACTTGATGGTCAACTCATTTGTGTGCCCATCCACTGACCCACTTACTCAATTACACAATTGGAACCCTGGCCCTTTCCCGCACAATTTACAATCTAACGACAACATTCTCTTTCATGTTTTCCTCCCCCAACAAACTCTGTCTATAATTCAGAGCTGTGATGATGTATGATACAGGCAGGAAAGGTGGCATAGGAATTACACATAGGGACTCCGGAGCCAGATGGCTTGGCTTCAAATTCCACCCTGCTCTTTCCTGGTTGTGCAACCTCGGGCAAATGACTTGACTACTCAGCTTCTTCATCTGAGAAAATGAAGATAAAATAGGACCTCCTTTCCAGGGTTGTTGGAAGATTAAGTTGATATATAAAGTGCTTCATATAGAACCTAGCTCAGAGTAATGGCTGTGGGATACCATATAAGGTTTTGCCGTATAATTCTTATTATCTCTGATTTACAGGAAAGTGAAACTCAGAGAAGGCAGGTAATTTGTCCAAGGTCAGGAGCTGATAAGTAAGAAGGCCATCAACAGATCTAGATCTTCCCATGAGAGGTCCCTTCTCTTCAAAGCAATTCCAACTCGCACGAATCCAGGGGGACAGCCCCTGGGTATATCAGAGTGCAGTGGGTGGGGCTAATAAGGCCTGCTGCAGACTGTGGGGAACAGGAACACTTACAACCCACATGAAAGAAGCAGTGGTCCCTTCGCGCCCTTACCACCTGCTAACACATGGAACTGTGCATTCTGTATTGGCAGATCTAACAGCTTTTTTTTTTTAGATAAGCCAGAGGTCTAGATTTTCTAAGAGCTTTTGAAGTTTGGAATGACAGTGTACACCAAACAAAAAGATGCATGAGCCCCATTTACAGCCTGTGAAAGAATATGTGAATTCTCTACTCCATTAATGTTCTCCTAGCCTATCCAAGCTAAGAACGTGTCTAGGCAATTAGCATGGGTCGAAGGCTTTCCAAATACCTGTGACAGGTTGGAGAAGACAGACAAGAGGGTGGGAACAAAAAGAAATGGGGAAGGAGAGGAGGCAGCATGAGGCTGGGAATACTGGAAAGAGCCACCACCTGGGGTGTTGGACAGGACTGGCTGCACCAGCTGAGTCCAGCTGTGCAGAGGATCTGAGCTGTCAGGACGCTTTTACAGGTCATCAGTTCTGTGACAAGTGGGCCCTACTCACAGACCCTGGTGACATCAGGACTGGCTCGAAGGGGTACCTGAAGTGTGACATCAGCGTGACTGGGAAAGGCGATGTCTTGAAGACCAACCCCAAAACTCCTGATGCTGAGGAGCAAATAGAAAAGTGAGTCAAGGCCCATTCAGGGTCATGCAAGAGAAATGATACGTCCCAGGTTCCATCTCTCTTTCCTCCCTCTCCCTCCCTTTCCTTGTGGGCACATGAGAACTGCCAAATTAGTGGCTTGTCTACCTGGGATTCTGCTCTATCAGAGGCCCCAAGATGCGTCTTACCCAAGGTGTCACTAGCCTTTGGGAAGTCAGCTTCTAGGACAAGGACAGCCTGTCTCCCTATAATAACCCAAAATAGATAAGCTGTTCCTCAGCTTATCCTATTTATCTGAATTTGGCTGATTTTTCTTTGAAGGAATTATCATTTCAACCAGCGGTTTGTGAAATGGAAAGATTTAATGTCCTTTTTCAAAGTGCAGAGTGGGACATGGTGTTTATTCTATAATTCAAGGACTTGAAGGAATTAGCATTCATTCTGTTCATACCCTTTGCTGCCATTTACACCACAAAGAAAACTCCTTGTAGCGTTGAATCCTGATCTTTTCAGTTTTTTCTCCTACATCAGGGTCCTTCTTTCTTGTCTCTAAATTGCTTCTACCTTTTCTCTCTTCTTCTAAGTGAGAGTTTTTGTTTGTTTGTTTGTTTTGTTTTTTGTTTTTTGTTCTCCCTCAAGGAACCTTTTGATCCCTCAAGGGTTTCCATCAGAGAGACCCTGGGCCAGATTCTACGTGAGACTGTACAAAGCAGAGGGATTGCCCAAAATGAACTCCAGCATCATGGCAAACGTCACAAAAGCATTTGTGGGTGATAATAAGGACCTCGTGGACCCCTTCGTGGAGGTCTCCTTTGCTGGGCAGGTGGTAAGGAATGTCGTCATCACCAACAGCAAACCAGGGCCAAAACTCTGCTCTTTACCTAGGACATTTCTAATCAAATGAAATAAATTAAAATAAAAATTAGGAAGTGCCTTAAGAGAGAAAGCTTGTCACAAAATATGTTGAGTCACATGGCAGGACCGTGGGTGTGGTGATGACCCACTCACTGTCCATTTAAGATCATGGAGAGGGGCTATGGGGTATTGCCGATTTAGGACCCAGGCAGATAGACCTCCTTCCTTACCTCTGGCTAATTCTCTGAGCTTTTACTCAGTCCCCAGGCTCCATAACATCGCTATCTGCCTCCCAATCTGCTCCCCAGTCTCCGCAGGTAGTCCTTGTCCTGCATAAGCCTAGACATCTCTGTTCCCTGTTGTTCCCTGCTCAAGAGCCATTGAAAGTACCAGGGCCTGGGCACATGGTCACAGCTTAAACCTGGTTGGCTGGACTTTGAAGCTTTGGCTGACACACATGTTGTCTCTGCCCTCACAGTATATGCTACTTGAACTCTTCCTCTTGGCAGGGTAAACATTGTAGTATTTTTTTCCTTGGGTCCCTTAAGTCATATAGGACATCATTTCCATTTTCTGACAAGGAAACTGAGGTCCAGAAGGGGGAAGTGATTTGCACGAGGTCCTAATTTTATAAGATACAAACTCAGGGTCTAACTATATCTGCTTCATTCATGGAGATTCATGGAGTAATTCATATTCAAAATGGGCAGGTTGGCCTTTTCCCAGCCGCCCTGGGATTATGAGAACTTCCTGAGGACAGGACCCATCAATTACTCCCTTTGTCCCTGAAGCCTGGCATGGTGTCTGGTGCAGAGTAGGATGTTGGTACACAGTATTCCTCCCTTATCTGTGGTTTTGCTTGGCATGGTTTCAGTTACTCATGGCCTACCATGGCCTACCATGGCCTGAAATTATTAAATGGGAAATTCCAGAAATAAACAATTGATGAGTTTTAAATTGCACACCATTCTAAATGGCGGGATGAAATCTTGCGTTATCCTGCTCTGTCCTACCCAGATGTGAATCATCCCTTTATCCAGCAAGTCGGCCCTGACTACGGTTAGTCACTTAGCCACCTGGGTTATCGGGTGTACTATGGCGCTATGGCAGTGTCTGTGTTCAAATCACCCTTATTTTACTTAATTATGTCCCCTAGATGTAGGAGGAGTGGTCCTGGCAATTCAGACACACCAAAAGAAGCAGTGTTTCCTTTAAGTGAAAAGGTGAAAGTTCTCAGTAAGAAAGGGAAAGAAATTGTACACTGAGATTGCTAAGATCTATGGTAACATTTATTACAGTATTGTTTTAATTTTTCTGTATTATTGTTGGTAATCTCTTACTGTGCCTTATTCATAAATTATACTTTATCATAGATATGTATGTATAGGAGAAAAACATAGTGTATATAAGGTTCAGCACTCTCCACAGGTTCAGGTATCCACTAGGATCTTGGGATGCATTCCCTGTGGATAAGGGGGAGGGGCTACTCTAATGTTCCTGGGTGCAACAGATTTCCATGGGTGTTGGGTGGAAGCAGGTTCATTATTTCTGGCAACTTACTTTATATTTCCTGGTTTGAAGAGTTTTCTTCAGTCAACTCAGAGGACCTCTTTCCTTCCTTTTGATGGCTTACACCTTGCTGGCTTTGTTTTTAGGGGCGAACCACAGTGCAGAAGAACTGTGCTGATCCTGTGTGGCACGAACAGGTGGTCTTCAAGGAAATGTTCCCTCCTTTGTGTCGGAGGGTGAAAATCCAGGTGTGGGACGAAGGCAGCATGAATGATGTAGCTCTAGCCACCCATTTCATCGACCTGAAGAAAATCTCCAGTGAACAGGACGGAGACAAAGGTAAAGCCTCATGTGTCTGACTTGGAAATGGGGTCACGAAACGATTGATTGGAAGCCCTCCTTTTCATAATGAAAGGAGTGGAGCAGGCAGTGTGTTAGGCATTTCCATGTTCTGTGTGGTTTGTGCTTTGGGTTGGTTCAGGGCAGTAGCTGAAGGTTGGTTGTGGGAACCAAAAAGCTTGGTCCTAGTCCCAGGAGTTCCATGAGCATCACAGTGTGTCCTTGAGGTAGTCACTCACCATCTCTGGGCCTTAGGTTTCATAAATGAAAAATGAAGAGTTTAGATTAGATCAGACATTGATAGACTATGGTCCATGGGCTACATCCAGCTGGCCAAATGCGTGTGTATGGCTCACAAGCTAAGAATGGTTTTCACACTTTTAAATAGTCCAGAAGATGTTGTGCCCCTAACGCACTGTTAGAAGCACATGACTGTTGCAGGAAGGTGCTGCTGGCTGCACACTCAGAGAGCCAGGGAAGGAAAGAGGAGTCCCAACGAATCCACCAGTCAGGGGAAAGAGCTTTACTCTTTCTTTACCTGCAAAACCTAACTTAGCAGGGGATAACTTTCTAAATATCCCAACAAACCCCCCCTCCCTAAAATCCCAAGTCAATCTTTCTCTGCACCACAAATTGGTGTTAACTGATGAATATATTTATGCATATATATGTGTATGTGTGTACATATAATGTATATACCAAAGGGTTCACTGAAACAGAGGACAAGATTTACGTATTTTTATGCCTCTCGCAGCGTGACACCACAGAAAGACCTCCATAAATACCTACTGTTTAAGTCTTCCTATCGTGGAAGGGTTTGCTACAGGATTGCTTTATGCCGAACTCACACCACCTTCGGAATATCCCAACTTGATGTAAACATGTTTTACTCCAGCTTTTCAGGAACATCTTGATGGTGTTCAAAGAAATGTATAAAATATTTTTGAAAATTAGACATCAGGAGCCATAAAATCTTTTTTATCCCCTTTAACACAGTATCTCTCCTTCTTAAAATTGACTCTCCTTTGGGACAGAATCTCTCTTTTTCTGCCTGACCCCTCTCCATGCCTCCTCAGCCTGTTATTTGTTCTTGCTGCATAAGGTAAATCTGTGTAGCACTTATAATGTAAATATTTACTTGTTTAATGTTTGTTTCTGATTCATTATCCACTGGGCTCCGTGTTTAGTGTCTAGCTTGGTGCCCGGCACATGTCAGGACTCAATGAACATGGGTTGAATGAATGAACAGACAAGGATGCATGTTGGCACTGGTAGTATCATGACAGCTATGAAAAAGTGTAAACGTGCGCATGCAAGAAGGTCTTGTCAGAAAGAAATACAGCAAATGTAGCAAAGTGGCAATTGTGGCTCTTCTGGGGATGGGATATTCTGTAAATATTTTCTCTTGTCTTTTCTGTATATTTTACATTTTAAATAATGTGCACAAATTTCATAAAGCAAGAAATAATCAACTTGGAAACATCACTGGGCAGCTAAAATGTGGGGCTTTTACAGGCTTTCTACCAACCTTCGGACCTGCCTGGATTAACCTGTACGGTTCACCCAGGAACCACAGTCTGATGGACGACTACCAGGAACTGAATGAAGGCTTTGGAGAAGGTGTGTCATTCAGGGGCAGAATCCTGGTGGAAATTGCTGTGGAGATCCTCTCGGGAGGGTCGCAGGAATCTAAATTTTCCAAGGCACTCAAGGAGCTCAAGTTGTCTTCAAAGGACAAAGACTCCAAATCTTCCAAAGGCTCCAGTAAAGACAAGGGTGACAAAACTGATGATGGAAAATCCCAGCAGGTTTCAGACAAGACCAACTCAACAGAGGTAGAGGTGGAACCTTTCGACGTGCCCCCCCAGGTAGGTCTGAGCCCTGCTCCACAACCCCTGCAAGGTAATCCCAGAGTGAAGGTAGCACCTGCCACCCCAGCTCCCACAGGCTCCCAAAGCCATGCACAGGTCTCACTCTCCCTTCATAAAGTGTGTTGGCCCAGCCCTGCATTCTGGGCCAACCCACTGCCTCTTCAGGACACATCACAGCCATCTGCTCATGATCAATCCCTCCAGTGTTCCCCCAAAACACGGAATCCCATGAGAATCATGGTGAAAGGGAAATAAAAGTGTTCTGGGATAGCTGGTGAAAGTGGGGGTGGGGGATGGACTGAGCTCTATCTGTGGTCTGATTTTGTTGAACTTTGTTAGTCTAGCATGTGCTCTGGATGTGAGGTAATGTGGGATGAGGGATGAAGAGGAGGAAGAGAGAGTGACAAGCTAGGATGAAAGAATTTGAGAAACCTATTCCCCTGCCTAAGAAATCACAATTCAAAGAATGCCTATTACTCAACATAAAACACATTAGCATTTTTCTAGCCTGGTTCTGTATGATGGGAAAGAGATCTGGGTCTCCAAGATGAATACAAACTGTGAATATCCCCTTAACTGTCTGATTGTTTATTTGAGAGAAAGAAAGAGTGGAGGGGCGAGGAGGGGTAGAGAGAGAGGGAGAGAGAATCCCAAGCAGGCTTCATACTCAGTGCCTGATGTGGGACTTGATCTCATGACCCTGAGATCATGGCCTGAGCCGAAATCAAGAGTTAGAAGTTCAACTGCCTGAGCCACCCAAGCACCAACCACCAACTGTTTAGAGTAGCAAGACTGCTTTGTACTTAAGCAAATTAAGGGACTTGTGTTTCGTTAGTAGCAGAGGTGAGTAGATTTTAGCTCTCAATCTGGGTGATTCTGTGTCTGTGAGTATGTTTCTCAGGTCAACCAGACAATCATTTTGGGTGGAGAAAGGAAGAGATGGTGGTCTGGGTCACCTTGGCATTGGTAGAGCCACTCATTTTAACTGCTGGGATCTAATACATCTTAAGAAGCAGTGTGGGGAAGAGGTTGGAGCTCAGGGTTGGAAATCTTGAGGGTTGATTCTATTTATAGCTCTGATAGTAGCACCTCTCCATGTTTTAGTTTACTCATCAACTGTTACTACCCCATCAACAAAATGGGGTAGTAATAGTCTCTTTGTCATAGGCATCTCCTGGGTAAATGAGGGAATGCCTGTAAAATGATCAATAGGGTTCTTTGCATGTTTATGGTAGGTCGGTAGTACATTTGCTGTTACTGTGACCAGTGTTTATGATTTGTTCAGAGCTCGCTACCCTGTTTTTTGGACCTACTTTGGATATTTTGTGGACCTCCCTAGCTCTTCCCTATGAACTTGTATATTGGGAAATATTCTCTGGAAATGTGTATTGTCAGTTTCTTGTGGTTAGAAGACATTGCTTTGATGTGATTGTATTTATGTGTATTTTTTCAGAATATATGCCAGCTTTGGAAATGATATTTTTTGGACTTTCCAGAAACTGTGGGTACCTTAAGTAGCCACCTATGCTGATATCCAATTGTATCTGATTCTGTAGCAATCTTTCCTACTGTTGAGACTGGCCATTCTTTTCTAGACAGGAATTACCAAGAAAGGCCTAATAGAAGATTTTCTTAATCCACATCAGTATCTTCAAGATATTTTGTTACGGCCATCTTAAAAAAATTTCTAGCAGAAAGCAATGGTAGCTTGGAATTTATTTGGAATTTATTTGGAATTTATTTTGGAATTTAGTGTACATTTTTTACAAGTCCAAGAGCCCATCTTGGTTCTTGGGTAGAAGGTATTAGGAGAGGGAAAATTCAGGTCATATTCAAACCCTTATTTCTCCTTCCTCTCTTCCTCTTGGCTTCTTGTTTGTGGTCAGTTTCTTGCTGGGTTTATTAGTTATCTATTGCTGTATAACTATTACCCCCAAATTCAACAACTTTTTTCTGTGTGTGAGAAATTTGGGAATACCTAGCTTGGTGGTTCTGGCTCAGAATTTTTCGTGAGGTTTCAATCAAGATGTTGGTAGAGGCTGCAGTCATCTGACAGCTTGGCTGGAACTGTGGGATCCACCTCCAAGAATGCACACTCATGGCTGTTAGGAGGAAGATTTGGTTCCTCATGGACCCTTTGGAAGACACAGTTCCACATGCACCCTTCCCTAGGCTTCTTAGTATCTTCATGGCAGTTGGCATCCCCCTGAGTGGACTGGGTGATCCAAGAGAGAACAAGGCAGAAATGTCAATATCTTTTACGACCAAACCCATAGAAGTCACACACTGATATTTATGACACATTCTAATTGTTAGAAACAAGTCACTAAGCCCAGCCCACACTGAAAAGGGAGAGGAATTAGGCTTCATCTTTTGAGTGCGGGGTGTTCAAGGATTTGTGGACATATTTTCTACCTTTTCCAGCTTCAGACATGGCACTATTTCTTCTTGCAGAATCTTCTTTTTTAGCTCTCCAGGGTCCTGAACTCCTATCTCCTTGCAGCAGCCATGCTCTCATTGCATACCTGCACAAATGAGATCCCATGACATTGGCTTTTCCAGCTCACCCTCATTACCACCATCAAAGGTTATTTCCCTATGCCAAGCTTTCACAGAGCATAACTAATCTAATAGATGTGCTCATTTTCAAATTCTGTGAACATGTACTGACTAGCTTCTTTTTTAAAACATCATCCTCAATATTGGTAGGAATACAAATAGAGTTTGACTCCATGGAAATTACGATATAGAAGGGGAGGTAAGACATACAAAATAAATGTACAGGAAGTAAAAGGTGATACATGCAATAAGGAGCTACAGATAAAATGCTAATATTTTATGGAGTAAATGAAGTATAATAATTAAAATGTTGGTCTCTCAAGTAAGACAGCTGGATTTTAGATGTAGCAGTTGTTACTGCCCAGCCTCTGGAGAAACATTGCCTCTGAATTTTTGGGCAAATGACTTAAGCTCCTTATGCTTATTTCCAATAATAATTTTTACTTCATGGGCTCACAGTGAGGATTTAATGAATTAATACATGCAAAGTGCTAAGAACAGAGCCTGGCACATAGTAAATACTCAATAAACGTTAGGCACTTTTAATAATTTTGGACAGATATTTTAATATTTCACAGACTACTTGTCCTCATCTTTAAACAGATAAAATAAAAGCATCTCCCTCCTAGGGTGGTTATGAGAATTACATGAGATAATGTAGGTAAAAGTCTTAATACCACATCTGACACGTAATAAGTACTCAGTAAACACGACCATCATCATTTCTCAAACTCAGGAAATCAAAGTATGCTTCCAAAAGAAAGCCATTTGAGTTACACCTGAAGGATGGACAGGATTAAGAGATGAATTCTATCTGTTGAAATACTCGCCATGACTACCATTCTTGTGGCATTGTTATGTGTAGGCTTTATAGAAGGTGCTCCATGTGGATAATCTCATTATTCCCCCCTGTAAGCCCTATGACAATGTTTATTTCACAGACAGAGAAAGTGACAACCAGAGAGTGGACATGACTTGCCTAAAGTCAACCAGCTAGGAAGTAGCAGAGTTGGGATTTGAAGAAAAATTTATGTGGCTAGGAAGTCTGCCATCTCTCTTCCTACATGGCCTATATTCCCATCAGGTCTTCAAATGTTTTTTAACCTCCTCCCAGAGAGTAAACTTGACCCCAGAAAGGCAAGATAAGTGGCTTATTTACAGCCAATGCATACAGTGACAGCAGGTGGGAGGGCTGTGTGCTCTGTGACTAAGATCCAGAACTGGGTCCCCACCCTTTCCAACGTTTTCTGGTCAATAGAAACATTTCCTGTTGATGCCAACAGCAAGGAGGCTCCTGTGTGAAGGAAAGCTCACCTTTCTGAGACCTGTTGGCTCTCTTAAGTGACAGGGTTCAGGGCTCTTGATTGAATGGGGCTCTTCAGCTCTAAATTTGCAACTGTTTATTTTCCTTAGATGAACCTTATTGCTTTTTCCATGGCATTTAATCAATCCAACTGTGAAATCAGGAAGCACAGACTGTATGGCAGCTCATTCAGCCTCTTTGTTCAGAAATGGGATGTTGTGTCAGTGTCTCAGCTATATCTGCTCCCTGAACTATCAACCTGTTCCACATCAATAGGAGTCATCTACAAACAGTTGTGGTTGCATTGGGATGGTTCCTGTCTTGTGACCTGTCATGGTTTTGTCTTCTACAATGTAGTTTTCCTTGAGAGGGAAGACTTGGTGGAGCCCAAGCCTGAAATCTTGGCTGACTTTAACTTGCTATGTGACCTGCAGAAGCCCCTTAGTCTCTCCGAGCTTTAGTTTATTCAGGTAGAAGGAAGATGGAGCAGATGAACCCCAAGGCCCTTTTCAGTGTAAAAGCAGATATGATCCTGGGACCCTCCACATGCTTATAGCTCATCCGGGATGCACTGGGAGGGCTGATGTTCCTGCAAGTGCCTCGCCCTTCTGTCTCTTTTATCCAGGCTCATGTTATTTCAGGAAGTAAGGTCTAACTTTGAGCAGCACCAAGGTGTTGGGTTAACACATAGTTGAGTTCAAAGAGCCCTGGTCCATGGTCAGAATACTTGGGAAATTTAATAAACTCAACCTTAAGTTTGGTTTCCTCAGCTTCCTCACCTGTAAAATGGGAATGATCCAGATTTCAATCTCTTGGGGTTGTTGAAGAACAAACATAATGTATGCGACCATCCTGTATAATTCATAAAACAATGTAAGGGTTTGATCCTATGATTCTCTGTTTTCTAAATGGCTGCTTACTTGAAAGTGATTCCAAACCTGTGTTCTACCAATAGTGCTATAGAAGATACACATGCCAATCTTTGTCTTTAAAATAAAAAAAAAAAAGCAGATTTTAATTGCAAGGTAGAAGCTCAGAAGGTTGAGATTACATCATTCTAGATAGATGGCTCAATTTAGATTTGTAATTTGTAGGTCCTGGTTCCTGCCTGCCTGATGAGTGGGAAAATGATGTTCCCTTTCAGGCTGACACTAAAATTCAAATGCTTACAAATCACTCTGGACTAGTTAACATCAATAATTCAGCTTCCTGGTAATAAAAAAAAAATTAGGGCCAGACCTGTCTAAGTATTTTTTTCTTTCTAAAGATTATACCAGAAAAATGTGAGGAATTTTTACTTTTTGGAGCATTTTTTGAAGCTACCATGATTGACCGGAAGATTGGAGACAAACCCATTAGCTTTGAAGTTTCTATCGGTAAGTGTAAACAAGCACAGTGCTTGGCACATGGCACTGGTTTTATACCTGTTTCTTGAATGAATGCATTATTGTCTTACATAGAAATGGTAGCATTCTGGCAGAGGTTTGCAACTCAGAAAGAAATGAAGAGTTCTTTGTTTACTCTAGTGTCAATATGAAGGGATAGATTTATTTTCATACTAAAAAAAGGATTAAGAGTATAGTTTGGATTTAGAAAGACTTGGATTACTAATCCTAGTTCCATTACTCCTAGGCTCTTGATTTCTCTGGGTCTTAGTTTCTTTAACTATGTACTAGGCATAGCAACAACTCTTCATAAAGTTATTGCAAGAGTGTAATGAGTTAATCCATGAGAAGTTCTGTGCACGTTGAGGGTGCTGTTATTGTAACTCCCGATGATCTTCCTGTGTTGATGTACAGCTGGGAAAATCTTTCCAGGAAAGAGCATTCCGTAGAGAAGGTCTTGATTTCCATCAGGAGGGTGTCCTTCCAAGGAGCAGAAGGAAGTGGAGATGGAATCCAATTAGTTTGTGACTTAAGTAGTTTTTATAAAAGAGAACATAAGATGGATGTAGATGATGACTCACCATCATTGTTAATCTTATTTCTTTGGTCTGACCATCACACTTCCTACCTTCATACTGAGATCTTATTTCTCTGTCCTGGGAGGATATGACCTTGGCTCTTTATGCCACGTAGCCTGATTCTGCTTTTTGACATCTGACCTCTCTCCCCTTGCTACCATCTCTATAGGTAATTTTGGGAACCTGCTTGATGGAGGGTCCCACCATGGGAGTAAGAAGAAGTCAGCTGAATCAGCTGAAGAAGACAGCCTTCCACTCCTACACGAAGGAGAAGGGGACGCAGCCCACAATGTTGCCTTCCCTATGGTCTCCACCACTCACCCAGAGAAGCCACTTGTGACAGAAGGGAACAGGTAGGAGGCACAGTAGGGAAGAAAAGCCAGGGTTCTGACAATAGGAGTCTGACCTGTTCCTGGGACTGTTTGAAAGTTCTTCCCTAAAACCAGAAACATCATTTTTTAATCTTAGTTATGGGAGAAAGGCACAAACAGGGACATCATGGTCATTGCCACTCTACTGAGTCTTTTTTTTTAAACTTTAAAGAAAATTATTTTATTTTTTCAGTGTTCCAAGACTCATTGTTTATGCACCACATCCAGTGCTCCATGTAATACATGCCCTCCTTAACACCCACCACCAGGCTCACCCAACCTCCCACCCCACTCCCTTCCAAAACCCTCAGTTTGTTTCTCAGAGTCCACAGTGTCTCATGGTTCATCTTCCCCTCTGATTTCCCCCAATTCACTTTTTCTTTCCTTCTCCTAATATCCTCCATGTTATTCCTTATGCACCACAAGTAAGTGAAACCATATGATAATTGACTTTCTCTGCTTGACTTATTTCACTCAGCATGATCTCTTCCAGTCCCATCCACGTTGATACAAAAGTTGGGTATTCATCCTTTCTGATGGAGGCATAATACTCCATTGTACGTATTGGCCATATCTTCTTTATCCATTCACCTGTTGAAGGGCATCTTGGTTCTTTCCACAGTTTGGCAATTGTGGCCATTGCTGCTATGAACATTGGGGTACATATGGCCCTTCTTTTCAGTACAGTTGTATCTTTGAGTTAAATACTCAGTAATGGAATTTCAGGGTCATAGGGTAGCTCTATTTTTAATTTCTAAAGGAATCTCCACACTGTTTTCTAAAATGGCTGCACCAACTTGCATTCCCACCAACAGTGTAAGAGGTTTCCCCTTCCTCCACATCCTCTCCAACACTTGTGTTTAAATGTCTTGTTAATTTTGGCCATTCTAACTGGTGTAAGGTGATATCTCATTGCGGTTTTGATTTGACTTTCCCTGATGGCTAAAGATGAACATTTTTTCATGTGTCTGTTAGCCACTCTACTGAATCTTTAGTGACATGTTGACAACTCTCCAAATGTCACATCCAGGTAATTCATCTAAGGACGGGACAATGATGATGGCTATTATTACCATATATATAACTTTGAAACATAACAAGGTAGGAAGGTCAGAATTTAACATTTCAATCCAAACCCTATTAACAGTTACTATATTCATCTGAGCTCTGTGCCATTATGTAAATGGGATTATTGGACACGTCATTTCTTATCTTGTTTTTGCTGAGGTCAGACTAAAGAACTCAAAAAACGACTCTCATCTACCAAAAAAGACCATTTCAGAAAATATCTGGGGTACTTCTATGAACACTCACTGATCTTTAACTCACATAAACTTTCAATATGAAAAAAGAAGTAAAATTCTAGAATTCTGTTGTAAGAAAGTGGTGTTGAGCACCAACCTTGTGATTTACAAGAAGGGAAAGCGAGACCCAGGAAGAGTCTTCTGTGTTCTGAGCCTTGTGCCATGAGAAAAGCTTTATCTTCTCATTGTGTTCTCATAAGAGAACATATTTCTCCCCTTTTGTATGTGAGGAGATTGGAATACCATTGCTGGTGCTCTTTGCTTTCTCTGCTCTTCCCAATCTAGACACTCTCTCTGGGCACAGATCCATGGCTTACTGAGCACTGTCAGGATAACAAGGCCTCCCAAAATCTTTTCCCCAGGCAGCCCTCTTCCCTGAGCAGCAAACCCAAACACCCCTACTTGGGTGTCCCAAAGTTGTAGCAGGTTCATTGTCTTCATAGACAACTTTGCTCCTCTTCCTGTCTTTCCCATCTCATGGACGAGTCCTGCCATTCTCTGTGTCCTATGAACCACACATCAAAAAGCTGTCAACTGTTCTCTGTTCCCTTCCCTCCCACGTCCAGTCAGCAATGAGGTCTGGTCAGTTTTGATTCTCAAGTATTTCTCATATAGATGGTCATTTCTTTAATTCTGGCCATTGGCATGTTTGTCCTGGATTAGTCTAGCAACTTCCTACCTGGCTTGGATCTTCAAGAAATTCACCAAACTATCTGTCAGAGCCAGTTACTCTGACATCATTCATTGGCAGCCTGTGGCTTTCAGGATTATTTTGAAGCCATACCTTGTTATTTCCATCCCCATTTATTTCTCTACCATTATTTCCAGTCACTCCCCAAACTCTGCCATTCCTGCAGCCATGCAATGTCTCTGGTAGTTCTCCAAATGTGTCCTGCTGTTTGCTGCCTCTGGGCCTTTGAGTATATTCTGCCCTGTGCCAGGCAACAAGCTCCCTTTTCAGAACTGCTGGTTTCCATTACCCTTCAAGGCTAAGCCCACATTCCCTTCCTTGAATCCCAAGTCTGGTTTCTCCACCAAGCACCACTCACACTGCATTAAGATGCTTTTACTTGTTTGTCTCCCTATGAGACTGTGAGTACTCTGAGGACATAGACCATGTCATATTCACCTGTGTTTCTGTTCCTCTCTAAGCCTGGAATGTAGTAGATCCTCATAAATGTTTTTGAAAGAGTTAAGGAATTACTGTAACTGAGTTGAGCCCCGGGTAGGGGGCAGAGAGAGGAGGCAGATTACTTACTTTCCCTGGGGAAGGAGTGAGGAGTTGAGAAAGGTCACAGAAAAGCTAACATCCTAAAGAATGGGAAGGGACTTAAGCAATGGAAAGAGAGTATTTGGGACAAAGTATGAAGGAGTAAGTGAAAATAATCTTAGCTGTTTATCTGCTTATCTGTGTCCTATACTTTCTAAATCCTGTCCCTCCTATGGGCCACCTACCTTGGAATTTATTTATTTTTGCTTCCTGGCAGCCATATTTGGTTGTCTGACCTCCTTTCCACACATCCAGCAAGGAATCCAAACTACCCAGTCCTTTGATGGCTTCTTTCTAGTCTCAAAACTGAGTTGGTCAATGATGGATCCTATGACTGGATCTGCAACTCAGGAAGAATTTTGAGAAACTGCTCAGAGGCACCATGCATCCTTTCACTGGGACAAGGCAGTGAAAACCTCCCCACCTTGTTAGACTAGCCCATTGTTGACAATGGGTGAGAATGTCAGGAGATCTAGTGTGGAAACCGTTTGGGAGGAAATGAGAGGCCTCAAAGCACCCTTGGCCACCTTGTATTAGTGCTGGCCAGCTGGCTCAAGGAGACCCACATGAATTATGCTGTTTCTTGGACTTTCTGTCTCTCAGAAATATTCCTCAGTCACTATATTGAGGCTTGATCCACATAGTGGCAAACTGGAGTGGCAGCAGCTGAATTGGAGGATCCTGTGTCTACAATAGACACGTGTACATGCATGCACTCATGCACAAAGTCCCTTGATATGTGTGTTATCTTCATTAAAATGCCTCCTTGCATTTATTCTGGGCTTTCCAGTCTTATAAATCATGTATTTACATATGATTTATGTTTGGGCTGGAGTTCAGGAATGAGATCAGAGCACAGGACATCCCATGATCATTTCATTCTCAGGACTCTAAGGCTACCCTTGCCCAAAGTCACAAGGCTGGTCTTCTGTCAGGGCAGCCATTCAAACTGGCAGCCTTCTCTTCCCACTGGTAATATGGTGCCCTCATTGTGCCCTCCCATCTGCCATGCTCCATCTGTACTGAATTTGCCTGAGACCCACAGCATCCCAGTCCCAGGACCAGTAAGAGTAGGAGGACTCTGGAAATCCAAGAGACAAAGGCCCTGAACATCATTAGTGTAAAATAATCTGAACCACAGAAACCTTGGAACAAGGGACAATACTGGGTGAGAATGTATCTTATTGTAGGATTCTTGGTGCAATAATTTTAAAATAAGTGAAAGGGCAGTTTGATTTCTAACTTTTTTATTTATTTATTTTTTGTTCTGTTATAATAACAACCTCAGGCTCTGCCAAGAATTTATTTGGCTTCTTTTCTAAATGGATGCCTGCTGATTCATTTTCTGCAGAACAGACTATAGGACACCTTTGCTAATTTTATGGTCTCCAGAAGAAATTTGGGTTGGAGAACTAAAAAGAACAACCATCCATTCTTTCAGGCTGAAGTTCTCTTTAGTTTTTGGAATGGAAACAAAGCTTTTGCTCCCTTGGTCTCTCTTCTCTCTGCCTCTATAGGTGTGTGACTCCAAACACTACCCATGTTTATAGGGCCACACGTCTCACCCTGCCCGTTCCAAGAATGTTGCCTTGGACTTCCTTCTACGTTTCTCTTTTTTTGGTCCTGGCTGTTTGTGGAAAAATTACAGGGTGTTCGGGGAAAACTTAGTCAATGTTATAGCTATCATTAGACAGGAACTTCAACTTTTTGCCACACTTCTCCCACCTTACCTGCCTTACCCCATCCCTTTCTTTCCTGAGGACCAAAACTGACAAGTTAGTAGCTTCTTTTTCATCTTCAATCTTACCTGGTTAACTGTCTTTTTCTCATCAGCATTTAAGTGTATCCAACTGTCATCCTCAAAAATTTTCTTTGGCCCTACTTCTCCCTTTTTAGCTATGTCACCACCCTCTTGTCCCTTCTTAACAAAGCAGGTTACATCCATTATCAACACCAATGCCTAGCAGGAGTAAATATTGGATGTATGCATGGATGGATGGTTGGACAGATGGATAGACAGATGGATGGATAGACGGATAGATGGGCAAATGGATGAACAGATGGATGGATGCATGCATGGATGCATGCATGGTTGCATGGGTGGATGGAAGGATGCATGGGTAGGTGGATGGATGGATGGATGGAAGCATGGATGCCTGGATGCATGCATGGATGGATGGACGGATGGATGGACGGACGGACAGATGGATGCATGGATGGATGGTGGCATGGTTGCTGCAGTTTAGATTGAGGCACATGCTTCATCTTCACTAATAATATATTAAGCTCTTACAGTTCTCTAGCAATTTCATTCACTCCTGTTATCTTGGTTGATTTTCGCACAGTGCATAGCATATAGACATTAAAGTTAACATGTTAGTTTTTCTCCCTCTTCTCCTCTCTCAACTGGAATGAGAAGTTCCTCCTTGCAGAAGACTTGCCTGATAAACCCTGCCCTCTGGTGCTCAGCCCTAGGCTTTGCCCTGGGCCTGATGACTGTAGCTGTTAGTACCTCTCCATTGTCACTACATATCTGTTCCTTGTTTATTTTTCATGGGTCCCTGATTAGAATAGAGTTAATAGTTTTATTGTTTTGTCACTAGCCCTCCCTACACCACTCAGAATGTATAAAGCATTAATATGTGGCGGAAATTGCGTGAATAATACCAATGCCCAAGTAACACCCAGACCTAACTTGTTCTCACAGGAATTACAACTATCTGCCTTTTGAGGCCAAGAAGCCCTGTGTCTATTTCATCAGTTCTTGGGGAGACCAGACATTTAGGCTGCACTGGTCCAACATGCTGGAGAAAATGGCGGACCTGCTGGTAGGTGACTCTCAAAGGTAATGGATTTGAACACTGGGCAACTGGAGGCAAAAAGGATATTTTTATTCATACAGGAGAGGGTCTTGACCTTAATTTAAATACAATTAAGTTGCAGCTGCTTCATTGGAGGGCACATAGTTCCTACCCTGTGGACCAAGGGAATGAGAATACATTTTGACTTTAAATAGAACTACCTGGATTAGAAACCCTGCTCTGCTTCTTAACATTATAGGACCTAAGGACAGGCTGTTTTCCTGATCTCCAAAGGGCAGAAAGTTGACAACTTTCTCACATAATTGATAGATCCTGGCTTCAACTCATATAAAACTCTAAGTCCTTAACATGGTAGAGATCTTATAGGTGAAGTCCTGCCACCTCTTTTTAAGTCCTGCCTCTCACATGCTTTCTCCTTTGTTCCAAGCACATTAGACTTTCAGTTTCTTGAAGTAACGAAGTTTCTTTATGCCTCATAGCCACCTCCATGCCATTCCCTCATCCTGAGCTTTCCCCCTCCATGCTTCTGCTGTGTCACCCGTCAACCTCCATAGGTCCGTTTCAACTACTTCTCAGAGAAGTCTTCTGGCTTCTGCCCGTTCTCCTCTCTCATAACACCATGTGCTTTACCTTCAGAGCTCTCTGTATTCTAGAATTGATGTGTGTGCTTATTTGTTCAATAACCAGTTCCCACTGTTCAGTGGCATCTGGCGTAAGACCCGGCCCCTGAAAGGGCCCGAGAGTTATTTGAGGGATTGAACGTGTGGAAGTATTTATGACTGTGCCAATATGCAGTGACTGCTGGCTGGCTCCACCCAACCCCCCAGAAAGAAGGCAGCCCTGGGACCTCTGCTTCTTTGAGCTCCTGAGCCTGCCCTTTGATGTCTGTGCCTGCTTTTGTATTTCTCTTTGTGCCCTCTAATTTCTGTGCCGCCATGCCTCACCAGGTGACCCTCTCCTTCCATGAATACCTGTACTAAGGAAAGAACGAATTTCTCTCTGTCTCTCTCTCTCATTTGCTTTATCATCCTGTCTCTAGTTGTGTGAAACAAAGTTTCCACTCTGGCCTTGGGGATTCTAGGCGTCATGGAGGTAGATTCCGAAGGCAGTAGAGGATGATTGGTTTAGTGTCACATTATGAGGAAGCTGTAGGCTTGCTTCATAAGACTGGTTTTGCTTCTCCTTCAGGCCAAGGAGACAGTTTATTTCTAAAAGGCTTGACGAAACAGGAATGTTTTCCTAGAGACCATAGCTGCCTTTACCATTCACTTCTATCTTCCTCAGTGCCAGGATCCCTGCCGTACTTGGCATATCACAGCTAACATGATTGAATGTTTACGAAGTACTAAGCTGTGTTTGAAGAAGTCCACACCTCCCTATGGTGCATTAGGTGGGCCCTTTTATTACCTGATTTTACAGGAAACCGGGGATAAGGGGATTAGTTCACTTAAGGATAGAACCTGGATTTGAACAGAGGTAGATTGACCCGATACCTAAATTTTTAACCAGTCCACAATTTACCTGTTTTCATAGAGAAGGGGAAAGAGGGAAATGTATGTGTCCAGGTATCAAACTTTGATGGATAGTAGAGAATGTAGTTTTTGTAAATTCTAGCAAAGCAGTGATAACATGTATATCGCCTTTTGAGTGCTGTATCCCTCTAAGCCACTGGATGGAATACTAGAATTTAGACCTAAAAAGGAAAGTATGATAATTAAATATACAAGCATATGGCCATTGTCATATGCAATCTGTCCTCCTCCCCTCTAACACCTCACGTCCCTGCCCAAACCCCTATGATCAAAAGAATTCATAACTCCAGAAATTTAGAATTATTCAGTACTGCTGTATTCCCATTTAACTAAATGACTTTAACATTGCTTTTGAAGTTTTTTAAAATTATATCTAATTTACTCTACTTTGTTAGGTATTTCCTGACATTAGATTTCCCCACAGGGTAAACTCTAAATAAATGGTTCTCCATTTGGAACGATGAGTTTGAGTAAAGTAAGGGAAGATTTGTATTTAGACCGATTCCAGTTAAGAAAAACAAGGTTCAAAATTAGAATGCAGTAACATTTCCCAGATCAGGCACAAGAAAATGAGGGAAATCTTCCCTCATATCTAAAACACAAAATCAGCAAAATAATATATCTGAGATATTATCATCAGTGTCTCCATTACAGTGTCTCCTTCTGCCCCTCATCCCTCCATCTCTGTGGTTTGTTTCCAGGAAGAAAGTATAGAAGAAGTGAGAGAATTGATCAAGATTTCAGAGAAAGCATCAGAAGATAAAATGAAGGCGGTGCTCAGTGACTTCATCAGTCAAAGCAGGTAGCGGGAGAGACAGCTGGCATATGGGTTGCTGAGCTTATATGGGATCAACTTTTAATTACCTTAGAAAATAGTTGACTTTCCATGAATTTAGATGGGCATTTTATAGTGTTCTATCCATCTTTATTTTGTTCAGTAATTGAGCTGGCATTTCTGGGCTCACTGTTGCTTCCTGACACTTGACTAGAGCATAAAGCAAAGAGGGAAAAAAGAAAAAGAGAAGAAAGGAAAGACTCACTGCAGAGACTTTTAAATGAAACAAGAAAAATGCTAGTGACATTAAGCCCAGCATGCTTCTTTGCATTTAGTAGCTACTCAGCAACTATTTGACAATTAGGTGGATAAGTCGTATCAAATACCACTTCATAGAGTTTTTTTTTTTTCTTAAAGATTTTATGTATTTATTTGACAGGCAGAGATCACAAGTACGCAGAGAGGCAGGCAGAGAGTGAGGGCAGGCAGGCTCCCTGCCGAGCAGAGAGCCTGACGCGGGGCTAGATCCCAGGACCCTGAGACCATGACCTAAGCCCAAGGCAGAGGCTTTAACCCACTGAGCCACCCAGACACCCTAAGTAGAGTTTTTAATATAACATAATAAGCATCATTTAAGGTCTCTGATTCCAGGTGGCAAACAATATAATAGAAGATTTAAAAATAGAGTATATTAGTTGCTTATTATGGAGAAACAAATGATTCTCCAATTTAATGGGTACAGTATTGATGATCTCAGTTTGTATGGGTCAGGAGTCCAGGTGTGGCTTGGCCAGATCCTTTGCCGAGAGCCTCTCAGACACGATAGTCAAGGCATTGAGTGAGGCTGTAGTTACCTTAAGGCTTCAGTGGGCAGGATACATGGCCAAGACCACTCAGGTGGTTATTTGTGGAACTCAGTTCTTCACGGGCTATTGGATTGAGGACTTTCAGTTCCTTACCGGCTCTTGGTTGGAAATCAGCCTCAATTCTTTACCATGTGGGCTACCTCTCACGACATGGCAGCTGACTTCATCAGAATGACCAAGCTAAAAGAGTCAGAGAGACCATGCCAGCAAGATGGAGGTCATGGTCTTTTATAATCTCATCTTGGAAGTGATATCCCATCACTCTTGACATACTCTACTATGAGCAAGTCCCTAGGTCCAGTGCTCATTCAAAGGGAGGGAATTGCCCATTGGCAAGAAGAAATAGGAGAAGAAGATTACTGGGGGCCATCGTAGGGGCTGCCTATCACATAAGGAAGCAACCTGGACTAAGACTTGAATTTAATTAGCTCAAGACTTGAACAGAAATGAGAATTTGTTATAACGGAAGCAATGAAGAAAGGGCAGAGATTTATTTGATGGAAGGCGAAACTTAGTAGATAGGGGTAGCTAAGTAGTTAAATTCTGATGTTCTGCTTTGTAAGTTCTCTTTCCTAATCTCTCAATTACCCCACATTTTTGCATTAAAAAAGGGAAGCAAAGAAATATATATATTTATTTAAGAGAAGAAATAAATACATATATTTATTTCTATCTATCTTTCTTTTTCATTTCTCATTATAGAAGCAGTATGTTTTGGTGCTACTGCTGCTGTGAGTTAAGTGCCACCTGGAATTCTCTTTAAGCGTCTTTGAAAAGCTCCACGATCTCATATTTTTAGAAACTGTTTGTGGGCAAATTATAGCTCAATAATTTTCTATATTGGAGGTTACTTGGGGTGATAATCATTCCCCTTTCTCTTCAAGTTATAACCAACTAAACACATATTTAAGATGGTCAGAGCTCAAAACATTAGTTTTATATTTGGTAAACTTGGATTTGAGAAAGCAGCGTGGACCTTAGGTCAAGGCAGACTTCTGCCCGCCCACTCCCCCACCCATTCATGGTTAAGCAGCTGGACCTCAAGGTCCTCCTTTCCCCCACTCTACCCTGCTGAGAAGAGACAGGCCACTTATCATGTGAAGGTGAGGAGGATGTCCACAGGCTACAGCAGGCTGGGTTTGAAAGATGAAGAATGAACAGGAACAGGTGCCATGGTCATTCACTCTGATTCTGATGAGGAAAGCACTGATTTTTCATCCTGTGAGAAAGGGAGAGAGAACTCAGAAGTGTCTACCATGTCTCCTTGAGCTGGTCCATCCTGGGACTGCAACTGAATTTCTATGTGGCTCTCAGAAAGATAGACATGCGACAAGATGCCTTCTTCAAAACAGAATCTTTTTTATTCTTTTTAAAAACTAAGAGAAAATGTAACTTGACTACTATATCCACAGAGAATTTCTGGTGAGGTTTCTAAGTGCAACGAGGTTAGCCCCCTCACAGGAAGTGTGGTATCTTAGACCTCCCCTTTTATTTCCTTGTTTCCTTTTGTTTCTCCTTGATTTTCTAAATCACAGTATTATGTGCTCATCTTACCAAAAAAAAAAAAAAAGTGTAGAAATGTATAACAAAAAAGTGTTCTCAATTCTCTCTCCAAGCCCACTCTCCAGATATAAGTGTGATTTGTCCTCCTGGATTTTTTTCCTGTGTGTTTGCAAACCCACACATTCCTAAAAACACTCTATTTTTTTTTCTAGAAATGTTGCACACTTTGCTCAGCAGGGTGCTTTTCCTCTCTACCACCTATCACTGGCATCTTTCTACAGTAGTACACAATAGTCCTCAAATTATCACATATTTAACTGGTCCCTGATATATTAGTTGTTTCTACTTATTTTCCTACTATAAGCAATGCTATGATAAGAATCACTGTGTGAACATTTTCTTGTGAAAATTTTTAGTTATTTTTGAAAGACAGGATTCTAGTTTAATTTTTGGATCAAATTATATAAATTATACAGACATTTAAATTTTGACAAGTGCTATCAAATTGTCTCTTAAACATTATTAGAGAAGAGTGACTATTTTTTCCACCAACTTTGAACATTATCCAATTTTTAACAGGTGAAAATGCTATTGATTTTAATTTGCATTTGTTATCGCTAATGAGGGCAATATCTGACTTCCCCAAGTTTTAAAGCCATTGTATTTCTCTTCAATTGCATTTATAACCTCTACCGTTTTCTTATTGAGCACATTTTTAACATCATCCCTCAAAATGTTACTACTCAGTCTTTTGTATAGTTTTTAACATGTGAGAATATATCCCAGTATTGAGTTTAAAATAGTCTTCACATACAACTTTTCGTGAAACTCTTGGTGTGTATTAAGTGTGTAAGATGATGGAAAACTGCATTATTTTGTGTTTGTTATGACCTTGGATAGCAATCATCATATATATGTATAAAAGAAAAAAGAAAAACAAGCACCTATTCCCCCAAAGTAATGTGGGGTCTGGGTATCATTTCCAGTCCTCACTTTGTCTCTTAGAAAAGTTAGCGCACCATTCCTTATTCTAAATGAGAGATCTTAGATCTGTGGCTTCATCAACTTTCCCATTGTATTGCAGAAAGCACTTTTGTAAATCTCTGGAATTGCATAAATGGATTTTCACTAAGTAGTTTTCAGAATTGTTATTCTTCTCCTATAGTGCCTTTATCTCTGAAGCAGAGAAGAAACCCAAGATGTTGAACCAGACCACTTTAGATAAGAAACGACTTACGCTCTATTGGCAGGAGCTGGTATGTGAAAATCTATTTATACTTTGAACAGAATTAAAACGTGTGCTTTAAAAATAAACCTCACAGATGAGGCATAGGTCATAGACCAGATGAGGATACGGTTCTAAAGGTTATACATTTTTGTGATGTGGAAGAATGAGTGAGAAGAGAATATGTGCATAAGTTGGAAAGGAGCTAGCATTTTCTGACCATTTATAAGAATGATTTAGAAGCCCACCGGTCCTACAGCCTATTCTGATGGATTTCTCCCTTGCCTATTTTCTTGACATCTGTATTTTGTCAAAGGCTATAGGCTTTCTGACTTGACCTTTTGCCTCACAAACTGAGAAACCAAAAAAATAACACTTCTCCCCCCTTCAGTTTCCTTCCATTAAGAATTGTGTGAAGAGTTGTGAGCTTTCTTGACAACAGGGCAGGAGTGCTGTGTCTGTGACAGTACATGCCTCACAGATACTCAGCCCCTGTCACATGAGTGATGGCTGAGAAATTCCAGACCAAGTCAGACCCTGGATTATCTCACCTCGAAAATTTAGTTCCAACAGTGGCACCAAGGGACGTTTTGAATGAGGCCATGATAATTCTGCAAAGAAAAATTACTCAGTATTTGATGGTCAGGGATATTTCTAAGTTGTGAGTGGGTCTCAGAGAGATTAAATGATTTTTTAAAGGTCATAGCTAATTAATCGTAGCCTAGACACTTAAAACCCAAGTCTCTAAACTGGTTTACCTTTCTTTCCAGAATGAAAGGTTGGTGTACTCCTCCTCTGGACGCCAAGGGAGGGCAGATTTTTACTCTATAGAAGATCTTCGTCCTACCCCATTTCTTCCTGAGCACCTCTGACAGCTCTTCCCTGTCTCTGCAGTGACCATCCACTACACATACTGCCCACAGAGCTCTATTTTCTTCTTAGCATCCAGTAGTCCTTGGCCAGACCACAAGTCCACAAGTTTGATCTCTTGTAGTGGCTCACCTCTCCCTCCTCACCTCCGGGCCTCTATTTCCACCTTCCCAGTGGACATGTCATCTGCTTGTCTCGCAACACCTCAAACTCTTAAACCCATCCTATTAAACCCATTTAAACCTATTAAACCTTGTCCCACATCCTGTATTAGCACCACCAGCCACACTTGTTGCTCCAACCAGATGCCTGGCCTCAACTTTGAATCTTTATTCCTAACCCTCAACAATCAATTCATCTGTAGGTCCTACTGATTCCTCTCCTTGAAGACTCTGGAATGTGCTCCACTTCTTCATCCCCAGAATCGCTGCCTAAACTGACTTCCTTAGCACCCACCAGGCCCAGTCTATTGCAGTAGGCTTTCTTCAACCCATCTTCCGTACCACAACCAGAATGGTCTTTCTAAAACACAAACCTGATTAGATCACCATTGCTCCAAAAATCACTGGCATCTGTCAGTCCTTCATATCCTCCATTTGCAGTGGGTTCCTCCACCTGGACTGTCCTTTTTCTTCTTTTTTTTCCCTTTTCTTTCTTTTTTTAAGATTTTATTTATTTTATTTTTTAAATTCAATTAGCCAAGGTGTAGTACCTCAGTAGTTTTTTTTTTAATTTAATTTTATTTTTTCAGTGTTCCAAGATTCACTGTTTATGCACCACACCCAGTGCTCCATGCAATACGTGCCCTCCATGATACCCACCACCAGGCTCACCCATCCCCTCATCCTCCCCCCTCCAAAACCCTCAGTTTGTTTCTCAGAGTCCACGTTCTTGCATGGTTCATCTCCCCCTCCAATTTCCCCCAGCTCACTTCTCCTCTCTAACTCCCAATGTCTTCTGTGTTATTCCTTATGCTCCACAAGTAAGTGAAACCATATGATAATTGACTTTCTCTGCTTGACTTATTTCATTCAGCATAATTTCCTCCAGTCCCACCCATGTTGATACAAAAGTTGGGTATTCATGCTTTCTGATGGAGGCATAATACTCCATTGTTATATGGACCACATCTTCCTTATCCACTCATCTGTTGAAGGGCATCTTGGCTCTTTCTACAGTTTGGCGATTGTGGCCATTGTGGCCATGAACATTGGGGTACATAAGGCCCGTCTTTTCAGTACATCTGTATCTTTGGGGTAAATACTCAGTAGTGCAATTGCAGGGTCATAATGTAGCTCTATTTTTAATTTTTTGAGGAATCTCCACACTGTTTCCCAACATCATTAGTTTTTGATATAATGTTCAATGATTCATTAGTTGAGTATATCACCTAGCGCTCATCATATCACACACCCTCTTTAATGCTCATCACCCAATTATCCCAACCCCCACCCATCTCCCTTTCCACAACCATCAGTTTGTTTCCTGGAGTCAAGAGTCTCATGGTTTGTCTCACTTTCTGATTTCTTCTCATTCAGTTTCCACTCCCAACTCCTATTGTCCTCTGCATTATTCCTTATGTTCCACATATGAGTGAAACCATACAATATCACCTGATGAATTCTGTTTGTTGTTTCAGACTCAGCTCAAATGTCATACCATATATAAAACCTAGCTCTGTCTGTCTTTGGTTCCCTGAAGTTTTGCACATATATTGCTTTCAGCTCACCAAACTGTCGAGGTCTCAGGGGGAGGAAGCCTGTGTCTTCCCTGTCCTAGGCCTTGGCTCCTAGGACAGTGCCTGGTCTGTAGCAGATATTCAGTCCTCCTGGTCAGCACGAACATGAGGCTACCTATGGGCAGGCTCTGTGCTAGGTGCTAGGAACACAGAGCTATAAGGATTTGGTACTTGCCCCTGAGGAATGTATTGATTGAATTATTCATTCCACAAACACTTATTTAACACCTGCTATGTGCCGGGAACTCTGCTGGACACTGAGAATAAGTAAGAACAAAGTAAGAACAAGCCAGAGGAGGTCCCTATCCAGTGGAAGTTTATATTTTAGTGGAGTAGACAGAAGATAGAAATGTAAACAACAGATAAACAAAAATGATTACAGGTTGTGATTATGAAGAAAACTTTGTAAGGCCACGGTGATCAGGAGAACATGGGGTACGTGAGGCAGTGGTGACATTTAAGCTGAGACCTGAGAAGGAATGAGCCATGCAGAGTCCAAGAAGGACATTTGAGCAGGAGGAAAGCCCCCACACACTGGTCTTGAGGATGGACTAGGCGTGGCGTATTTTGGGTCCTCTTGAGGACATGTGTGCTCGGGGCCAGTGTATGAAGCAATACAATGAGACGAAGCAGAGAGTAGACCAGGCCCATTCATGCAGTGTCTTGGAAATCACTGGGAAGAGTTTGGGGGTTTCCTGAGCATAAAAATGTGGCTGAATGAATGAATTCAAATAAACATTTTTGGATGACCAATGTTCACTTTGAGCTCCCTGTCAGCATTTCTCAAATAATGCCGGTTTGGTCTGGAAACATTCCTCCAAACCTCTAGAAGAAGGTAGTAAGAGCAGCGATGAAGGATGTGGGTTCTGGACTCCGCTGGGGCTCTGCTTGGGCTTGGCCTCTCTATACTGCATTCTTCTCCCTCCTCGGCTATGGTGCCCACCTGGTAAGGCTGCGGTGAGGAGCAACAGGGATTGATTCCACAGCTAGAACTTTGCGTGGCACAGACTAAGAACTCAATGTATTTTAGTTACTTTTGTATGAGAGAGCCTGGATTTGGGTCCCAGCTAATAGAGCTTTGGGACCCTGACAGACCTCTGACTTTTCTGGGCCTTGGCTTTTCATCTGTCAAAGGTGAGATGACACTCACCACCTCCATATGTCTATGAAATTTTTATTAGATGGGCAGCATGCACACAGGCAGTCCCTGAACCAGCCTCGTGAGTGGCTCAGTGTGGAACTTACAAGCACCTTCAGGATCCTCCAGCAACCGATAGTACTTGTCCCAATTTCTAGAAAGATCTACATTGACTCTTGTCCTGTTTCAGGAAACAATGGCCAAGGAGGCCAAGGGGATCATTCAGCAACAGAAGAAAAAGTTATCTCTTGATGAAATGATCCATGAGGCAGAAAACTTGGTGGAAAAAATCCGCTTCCTTGTCGATGAGGTAATCAACTCTAAAGGCAAACTTCCCTTGGGAGATTAGACCAATTGTATTCCTAGTGAGGTTTGAATATTTGATGAGGGTGAAGAGGGAGACCAGTACTTTCTCCCAAGCACTACTGAGCTGAGCAGGCATGATTAGTTTAGGGGTGAGAATGGAGATTCTTAAATTAAGCCAAAAATGTACAGCTTCATTGATTTTTAAATGAAGCCTGAGTATTCAGCAGAAATAAAAAGCATGTTCCTTAATGGAATCAAGAAAATTCAAAATAAGTATGGGAAATTTGATAAGATTTCAACTCTAAGAGGATTTAAACTCATCTCCAGCAAAAGTCAAAACAGCATCTCATTTTAAAGTTAGTTGTAGTTAGTATCTTTTGTGACTTCTAGAATGATCTAAAAAGGTCCTCATATTTGCTTTGGTCAGATACCAGATTTTGTGTGGGAAGATTTCAAGGAGAAGTACAGATCTTCTTCTTCTATCAGTCTCAAAAGTTGTATTTCTTGTTGCAAAGCTATCATTCCCTGAGGACAAAATAAGCAGTGAGAGAGGAAGTTATGTTAGTAAATACAGGAACTTTACTAAGCACCCAGAAGTTTCAAACCAAGCATCAGGACTTTAGGTCTGTGACTTACCGACCCTCTGGCTAGGAAAACCTCCTTACTGATGTTTCTATTTCCATACCAGGAGAGAAGGGTTGCCCTCTTTGGGAACAAATGACACCAGAGGATTATAGGGTTAGAAAGACAGAGCACCTGCTTTGAGCCCAAGAAAGCCAAAGCATAGTTTATGACAATGTACCTCCCTTTTGATTTGGTAACTATGCTGGCTCAGAAATGTACATTTCAAACACTCACGACATAATGGGCTTCTTGGCAGGGAATTCTGCAATTCCTATCTTGATTAGCTCAATTTTAAAGTAGAATTTTACATGCAATTTAGTCAAGTTTCTCCTGAATAACCACCTAAAATGGAGGTAAGATACTTAGCAACCATATTTTAGGTCAAAAGTCCCTTGTAGAATTGTTTTTCCTTCCTGAAAAGCAAATAGAAAGGCATTCAAAGACATGCATGGATTTTTTTTTTTTTTTTGCTTTTTCATTTGAATATTCTGGAATGTTACCTGACTTTTAAGAGGACCAGTGATTGAGGATGAATCATTACGTGATTACAAAAAAGCAAAACTAAAGGGGAAGATATTTTGTTCCATAGATAGGAGCTAAGTAGGCCACTAGAGATGCCACAACATGGGTCCAACTTGCATATACTTAAAGGACAATAGCACAGTTGGGGATATGGGGTTGACATGTACTTGTGTCATGACATAGGTTTTCTCAAAGAAGCTATACTTGCTTACTTGCGTAGATGTTTAAGTGACTAAATGGTTTAAGTCACAGAATTTGTTTTACAGAGGGGGACTTTTTCAGGATAGGAGAACACTGGAAGGGTACCTGTTAAGCACCAACCTATCAAACCCATTCTCCTCTGTTCCCACAGCCACAGCACACCATCCCCGATGTCTTCATCTGGATGCTTAGCAACAACAAGAAAGTGGCATATGCCCGCATCGCCTCCAAAGACCTGCTCTATTCCCCCAACAGGGAGCAGATAGGCAAACACTGTGGGAAGATCAAAACTCATTTCCTCAAAGTAAGTCTGCACTATTTTTGACTCAAACACAAGAAATCTCTGTTTTTCCTGAATCTCTCAGCTTTCCTAGCATGTGTCCATATCTCCGACTCTTCCCCAAAGCTTTCAAAGATCTGAGGACAGACCACTGAAACACCTAGCCCCCTCTTGATTCTAACTCTGATTTGGTAGACCATCCTAAGACTGAATATTTTTCAGTTTTCCAATTAATATGTCAACAAACTCATATAAAGGTTTTATTTATTTATTTTTTAACCTAAAGGGTGTACCTCAAGATTGCTTTAATTTTTATTTCTTTGATTACTAGGAGAAATGAACATTTTTCTATTTGTTTTCTCTCTACCTTTTCTCTTGTGTAACTTGTCCAAGGCATATTTTCATATGAATTCATCTATATTTTAAAAATAAATTAGAGGAGAAAAGGTTTGTATTTCGTGGAACTGGTAGCTTGGAATTTCTGGTGGGGCTTCAACTGTGAAATTTCATCTTGGGTCCATGCACCCTTCATGAAGACAGATCACCAGATGCCTCCCTTGATGCCTCATGAATGGACAATCATAGAAACAATCTCTGGGTGGTTGCTGCTGCTGACTCTAAATCAAAATTTGAGCCTTTCTTAGAGACCCTGGGTATTTTACTTCTACTACAAATTTATATCTCAGAAGTAGACTCAGGCAAATCTGGAGGAGGAATGGTCCAGAGGAGGCTCACCACTCACCATTGACTGACAAGAATGTGTAATTTGACTGATTAACTCTTCCCAACTCGTCAACTTTCCTGGCAATTGTAGTTCTGATTTCTTGCCATAACATAATTATGTTCTACTGCCTCAGAGAGAGGGTGAGAAGGCTCACTAACCATGCCATATGAAGAATGGGTGAAGAGATAACAATGCTTAACTGATAAGACTTGACAACACGATAGAGATTTTAAGTGTCTGTAGGGCAAGCACCTGGATGATAATTGAGTATGTGTGTGTGTTTCCAGAGGACAGAACCAAGCCTGGTGATAGCTGTGACAGGGAAATGTGCCTTATATAGAGATCCATATTTGTTCTCTGTCCCCTTGATATAAATATGGCAGTGGGCAGCTAGCTTAGATAGTCTCTAAGTGCCATCCAAATATTAAAGTCTACCTTAGATGTGATTGCTAAATGTTGCAGACAGAAGAGGCATTAGGAGATAATGATTTAATGCTTGGGCTTTGAAATGAAGTGAATCCAGGTGGAAATTTGTATTGGCTTATTAGGGCTGCTGTAACAAAGGACCAGCAAGTGGCTTAAACAACAGAAATGTATTATCTTACAATTCTGACATTGAGGTATGGGCAGAGCCATTCTCCCTCTGGAAGTGTAGGGAAGCACCTGTTCTAGCTTCTGGTAGTTCCTTGGCTTATGGGATCATAACTCCAAACTCCAAACTCCAAATCTCCCTAGGGTATGTCTCTTCACATGAAGTCCTTTTTGTAAGAACCATACTCCATTCTCCTCTCGATCTCCCCATGTCCTCCATGTTATTTATTATGCTCCACAAATAAGTGAGAAGGGAGTTGAGGGAAATTGGAGGGGGAGGTGAACCATGAGAGACTATGGACTCTGAAAAACAATCTGAGGGTTTTGAAGGGGCAGGGGTGGGAGGTTGGGGGAGCCTGGTGGTGGGTATTATGGAGGGCACGTATTGCATGGAGCACTGGGTGTGGTGCATAAACAATGAATTCTGTTACACTGAAAAGAAATTAAATTAAAAAAAAATGAAATCTTAGGAAAAAAAAAAAGAACCATGCTCCAGTTTGACTTCATGTCAACTGTATCTGCCATGACCCTATTTCCAAACAAGGTCATATTCTAAGGTACTGGGGGTTAGGACTTCCATGTATGAATTTAAGGGGAGCACAGTTTAACCTATTCCAAAATTCTGGGTTTAATATTTACAAGCTGTGTGACCTTGGGCAAGTTACTTAACATCTCTGTGTTTCCTATTCTTCCTCCAGCAAATGGAGACGGTGCTGAGGGTTAAGTGTGTAACTGCCCATAAAGCAGGCAGAGTGGACATCACCCAGATTAACCACTCAATAAATGTTGGCATTCAAACAAATGGCCATCCAATATCTAGAGTCCGTTTCTGGAATCGTGTGCCCCTTCGTATCCAGTGAGGTATTTGCGGCTCTGTGTGTTGTTTTCTATCAAGTGTGTAATGTGAATCTTAAACTGATCCCTGTGAAGCTGTAACTGAAAAAAGAAAAAAAAAGTTCCCTGTAGCTATTTACCACAAATGTTAAGGTTTCTCTTCAACTTTCTCCATCCAAGGAATTCTGGGGTCACAAGAAACATTTGTCTTAAAAATAGCAAATTGTTTGAGAAGGCTCCATGCTAAAAATACTAGAAAATCAGTGTAAAGTTCCTCCTTCCTAAATATTTGGAAGTATGCTGACTTTATTTAAAATTAGAACAAAGAACAGCGGTCACAGGAAGCCCGAGGACAGACAACTGGGAATTGAGGCCCTCCATCCCTAGCCTCGGCTTACGTCTGTCTGTATTTTCCTTTTGCCACCAGGATTACTTTGGGTGATGGCTTTTTAAATTTTGTTGAATTCAATTGCTCTGACTTGATGAAACATCTTGGTAAGATGATTCAGCAAAACTATTTTCAGTCCAGTTTTGATCATCACCCTTGCTTTTCCTTCCCTCTCTCCACCTCTCTTTATGTCCCTTTCTCTTCACCAAAATGGTGAGTCTGGAAAAAAGCAGGAGCCATCCCAGGGAGGCAAAATGTGCACCCATCTACCACTCACTCTGGTTTCTTAGCTGAGAATTAAAAATGCAGCAAGACAGAGCAGAGAGTGCAAACCTCCAAAATCTCCAGGCTGGAGATTCCTCAAAGTTTATGCTGTGGGACAGCTGGCCTTTGAGTGGCCCCATGAGCTTTCATGTTCAAACCCACCTGAAAGGTTGCAGGTGCCCCCCTCCCCAGGGTCTCACAGTGCCCCTTAGCCAGTGAAGGGTTCCCAGAAGTTCTGCAGTCAGGAAACATCTCTAACCTTTACAACCCATGCTAGCCAATGTTATTCATCTAAAATAGCTATTTACAGATGTTAGGAAACTCCTTTCACGAGGGGCCCAGTTTGGGGAATATTAATCTAGAGGAAATCAAATTGCCTCATCTGAAGTCACATGGCCAAATAAATAGTAAATTATAATAGTAAATCATGGTCTCTTGTTCCATGATCTTTCTTGTTTTCTAATTTAAATATACTATAATGTTTTAGTGAACAGGATGGACTCTTTGGAACAAAATTTGCTGAGCTCAGCCCGATCCACCCACCGAAAGAAGAGAGCCATCCCTCTTCAGTCTCATCCCCGCTGTATCCCCAGTGGCCATAGGGTTGGAAGGGACATTCATGACCAAAAGGAAACTATGTGTGCAAGGAACTGGACGTACTCAGAGCCCGGTGGGAGGGTGGCTCTCCACCTTCCTTTCCTCTCTGCCTGTGTGAAGTCCTCCTGCTCCGCTCCCTGTGAGTCCACCCCAGCAGGACTCCAGGGAGCCCCTCCTCCAACTCGCCTCCATCTGTATCCCATCTCCTGAGTCCCATCACTTCTCAGGACCCCAACTTTGAATCCAGCTTCCCTAGGATCAGCACAAAGTGGTGACTGGGTCTTGCCACAGACTGAAACCTCTACAAGGCGAGCACACCCGCTCTTTCTAGTACCTGCTGACCAACTTCAGTTTGTATGAATTACTGTCTCTTGTCCACACAATGAGCAGGGTTCCTCATCCTTGTCTGTGTCATTCTCTTTCTTCTCTGAAAGCTTTTAGCAAATCCCCTCCTGGCGCAGAGTCAGCACTGAGCCTCCGCTCCACTGTTAGTTCCCTCCCCTGTGTCTCTGTTCAAGCCTTCTTCCCTCTTCCTGGGATGCCTTCTCCACTGGTCCAACTCTGGAAGTACCCATTAAAGCCCAGCCAAATAGTTGGCTCACAAAGAAAAGATGAAAACACCTGCTCCTACTTCTCTGCTCCGTTAGCCTTTTCTCTTACCCTTGATCTTATCCTTGAATAAATGAATAAAAGGCAACCTCCTTGTCAAGATGTGAGCTATGAAGGAGGGCCCAGAAGTGTGTCTCGGTCATTGCGATGCCCTCCTGACCCCACCGTCTCAGTAAGGCCTAATGGCACTTCAGGCAGTTGCTGAATTGAGTTGCTGAAAATCCATTTAGGGGACCCACAGTGCAAGATAGAAAGGCAAACAACCGTGCTCAATTTTGGACTCAGGTGCTCTCCACAGGTGCCTTGGAAACTGTCAGAGCAAGCTGTAGCCTCTCATGTAGGATTTTGTGATTCTCTCTGGAAAAGAAGTGGTGTGGAAGGAAGGGGGAAATATTGATAGGAAATCCGTAGAAACACTAAGAGACACTTAGCCGAGTCAACAAATTCTGGAGAGGTAGCTACTCTCAGAATGAAAGTCTTGCCAGCAATCCTGAACACAGCCAAGTCTGGGGTTTGGGACTCCTTAGTTGGGGGAAGGAGTCCCCTAGTCCTGGTGACTGAGAAATAAAGAAGTCACACTGCCTTGAGCTATATCCTGCACATCTTGAAAACACAGGCATCTGTATATGCACACACTCATACCACTTACACGAAGACACACATAAATACACAGATTCAAACAAATGTGAATAGAAATCCAAATCTGAGTACATTCAAGGGAGAGAATGGGGGAGGCCTGGGTGGCTCAGTCAGTTAAGCATCTCCATTTGGCTTGGGTCATGATCCTGGGGTCCTGGGATGGAGATCCCTGCCCGCATGGGGGGGTTGTCCCTGCTCAGCAGGGAGCCTGCTGCTCCCTCTGCCTTGAAGCTCCCCCTGCTTGTACACACACATACACACTCTCTCTGTCTCAAATAAATAAATAAAATCTGTAAACAAAACAAAACAAAAAAATCAAAGAAGAGAATGCAGGGTAGAAAGGGAATTTGAAACCACGCTGCATGAAGAAGGGATGAAGGGACTAGAGATGGTTAGCCAGGAAGGAAGGACACAGTAGAGCAGGTGCGTCCCTTCAAGCACACAGAGACCCAACCTATGGAAGAAGCACTTGAATCCTTCTGGATGAAGCAAAGAGGTAGAAGCTGTGGTTGGAATTCCAGGTGTCTGAGAGTTCTGGGAAGGGAGGTTTCAACTCAGTGCGGGACGAGGCAAGCTCTGGAGGTGCAGAGACTGGCGTCTAGCTCTGGAAATATCTCCCTGGGTTTTGGTGCTGGCTCTGTCACTTGATAGCTGAGTGATCTTAGGGAACTTCTTTAACCTCTCTGAACCTGAGTTTCCTCTGCATAAAAGAGGGGCAATAATCATAGCTTCCTGGTAGATTCAAATGATCCAGGGCTTGGAAGTGCCTGTTTAAGCTTCAGGCCCCATTAAACCTGGATCCACCTCTAGAATAGTGCATGTTGGCAACTGGGATCATTGGTGTTATTTTGTTATAAGATTAGGTACTGAGACCTGCTCTCTGAACACCAGATCCACTGGACCTCTTTTCTCAAAGAGTGAGGCTCCTACTAATGAAGTGGTCTTCCTTGTAACCTTTTCCCAGCTTCCTGGAAAACGGCCGGCTGGTTGGACGGTGCAAGCGAAGGTCGACGTGTACCTGTGGCTCGGCTCCACCCGGCACTCCAGTGCCATGTTGGACAACTTGCCAGAGGGCTATGAAGCAGAAATGTCCTCTAAAGTGGCCGGCACTGATCAACCCCCAGCCAACCTGCTCTACCAAGGTATGATGCCCCACTGGGCAAAGAGGTCATTACTTGTCTCCTGTGGACTTCTGAGACAACAGTGAGGAGGGTGGCATGTGTGAGATGTTAGCACATTATTTTAGGATCAACTTATTAGTCTTTTAAAAATACAGTTTCTGAATTTTCTTCCTCACCTTCCAATGTCCCATCTCAAAAGAGCAATGTGAAGTCATTAAATACATCTGGAGTAAAAGTTTATATTTTTCTGCTAATGTAGAGAATGCATGCAATTTGAGTTTCTTTGTAGACAGATTATATAGACTGAATTTACATTGGAAGCAGAAGATGTCTTTTAAAAACATCAGTAAGTTGTTGCTCTGATACGATGTGTGGTGCTAGGGTTTTGACCTATAAATGACAGGCATTTACATTTACCAGTAACAACCCAGTGGGAACTGGGTATCACTGGGGTCACCTGTGTTTCTTCAGCTTGGATCTTGACATGGTCACTTTTAGAAATTCAGCATGATTTATATAATCCTTTCTTCTATAGAGATATTTTCTATGAGTGCCATTATTTACATTTTCATATAATTTAGGATTTTATTATAAATATTAATGCTTTACAGTTTCAATTTGTGTTCTGTTTCCAAATGGCTTCAATTTGCAGGATTTTCACTGCTGAATTCAGAGTAGACTGCAGGTACGCCTTCACTTTGGCTGAAGTTAAGTTTTGCATTGAGCCAGTGCTGGAAGCACAGAACTATCCACAAGTGCTGTGTTACACAAGACTCCTCTGATGTTGGTTGACCTTGACTGCCAGTGGACTCTAAGTGGCTCAATAGTTAGAGAAGACATGGTTCTGGGGATATTTATCCAGTGGTTCAGCTCATGGTTGCTGTGCCCAGTGGCAGTGCATAAGAGCAAGGAAAGTTCAGTCCCATCTTTTTGGAAAATGCGTAGCCCCTACCAGGTGCCAAGCATCGGGCCCTCTGCTTTATACATTACATTGAATTTATTTGTCAAGTCAGCCCTGGGTAGTTTCTTCATTTTACAGAGGGAGAAGGGAGGTATCAGAAATGCTTAGCAATTGCCCAAGATCGCTTGACTAGTGAATGATGAAGTCAGCTTCTCCAAGCCCTGCTTTATTGTCCCTCCTTTCCATCCTGCCTTTAAAGAGTTCGTCTTTGAGTGAAAGACACCCACGCCAAGTTAGCTTGTTATTTCTGTAGATACTATCTCTAGAGATCTAAGATACCTGGACCTATTTCCTGTCCCAGCTACTAACAATTCAAAGGAGAGGAAAGATTTTTTTTCCAAAGCTTTCTGATCCTCTGCGGTGTGTTATTTTCATGGAGTGACCTAATAAACTTTCTCTGCCCTGCACTGGCTTTGATGGCTTTGGCTGCCTTCCACACCCGCTGGAGAATTTTGTTTCTTCACCCATTTTGTGCTTCAGAAAATAGCCATCAACCAATAATTAATTTGCACCTGCATATGGCAGGCATGGTGGGAAAACTAGTGGGGGATGCAGAGATGAGAGAGGGGTCATCTGGCCCTCCAGTGGGGGCAATCAGACTTGTCTCTACTAACCACAAGTGGAAAGTGAGCTATAATGCAAGAAGTGGGCCAGCAAACTGTGAGAGCGAAGAGGAAGCTGACTTTATTAAGATAGTCTAAGGTACGGAGCTGGTAAGAGGCTTCAGAAAAACAAAAACCTCAACTAAATAAATGGCGCTCCCTAGAGTTGTGTGGTGTGCTGCCTGCGAGGCTGTAGCTGAGGGCTCTGAGGGATGTCCAGGTGGCCCCCAGCTGCCAGCATCACGGGTCACATGACAATAAGCAGTAGTAACAGCCTCTGCAGCATCTTCACACCACTTCTTCCCATGGGTCAGGCACCATTTTTAGTCCTTAGATCTCCTATGTCAACCCTATGAAGAATTATCATTACCTGCATTTTAGAGGCAAGGAAACAAGGCACAGAGAAGGGTAGTGACTTAGTATGAGTCCGTGCATAGATCTGTGTGACCTAAGCCTAGGGGAGGCACGGCAGGGGTGGGGGGGCAGTATTTGCCCCCTTAATTTAACTAAGTAGACCTAGTCAAATTGGTATGTGAGAGTTCCTGTATCCCAGTCCCCACATCAGTGCAAAACACTGATACCCTGAATGCAGTAAAATGTAGGCTTTGGGGGAGTTAAGGAATAGGAGTGGGGAAGGGGATAAAAAGGAGTAAGGGGACATAAAAAATAAGAAGGGCCTTACAAATACACAGAAACCCAGGAATATGTAAGAATATGCTCTCACTTGGGATGCTCCTTCCCCCACTGAGCCCTGGTCTGCACTTACCTGCACTTACTCTGCTCCTGTCCTGTCAACAGATGTGCTAACTCCCGCCTTTCACGTCCATGTACCCTGCTGGTATTTCTCACAGGACGCTAGCCCTTGGCCTCCTGTCCCTGGGGTATAGGTGCTTGTCTTATCTGCTGCCCCCTCTCTGGAGCTCCCCAAGGGCAGGGGCTGTCTCACCACTTCAGAATCAGTAGACCAGACTGCACCTGGTACACAGTAGGCACTCAAGATGACATCGGCTGGCTGAGTGGAAGAATGGCTGAGTTGCTTATTAAGAGCTTGCGAAGCAAGAGTATTAGTGGCTCAGTCCCCTTTCTTACACACACACACACACACACACACACACACACACACGCATGAGTGCATGTGCCAGTGGGAACCAGGAAAATTATGAAAACATAAAATGTGGTGTTTTGGAAAGAGAAGGTGATTCTGGAATCTGACAGAAGTGAAATCCAGGCCCTGGCACTTGATAACTCTGCAAATTTGGAAGACTTCTGTAGCCATTTGCCTCATACATATATGGGGATAATTATACATATAATCACAGGGTTGTTATGAAGATTAAAACCCACGATGTGGTAAAGGTGCCAAGGACAATGCATGGCCCCGAAGTACCCCATAAATAGACATCCACCTTTCCTAACTGCTTCCACTTCAGTCTCAGAGGCCAGTGATGCTCCTAGTCTGGTCTCCAGATACACCCACAGGTGCACAAGGCACACAGACACCTGTTCCCACTCACTGCTTGGAAAAGCCCACTGATGCCTGTCCTTTTCCACTATTTGTCCACAGCCCGGCATGTCTTTCAGCTGAGAGCTCACATGTACCAAGCCCGGGGCCTCATCGCAGCCGACAGCAATGGACTCTCAGACCCCTTTGCCAAGGTCACGTTCCTTTCCCACTGCCAGACCACAAAGGTAACCAGGGAAGCCTGCCTACCTTCTTCCCACAGCCCGCAGCTGACGTGCAGCAGAGCCCGGCAAAGGGAAAAGCAGGGGCATGTTGTCTCTGGGGATGCAGGTTTTCAGACTCCAAAGCGCATGTGCACGGAAGGACTGACACGGGGCAGGTCACTTGTTCCAATGGGACCCAAGGTCCTGTAGCCAAGAAAGGAAGTCCCCAGGGTGAAGGAAGGGTGTGAGGAAAGAAGGATGAAGAGGAGAAGTGAAACCTGGCATATGTAAGTGCCTGCTGAAGTGCTGGGCACAAGGCCAGGTTCAGAGGGAAACAAACACATGAGAAAACTGCACGCAGACATGGCCGTGGGAGGCTTATGATCCAACCTTTGTGAGGGTCTCAGTGTGGAGGAACGTTTTCCAGCTTTGTGGTCAGGAAGTCCTCGAATTTGCACCATTGCTTTCTACTTACCAGCTGGGAGAGTCTGCATGCTTTCAACTGTGCAATGCAGTGTCTCTCTCTGGAAAACACTAATTCCTAATGGGTGTTGTGAGGATTAAAGCAGGTGGGTCTATATAGGTTTCCTCTGGGCTCTCCTGCTTTCCTGTACACTGAGTGCTGGAAAGTGGAGGGGTCTCTAATCTGCGGGCATCCAGTAGGACACTTTTCCCATTAGATCATAAGATCCAAGGACTCTGTTCTCTGAGGCTTCAGTGCTTTGAGGAGAGGTCACAAGGGATTCGCCCATCTCCAAGTGTTAAGACAAACACCAAGGACCCAAAGAGACCTGAGTAGTTCATCTACTCTCTGACCGCATTTACTCACCAGCCCCCCATCTGTCATCTAAAAACAGGTGTGTGAAGAAGCACAAAGTTAAGTGTATAAAGTGATGGATAAATGGTGGCCATTACATTGGCTGATGGTACACGGGCGGACATGTCTCTCCAAAGTGAGACCCGTGACCTGGGAGTTCGAGTGATTTGTGACATATAGACCTAACTCATAGTGAATCATCATCTCATCCATTTCTCCAGCCAGCCCCCTGCAGAATACTTGCTCTGTGACAGCTCCATGCTGGGCTCGGCGGCTGCACCATGGGAAACCCCATAGTGTGGAGCTAGACAAAGTTTTCCAAGAGCCGTGTGGAGAGAGGTTAGTTTGGTCTGAGGCAGGGAGGTGAGAGAGATCTCGGAAGGAAGCTGACTGCATCCTCGTTTAGTGAAGGAGCGTGAAAACCCATGAAGCTTGAAGACTGGCGACTAGTTTCTCTTCTCTGTGTTTTGAGAGGTGGTGATAGCTCAGTGATTAAGAGCATGGACTCTGGAACCACATTCAGATCCAAGCTCTTGAAGCAAAGCCCTCATGATGATGACTTTGTGTACACTTTCTAGAAGGTAAAGGTAAGAAGGTAAACCACCCAGGACAGTGCCTTGCTTGTAACAGCTTCTATGGGACTCCTTGTTATTCTTGTCATTGAGGCATCCCAGCAGATGCAAGGAGGATTCTCAAGAGGTGGACCCCTGGATCCTTCCTCCACCAGCTGCAAAACTGTGGGGTTCCAGGCCCTGGTGATCTCAGGGCCCTGAATGGGGAGGGGGTTTGAGTGATCTCACTGGGCTGGGATTATCTTCCTATTTTGCATCTCTATCCGGTACCTTCATTTGACCTGGACTCATATCTCAAAGGAACAAATGGTATTTATCAAATAATCATTTTAAGGGGCAAACAGCTCCTGTTGAACCCTGAGCTTTGCCACCATACTTTTGAACCAAGTACCTAATTTTTGTTAGTAATAATAGCTGCCAGTTATTAAAAGCTCCCTATGTGTCAGGCATCTTGCTAAGCATTTTATATGCATTGTTTACTACATCTCACTGCAGTCTAAAGATGGCTGTTATTAGTGTCCCCATTCTGCAGATGAGAAGGTAAGGCTTAGGGACCAGATAGGTAGAAGGTAGTAGAGCCAAGATGGAAACCCATATTGGTGCAGTTCCAAACCCACTTTGCTTAACCACTCTGTTTCCATTTTGGTAAGCAATGGTTCTGGTTTCCCTCTGCTGCTTCAGTGTTGTGCTGCCTCGGGGCATGTGTGTGACATGTCCCACTCTTGCACTCTTCTTGATGGGGAAACTGAGCCTGGAGCCCCTGTAGTCCTATCTGAGCTTCCACCGTTCACCTGGTAGCACCTGCCTGAATTGACCCCCCGGCATTCAGAGGGAGCAATCTGAGCAGGGCTGGTCTTGCAGCCAGTCCTCTCTAAAGTGACAGCATGATCGGAAAGATGTCAGAAGGGGAACTCCATTATTCCAGAGGTCACTGATGATGAGAGGAGCTTTGGAGGAGAGGACAAAATGGAGGAGGGCAAGGTGGAACCTGATATTTCAAGAAATCAGAGTCCTGAGAACTCGGATTGTCCCTTGTTAGACACGAGTACCTAGTGCACCAAGACTGGCATGTGGTAGGTATTCAGTAACTGCTTACTAATTCACAAACAGTGTGGCAAGGTGGAGTCAGGTGGGCAACAAGCATTTACTGAGCACCTACTGTGTGCCAGGCACTTAACATGCTTTATCTCAGACTACGGTCATTCCAACTCTACAAAGTTGGCACCGACCCCATTTACATGAGGGGAAGGATGCTTCACAGGGGTTAAATCACCTACCCAAGCTGGGGCAGGGGATAGCACTAGGGTTCTATTCCAGGGATATCTGATTTAAAAGCTATGCTCACTCCTTCTTCAAAGTGTCAACTAAGTGCTACCAAAATCTCCCAGATGGCCTCAAGCACAGTCACAGTGCATAACTCCTTAAGGAAGCCCTGAAGGAGAGAAGCTAGTCATGGGAACCTTGGCAGAGAAGTGGGAGAATGTGTTTTTGCTTGGGTGAGCTTTTAGACATGGCCCTATGGGGACAACTCTGAGGACAGGCCACTATCCATTCATTTATTCATGCAAATCACGATTGAGCACCTGCTATGCACAGGATGCCCTGTTGGTGCCTAATACTGAGCCTGGCACATTGTTTGTTGAGTGTGCTAAGAAATATATGTTGAATGAATGAACACTGGCCTCTGGAATCTTATCAAGTGGTATTTATAGTGCCAAGAAAACCATCAAAATATTTCTATAGGAAAGATGTGAGGATCATAAATCACTTTGGTATCACACTTTTGCACGCATCCTGCTGAAGAGTTCACATTTCTATTTTTAAAAGAGCAACGTAAAACCCATGTTTCTTTGTGATGACAGATACCTACACTTTTCATTGCAACTATGTAACTCCTGTTTGTAGGTTGGTTGAAGACATTCTTTCTTTGTCCAAAAAGTTAGGACTCCTTTCTGAGATTTATGCCAAAAACATCACTGTGTCTGAAGCGTATAATACTCTAAAAGCAAAAGGTGAGAAAGGAAGGAAGTGGTGGAATGCATAGTATTTTTATGACTCACATAAAGAACAATGAAAAATTCTCTCCTGGCCACAATGCCAACGGTTTAACGCCTTGACTAAAGATGCCTCCTGATGTAGAACTCTGAGATGCCAGTTTGATTTGTTCTTTGGAGGCTGGGAAGTTAATCCAGGCTGGATCCCTCTGGGACCCGTCTGGGACCTCTCTGGCATGCACAGTGAGAGATAAGGGTGTAGTTCAGAGGGAGTGTGGAAATTCCCCAGGACCCAGCAGCTTCGGTGCTGTGTTCACCTGTGACATCACCCATTTGTCTGTACAGCCTGGGAGAGAGGGAAATGTGACTCTGGCCTCATCCCAGGACTATCCCGACACATTAACAGGCCAGTTTCTGCCCAGGCATAGAGTCTACCCTTCCTGCAGACAACCCCAGTCTTCAGCTCTGTGAAACTAGCAGGTGTCCAAACATCCAATTAACTTGAGTAGAGGAGGCAAAGACCAATGACACACCCCCTTCTGAGGGTAGCAGGGGAATGGCTTGGCAGGGGAGCTGTGAGCCACTTTCAGGTTCTTTTTTTTTTTTTCTTCAGTGTTCCAAGACTCATTTTTTTATGCACCACACCCAGTGCTCCATGCAATACATGCCCTCCTTAATACCCACCACCAAGCTCACCCATCCCCCCAACCCCCTCCCCTCCAAAACCCTCAGTTTGTTTCTCAGAGTCCACAGTTTCTCATGCCTTGTCTCTCCCTCCGATTTCCCCCAACTCACTTCTCCTCTCCTTCACCCAATGTCCTCCATGCTATTCCTTATGCTCCACAAGTAAGTGAAACCGTAGGATAATTGACTCTCTCTGCTTGACTTATTTCACTTAGCATAATCTCTTCCAGTCCCGTCCATGTTGATACAAAAGTGGGTATTCGGGGCACCTGGGTGGCTCAGTGGGTTAAAGCCTCTGCCTTCGGCTCAGGTCATGATCCCAGGGTCCTGGGATCGAGCCCCACATCGGGCTCTCTGCTCAGCAGGGAGCCTGCTTCCCCCCCTCTCTCTGCCTGCCTCTGATCTCTGTCTGTCAAATAAATAAATAAATAATCATTAAAAAAAAAGTGGGTATTCATCCTTTCTGATAGAGGCATAATATTCCATTGTATATATGGACCATGTCTTTTTCATCCATTCATCTGTTGAAGGGCATCTTGGTTCTTTCCACAGTTTGGCAATTGTGGCCATTGCTGCTATGAACATTGGGGTACATATGGCCTGTCTTTTCACCAAATCTGTATCTTCGGGGTAAATACCCAGTAGTGCTGTTGCAGGGTCATAGGGAAGTTCTATTTTTAATTTCTTAAGGAATCTCCACACTGTTTTCCAAAGTGGCTATACCAACTTGCATTCCCACCAACAGTGTAAGAGTGTTCCCCTTTCTCCACATCCTTTCCAACACTTGTTTCCCATCCTGTTAATTTTGGCCATCCAGGTTCTTAACCAATAATGCAGACTGTTGTCCTCTGTTCTTTGGTTTCTCCATCTGTAGGATGGACACAGCCAATTACCAATGCCAGTTTGCTCTCTCAGAAAAAAGATGTCATGCAAAATGGTGAAGGTTATTTTGAAGACTGGTTAGTTCAACACAGTCAAATAAATATGTACAGAACAGTGGAATGCCAGAAAAGAATAGTAGAGTTAAACCCCACTTTTGAGTATTTAATGACAAAATTTTACTTGTTCATAAGTGAGTAATCATTAGATCTTCCTCATCCCCGATGTGCATTTCCATAAAATGGAGAGAGTACTCGCATCTGCGTGGTGAGGTTGTATAAGGTTAGCAGCCTGGGCTTCGGTGCCAGAGGATGCAGGTCGAATCCCAGTTCTGCCACTTGCTGGCTCCGAACAAAGTGAGCCCTGGTTTCCTGATTTATAAGATGTGAGCAGATAACCGTCCACCTCCCAGAGTGGCTGTGAAGTCTGGATGAGACGATGCATCCCGGGGCAACAGCTGGCAGGTAATGCTCAATGGAGGGTAGCGTGAGTTACCAGCATGGCACTCCTGGGAGGCTTGAGTTGAAATTATGGACACAAATAAAGTGTCAATCATTGCAAGGGCTCTACTCATGAGCTGGAAGCTCTCCGGGACAAGGATTCTGCATCCCCTCGCGTCTAGCATACAGCGGCATTACATCGGTCTGTGTTGTGGCCTGGATGTTAAGAAGCTGAACGAAGATGACTAGAAGCTTCTCTTTGCCCTCCACCAGGAACTGTGGCATGAATGCAACCCCCCACCCACCCGCCTCCAGCCCTATTTAATGATCTTTTGCGCTTTTTTGGCCCCACCTTCTAGGTCATTTCCCAGACCCTGTCGCCCACCTGGAACCAGATGCTGCTCTTCAACAACATGGTGCTGCACGGAGACCAGAAAGAACTGGCGGAGTCCCCGCCTTCGGTGGTGGTGGAGCTCTACGACAGCGACGCGGTGGTGAGTGTCGCAGACGGTGCCCACTGGGCCGCAGTCCACTGATGTACTTTGTCTAACCAGCCTGGGACTGCTCAGGACCTGACCGGTGCCAGATGCCATTCTGACCTCGGAAAAAAACGATTTGAATCATTGGTGGTCATTTGCTTTACTAAGGGGTTTTTCACTTCTACTTGTCAAGAGATTGCGATTAGAATAGGATCCCGGTCACAAAACTTCAGTCCACACACGCTTCAGGAACAGCATACTGGTGTGATGTCCCCTGCAGTTGTGCGTATCCTCCAGCCCTGTCCTATTGCCGCTCAGTAAAAATGCTCACTAAGAGGGTCCAGGCCTCAGGGACCTGGGTGGCTGTGTAGGTTGAGCGTCTGCCTTTGGTTCAGGTCATGATCCGAAGGTGTTGGGATCCAGCCCTATGTCCAGGGCCCCTGCTCAGTTTGAAGTCTGCTTCTCCCTCTACCGCTCCCTCCACTTGTACACATTCTCTCTCTCTCAAATAAATAAATCAAATCTTAAAAAAAAAAAAAAAAAGTCCAGGCCTCTTGAAACCTGGAGATGTTTACTGACCTCCCTTGCCTGGTGGGAACTGGGTGGGTATCACCACCAATTCAGCCCTTGTAGCTGGGTCTTGTTTTCTCTTGGTTTTGTGGCCAAGCCCTGCGACACCACATTCATCTCCATCCCGTTTCTGTTATGATGTGAACCAAAATTTTTCCTCTCCAAGATGTCTGTGTTCCATACTACGTACATTCAAAAGCTTACAGGAGGATTTTTGTTTGTTTGTTTTGTTTAATTACTTCTTCTTTTTGATTTTACTTTTTTTCTCCTTTTTTACATTAAATAAGTCTAAGATAAAAGGCAAAGCCTTATTTATTTTCTTTGATGTCTGCCCCCCGTGGGAGGTTGCAGAAGCACAAATATATTAAGCACAATAGTTGTTCCAAGAAGCCTTCCTAAATCCTCCTCACCTCCTCAAGCATGCTGGCAGCTCTGACCTTGATTCAAGGTCAGAAGGAAATTAGGGTGGGAGAATTGTAGAAGAGGAGCAGGGATCTTGGAGAATATGCCCTCTTGTTTCCTGGAGAAGGAAACAGAGACCCAGGAAAGTCAAATGCCTTGTTCAAGGTCATAGGTAGCTCTAGGCAGAGCCAAAACTTGAACCTCGCCTCCTGTGTCCCTCCTTTCTTGCACACGGGGGAGTAGCTGGTGTGGCTATATCCATTTAGACATACTCATTCAGCTTTTCCATGTCACTCTCTCTGCACCCTGTTCCTCAAGCTATAAATCAGAGCTATAAATTATACATAATTATGAGTTCTACAGTTGTACATATAGATTTTCTGTAGAGACAGCCACAAAATAAATAACTTTAAATTGTGTTGCTAACAACATGATTCCCATTCTAAGTATTTTTGTATTTGAAAACCAGTAACAATAATCAAGCATCTTGGCGAACTCCTAAACCACCTGCTGTACTCCATGGGTTTCCCTTTGTTCTCAGACTTCCTCCAGATCCCCATTCTACTGACTGCCCTCCTGGGCCCCAACCCAAGCCAGACCCTTCCCAGGAAAACAAGCCTACATTCTCAGGTCAAAACCAAAAGGAAATGTAGGAGAGAAAAAGAATACATGGAAACTTTGTATTTTCTTCCTGGAGAGATACATGTAGAGGCAGCTGAAGGTTCTGTTTACCCCTGGGGGCTGCAGCTAGACCAGGCCCACAGCCCTGGGGTGGTAATCAGATGATTACACTCTGACTGTGCGAGAATATGGCTCCGGTCTAGAACTTTCTCTCATTATCCAGTGGCTTGTAACCCTCGTTAGGGCCTGCTGCCTCTCTAAGCAATGAGTTTATATTCAGCAAATTAGCTCGGGTTTAAGTTTGTACTCTTTTGTGCCCAGGGCAATTTTACTTAATTATTCCTGGCTAGGATCATGGACAAAATAGTTAGAGAGCAGACCACTTGCACCACATCTAGCATCATGTCTATCCTGGGAGGGATAGTTCTGACCCCACCAGCAGATACCAGCAGGCAGCTTTGTTTGTTTTAAAGTCAAACTAATCATCTAAAGCAATCACAAAATCACCAAATAATCGTTCATTGAAACAAAACCCCATTCTACCTCAACCAATTTTCCGTCTACAGCCAGGATCGCGAGTGCTGGTCTGAGTCCCAAGGCAATGAAGCACGGCGGCTGCAAAAACCCGCCAGCCGCTGACTGCGGGCGCTGTCCTTGTACTTTGGAAGTCATTAATCCAACAGCTTTCATTCCATAAAATGTAATGAGTACCTGTCCTGGGCTGGGGGACACAGCAGTGAGTAAAGCAGGCAATACTGCCATTCCTGAGATAAAGGGGGAGGCAGCCCCACACTCCAGCCCCATGCTGCTCCTGGGGGGAGGCAGCCCCACGCTCCGGGGGCAGGTGGGGAGAGGCAGGAGAAGGTGGTCTCTCATAGTTCTTAAGGAAACTTGAGGCCCATATGCATATGTACATACAAAAATATTTTTTTAAGATTTTTTATTTATTTATTTGACAGATCAAAAGTAGGCAGAGAGGCAGGCAGAGAGAGAGAAGGGAGGAAGCAAGCTCCCCGCTGAGCAGAGAGCCCGATGCGGGGCTCGATCCCAGCACCCTGGGATCATGACCTGAGCCGAAGGCAGAGGCTTTAACCCACTGAGCCACCCAGGCGCCCCACAAAAATATTTTAATGGCTGTTTTTATTACCAAGAAAAATGGGGCAGAACTGCTCTATCACTTGACTATACTGACCTTCATCATCACCATCATCATCATATTGCCATGTATTGAGCGCTCACTGTATACCAGTCACTGTGCAAAGGACATACATCATTAAGTCAATCCTCATGGCTCCAGTAGCAGGCATTATTTTGAATCCCTTTTAAGACATGAGGCTCAAAAAAGTTGAGTCAATGGCCCAAGGCCATAGAGCTAGAAGGTAGCAGATCTGGGAGCATGGACACCAGTTTGCCTGGACTTCAAGGCTTTTGTGTTCCCTGACCACAATGGTCTCCTGCCCCGGAGAGCTTTTGGAATGTTTAGTGCCACCTTTTTTCTTCCTTTCCTCTTCAAGTCTACCCTAGATGATTATTTTAACTTAATTCCATTGAGCTCTGTGTGTTGAGAAGAGAGATAAACCCTAAGAGCCTTGGGCCTGGAAGTTTTCCCTGGGAGCCCACATGCATTCCTCTGCACGCCCCCTCCACCCCTAGCCTTGGTCAGGGATAAAGATGCTTGGCAGAAGAAGAGAGGGAGTTTAGCAACAAGAGGAAGACACTGAGGCTGACAGTTTTGTCACGATTACTTTAAAAAGTGCACTGACGCAGGTCAGTACAAGGTAGGTAACCACCAGGGACAAATTCCTTTCTTCTCTGCCCTAGGGGAAGCCAGAATATTTGGGTGCCACCGTGGTTGCTCCTGTTGTACATCTGGCTGACCAGGACTATGAGCCACCCAGGCTGTCCTATCACCCCATCTTTTGTGGGAGCCTCTCCGGAGGGGACCTCCTCGCTGTGTTTGAACTCCTGCAGGTAAGCAGACCGGAAGTGTCATCTGCACTAGAATCCACCTCGTCTTCCTGGCCAGAGACGCAGCCTTGCTGGAAGTACACTCTATGAGCTGTGCTCGGTCGCTCCCTGCTGCCCTGGGTCTGGAGAGGTCTCCTTCTCGGGATCTGGGAACTGCCACTTCAGAGTTCAGTGACACAGGCTATTTCTAGAGCCCCTGTGCTGTAGGTCAGAGCCCCAGGATGAAAGATCTCGTGGGTTAGGTCAGCAATGCCTGAGCAGCTCTGTGTGCATGCCCTGGAGCTCACACAGACCGTGAGAGGCTATGGGGGAAGAAGGGAGCAAGCTTGTGGGCACGTGCCACGCGTGACGCTTGCTGGCTCACATAACTTTCATCACACGGACCTCCGTCAACCCTGTTGAGGTATTATGATTCCCATTTTCCAGATCATAAACCAAGGTTTGGTGCAGTTGACTGACCTACCTCACCCTGCAGCTAAGAGCTGAACTGAGACCTGTAAAGCCTTTTGCTTCTTACTGCATCTCACAGTTGCCTGAAGACGGGGAGCTCTTAATCAGTCCCATTAAGACAGAGGGAAATTTCTGATCATGTGCCTCGGAAGACTTTTCTAGAAAGCAGAGACAGGATACTGGGGAGGGAAGCTGAGACTCTCAGGTCTGACTGTGCAGTGGAAAACCAAATGGAACATGGAGAAGATCTGGAAAAGAAGTGACCAAGGTAGGGCCTGCATCAGGGACCACTGCATTCACTGAGACAGGAGGCACTTTACGTTTGGGTCCAATCAATTCCTCTCTCCAGGTAAGCCTGTTTCTCAGATACCCCATTAAAAGAATTCACTTGGTAAAGAAACTAGAAGGCAAGCACTCCTGACACATAGAAAGGAGGGAGAGGAAGGTGACAGAGTCAGAACTCATGGGTGTGGATCTCATTTCCACCACTTACAGTGTGTGACCTTGCGTGAGCTACCTAATCTCTGTTTCACCTGCAAAACAGGATGAGATCGGTCTACCGAAAGTGCCCAGCATGGAATAGACAGTCAACAAATACCACCTATTTTATTAGCAGTGGCAGTATGCCATAGACTATTAGAGCAAAATGTCTGGTTCAACCTATTATTAAAGGTGAAGAAACTGAGCGGGTAACAGAGAAGTAATGACTTGCTTAACACGGCAGTTCAGGGCCCAGAATCCAGCTATACTGATCGATTCCCCTGATGGGTGAGAGGCTGGAAAGTGTGATGGGGCAGGGAATCTGAGAGTGCCTTTAAAGAAGATCAATATCGCCAATAGGAACCTTTCCCAAAGTGTGCTTCTTGGAACACCAGTCCAAAGATAGTGCAAAGAAAGCTTAAGCAATGCTTCACCTTCCGTAATCCAATTTGCTTTTCAGTGGTCTTCTTTCTAAAGTTGCTTTTCATTTCTGGCAAGTGGTCCTTCTTTACTTGGCAACATAAAGTTCCCTTTTTAAAAACAAAATGATACCTAATGAAAATGTTCGCTGGGTAATAGTACAGACGATCAATGCGGCAGAAGAACAGCTGGTTGGGAAAACTAAGTCCAGGGCAAGGCTCCCGTCTCATGCGTCAGGAAGCTGGGTCTCAGGGCTGACTGACTGGGACTCAATCAGCTGCTCTTTAGCCACAGAAAGCTGCCTTCCCCCCCTGAGCCTGAGTCCCCTAGTCCCTCAGTGAGGGGCTAGGTGACTGGTGCCTACAGGCTTCCTAAGGGATGGCTCTCTGGGTTCCATGGTCTTCTCTCCCTCCATGCTGAGGGTGCCCCATCCCTACCTCCCTCCCTCCATGTTGAGAGTACCCCTCCCCTCCCTTCAACCTAAGGGACCCCCTTCCTCCCTTTAAGCTGAGAGTATCCCACTCCACTCCCTTCATACTGAGGGGTCCCCCTCCTCTCTCTCTCTCTCTTTCCCTCTACACTGAGGGTCTCCCCTGACCTCCTCCCTCCACTGCTGAGAGCACTCCCTCCCCCCGCCCTCCATGCTGAGTGCCCCCCCTTCCCTCTTCCCTCCCTCCCTGCTTAGGGTACCCAGAGATCTTCCTGACAGCAACGTTAATTGTCAGAGGTGAGCAGCCCAGGAGATATAATTCATTAGGGTTTCATTAGGACTTCTCATTTGATTGCTTGTTCAAAAAGTAATTTGATCATCAGCATGACAATCTTAGTATGTGGATCTTGTACGTGCTGGGAAGACAAGAGCTGGAAAATGCCTTCATTTGTCACCAGCTGCTCTCAGTTTTCATCTGTGTCTGATTTGCTCCAGCCTCTCCACCTCCATTACTGAAATGCTTCTCTGTCTCGGAAGGAGTTAGTACCTCTGCTCTTCTGTGTCCAGAATGCATTGTCTCCTCTTCCCTCCCCTACCCAAGCCAGTGGCCCCCTCTCTGCCCAGTACTGGTGCATGGCCCCACCATTCTCCACTGTTCTCTGCCTTGAAACTCAGACTCAGATTTAATTCTTCCCTTTGTGTCTGCGCCCTTAGCCAGGCCAAGCCCGCCTGTCTTCAGACAGTTTCTACCTTCCCTGCTGCCATATTTCTCTTTGGGATCCTTGCATTGGCCTCTTTCCTGGTCTTCTATCTTCTTACCCTTTCCTTGTTCACGTCATCCTCCACATTCCTTCCAGAAGAGAAGCCAACCCACTCCACTCTCCTCCTCTTCTTATCCTGCTTCTTACCTCCAGAAACATTTCTCAAAGTCTATTTTGTGGAACACCAAATACAGTCCATCTAGATACAGTGAAGAGAAAGTTTTCAGAAATGCTTCATAGTATATCCCTCCTGGGGATTTGGGATTCCCATTACCATGGTCAACACTCTGAGAAGATCTGAAATTTCTCAAATGTTGTGACTATGACACTGGTTTTTTTTTGTTTGTTTTTGTTTTTGTTTTGTTTTTTTTTTTTGCGTGATTGTCCTATCTCATGAAAAGAAAGTCTGGCCCCTAGAAGAATGTCAGATTTCTGCAGCTTAGCACTCAAGCTCTCCTAAAACTTGTTTTCAAACTTCTTCCATGTCACATTTCTTCCTATTACACTACACATTCTCTGGACTCTTTATGTCGGGCTACTCCAGGTTCCCTGACTTCACCATATAGATGTGCTCCTCTGCTTTTAGTCTTGCTGTTAGCCCATTCTGAAATGTCTCCCCAGTCCACCCACCCCAACCTCTGCACTGCACAATCTTGTTTAGGATAATGGTCATCATCAAAGTTCAGAACAAGTGATGCCTCCTCCAGGAAGCTCTTCCCACCCTTACCTTGGTCAAATTAAATGTTTTCTCTTCTCTTATTCTATAGCACATTGCCTTTTTTTCTTTTTAACTCTGGCTACAGTTAAGGTCAATTGTTTACAAGCTTGTATTGATTAACTTGTAAGTTTTTTGAAAGCAGGACTATTTCACTCATTCATTCATGCAGTCAAACAAATATTATTGAGTGTACACTATGTGTCGTATATTCTTAAGAATTCATCAGTGAGGGGTGCCTGGGTGGCTCAATCAGTTAAGCATCTGCCTCTGGCTTGCTCACAATCCTGGAGTCCTGGGATAAGTCCCGAGTTGGGCTCCCTACTCAGTGGGGAGCCTGCTTCTCCCTCTATCCCTCCCACCCACTCGTGCTCTCTCTCTCAAATAAAAAAATAAAATCTTTTTAAAAATAAAAATAATTCACCAGCAAATAAAACAGGTAAAACTCCCCACCCTCCTGAAACTTATATTCTAATGAGGGGAAGATCATAGAGTCTACTATGTAAATTATAATGTAACAGCAGTGTGACACACCCTAAGAAGAAAAGGTAATGCCCTGTGAGATGTGGAGTGGACATGTGTGTGTTGGGGGAGGGGGCAGGTCGACATTTGAGGCATCCAGGGAGGGCTCACTGAGAAAGTGGTATTGAAGTCAAGACCTGAAGGGAAGAAGCGAGTTGACCATGCTGGTATCTGGGCACAGAGCATTTGATGCAGGAAGAGCAGCAAATTCCAGGCCCTGAAGCCTAGGTATGCCTGGCATGTTCAAGGACCAGCAAGGACACCAGTGTGTCTAGAGCATAGTGTAGATTGAGTCAGAGGGAGAAGATCATGTGGGGCACTGTGAGGAGTTTGGCTTTTATTCTTTTTTTTTTTTTTTTTTTTTAAAGATTTTATTTATTTATTTGACAGATCACAAGTAGGCAGAGAGGCAGGCAGAGAGAGAGAAGGGAGGAAGCAGGCTCCCTGCTGAGCAGAGAGCCCGATGCGGGGCTCGATCCCAGGACGCTGGGATCATGACCTGAGCCGAAGGCAGCGGCTTTAACCCACTGAGCCACCCAGGCGCCCCATGGCTTTTATTCTATAAAAGATGAGAAACCAAGAGAGGATTTTGAGCCTAATATATGATTTATGTTGAAAATCATGGATGATAGATTGGGTATACACTACAGGGACCCAAGGGGGGAAACAAGGGGTGATGCAAGGAGGCTAGCTGGGAGGCTCTTCAGGTAATCCAGATTGGGGAACTGGAACTTGGATCAAGAGTGTAGCCAAAGAAAAGAATTCTGGTAGAGTTCACAGGATTGGCTGATAGATTGGAAATAGGGTGTGAGATTCATCTCCATGTGACACATGGAAGCCAAAGATAATAGACACACATAGTAGACTCTCAATACAGTATTTTCAAACATGTCTCGCTCATTCACAAAAATATGTAGACAAAATCTGAATGTAGGGTGTTAATGTTTTCCTTGTGAGAGGATTTAAATTTGCTTCTGAGGTAGTTTGGGGCACTAGCAATCCTAGCTCTCCTGAATCCAAGATGGCGTGAAGTCAAGTTTCTACCATTCTGTCTCCAGTAGACACTTACTTCTAGGGAACTTACATGTGCTGGAAAGTGTGCCAGGTGCCTTGCATGCTGTCTCTGCCATTCTTCACAGCAACCCATGAATTAGATATCTTGATCTTCACTTTACAAATGGCAAAACTGAGACTCAGAAACACTGAGCAAATTCTCAAAGTTTACACAACTAGCAATCAATGGAGCCCTGGGTTGTGCTACCCATGGCACCAAAGAAGAGGGGTAACACAAATGTAAGTGATGGGCTGAGGGACACAGAGGATGCAGAAGACTTCTGAGCATTAGTGACTTTTCAGATGAGCAGGCATGGGAGTAGGGTCATGCATGACCCTGAGAGTGGCACCTCTCTAAATTTTGCACCCTAGGTCCTCATCCTGGCCCTGCATCTGGACCTCCTTTGAGGTCCTGATGTATTGTTGCCACTGGGATTTTAGAGCAATTGGCTTTTGGACCAACCTATTTGACCCACCTCTGATGCTTACCCTCCTGCCTTTGTAACCGTTCTTTATCTTCTTCTGGTCTGTGTGCCAAGCAACTACACACCAGGCAGATCTGTAGGCCAGCAGCTGACCCATTTCCCTGTGCAAATGTCTACTCTTGGCTGGGAGCAGTCATTCAGCCTCCACCATGACACAGAGCCCTTCAAGGTCTGAGTTGTGTTCAGTGGCATCTGTCAGGCACCATGGGACAAAGTTTCTTCAGAACATTTCCTGGCGGCCCCAGAATGAAGAAATATGTGGTACTTTTATAAAAGTCCAGCCAAGGGCACCAACCTGTGCCACGACCACAGCTGTTTTGTGGATTTCCCTCCAGAGCTAGAGGAGCAGTTAGCTTTCTCAGGGAGGCAAGGTTTGGCAGACTGAATTGCTCAGGCAGGGCAGTACTGAGTGTGTGTCCTCTTGGCTTCCAGTGCCTTTATCTGATCTGGTTCTGCAGCTTCATTGTCTCCAGGCTCTTTGGTGTCCACAGCAACTGCAGTCTTCTTTGTCTGAGCTTTTCTGTAATTAGCTTAACCGCATCTGCCATTGCCTGCTAGAAGATGTCTGTGAAGACGAAATGGTGATATGTTTGTGCTTTGCCTGTTTTGAGGAGCAATTAAGCTTTTTTTGAGCATATGGAGCTAATGGGTCCGTCAGCCAATAAACATTTATAAAGAATCCACTGGACTGGAACACTGCTTGAGGGGCTTAGAGAATGAACGAAGTAAATAGAGGCTTCCTCCTGGTTAAGTCAGACAGACGTGCCCAGTGCATCTGGTTCTCAAGGGGCTTGAGAGGTCATCTGGCCCAATATCTGGGGCCCAAAGTGGGGAAAGGACTCATACAGAGTCACACATTGGGGCCTGGTTTCTGGGCTCAGACCCCTAATTTCTGCATCAAGCTTCCAACAGAGGATACACTACATTCCAGGGACCGAAATGTAGGAGAACCACCACAGTGATTGGGGTCAAATCAGGGACAGCTTTTTGGAAGATGTACACAGTGAGCCAGGCCTTGAAGGCAGTGTGGGGTGGCCGTTTTAGGCTTGCCAAGCCCTTTGTATGAGATTTCAGTGATGCATAGGAATTATCCTCCTGCTGTTTCTGTATCTTCAAATGCACAGGAAATGATACCTTTTCATCCTGGAGGTCTGTCTTCAAAAGACTTCATTTCTGTTTCACTAATGAAAATGTAATCTCTATTTGAATAAACACAAATCTCTTGGGGCACCTGGGTGGCTCAGTCGGTTAAGAGTCTGTCTTCAGTTCAGGTCATGATCCCAGGGTCCTGGGATCAAGCGCTGCATTGGACTCTGTGCTCAGCATGGAGTCTGCTTGTCCATCTCCCTCAGCTGCTACCCCCCCCCCATCCTACTCATGTTTTCTCTGTCTCGAATAAATTTTAAAAAATCTTAAAAAAAATTAGTACAAATCTCTTTTGTTGTAGTGAGTAAAGGGGGTGTAGCTAAGCCTCAGAGCTCAGAACCAGATCAGAGCCCTTCTCCATGCCTCTGCTGTCATTCCAGTGTGGGGACCTCACAAGTCCTCAGCTTGTGAGGACCCGCTTTTCTTTTCTTCTCCCCTCTGTATTGTGGGCTTACTGAAAGCTTATTAAGCTATTAACTTTGTGGCACATTGTAAGTGCTCACTAAGTGTTGGTTACCCTTGCGAAGGTATCAGTGAATCAATATTTGTCAATGAATAAATCATTAAGTGTGGTAAAATGCATTGTCTGGGCTATACTTTAAGCTGGAAACATTAGTTTTGTTAAATGAGTGTCCTATGGATGAGGTGGTTGCTTGGCGGCACTGGTCTTCCTTGCCTCTTCCCCACCTTCTAACGAGCACTTGTTCTGTTTGGTAGGTCCCTTCGTCTGGGCTGCAAGGGCTCCCTCCCATTGACCCCCCAGATGTCACCCAGATCTATCCAGTTCCTGCCAACATTCGGCCAGTGCTGAGTAAATACCGAGTGGAGGTATGGTGCAGGCAAGGACTGGGTTGTTCTTTGGGGCTAAGGGCAGTGGTGCACTGCCATACCTGCCTGCATTGTCTGAGGGGATTGTGGGGTGGAACTGAGGCATAGCTGACAGGACGGGGCCCTCAGGGAGCTGCATGGTCGCATCCCAGAAGAACATTCTTTAGCTCCCTGGCAGCACATCTGACTTGCCACACGCACACCAGGGCCCGCAAGTTGGCTCCTCCCTGGGTCTCTGAGTGATAGCGCTCTGTGGGTCCTTTCATCAGGTCCTTTTCTGGGGAGTTCGAGAAATGAAGAAGGTGCAGCTACTCTCCGTGGATCGCCCTCAGGTCCTCATCGAGTGTGGGGGACGAGGAGTCAAGTCCTGTGTGATCCAGAGCTACAAGACCAACCCGAACTTCAGCGTCCAGGCAGACGCTTTTGAAGTGGTACAGACTCTGCTTCTCCTGTCCGCTCATCCCCTTCATTTCCAGAGATGGGATGCCCTCCTTCATTCACTTGGCTTGGGGAGATGTTTTTGAGTTTTGGGTGTCCCCTATCTACGAGAAAGAACAGTCTAATTGGGTGAAAAGTGAGAATCTCAGAATGGGATAAAACAGACTTTTGTTATTGCTGTTGGATTGTCTTGTTTTTAAATGTTCTGTAAATCAAAGCATGTGGACAGTGGTTCCCGAAGTGTGGCCCCCAATTCATCAACATTCACTTCCTCTGGGAACTTGTTAGAAATGCAGATTCTCAGGTTCTGCCCCAGTTCTGCCAAATCAGAAACTGCTGGGTGTTGGGGCCCAGACCCCTTTGGCTTAACAAGACCTCCAGGTGATTCTGATGCATGCTAAAATTTGTGAACCACTAACCTAAAATGTTCCTTAATGAAACTTACTTTAGTGATTAGATTTTTAAAAAAATTATTTATATGTAGCATGTCAGTGGCTTACATGCATCCTTATGTTTCTAAAGTGATTTTTTTTGACACCTGAGCTTCTGTTTATTTTGATATTTCAACACACATTTTTGTGCTCAGATCTGGAACTAATTGTGACTAAGTTTTGCTTTATGCAACACTGTCAGGTCCAATGGATACCTCTTCTAAATTAGAGAAAGTGGAATTAGAGAATGTGTACGGTGTTCCCAAGCCCATTACACTGGGCATTGTTGAGTCTCTGGGGCCACCAGGGGACATGAGAAGGAGGGTACTGGCCTCTTACCCTCAGCTCATTTTTAATGTATCCACTTTCATCTGTTTTCTGTCTTGGACTTGGATCAGTGTTCGGTTGAATAGGCAGTCTGTGATTTTTGCAATTTACACCTGGGATGACTTATTGGTGTCATGCCTCATATTATAGCTAATTATTCCCTGGCTTGGAAGGCAATGCCCCAGACTTCTGGCCAGATGCAGGGGTGACCTGGAGGGACATAATGACAAAGCAGGGACAGAGGGAGGATGGGTGCTTGGCTTGCTTTGCTCCTGTCCCTAAAGAGGTCAGCAGGGTACCAGCAGCCGGGCTCAGCCCAGGCAGCGCTCCCCTTTTCACCCTGGCCTCTCTTCCCAGGAGCTGCCTGAGAATGAGCTTCTGCACCCGCCCCTGAGCATCTGTGTGGTGGACTGGCGAGCTTTCGGGAGGAGCACCCTGGTGGGCACCTACACCATCAACTGCTTGAAGCAGTTTTTGTGCAAATCCAAGGAGCCCCTGGTCCTCACCTGCCAGGTGGATGGAACCCAAGCCGAGCAGGGTAGGAAGCCCCTTCTAGATTCTGGAGCTTCAGACTACAAAGCCGTCGTGTCTGTAGGGCCTGCTAGGGGACCCCACAGGAAGAGGGTGCCCCATGGTCAAGTGGAGCTTCCTGAAGAATTTCTCCTGCAATCCCTTCAGCATCCTTAGCTGTCGGATTCTGACTCCAAGACTGACATGAGGGTCAGCTCTTCTAAGAAGGCTTCCATGAATATGACTCCAGCTTCCTTCCGCCTCCACTTCTTGACGTTTTTCTTTGCTCGATGTTACTTTCATTTGTTCCCTTTTGGATCACAGGAGCAAAATGGAGTTAACTTCACTTCTTTGTTCATACTGGGTAGTCATCCCTGGTCTGGTCAAGGCTTCTGTCTCATACCCACTGCCCTCCTGTACCTTACTCCCCGTCCCCACTCCTACCCCTGACCCACTGCAGGCCCCACACTGCCCCTCTTTGTAAAATTCAATCCGTTTAAATGACTATATATGATGCTGTAATCTTCATTTGGTTTCCTACTCTTGTGCTCAAAGCTATGCTTAAGATCTATCCAAATTGCTGTGTGCACATGAGCTTGTCAACACTACCTTTTGGTCTACTCCACTTTGCTTTTCCTTTCCCCTCATACTGTACCCCTAGGCTGTCCTCTCCACTTCCACAAATGATGCTGCTATGAATATCCTTGTGAGTGCTGCCCAAGGGAGGATTCTGCATGGGGATTGTCTTTGTAATATACACCCAGGAGTGAGATTACTGGCTCCCAAGAACAAGCACATGTAATTCCGCAGAGTACTACCAGAGGGCGCTCTAGAGAGCTGCACTGATTTACCCCAGTTTACACCCGTCTACACCAGCTTACGTTCCCACCATTAACTGTATGTGGAGTACCATTTTATTTTTCCTCAATACCTCCTGCTATTACCCAACTTTCTGAGTTTTTGTTTTGTTTTGGTTTGGTTTTTGCCACTTTTCCATATATAAAGTAGTATCTCATTTTTATTTTAGCTTGGTTGTCTCCGATGACTACTGAATTTACACATCTCTTCACACACTTGTGCCACCTTGATTTCCCTTCTGTGATTTGCCTACTCACACCCCTTGCTCAAGTTTTATGTGTTTTTTAAAATTTTTTTTATATATTCTAGATGTCTATATCCTATAGATTATATCTTCTCCTAGTCTGATAACTGCTAACCTGCCTGTGATCCCCATCTTTGAAGAGAAATTCTTAATTTTAATGTAATCATATCAATCTGAATTTCAAACTTTATGGTTTGTTCTTTCAGAGTTTTGTTAGAAAACTGTTCCTCAATTCTTGGTCACAAAAAATGTTGTTTCACATTTTGTTCTTTTAGTGTCATGTTTTTAACTTTCATGTTTAGATCTGCAGCTATCTGTGTTTGTATACGGTTTAAGATAGGGATCCTGCTACACTTTTTTTCCATAGAGTACATCATTTCCCCCCCAAAGAGTTTATTATCCCCCATTGTTTTATGCTGCCAGCTTTTTCATAAATCAAGTAGCCATACAGCTCTAGTCTATTTCTGAGCTTTCTATTCTGACCTGCTGATCTCTCCATCTCTGTGCCCAGCACAGAGTAGATGCCTATTAAGTGTTCACAGAGTTGACTTTGCTGTTGAAAAGTTGGCAACTGGGGCACAGAAAACCCCATGGGGTCTCCCAGCTGAGGAATGTTTCTAAGGACTGGATTCTACAGCACAAAATGGAGAGGAGATGACCCTTGGCAAGAAGGGACAGTGTTATGACCTTTTCATTACATCAACAATCCAGTTAGAAGTCTTACAAAGTCCAGGAACCTACCCCTGCTCCCCGATGAGCACATGAAGTCACATGTCCAGAGTCTAGCCTGTAGCTGGGAGCTCACAGACCTCAGGAGCCTCTGACGTTTCCCTGAGTTAACTGGGACTGGGAAAAGATAATCCACACAGAGGACCTGTGCCCTAAACCTTGATATGCATTTTCCTTATGGCCACCATTATTTAAAATAGCTCTGAAGGATCAATAATAAGTACAAGCTTTTATTGATTCCTGATTATGCACCAGAAGGCTTACATCATGCTCTCACTTATCCCTTAGTGAGATGGGTTTTTTCCACCATCATTTTGTAAATAAGGAAAATGAGGGTCAGAGATATTAAGAACTTGCCATACGTGAATCCAGATCTGTCTCGTTCCCGGTACTGGGTCTCTGAAGTGACCACCCTGTTTGGCAGTCCAGTTTCCTGACTTGATGTACTTCCAATTTCAACTCTTTCAGATTTGCCAATAGCCACTGAACCTTCTGGATCCCTTGGCTCCTCCCAGGAACCACCAACAGATCACATCTATGTGGATGTTGAGCCACCTCCTACAGTGGTACCTGACTCTTCCCAGACTCAACTAAGCAGCGTAGTTGATATCCCTGATTCATCTCCTATGCTTGAGCCTGAAGCCAAACCTGCAGCCCAGGAGCCACCCAAAGATGGTAAAGCTAAGGTCAGAATGTAACCCCTCTTCATATCTACAAAGCTTTGCACTGGAGGCTCTAGATACTAATCCTCCCACCTACCAGCTCTGTGACTGTGACCAAGCAACTTCTCGTTTCTGAGCATCCGTTTCCTCATCTGTAGAATGAATATACTGATACCCACTTCACAGCATCACTGTAGAATCAGATAAGCCAATGGATATGAAATTCAAGTGCTAACCAACTGTGACAGCCGTATTTAACTGAACAGAAACTCTTTTCAATTCATTAGCTTGGAAAGACAACCGTTTCTTTATCTAGACCTGTTCCACAAATATTTAGAACCTATTTTGTATGAGGACAAATAAGACAAAAAAAAAAAAAAGACATTCTCTGGAGTCTAAAGAGAAATGGGACTTCTTATCTTTAGCTGAGATTCTGGAAGGCAAGATGGACAAGTACACAAAGAACCATAAGACATGAATGTGATGAATCTTTCTAAGTCATAAATTTCAGTCCAAAATCCTGGTGTATCAACTGATAAAGAAGTAGTCAGTTTTTTAAAAGTCTTGAGGGACTGCCTGCCCAGAACATGGTGAAGGCTGAAATAAAACGCAGAGTAAGGCAGATTAATGGATATCTGTAGGCTGTTCCTAACTTATCTATGCTTAGTGTGACCCTCTATGGCCCCTCAAGGACTTCTCTGTATCCCACCAGCCATGCACCTGCCACTTCCTGTTAGAATTCCCAGCTTCAGTGTGGTTGCCACCATAAAGCTGTGGGCCCCACCAGGTCACAGATGATTTTTTACAGATCTCTGTAGCCTTTGCTCTTGACAGAGCACCTGGAACATTGTAGCTACTCCAGAGATGTCTGAGAGCACATAGATGATGAGTACACGATTAGTCTTTTTTGGGACCACTGTCATTTCCCAGAATGCCTCCTCTCTGCTGTTCATGTATCACAACCTCTCCTCTCCCTTCTTCTCCTGCTTATGTTGTTGGTGTCATTGGCTTGCACCCATTCAAATCAGAAATAATGCTAAAAAGAAATTATCTACATTACATTACTTAATCCTCACAACAGTGACATAGCCAGATAGGATTGTCCCCAGCGGAGGAAAATGAGAATCACAAAATTTATATCAATTGCTTGTCAACTAATGCCTTTTCTGCCATAGCACACTGGATCATGCCTCCCGCCTGTCTCCTCTACTGAATGAAACTTCCCCAGAGTGGGGATTGATTCTCATTCCCCTTACACCACCAGTGTCAGGCACAATACCTCACATCTGTGTGTTTAAATGTTTGCTGAATAAAGGAGCGAATGGATGGGTCGATGGTTAAAGTGTCGTTTACGGAAGTGGTACAGAGAGCTGCAGCTTCAAAAGCTGCTCACACCCTCATCTGCTTCCAAAGGGATCTGGGTGCTCCCTTCTCAGGAGACCTGCCAGTCACTGGCAGACAGATCCCTGAGGCCTCCCTGATAATCCATCCCTCATCCCTTGCCAGGATGCCAGGAAACCTACTCGAAGGTCGACCAAAAGGAGAAAGAGGACCATAGCGGATGAATCTGCTGAAAACGTCATTGACTGGTGGTCCAAATATTATGCCTCCGTGAAGAAAGCACAGAAGGTAGAGTGTCTCCTGGCTGTGACAGTCAAGGGATTGGATGAGAAAACACAGCAGCCTCCACAACACTGTCCCCCACCCCTGCAATCCCATATTATCCCCTTCTAGGTTCTACTATAGTTAGGCCCTACTCAGACAGGATTCTGTTAACTGCAGAAAGGTTCAAAGTCTGGAAGTTTCCAGAATTGAAAAATCCTCATCCTCTGGCTGGAGAGGACCCTAGGACATAGACTCTGTTGTAAATGCTGGAAGGATGTTCCGTCCAGCATGGCATCTAGAGATGTGGCCTCTGTCAGACTCTGAAAGGTCCAGCCATGAGAAAGGGGGTCTCTGGATAGATGGGTGTAGCAATGGGGGCTTCAGGTGCACCTGGAGATACCCCGATCAAAGGGCCCCAGGTCTCCAGCAGGATTCTAAGTTCACATGGGAAGGCAGAGGAGTTGCCTTTGCAAATGGAAATAATGAACAGGTTGCCAGAGCAGGGCCTCATGCACACAGAGCAAGAAAGGGATTGAGGTACAAAACTGGAGAACCACTGGAAAGTGGTAAAGAAATTCAAGCAAAATCTCAGTGACTGAATTTGGTAAAACTTCTCATCCTTGAGTAAACAAGGAAAGGAAAATTAGTCATGTGGTATCACACTTCATTGCATAGAAACTCCTCTGATTCTTTCATTTGTTAAGACCATAGTTTCTTCACCTAGGACTACCCATGAATAGTGATATTATAATTACATAAACAAACCAAACGGCAGTCCCTGTCTCCAAACCCCCTCCTAAAACAGACATTACCACTCCCAGTGAGGGCTCAGCCCTTTCCCCTTGCTCTGCTTAACTTCCCCAGCCCTTAGGATCAACCCAAAGACCCAACGATCCATGGTGCAATGATCCAGAGTGCCAGAAGATAGAACTCATGGTGCTGATTGGGTGAAGCTCTAGGGAGGTGGGAAAGTAGGGGAGAGAGGTAGTGGCTGAGAGGGGGTTGTGTCTGGAGGGCAGGGAAATCTGCTGCTTGCTGGTACTTTTCTTGGGACGCCTATTCTATATGCAAGGTATCTTGCTACAGGCGGTTCCCCGGTCTATCAGTGAAGCTTTGCTTGGAGGCTTCATGGACAGTTTGCATAGTCTTTTAAGATGACATCTCCGAGGGGCGCTTGGGTAGCTCAAAGGGTTAAGCTTCTGCCTTCGGCTCAGGTCACGATCTCAGGGTCCTGGGATCGAGCCCCGCATCAGGCTCTCTGTTCAGCAGGGAGCCTGCTTCTCCCTCTCTCTGCCTACTTGTGATTTCTGTCAAATAAATAAATAAAATCTTTAAAGAAAAATGACATCTCCGAAAATGCAGAAGGCTGAGATGATGGAATAGGAACTGTTGGCTGTCAGGACTCATAAATGAGGCATGGTAGGGTCAATAATCTTATTTCCCTCTTTTCTCAAAGGAAAAGGAGAGCAATCCCAAGGAGAAAAGAGGCAATGCAGGTAAGTTACTTAAGAGTGGAATCTGGCCACTGGGGCAAGAAAATACTAAAAGGAAGCAGTAGGAGGCACACTAGTGTTCCACTCCCTCGATTCCCACATGAGGAACAAGTTCACAAACATGACAACACTCTAAAAAGGTCATGTAGCTGATTTGAGCTGGACAGGGACCAGATCTCAGGTCTTCTGAAGCCAGTTAGTGCTGGAACTCTGGCTCCTGTCTTGGTGTAGAAAGAGCAGAACAAAAGCAGGAGAAAGCTGGCATGATGGGCCAGATCCAGCATGGTGAAATTTAATAGAGGTGACCGGGTTTTAGGTTCCTAACTCGGTTTATGAGGATCAGGTAGATCTGGCTTGGCAGAAGTTCAAATGAAAGAGACCAGGGATTTGAAATGACCACAAACTGGATTCAGGCCAACTGTAGTTTTTCACCTACAATCAACAGTGACAGCGAGTGGTGGGTGCTGTTTGAGGTGATACCGAAAGAAGTAGGAGAACCAGAACTAGGCTCACTCAGTTCCTCAGACCTCTCCTTATTGGCAAATTTAATTCCAAGGCCAGCCTCATGACATTAGCAACAGTATCTTCACTTTGCAGATCATGAAACAGAGGTATAAAGAGATTGATTAGCTAGTTCAAGTTTATATGCTGGAAAAGAGCAGAGCCCAAGGTCTGTCTCAGACCGTGTTTTCCTAGAGACAACTCCTGGAAAATTCCCGAGTAATCTCTCTAATAACATTTGTGACTTGGTGCAAGAACCTTAACATAGCTGAGCCTTAGGTTGCTAAACTAGATGAATCTCAAGTCCCTAAGCAGATCTGAGAGGAGATGTAACTCCAAGCTTTGGAGTCTGTCCGTCTTGGGCTTGTTCTTAGCCAGTTGGATGAATGGGCAACTTCCTTCCTTCTTTCCATCTCTGTGTCTAGTTCAATGAATTCTTACCTTCACCAGGACAGGCCAGCACATTGTCCGGCCCTGGGTATCTGTTGTTACTTCATTGCTCCATGAGTGGCATCTCCTCCCATCCAGCAGCATGTTACTATTTCTTTTTGACAATAAAATCCTGACATATGCAGGAACAAAGGGAAAAAGGGAGCTTGACTTTGTTTCTTCTCATCTCAACAGCGCTGGAAAGTCTAACAATTTCCACTAAATATCCACAGAGGTGAAACCAGATGAAGTGGTGGTAAATATAGATGGGCCAAAGAAGAAGGACAAGATGCTCAAGAAGAAATCCAAAGAAGACGAAATCCCCAACCTGGCTACCTTGCAGGTGTGTGGACACCGCCATGTTGGCCACGGATGGGGTGGGAAGCAATGCAAGCAGGTTCTGTTTGTGCTTCAGTCAATCCTAGTAATGCCTTTGTCTGAACTAACTTACTTTGTCTTCATTATAATCACTGATGCAGAGAAATGAACCTTAACAAGCATGTAAGCCAAGAAAATGGAGCTTGTTACTTTTCTATTGTCTATGTCCTCAAATTAAGAAAGGGCATAACTTGCATCGGTTAGCCTGGATCCAGTAAGGTAATTTGCAGTGGATGAGTTCCCCTTGGCTCACCTCTCAGAGCTTCACATCATCATGTTCAAAATATTATCAAAATAGCAGGAGGTCTTTTTTTAAAGATTTATTTATTTATTTGAGAGAGAAAATGAGAGCGCATGAATGGGGGGAGGGGCAGAAGGGTAGAGAATCCCCAAGAAGACTCCCTACTGAGCATGGAGCCCAAAGTGGGGCTCCATCCCAGGACCCTGAGATCATGACCTGAGCCAAAATCAGGAGTTGGCTGGTTAACTAACTGAGCCACCCAGATGCTCCCAAATAGCAGAAGTTCTAACTGTCACTAAAGTCAGCTCCATCAGACCCATCTTAACATTAGTGAGAGGCTATTAGCTAGAGGCATATTTATGGATATGAAAATTGGGAATATGAAAATTACATATAAGAAATTTAGATAAGTAATTTTGATAGGAAATTTGCATAAGTGATTTAATTATATTATCAAACATAAAACTCAATTCAATTTTGTATTTCTAAATTACATACATATATAACTTCGCATGTGGAAAATTCATGTCTATATGCATGATAATAAAAACAAATATTCTATCATTTCATATGTGTTAAGCATGAGATGCTTAGTGGATGTTTATTGATTTGAATGTCCTCAAAATATTTTAGTGTAGATCCAATAACCAAATGGTATCAATTTACTCTAAAAACTTTCTCATATTTATGGTCATATATTTTTTTAAAATTTTGGTTTAGCTATACTTTTTGGAACTTCAAAGTTTATCCAAAAGGTGTTATGAATTTCAGAGTGGTACTTGGTTCTAGGAATGCTGAGTCAATCATATCCCTTATTTTGCTAAAAATAAGTAAACAGTGTCCTCTTAGATTTTTCCAGTGGGTGTATAACAAGGGTGTATATCAAGGCTGGTTTTGGAGACTCTTGGCATTTCTCATTAAATCAATCCTGGGCCTTCCTTCCTCTGAGCATTCTCTTCTCCTTTCTCCCTGAAGATATATGATGGTGATCTCGAGAGTGAATTTAACAATTTTGAAGACTGGGTGAAAACCTTTGAGCTCCTCAGAGGCAAGTCTACGGAGGATGGCCATGGCCTCGATGGGGACCGCGTCATAGGGAAGTTTAAGGCAAGTTCCAAACCCTTTTATTTGGCTCTCCTATCTGTAAATGCTCAATATGACTCAGTTCTGTTAGTGAGATTGTGGTGTGGGTTATATGTAAGAAAATTCCTTAGTCTCTATGCAAGAGCCTCTCTTGAACCCCACAAGGTCTTCCCTGGTCTTTTGAGATATTTGGCTTGTGGTCAATGAAGCAAGTTGGAACTCAGTCTGATGGGATATAAGGAGACAGAGCTGTTACCTAATAGGATCACTGAATTTTATCTTGCTTTCGTACCTCTGACCTACCAAATAGATGATCTATGCAGACCTACCAATTGGTTGATTAAACTAATCAAACAACACCATTCATACTGGCAGACTCTTGGTGTCAGCATCACCAACCAGTGGTTGTCACTTACTCTGACCTGCTGTATGCTGGTCATTTGGTGCAGAGCAGTGTGTTGGAAATAGCACAGGGACTGCATTTGGCCCCTCTCTGATATTGTAGTACTAACTAGCATCATGATTTTGGACTTGACTCTGTGACACTCCCTGGCAGCATCTGAAAATAGGAATACGGCAGTAAGGTTTGAAGAACATCGTGGGGGAAAGCACCAGCTCAGCTCCCTGTGTGTTAAAGGTCCTCAGTATCCCATCAGATGCTCCTATCCACATTTGTCACCTAAGAGCCCTTCGAGGAGGCTGTTACTGTACCAACACCAATTCAGTGACATACCGTGAAGAAACTCAGATGCAAGCAGTTTCTGTAAACTGCCTGAGGACACCCAGACACAAGGGTGGGACCAACCCAGGTCCTGCTGGGTCCCAGGCTCTGCTCATTTCCCCGGCACTCTGCCTCCTAGGGCTTTTGGTGGGGCATATGACCATCTTGTTTCACTGAGTCAAGCTTTGCCATTCCAGGGCTCCTTCTGCATCTACAAGAGCCCCCCAGATTCCAGCATTGAGGACAGTGGGCAGCTGAGAATCCAACAAGGGGTTCCACCCAACCACCCCGTCAAAGTCCTGATCAGGGTGTACATTGTTGCGGTAAGCCACCCTTGTTTACCCTGAGGGATTGTCTTAATCTGCTCAGGCTGCCATAAGGAAGTACTACAGACTGGGTGAGGTAAAGGACAGAAATTTGTGTCTCACTCTTCTGGAGGCTGGAAGTCCGTGACCAAATTGCCCGCAGAGCTGGTTTCTGGTAAGGTCTCTCTTCGTGGCTTGTCAGTGGCCACCTTCCTACTGTGTTGTCACATGGCCTTACCTCTGTGAGCACACAGGAACATGCGCACGTGCACAGACACAACACACGTATAACAAGAGTGAGTGAAGGAGCAGGAGAATGAGAGAGAGAGAGAGACAGGGAGAGGAGACCTGGTGTCTCTTCCTCTTCTCATAAGGCCACCCATCCTTTTGGATTAGGGCACCACCCTTCTGACCTCATTTAACCTTAATTAGCTTGCTAAAGACCCTGTCTCCAAAGACAGACACATGAAGGATTAGGGCTTGGACACAGAATGTTGAGGACACACACTGCAGTCCATAACAGGGAGTTTGGTTGGTAACATGTACGTTTGCTGGCTTTTCACTTAGGGAAAATAGTTTGCAGGCATATAAGACGGCTCTGCACATCTTCATTTGCTCTCTGTAGTTGCCTGATAGCTGGACACCAAACAGGCCTGGAGCAGAAAGCTCACAGGCAAGAGAGCAGAACCAGGGCCGAGCACGGCAGCTATCGCTGGGAAGTCCTCCCCCGTGGCTCTGCCTCTGCAGTGTCGCAGTCAGAAATTTCAAATCAAATGTATTTCCAAGAAAAACATCATTTCTGCTCTAGCCTTCCTATTTTCTGATAATGAGAGCACTATACTTCTTTTTTCGTTTTTTAAGTTTTTATTTAAATTCCAGTTGGTGACCATACAGGGTAATATTGCTTCAGGTGTACAACATAGGGATTCAATACTTCCACACATCACTGGGTGCTCAGCATGACAGGTGCACTCCTTAATCCCCATCACCTATTTCCCCACCCCCCTACCCACCTCCTCTCTGGGGATCATCTGTTTGTTCTCTGTAGTTAAGAGTCTGTTTCTTGGTTGACAGCACTCTACTTGAATGATGAAATTTTTGGCCTGGTTGCCTGGAAGTCTGGGGCCACATTTGATGTTCAATCAAAGCAAATCTCTCCTGAACCTTTATAGGTTGTGTATTTGTTCATATCCTGCCCTTGGAGTTGATTTTCATAATCCTATTTGATTGTCATAGTCTTATTTTAAACTAAGTTCCTTGTTCTAATTACCTATATCCTTTTTTAGAAACATAAATGATGCATAAACCAAAGATGAAATATTCTTTAATACTAATAAGTTAACTTAAAAATCTTTTAGAGGTACTTGGGGGGCTCAGTTGGTTAAGCAGCTGCCTTCGGCTTGGGTCGTGATCCTGGGATCCTGGGATGGAGTCCCGAGACAGGCTCCCAGCTAAGCAGGGAGTCTGCTTCCCCCTCTCCTTCTGCCTGCTGCTCCTCCTACTTGTGCTCACTCTCTCTCTCTGTCAAATAAACAAATAAAATGTTCTTTAAAAGTTTTAATTTAATAAAACATCCAAAAATGTAAAAAATACTACCACTTAAAAGTTCTTCCAAGAAAGAAATCAAATCTCCCTACCTCTGCAATTTGATCCCCAGAAATAACTTACTTTCTTATGAATATGTAAATACCTCCATATCTATAGTTGACCACTGAACAATGTGGGAGTGAGGTCACCGACCCCCCTTTCAGTTGAAAATCCACATATAACTTTTGACTCCCTCCAAACTTAACTACTAAGAAGCCTACTGTTGACTTGAAGCCTTACCGATAACATTGCCAGTTGATTAACACGTTTTTTGTATTCTATGTATTATATACTGTATTCTTACAGTAAAGTAACCTAGAGACCAGAAAATATTAAGAAAATCATAAGAAAAAGTACATTACAATACTGTATTGTATTTATTGAAAAACACCCCCATGTAGATGGGCCTGCACAGTTCAAACCCACATTTTCAAGAGTCAACTGTCTTTATACTTGTTCACAACCACAGGTAAGTACTTACTTAACAGACTTTTGCTTCATGCATTATATATTGATCTCTTTTTCTCTTAGTTAGTATAACTTGGTCATTTTCCAGATGGGTACTACATTAATTCAAGGAATCACTGGGTGTTCCTCTTCTTTGTAGTAGACACCTACTGTTCCCTTGAATTAATGTAGTACCCGTTTATTCATTCAATCAACAAATACTAAGAAGACCCTGCTCTAGGTCCTAGAGATAATGTAGTAAACAGGACAAATGTCACCCTTGCTCTGAGGGAGATCGCACACTAGCTGAGGGGGGTGTGGAGATTAAGAAAGGACAGGAATAAGGAGAGGAGCACATAAAATTGGGTGATGTGATAAGAGCAAACGGGGAAGGGGTATTTTGGGTTGAGCTCCTCCCTAAGTAATTGACATACAGGTCATTTACAAATGTGACTAGTAAACAATGCTCTCATGAGCGTCCTTGAAAACACAGCTCTGTTTGCTTATGTCGTCTGTCTGTAAGACGGAGTCCTAAAAATGGGATCATTCCTCACTCAGCTCTCATTTCTGCAGAGTTTCTCTGTCTTACCATTCCTCACCGGCCTCCTACCTGGGCCTTCACTTAGAACATGTTTCCTTGGGACGGGTTAAGGCCCAGCTTGTCTGGAAGCAGACCTCACTCTGAGAAACAGACCATCACTCAGCTAGCCCATGCTAAATGCAGGCTTGATGGAGTCATGGATTCAGAGCACATGAGTTGCGGGATGGGCCTTCAGGGCCCCCTCCCCATGATTTTACAGAAAGATCTCGGGGAGGAGACATGGCCTGCCCAAGATCCCTCCAGCATAGGACTAGAACTCAGAGTCATGCCTTCTGGCTCATGTCCAGCATAGTGCTCATTACTCTGTGCCAAGCGCTGTCTTCCACTGGGGAGATGACTCCAGAGAAAGTTCAACTTGAGCAAAGCTGATAACTTTTCTTTCAGCAGCAAAATGAGAGGCTAAAGCAGTGGTTCTTAACCTTGGCTGCACACTGGAATCATCTAGGAAGCTGCTGAAAGTCCCAAAGCTCAGGGCCAATTAAATTAGAATCTGGGAATGGAACTTGGGCATCCATATTTTTTAAAAATCCCAGGTGAGGGGCGCCTGAGTGGCTCAGTGGGTTAAGCCTCTGTCTTCGGCTCAGGTCATGGTCTCAGGGTCCTGGGATCGAGCCCCGCATTGGGCTCTCTGCTCAGCGGGGAGCCTGCTTCCCCCTCTCTCTCTGCCTGCCTCTCTGCCTACTTGTGATCTCTCTCTCTCAAATAAATAAAAAATAAATCTTAAAAAAAAAAAAATCCCAGGTGATCTGAGTGTGCAGCCCATGTTGGGAACCACTGGACCAAAAGAATTTTCTTTCTCTCCAGGCGTTTAATCTCAGCCCCACTGATCCGGATGGCAAAGCGGACCCCTACATTGTGGTCAGGCTTGGACAAACGGAAATCAAAGACCGGGACAAATACATCCCCAAACAACTGAACCCAGTATTTGGAAGGTCAGTGGCCTTCTGGGTCGTGAAGTGCTGTCCTGTGTGTGTTTGGTCCTGCTGTGTTTCTGCGGGGGGTGGTGCATATGCGTGTATGTCTGAGTGAATGTGGCAGGAAGTGGAGAGCTGACCTCTCTCTGCCTGTGGTAATAGCCAGTCAAACTAACCTTCATGGAGAAGCACTAAATTCTTTCCTTGGTCCCTTCAGGAATGTGGAGGTACCTGGTGATTTTCACGCCTATAGTTTTCCAAGAATGGTTTTCTTAGATCTTAAATTTAAGAGGCACCTGAATGGTCATCAGAGTCAGCCTCCTGCCTTTGGACGGAGAGGTTTCCTTTTATAAACAAGCTAAGGGCAGCCCAGAGAGGTTTAGAAGCTTACTCAAGCTCACACAGCTCATGAGTGGGGGAGAAGGGGGCATACCTTTGGTCTTTTGTCTCCTCTCAAAGGGATTTTTCCATCAGATTATGTTGCAGGTGACCCCTGAAGGAAACAGACTGAATTACAGCCTCTGCTCGTGTTGTTTTCCTGCAAAGTTTTTCAACACACATTGCATTTGTGCATGTTTGGGTGCATGAGATGTTCTCCAGTTCACAGCAATCCTACTGCCCTCATTTGTTTTCTAACAGTGTGGGGCACACATTTATATCCCTGTTTGGGTTTGTGTACCTGACTGCTGTTAACTTTGGAGTCAGGTAAACGTGGGTTACATTCTGTCACATATAAGCTGTGTAACTTTATGCAGGTAGGTTAACCTCTCTGATGCCTGTTTTCCTACCAAACAATCGTGACACTTGACTCTCAGTGGCCTCTAAAAGATTAAATATACAGCCCTTAGCACATCGTCTACAGGAGAATGTGTTGACACCCAGAACACATTCGCTTCCTCTGTCTCTCCCGTGATAATCATTTTAGCAATGGCTCCGTCCTAACTCTACTTAATTTCTTTTTTTCTGGAGTAGCAAGGAGGGTGAGGGCAACTCTCCATTAGCCTCGTTTAAATTCATTTACACTTTTGTGATCACTGTGGACCCTCTGACTTTGGACCAGAATGAACCTCTTAACACTTTTTTGCTCCAGAGGAAATGAGGCCATAAATGATCTTGCCTGTTCTGATTAATGAGAATGATTAAAACAACGGTGCCGGGGAGGCCTACCCTTGCTTCCCTGATCCAGAGATGACTTTTATTATTACTTGCTATTTTTGTAGCCAGCACTTCATTTTGCCAAGTGCTTTGTAGTCTCTTTTTCGTTAGGTACTCCCAGCACAGCGCCGTGAGTTAGACTGGCTTTATTACGCTGTTTATGGCTATGGTAAACAGAAGAAGGGGATGATGGAATATTCCCGCCAGCCCCTGGCATTGCAGAGGCTCTGCCAGAAGCCCTCCAGGTGCAGATGCTTTCTTCGATGTGTTTTTAATGGTTACTCGGGGACAGAATTTGCTGGCTCAATCCTGCGTGTTCCAGCAAAGTAGAGGGCTTCTGTCCCTGACCTGGGGGTCTGGGGAAATCCCTATTTGCGACCTCACAGTATGAGGATGTCACAGGCCCCATCCCCCGATGTCTGGCACCTGGCCTGCTTTCCTTTCCTTCAGAGCTTCTGACATAACTTGGTACGTGTCTGTGTTTGTTGGCTGTCTCTCAGCTCCCCACGAGAAGGTAAGCTCCCTTTGAGCCAGGACTTGGTCTAGTCCATCCAGGCTGCATCCCCAGAACAGGACCTGGCACAGAGCGGATAGATGCTCGGCAAGTATTCGGAGAGTGAATGAATGAGTAGATGGACGGACAAACCTTCAGCCAGTTTCCGGTCAGAATTCACAGGCCCCTGTCACTCTGCAACATCTTGAGGTGGTTCACGTCCGCAAACTTTGGTGCTTCCTCGTTTTCTTAATTCGTGACGCCTGGCATACAGACAGTGTATATAATAAATATCATATGGACAAATGAATAAATAAAGAATGAATGAATGAACAACTTTGCTCTGAAGCTTAGAGGTGCTGAATGTTTCAACAAGGCTCAGTTTTATCCACTTCATGAAGCTTTTTCTCTTTTTTGAAGTGATCCCTATGCCCAATATGGGGCTCAAACTCACAACCCCGAGATCAAGAGTCACACACTCTACTGACTGAATCAGACAGATGCCCCAATGTCTTCTTTTTTCTCAATCACCATTGTATCTAGAGATGGGATCTCATTGACACCCAAACTAGTGTAAGTCTAGTTTTCCCCTAGGTGACAAGAAGTCCAGCCATGGTGAGCTGTTTCTGGTAGTTCTTTAATGACAGCTCCAGTGAAAATTCAGGAGAGCTTAATCTGTGAACACCCTGCTTGGGAAGATGGATGAAAGCAACTGGGTCTTCGGTCACCGTTGCCAGGGTGGTTAAGCACATAACAAGTCCTCCTGGGTGGCAGCAGCCGTGCGATGGCCAACCTCAGAGACAGTGGCTAGAGGCTTCCTTGTGAGAGACCTCCAGAGTACCAAGCACTATCTGGAATTTACATCTGGGTGCCCCAGGCAATGCTCTGCCTCCTCATGGAGGCACATCCGGATGGAGGCACAGCCATATCTCTGGCCTGGTAGAGCTGCCTCAGTCAGTTACAGTCCATGGAGCTGGCGTATCTCTGCTTCTTTCTCTCGGGGAGGCTCCATTGGCCGGGGGGCTGTGCTAGGATTGTAGTCTCTGCCACTGGAGAGTGAGAGCCGGGGCTAAGTGGGTCTGACCACAAGGGTAGCAGCCCAGACAGGCCTGCGGACATGGAGGGAAATCATGGGCCTTCCATTCTCCCTTTCTGCCCACCTCCTCATGGTCCCTCACTCACAGGCCGGCCCACCACACCTGTCCCGGGGCAGCTGGAGTTAGGAAGAGCTGGAGAACACTGGTGTGCTTTTTCTTTTCTTTTCAAGAAGACATTTCCCTAAATTCACTCAGAATTTACTTCTTTTTTTTCCTCCAAGTTTTTATTTTGTTATTATTATTATTATTATTATTATTTTATTTAAATTCCAGCAAGTTAACATACAGTACAATATTAGTTTCAGGTGCAGAATTCAGTGATTCCTCCCTTACATACAGCACCCAGTGCTCAGCGGTACAGGTGCCCTCCTTAACTGTCTTCTGTAATGCTCAGCAGCACGGATAACGCATTGTGCCAGGAAATCCCACGGCACTGCTTTTCCTTTCAACACCTTGCCCTGATGTGGTATCATGGAAAGAGCTCAGAACTAGCGGGGTCAGGGACCTGGTACTTACCCTAGTTCTGCCTGATTTATGGTCTAGGCAAGTCACTTCTGCTCTCTGGATTTCAGTTTCCCTACTGCAAAATGAAGGGATTGGATACGGTGATTCTTGAGATCCTTTCCAGTTCGGGGAGACATTCATTGCTTACTCTGTGCAGGGGAAGCCAGGGCTCCAGCAATGCAGAGATGAAGGAGGCAGGTCTCGTGGTCGAGGAGCTCAGAATTTTGCAGAGATGGCATTGCAGTCCTACAATTCTGTTTTCGGGATTTTTAGTCTTCAAAAGGCTTTCCATTTAAAACAAACTCAGCTGACATCCCCCCATGAAGCAACAAGGGAGGGGAAAGGGAATGATAATTTATTGGGCACCTGTTGAATACTTGCAAGCTAGATGTACACTTTGTATAAACAATCTCACACTTAGAGATCATGCTATATTATAAAGAAGACATATTGATCCCCATTTACACATAAGGAGGCTGAGCGGGATGAAATAACTTTCCCAAAGTTTTACACCCGGGAAGGTGCAGATTCAAATCCAAAATTGGTAATCAGTTCTGCTGGAGACCAAACCCCCAGGTTTTTCATACCCACCTTGCTGTCACCCTAGATGAAGACTATGGGACGTGGTCCACAGAAGAGGGGATTATTGGCTACTGGAAATTGACAGCAGAATTGGAAATAGAATCTCAATGAATCATTAAACCAAATAAATATCTACTAAATATTCACTGCGTTGCTGAGTGTTTAGTGAGTTCCTATGAACTGCAGGCTAGCTAGAAGCAGACTGGGGAGATGTTCCCCATGTAGCCAGGTGTTGTAGATTCCTAATGTCTCTACTTGGACCACAGGTCATTTGAGATCCAGGCCACATTCCCAAAGGACTCCCTGCTCTCCATCCTGATCTACGACCATGACCTGATCGGGACAGATGACCTCATTGGGGAGACCAGGATCGACCTGGAGAACCGTTTCTACAGCAGACACCGAGCCATCTGTGGCTTGCAGAGCCAGTACGAGATGTAAGTACTTCCTGGGTCAGGGGAGCACTGCCGGGCCAGCCCAGACTCAGCTTGAATGTCTCACAGACTTTCCAGTTCAGCAGGGCTGTTTGGGAAAACTATTCCCTCCAGGGTGGTTGAGGTTGGGGAGGCACTGATTTAGAACCCAGGTCAGGTTCTTCAAGACTCAAGAGCTGAGTTAACACATTCACTTAAAGGGGTAGCCTGGGTGGGCGGAATTTCCTGGTGAGGAGTGGTATTAGAAGAAGAATGATTAATAGTACACAAATGCCAATATCCCAGTGAATTATAATGAACACTCACGTGTACTTATGATATACTGAACACTGTACTTCATTCAGTTCTCTCAAAACCCATTGAGGTGTTATCCCTATCTTACAAAGAGGAAGGAATGGACCAGCTCTCACTCTTTACAATGATTTTGAACCCTGCTTCATCAAAAAATTTTTTTGAAAGATTTTATTTATGTAGTTGAGAGAGAGCACACACATGATCAGGGAGAGGAGAGAGGGAGGAGCAGACTCCTTACAGAGCAGGGAGCCTCATGTAGGGCTCAATTCCAGGACCCCGAGATCATGACCTGAGCCAAAGATAGTGACTTAACTGACTGAGCTACCCAGGCACCCCTCTGCTTCATTTTAAAATATAGACTACTAGCTTTATTTTTTTTAAGTGTATTTTATCTGGTAGCTTAAGAAAAAGATAAAAATCTTAAGAATTTCAGCCAGGAAGAAAAATTCATTAGATTTCCATGGTATAACTTTAGAAATGCTTTTCTTGAATATAAAATAATATATATTCATTGCAGAAAATTGAGGAAATACAGGAAGTATAAAATTATGCTCAAATTATTCTACCCAGACATAACTTACATAAAAATTTCTTAATTATTTCCTTTTGATTTTTTTTTCTATGCTGTTTTCCTTTGAAGTTGGCTCACACGACCCATGCCATTTTTGTAAGCTGCTTCTGGCAACTATCCCTATATCTTAAGCATTCTGTAGTGTCTTTAAGTGTTTTTTGAAATCATTATTTTGGTAGCCTAGAAATCCAGTTTGGTTTTGGGGACTCGTGTGAATGTATAAGCCCCCTTAGGTATTTACATTCCTAAGTAACAGAGAAAGTGCCATTAAGAGAATGATGAGTTATTCTCACTCTGAAGTCAGGGGAGGAAGTCATGGGCAAAGATGGCGCCTCTTCTGTTCAGAAGAATTTCTTTCTTTCTAAGAGATTTTATGTATTTATTTGACAGAGAGATCACGAGTAGGCAGAGAGGCAGGCAGAGAGAGAGAGGAGGAAGCAGGCTCCCTGCTGAGCAGAGAGCCCTATGTGGGGCTTGATCCCAGGACCCTGAGATCATGACCTGAGCCGAAGGCAGAGGCTTAACCCACTGAGCCACCCAGGCGCCCCTAGAAGAATTTCTGACAGTGGAACCACCAGGGAGCAGAACAGTTTAGTCAAGGGAGTTGTAAACTTTGTTCAGTAAATTTTTTTAAATAGATGAGAGCAAACAAACAAGCAAGCAAACAAAACCAAAACGAAAACCAAAGCACCTATTTGTGGGGAAGCCTGTATATGTGTGGCTCTGGGCATGGCTCGGATGAACTTTTCAGGGTCCTCATGTCTCTGGCACAAGGTAGGAACACTGAACACTGCTTTATAGTTAAGTTTTGATTTATTTAAGTACTTAAATAAATTAAATTCTGGTGAATCCTGTGTCCCAGTAAGCAGAGAAATCCAAGCTTGTCTTGTTCATGGCTCATGGGGAGCATTTCATTGTAACTTAATATTTTTTTTTTTTAATTTTATTTATTTGACAGACAGATCACAAGCAGGCAGAGAGGCAAGCAGAGAGAGAAGGGAGGAAGCAGGCTCCCCGCTGAGCAGAGAGCCCGATGCGGGGCTCGATCCCAGGACGCTGGGATCATGACCTGAGCCGAAGGCAGCGGCCTTAACCCACTGAGCCACCCAGGCGCCCCTAACTTAATATTTTTTAAAAACAGCTAGTGTTTAAGGGAAGAAGGGGTTGGAAATATTTAGAAACAAACCACTAGGAAAATCACTGATTAGAGAAACAGCACATCTAGACTCTCCACCTGTGACATGAGTCTCCAATATGATTTTGGTGGGGGAGGAGAGGTGAGGAAAGAAGCAGAGTAATTGAAAGCCTGATCTAGGCTTTCCTCTTAGAAATAACAGTCAGATGGCTCTTTTGCGGACAGAATGAAGTTAAACAGGAACTGCATGCAAAGAAATCCAGACCGACAGAAAGCAGACAGTTGACTGCCAAAGGCTGAGGGGGTTGAGGAATAAGGAGCAACCACTTAATGGGTCCAGGGTTTTCTTTTGGGGTGATGAACAATTTTTGGAACTAGGGAGAGGTAGTGCTTTTACAACATTGTGAATGTACTATATGCCACCGAATTGGTTCATTTTATGTTATGTGACTGTCATTTCAATTTTGTTTCAAGGTACTTTTCTTTAACACACACACACACACACACACAATCAGCAAAGTATTTTTCTGTGATGCTACTCAGAAGTCTTGCCTTTCATTCAAGCATGCAGACCACAGAGGTATTAACCAGAAAAGAGAGAAAACAAAAGAAAAAACATTAGCCCCAAGTGCATAGAATGGCAAGAAATCTGATGGAAATCACTGATCATACTTAGGTGGTCCTTTTAATAACTACTTTAAAGTGTGTCCTCCCAGGGAAAGGCAGGCCTCACCCCACCCATCCTTCCCTCTCTTTCCAGAGAAGGATACAATGCCTGGAGAGACACTTCCAAACCCACTGAAATCCTCACAAAGCTCTGCAAAGACAAGAAGCTGGATGGACCCTACTTTCATCCTGGGAAAATACAGATAGGAAATCAGGTCTTTTCTGGAAAAACAGTCTTTACGGAGGAGGACACTGGTAACTCCCACAACACATCCTGCTGACGTTGTTCTCGTTTTGAAAAGCCGGCTTCTGGTGGTATTTGTGGCTGGGGAGAATGGCCAACTATTGTACAGTAATCATGCCCCTGGTAGAAAATTTGGACAAGAAAGGAGGATAATGAAAATCACTCAGAATCCCCAAATTCAGAGATAAGCATGCTGCTTGCTAGTATATCTCCATACTCTGTGTGTGTGTGTGTGTGTGTGTGTGTGTGTGTGTGTGTGTATGAGAGAGAGACATAACTGGAAGTGTGCCATATACAGTTTTGTATCCTGCTTTTTCTATTTCCAAAAGATTATAATGATTTTCTTTGTTCTTTGAGACTGTCATTGATAATATTTGTTTTTTATGGCTGTGTCACTTATGTACATTGTGTTCATTGTTTTTTGTAGTGACACTACGATATGGTAAAGTCCCTTATACATATATTTGCACATTTCTGATATTTCTGTAGTGTATATCACACAAATAGGATTGTTGTGTTGCAATGTAGGCAGTAACCTTAAAATGAATATGATATAAAATAAATCATTAGACACAGCCCAAATTACCCCCCACAGATGTGATACCAACAATTCTTATTTTAGCACCAAGAAGCAGATTTTCCATATAAGCCTCGTGGGACATACCAGCAAGATCCCAGAGGGACTTTCATAAAATTGAGGATGAGAAAAAAAGCCACCTTAACTTTACTTTTACAAGACAGAATAATTCTTGTAATGCCACTCCTATCCACTTGATGCAAATCAGTAGGCATAGGGGTACACATGTGCAAAACATAGGTTCAGAGGTTCCAGTACAAACCACCCAGTTAAGGACATATCAGTGGATGTTTTCACACTGTTATGTTGATCCCACCACTTTGACACCAAAATTTCTTTCTACCTTGTTATTTTGACCCCAAGAACCTCTCGAAGGTTTTTGCACGCTGAGAAATTAGCATTTAAATTGTGTATTAATGACATACTTAATGAATTTCTCTTGAACAAAATATTTTTTCACAATATACTCTATTAGGCCAATTTAATTCCTTTGTCAATACTCTACATTTTATGATGAACCCGATTTTTTCTTTTTTGGCCACCAAGAATCTGAAATGATGTTCATTTCCATCAGTCAAGAACTGATTAAACTTTATAACAGAAGATTTACTTTTTTTTTTTAGGTTTTTAAAGTATTAATTAATTAATTAACTTTTATTGTGTTATGTTAGTCACCATAAAATACATCATTCGTTTTTGATGCAGTGTTATAAGATTCATTGTTTATGTACAACACCCAGTGGTCCATGCAATACAGAAGATTTAGTTCACTGATTATGTGTTCATCCCCATCAACTTTTACTGATTGTTATTATTGTTATTGGGAGATTGTGGGGGGCGGGGAGTTAAAACTAAACTCAACATCCCTATGTCAAATTTGGCCATTCTAAACTATATCAAAAAGATTTGATATTTTCCAACAATTTTTGTGTTTTGTTTATAAGCACTTTTTCTACCAGTGGTTTTTATTACGTATGGCCTTCTTTGGTAAGATGACAGATCTGAGAACCTTTCCTGTGAGCAAGTGTGTTGGTGGGAAGGAACAACAATGAGGAAAGATAAAACCTCCTTGAACACATACTGTGCAGACGTCACTGCCTTGTTTGGGACAATCCAGGTCCAGTAGGCCCTGTCACACTATGGTGTTCGCAAACAGTCTTATATCTCTAAGAAATACACCCTTTCCAGTACCTCAAAGCACACTTGCTATTCACAGGCTCTAGAGGAATCTGATTCAAGGGGCAAATGGAGCCCTAGACTCTGAGACCTTGACTGCTCTCTGGTCATCTTGTCAACCCGTCTCCCTTCCTGCTCTCTAAACCTCCTGTCTCTTTCCCATCCCCCTTCTCCACCCCCCACCTCTTTTTACTCTCTCATTGTCCTTTTTCTCTTTTGTAGTTTTGTTCTCTCCCTGTGCCTCAGTGCATTTAAATTTAACCTTTAAGGGAGTGTTTAAAAGTGCACCTGACAGCCCGTCACTGTTCCATTAGGGGAACCTATATCTGATGAATGTCTTTATTTTTCTTTCTTCCATGCAGATGAGACGGTGGAGTCTTACGAGCACCTGGCCCTCAGAGTTTTACACTCGTGGGGGGATATACCAGAGGTTGGGTGTAAGCTGGTTCCTGAGCACATAGAAACTCGGCCGCTATACCACAAGGATAAGCCAGGAATGGAGCAGGTAGTAGCTGAGACTGTTCTGGACCCAATAGGAGTTTTCATCCCCAAGGAACAGGACTTTATCTCTAAAAGTCGCTCTCGTGTGCCTTAGGGTAATTGTTCTCAACCAGGGACAGTTTTGCCTCCCTGTCCCAGACTTTAGCAATGCCTGGAAATATTTTTGGTTGTCTCAAGTGTGTGGGGATGCTGCTGGCATCTAGCAGGAAGTGGTCAGAGATGCAACCAAACAGCCTACACTGCGTAGCCAGCCTCCCACAACAGAGAATTAGTCAGCTCCAAATGTCAACAATGTTGAGGTTGAGAAATTCTACCCTCATAACAGAGTTGAATTTAGTGCTTTTTGCCTTTTAATGGATTTGAGTTATCACACTCCTCTTTTTTAAAGATTTTATTTATTTTTTGACAGAGAGAGAAAGCACAAGCAGGGGGAGTAGCTGAGGGAGAGGGAGAAGCAGGATCTCTGCAGAGCAAGGAGCCCAATGTGGGGCTCCATCCCAGGACCCTGGGATCATGACCTGAGCTGAGGGCAGATGCTTAACTGACTGAGCCACCCAGGCGCCCTAAGTTATCACACTCTTTTGAAAGAATGCTGTTATTTGAGAAATTTCAAAATCCATCTGACATGCCCAAGACATTGTCCAAAATCTATCAGTAACCCCATTAATTTTCCCAGGGAAACTAATTTTCCCAGTCCATTAGTTTTCCCAGGGACGCAGTAGATGGTGACTTATTTTGAAGAACTGACTAGAGGAAGCTGTGTGGAAAAAATAACCAGAGATCCGGGTTATGAGTTAGAAGTGAAGAGAAGATCAACTTTATTAAGAGCCTTCTTGATATGTACTTATTAATTATATGTACATAAATTAATATATACTTAAATACTATGTCCTTTATGTAAATTATCTCACTTAGTTAGGATGATTGTAGATTTGTTTATCCAAATGATGGCCATTTCGAGAATAAGAGGCACGGCTATTAATATTTAGGATGGTACAAGGGGCACCACCAGGGTTTTCCTACACAAATAGAGATGTGTGGTCACGTGTTACTCCCTAACATAGCCTCATGGTGTACTTATTATGATCCTTGTTTTTAAGATGAAGAAATTGAGGTTCAGAGAGTTTAAGTAACTTGCTCAAAGTTACTCAGCTGTTAGTAGTAGAGTGGGATTTCACCCAGGAGTTTGAGTTTTAGTCCTGTCCTAGCCCTGGACTCACTCACTGTGTCACTTGGGCAAAACACATGAGCTTGACTCCAATGGGGCAGGAACACCCACACTGCTATCTCATCGGCGTTGGGGTATAAAAGTAGTCATAGCAGGTGTGGGAGTGTGCCTTGAAAGGATAGCTTTTATCAGATGTAGAAGCCTATGACTGGTTCCTGAATTTCACTACCAAATGTTTAAAACCTTTTGGTTATTGGTATCCTTCATTTTACCATGTGGCTTTTTGGTTACAAGCAAATGTTAATATCTCTTTAGAGACTCTAGGATTGTAATCCTCCACTAATTGGTTCTTCTCTTCCCAAATTATATACTTTTTGATTAAATTGTCCCTTCCCTATGAAAGCCCTTTTATTTTGTAACCAAAGCCCTCCCCTCCCCCAAATCCTACAGATCCTCCCTGCTCTGGTTGGGAACTCCACTTCCTTCTTATAAAATCTCCCCTGACCATCACAGGCTTTGTTGATCACTTACCTTCTTGTCTGAGCTGATGGAGTTCTTAGAATGAACACAACAGAGCTGAGCATTGAATCCACTGGGCCTTCTCCCCACATGGGCACTCAGATCCCTTGCAGCAGGTTAAATTCTGATGTATGGAGTCCAAAGCAATGGATGGGAGGCCTTATTCTGCCATTAATTAGCCATAAGACTCATATCATTTCTTTGGCTGCTCTAAGCCTCCGTTTCTTTTGATGTGTACCACAGAAATATAGCTGGGCTAAGCAGTTACCGAGATAATGATATTAAAGTGCATTAAAAACAATGAAGCATGATACTTCTGACAGATAATATTTTTTTTTAATCCTTAGGGGTTTATAGAAAATGCAGAGTCAGCAAACAAGGGTTGAATCCAGACTCTGCTACATATTGTCTGTATAAGCATGGGCAAGATGTTTTCTCATCTGTAGTAGGAATAATAACATCCATCCATTGGGGATATTGGGAGAATTGACAAAATGTTTTTTCAACTGCATCGCATTGTGTCTACCACATAGTAGGTGCTCAATGAGGGTTTGCTTGCCTTTCACCTGCTCTTAACATATGTCCTAACTAATTCTTAATAAAAATACAAGTTCTGTCTTTGTCAACAAATATCCTAAGCACGTATAATATGAATAATATCCATATGATATGATGTGATATATAGCTAATATCCATTTCTGGTAAAAGGATCTGTTAAAACCATGAATGATCAGTTGCCCACGTGATACCCCACCAAAGTTAAAGGAGATCTTCTTTTCTTGACCAGGGCCGCCTTCAGATGTGGGTGGACATGTTTCCCAAAGATATGCCTCCACCTGGACCTCCTGTTGACATTTCACCAAGGCAGCCGAAGGGGTAAGTCAGCTGCAGCCTGTAGTAGCCTATGACTATGGTAGCCAACTAAGAGATCTTGACAGTTAATCAATTACAATAATTGTTGCATTGTAGCGTCAATTACACAAATCAGTTGACACCTGATAATCATCTCTCACTTCCCATCTGGCCATTTACCACAGGGATGAGTGGTAGTAATTGTAACAGTGCTGATGGTTGAAAATTCTGGCCCCTATTTTATGTAGGGGTCACTGTGCTTCAGCATTCTGCAACAACCTGAAAAATGCCAGCTAATGGAAGCAATTTCTGCTCAGAGAACTTCATGTCCTTGGTGACTCCAACAGGACACTTGGTTTTGATGGAACCAAGAACTTAAGTGTTGATATTTTTGAACTTGGTAAAGTTGAGGAAGCCTACTGACTCACAGCAATACCAGAATCCCATACACACCAGCTGACTCCGCTTTCAAGGTCTTCAGCCTAATGCTGCCTTCCTTCATCCCAGGTATGAATTGAGAGTGACTATCTGGAACACTGAAGATGTCATTTTAGAAGACGAGAATATCTTCACAGGACAAAAATCAAGTGATATTTATGTTAAAGGGTAAGATATCAACAAACTCCATGCCCCCTCTTCTTCCCTTCCTCCTCTCTTTAACCCCTAACTGAAGCTATGCCTCATGGAAGGTACTCCACCCACCTCCTACAGAGGGAGCCCATCTTATTCACCTTGGTAGATAAGATCACTTTTTTTTTTCAAATATTATTTGGTTATTTTGCTAGGATTATTACCTTATGAAAATATTTTTGTGAGAGAATTTTATTATATAAACATCTCTTTTCCATCAAATGTTGGGTACCTAAGCTTTTTGAGTGGCATTCAAAATACCTGAAGCAAGTAGAGAGGTGTAATGCAACTGATTAGGGATTCAGTGTTAGGAAGGTTGTAAGACTAAGAAAGAAGCTCAAAGTTGCACCTTACTCTTTGCTAATTCTACTGATAGGAAAGATGCCAACTTAGGACTCGGGAAACTACGCATTCTCTCTCTCTCTTTCTCTCTCTCTCTGTCTCTCTCTCTCATCACAAATGCCCTTTGAGCCCCTAGTCATGGGGCTCTAGTCATGACCCGTTGGATAAAACCCATCTCAGAAGTAGTGAACTCATCTCAGCCTCCTTTTGGTATATCTTTGCCTTCCCCAAACAGGGAAGCCTCTTCTTCATTGGCTCTATTTCTAGCTTGCCATTGAATCCTGTCCATTTGGCTTCCCAAATAGCCATCAGAACTGTCCATTTCCATCTTTACACATCACCGCCATAGTCTTCCCCTCCATCATTTCTTGCTGAGGCCACTGAAGTGCCATGTGGATTGCTCTGTACTCACTCTTGCCTCCTATAACTTGTTCTCTATGTTGAAACGTGGGTTATCTTTTCAAAACACAATCTGATCAAATCAGTCCTATACTTTAAACATTTTAGTGACATCCTATTTTCTTTGGATGAAGATCCAGATCCCTAATATGTCCTAAAATGTCCTATCTGAGTAGCCCATCTCAGTCTTCCTTGCTTTGTGCTCTCTAGTCATGCTGAACTTCTTTCCCACATTAGAATGTGCCATCACACCACAGGGCCCTTGTACATCTCTTGCTGGTGACTTCTGCCTCTTCTCCCCCAATTTCTCCATCCCCTTCCCTCTGTAGCTGTAGCTCTTTGAAGGCAAGGACCATCTCTGTGTGTTCCCATTACTCCTCTAGCAACTAGCTCACTCCTTGTCTCATAACAGATACCACAGATATATTGGCTGAGTGAGCACCATCTTTACCTAAATAATTGCACCCATACTCTAAGTGGTACCACTCCTCTGGGACAAGGGAGGTCTTCATCCTTCCCTGACCTGTGCGGACAGGATGTCTGCTTTCAAAAAGCAAGTGGTTTGGAATTATCAATTAGTTTGAATTAAAAGCATCTATTTTCTCAATAATCCACTAGGGATAAGGTATTAAGGGAAATATATTAACGGTAGCTTACTCTATACTGGGGACACAAGAGGAAGACCAGAAAAGAGGAAATAACATTGTGTATAACTTGAAGTACACAAAGCACCTTCCAGCTATTACCTCTTAAAACTCTTCAGAGCAACCACGTATTGAACTATGAACTAAGTACTGTCATTGCTTCCTTTTTGCAGATGAAACAGAGGCACAGGGGGGTTGGACAACTTATCCAGGGCTTTCCAGTTAGTAATGGCAGAGCCAGGATTAGAATCCAGGTGGGTGCAGACAGGCTTCTACTCTCCATGCCATGTTGAGGCAGGTCTGCTGGGTTTTTGAGGCCCAGAACCAGTGAGGAGGGAGCCAATCACAGGCCTGATACCATGAGTCTAAACCAGGACAACTGTAGAGGCTCACCAGGGTAGTGAGTGCAGAGGTGGGACCCTCACAGGAGGCCTCAGGGGGAGAGGAAACTCCATTTATACTTTCCCTTCACATTTTCCGAGTCTACCCTCTTTACTATATGGGGCTTCAGGGTCTCGCCAGTGTAGCTGAAGACATCTCCTGAACCTGGATTAGAATGATGTCTCTATCTCGCTTCTCTTTCAGACCCTTTGATCCTATTTTTTTCTTTCAGATTCAGTGGAAACTTCCATCTGAATTTAACTATCATAATCTAAAAACTATTATCCGTGACCACACTGAAATTAGTTAAATCACTCTGGATTAGAATGATGCCTGAATAATGGACTCAGGGACTCAGGGTGTGTAATTCTTTTTCTATCTTTATTCAGGTGGCTAAAGGGTCTGGAGGATGACAAGCAAGAGACCGATGTGCATTATAACTCCCTGACTGGCGAGGGGAACTTCAACTGGCGCTTCCTGTTTCCATTTCAGTATCTCCCAGCTGAGAAGCAAATGGTCATTACCAAGAGGGAGAACATCTTTTCCTTAGAGAAGATGGAGTGTAAGACACCAGTCGTGTTGGTGCTCCAAGTTTGGGATTTTGAAAGGCTGTCCTCAGATGACTTTCTGGGTAAGCCAGTGGCTTTGTAAAGTTCATGTTAATGTTAAGGGTTTTGTCCCGGTTTTTGGAGGACTTGGTTTGATGTAGCTACAAGGATAATAATTTCAGTGCTATTTATGAGAGCAAAAAATTAGAAACACTCCAAATAGCCATTCGTAAGGGTTTGGCTGAGTAAGTTATGGTGCATCCTAATGGGAAGATATGTTTTCAAACAGACTTAAATTCATCTTTGCTCTACCACTAAGAAGACGTTAAATTTTGAGCTAGTTACTAGTCCCCTCTGTATGTCAGTTTCCTTCAGTTATAAAATGGGGATAGTAATATTACATACCTCAGAATGCATTTGGAGCTCTGAAGTTGAAGTACGGTTTCAAATATAATATAATTTAAAAATATAATACAATTTAATATAATTAAATTTAATATAAAATTATTATAATTAATACAATTTAATGTAAAATTAATATTATTTAATATAAAATATAATTCAATTTAATAATTTTAAAATACAATTTAAAAACATAGTAAGCACTCACTAAGTGATAGTCCAGCAGCCATTAAAATATTTGAATATTTAATGAGTTGAATAGTTGTACAGGATGTATTAAGTGAAAAAAAGAATGTAGAAAAAAATCCCCTTTCTGCAAAACACATGTTCATATGGACTCAGAGACAGGGATAGTCAGAAGCAGGCAAAGAAACAAGGACTGACATAGGATAAGAATGAATGTGTAGAGCAGTGATCACCTTTTGGGGGATGGAATTATGGAAAATTTTTCTATTAATTTCTAGTTTATGTACATGCTCTAAGTGCTTTCAGTTAACAAATATTCTGTAATAGGGAAAGGTTGTTAAAGAGAGAGAGAGATAAAATACTCTTGTAGTATTATCTTATTTTCCATAATATTCACTTATTGAAAATACTTTCTTGAGAGCCCACTAAGGTCTTGGACAGTAGCTACAAAGACAGTAAGACTTAGTCCTCCACTGGGAGTTGAGTGGACTCAGAGGGAGGTGAGTTGGGGGAGGAGGTTCTCTTCGGTGGATTCATGCTGAGGCAGAGGAAAGCTCAGAGGACAGGGACATAATCCTCACACACTCAGGGAGTAGACAGGATGTCCAGCAGTGACAACACCCGAAGTTCTACATTGCAGCTCTGCCCTGTCTTCTACCTGCTACTATACTGGGTGCCTTGAGGGCACCAAACACGTCTCGGTAATACTTGTATCCCACAAACCTAGTACGTGCTAGTGATCCAGGGTGTTGCTGGTTGAATGACGAGTGAGTGAATGAATGAATGAATGATTGGGTGGGTGACTGATTGGTGGTGACGGATACTAAAGCCCTTCCATGACTATCAAAGGCATCTCTTCACAGGCTCCCTGGAAATGAACCTCAATAGTTTCCCCCGAGCAGCCAAGTCTGCCAAGGCCTGCGATCTCACCAAATTTGAAAATGCGAGTGAGGACAGCAAGATCTCCATATTCCAGCAAAAGCGTGTGCGGGGCTGGTGGCCTTTTGCTAAAAGCAAGGAGCTCACAGTAAGTGGCAGCTGTAGGAGACAGGGTTGGGGGGCAGACAGGGGCCATCATGCTCTTTAAATGAGTCACTTTGTAAACGTCAAGGGCGTTGAAGTGACACAGAGCGCTTTAGGGCAAAGGTTCTGCTGAGAGGCAAGAATTTTCACAATTTTATAAATGCATTAAGCTTCTGTATTTCAGCATACTTGATTTAATAGCTATATCAGGGTGGTTTTCTAACCTCTTAGCTTGAATTTATGCCCTTGGCATTATTTTTTTTTCAACATTTCTTGAAATTATGCATTAAGTCTTGGCAAATGTAAAATTTTAATGGAACAACCTCATCCCTTCACCCTCAAATGCAGGACTCAATTTTAAAATGGATCCAGGCTTTAAAAACTTCCTTGAGAGGGTGGCAGCAGGGAGAGCCATTTTCCCCTTTCCCTGCATTGCCAGCCTGGTCCATACTATGTGGCACATGCTGTGGGTGCTTAGTCCTTTCGCAAAGAGTGGGAAGGAAGTTCTGCAGCCTTCTTAGTGTCCCTCCATAAGGGACGGCAGATAACTCACGTGACGGGCAAGGTTGGGAAACGGGAGTGCATTGGCGACCCCTTTTCATGCTTCCTCCTCCTCTCGGTGGAGAGCATGTTCTCCCCTCGGCTCCTGTGCCCAGTGGCAAAAGCACACCTGGGTTGGAATATTCTGGTCACACCTGGTTCTCTCTTGCTGTTGTTTATAGCCCTTTAGAGTTTGCAAAATATGTTCAGACTTCTGTTAGTTCATTCAATCCTAGTTGAGTCTTTATTTTCTGTCACTTATTTCTTTCTTCATTTCTTGCAACATTTTTTTATTGATAATCTATTAAATGATAGGTCCTGGGAATAAAATATGAGTAGTAGCAGACATAGGTCTCTGCCAGCATGGAACTTCCTTATAGTCCAAAATCAAAGACAGACACACACATGTTGAAGAGTTGGGATTTTATCCTCAGGGCAATGGGGAGCCACGAATGGTCTCCCACAGGGAGGTGAGGGTATTTGACTCACACAAGAAACACAAACCCTCATTGCTTATTTGGACAATGAATGCAAGAGGGTCACAATGGGAGAAAGAGAAGAACTAGGCAGACCTATAGGAAGAAAATGATAAAAATGTGCCTGAAACATAAACCCAGAGTAGACTCTCTTTTGATAAGGACAGTTGGGTCACTGTGTCAGATGCCCCTGAGTGGTCATATAAGAAGCAAAGAAGTGTCCATTGGATTTAGCAACATGGAGATCACCAACGACCTTTTGAAAAGTAGTGTTGTAAAGGCTCATAGCAGCACTGTTCATAAGAGCCCAGAAGTGGAAACATCTGCATGTCCATCAACTAGTGAAGGAATAAACAAAAGATGTTATATCCATACAATGGGGGATATAATTTGTCCATCAAAAGGAATAAAGTGCTGATACAGGCTCCAACGTGGATGGACCTTGAAAATATTCAAGTGAAAGAAGCCAGTCATGGGACGCCTGGGTGGCTCAGGCGGTTAAGCATCTGCCTTCAGCTCAGGTCATGATCTCAGGGTCCTAGGATAGAGCCCCACATCAGGCTCCTTGCTCAGCAGGGAGCCTGCTTCTCCCTCTGCCTGCTGCTTTCCCCCTGCTTGTGCTCGCTTGCGCTCGCTCTCTCTCTCTCTCTCTCTCTCTCTCTCTGACAAACAAATAAATAAAATTTTTAAAAAGAAAGAAAGAAGCCAGTCACAAAAGACCACATTAATAGGAAACATCCAGAATAGGCAACTCCATAGAATGTAGATTGGTGGTTGCCAGGGCTAGAGGGAAGGGAAATGGGGAGTGACTGCGAACCAGTACAGGATTTCTTATTAGAGTGATAAAAATGTTCTGGAATTAGTGTTGGTGACTGTACAACTTTGTGAATATATTAAAATCTATTCATTGTGCACTTTCAAAGGATGAACTTTACAGTATGGGAATTATATCTCGATATTTAAAAAGCGCTGTTGGAATGGTGACGACAGATGTAGACTAGTATGTACCGTGGAGCAAGTAGGGAGTAAGTTAGCAGAGACTGTGCAGATGCTGAAAGCCTTCACAATTCCATCTTTCCCTCTCCCCCCCAAACCGTACCAGCTTTCCTCAGCTACTCTCTTTCCCCAGCCACTCCCAGCTCCCTCCCACACCCCTGCTTTTCTAGGGACTGGTACTTCTGCCTGGAATGCCTTGATTTCTTTCTTCTCTGGGAAATCTCCTCCTTAAGTCTTTTGAGACTCTTTTCGGCAGTCACCTCCTCTGGGAAGCCTCCCTGATGTCCTAGCTGAGATGGGCTTGCTTGCCTTCGTGCTTCCATCACTCTTGTGACACTGATTTGTAATTGTCTGTATTCATGGTTCATGGTTCTTCTGCTGCAAGAGGCCTGAGTCCAGAGAGTGGGTTTTGTCTTTCTGTTCGTTTTTGGAATTTGAGGTGTCTCACGTGGCGTCTCACACAGAGTATGTGCCCAGTACATTGGTACTGAACAAGTCAACAAGTAAGACATTGATGCTACCATCAAAGAGATTATATGATCTCCTTCCCTTTTTATTCCGTGTACCGAACATGTAAGAAGTGTTCAACAAATAGTCTTTGAGAACAAACACATCAGCACACATTTCTTTATAAGACTAAGTGTCACAGTAAAAACTAGAGAACAATGTGCCAAAGAAATAAGAGAGAAGACAAGTAGATTTTAATGGTGGGAGGTTCTGAGGATCCAGACAGGTTGTTTGGGGACATGTGGAGAAGGGAGGAAGGGTGTTTAGGCTGAGACAGTATGTTTTCCTAGACTGCAGTAAGTATTATGCAGTGATTAAGACCAAAGAATGTAGAAGCAGACAGCTTGGGTTTGAATCCTGTCCTCTCCTGACTAGGTGTGTGACGTGAGGCAAGTTACTTAATCTCTCTAATGCCTTAACTTTCATTATCTATAAAATGGGGATTGATTTTATATATATATATCTATATATATCTATATGTGTAGATATATATAGATATATATATGAGACCCATGGGGTTTTAGCAAATAAATGAGTTAATATACATGAAGTATTTAGAACCATGGAAAGAACGGAAGACTATGTAGTAAACAGGCTGTTTACTCAGAGCTGGCTGTGACAAGAGAGTCAGCCACCATCTTTCAGTTTGGTAGAGATTGAAAAGCAGGGGGAAAATGGAGAGGGGAGAGGAACTATGAGAGACTGTGGGCTCTGAGAAACAAACTGAGGGTTTTGGAGGGGAGGGGTAGGAGGTTGGGTGAGCCTGGTGGTGGGTATTAAGGAGGGCACGTTGTATTGCATGGAGCACTGGGTGTGGTGCATAAACAATGAATTCTGGAACACTGAAAAGAAATTAAAAAAAAAAAAGGCAGGGGTGTGGGGAAGCTTTATAATGAAAAAAAAAAAAAAAAAAAGGAAGATACCAGGTTTGTTCTGATTCAAGGGTGTTGGGAGCCAAAATAACTAGAAGAGGGGTATCCTATGTGACTGGCTAAGGGAGAATACTGGGAGTGGGCACAAAAATTAGGGCATCCTCCTCAAATAGGCAACTTGGAACCAGGCACGCCCAGAAACTGGGAGGGAGCAGTGCTCTCTCCCTGGATGTGTACATTGCAAAGAGATGGCTTCCGGGTCTTTGGGAAAGGTGGGTCCTGGGTATTAAAGACAAAGGGCGTATCTTCTATTCAAAAGAATTTATATGCACTTCAAAGAGCACCAAAAGGTCTTCCAATTACATTTTCTAAAGTGACAGCTCTTAGAAAAAGGAGAGGGAAATCTCTTCCTTTATTTTCCACAGGAAATGTTAAGCTCCTTGTTTTTATTTTTATTTTTATTTTTATTTTTATTTTTATTTTTATTTTTTTTATTAAATTTTTTATTTATTTTCAGCGTAACAGTATTCATTGTTTTTTCACCACACCCAGTGCTCCACGCAATCTCTGCCCTCCCTAATACCCACCACCTGGTTCCCCCAAACTCCCCCCCCACCCCCCCACCCCCCCACCCCTTCAAAACCCTCAGGTTGTTTTTCAGAGTCCACAGTCTCTCATGGTTCACCTCCCCTTCCAATTTCCCTCAACTCCCTTCTCCTCTCCATCTACCCTTGTCCTCTATGTTATTTGTTATGCTCCACAAATAAGTGAAACCATATGATACTTGACTCTCTGCTTGACTTATTTCACTCAACATAATCTCTTCCAGTCCCATCCATGTTGCTACAAAAATTGGGTATTCATCCTTTCTGATGGAGGCATAATACTCCATAGTGTATAAGCTCCTTGTTTTTAATTTGGTTTTGTCCTTACACATCCTAAAGGGAAAGTGAAAATTGACTTAGTCCCTACCCACCCAGCAGCCCCACAACTGCTGGTTTGGCCTGCAGCAGCAGGGGTATAACCCAGCTGCCTCTCTTTTCCCTCAAAGGAACCCATAACCACACAGAGGAAGCCAGACCAGTAGCCTTCTCCCAGGGTGGCAGCGAGCTGGATGAGTTGGGAGTCAAGGGGTGTCACAGAAAACCTCAGTCCACCACCTTCTGAGGTCATGCCATCTCCAAGTCTCAGTTTCCACATCTGTAAAAAAAAGTGGGTTGGACTAGGTGCCCCCAAGGCGCCTTTCCAGTACAGACACCCTCTGTTTCTAAGCTTCCCACCGCCCCCCTCTTGAAGCCAGCACTCAGGAGGTCACAGTCCTGTTCCAGGCACCAGCTGGCCAGCAGGGATTTGCTTATGGCCACTGCCACGTGCCCACACTTATTTTTAAAGCTACTTCTCTGTACACGCAGGCAGTGCAATTTAGACTTCGGGAACACAGAGCTCCCACTATGGAATGTGGCTGTGCTCATAGTCAGTGAAAAACAGCTCCAGGTAGGATTTGCAAATAACAGGTACCCTTGGGACAAAAGAAATGTATATTGGACAGGTAGGTCCTATATGAGATATATTGCACTATGCATGTTATACGTGTTATCCTACTAAAAGCAGCCTTTAAAGAAATCATTGCTTTAGAAGATAAAGATCAAGAAGTTTCTTGTACAGGCGAATCCCATCAATTGACAGTTAAATAGCCCACCTAAATCGCAAGAACATCAACAACTAAAATTAAAGGGGAGGTTTCTGTGCTTCCGGTTTCGTGTGAAAACCCCCCGTCAGTAGCTACTGTGGCTACACACTCATACACTAGGCGGTAAATGTTCAACAATGAATGAGGCAAATTCCTGGCATCCAGAAGTTCACAGCTTAACTGAGGAGGTGGTAGACACACATCATCTAAATAGTATGTGACAAACTCAGATTCTCTAGGAGCAGAGTGGGTACGTATTTTCATGTAAAGGTTATTTTAAGAAAGAGTAGGTAATACACATTTATAGGAAATTTAAAAGACACAAGAGTGTAGAAGGAAAGAAAAATCACCCACATGCACACCACCCAAATAAAACTTTTGTTAATGTTTGGGTTGTGCCCAATTTGGGTAGATTTTGGTTGATTTTACATAGTAGGGATCATTCTATATTAAAAATAGGGCCTTTTATATTTGGTTTGGTGTTCTAATGAGCACTCCCCTACGTTATGTTATCAATGTCGTATCAACTCTTATTAGTCTCAAAATAGAAACGCCCGTTTAATCATTGTGTTATTTCCTCAACATTTATTCATTTTAAAACATTAAAATGTGGAAAAGTTGAAAGAATAGGACAAGGATCAACCATTTATCCACCACCTAGATTCAACACTTGTTACTATTTTGCTGCACTGATTTTGTCTGTATATGTGAGTACATAGTCTCTCACTGCCCCCAACCCCACACACATACTTATCGGCTGAACCATTTAAGAGTAATCTGTAGACATTCCAACACTGTTCCCTGTTTTAAAAAAACAAAACAAAAACAAAAACTAAACCCCCAAAAAATGAGAAAAATTTGAAGATCTAATTGGCTTTATTAAATAATTTGTGAATAGGGCAGTATCCCATCTACCAAGTAAAGAGGAACTCCCCGAAGTTAAACAAAAGGAAGGTTTTTAAAAGCAAAGAGAGGGCATAAAGGAATTTATTAGCAAGAAATGCGTTATGGGCAAGGAACCCTCTTTAGAGGAACGAAAGGGTGTCTATCAGTAAATATCCAGGTTGAAATTCCATATTGGCTGACCAAAGGTTAAATTCCTGGGGCAGGGGTGGAGGGGTAGGTAGGAAGGAGATTGCATTTAGGGTAGGTTTTAAGTCTTGTTGACATGGGGCCTTAACCTAAGTAACTCCATCATGGGCCTGTGGTTTTCTTTTTAACCATTCCTGAATACTTCAGCGTGCCTCTCCTAAGAATATGAACATTCTTGTACATAACCATAATGCCACCATCACATATAAGAATTTAATTATGATCACCCAATCCGATATCCACACCATATTCATTTCTCCATCTACAAGAAGGATACCCTATTACTCTCAAGATGTATTTTCCAGCTGTTTCTTTTTTCAAAACAAGAGTTAGTCATAGTTCATGTGTTGCTTTTTGGTTATTTTGTCTTTTTGGTTCATTTTGTTTTAGAAAGGCCCTCCATCATTTCCTCCCCCAGCACAAGACCTATTTGATGAAACTGGCCTCACTTGTCCGGTTGTTTTCTCATGACATAGCTTATCTTACTCTCTAGACCCTGTATTTCTTGTGAACTAGAAGAAATTTAAGTGTAACAGCATTATCAGGATCAGGCTAAACATTTTTGGTAAGAATAGTTAAGACCTGATACTATTTATTTCCCATTGATTATGCCAGGAGGCACATGGCCTCAGATGGCCTCACTAGTGGTGACTGTGTTTACTCACGTGATCATGCTGGTGACCATGAGATCTTTTCATTGTAAAAGTACATTTTCCTCTTTACAATTGACAAGGAACCAGTGGGTGACACTTTGGCACTGTGGGAAATCCCTGCCCTGCCACCACCTTCCACCTAATGGTGATTGTAATTAAGTATTTCACTGGTGTTGCAAAATGATTTTTCTAATCCTTTCTTCCTTCTTTACCCATTCCTTCTTTCCTTCCATCCATCCATCTCTATCCATCTATCTTTCCATAACCTAGCTATCTATCCATCTACCCACCCATCTATATATCCCTATCATCTGTGTATCTAATTCTATCATTATTTTTTCATTTATTAGTAAGAATTCAGCTGTTAAGAAGAGCTTTCTCTCAACAAATGGAAATAAATTATAGTCACTGCTTCCTCAAAAAAAAAAAAAAAAAAGACAGGAAAAATGTTTAATTCTATCAATTCCCACACTGTAGAATCAAGAATTGGTACAAGAGGTATCTCCAGGGGTGGTAAATGGGATTTTTTTTTTTGTCTTGCATTTTCCCCAGTATCACTACGGACTTATGGATTTAAAAATATTTTTTCTAGCTCTCTTCACTGCAAGGACCTAGAAGTAAAATCACTAAGTAGCAAGAAGCATCTGGATCCTGGTTTCTAAATACCGATCTCTACTGAAAGAACCAGGCAGGCGTATTTGGCTGATTCCAGGTCAAGGACAGAAGATGAGCCTGGGACATATCATTGTGACAAACAGGACAATTTGAAGAGCTGACAGAATAATGACTGTGCTTTGCATATTATGCTTTTTCTGAGTTTTGAATTATTTCTTTAATTTATCTGCCTGGCTAAGTCTGGCATGCCATTTCCCACAAAGTGGGGATTGATAGAATTGAATATTTTTCCTGTCTTTTTTTTTTTTTTGAGGAGGCAGTGACTATAATTTATTTCCATTTGTTGAGTATGACCATATAAGGTAATACACATACTTATATGGGCATTATATGTATCCATGCATATATGTGTGTATATACATGTATGTGTACATGTGTGTGTCACTCTTCCTAAAAGACTTTGCCTGCACACATCCCCACCATTAATGTATGAGAATGCCTTATCTCATACCACTGAGAGTTGTTTTAATAAGCAACAATTATCACTGAAGAAGGCGCATCTGACCTAAAGGACCCACACCCCTCCCCAAGGCATCCACTCTCTGGGCTCAGTGAAGTTCAAAGCCCATAAATAACACACTCAGTGCAAGAAATCCAGTCTTTTCCGGACTGGTCATTTTTTTCCATCCACAGATGTCATTAGGTTAATAGATAGTCTCTCAAGTTGTCCATTTTTTTTTCTAGCTCAGATGTAAAATTATATTTGGAGGATATTATTAGCTTAAGACCTCTACTTGGTGCTTGATTGAGTATCAATAATAAAAATAAAACTGGGAACCCTCTGTGTGGAGAGATACAGAATGAGGAGTGGTATTTATCAGAATATGTCAGTAAACACTTTCCTCCTGGGGCCCGTGTGATATCAGAAAAAGACTCTGTAAGCACTTAAGCGGAGGCAAGGCCCTTCATGGTAATAACCCATGACTTCTATGCCTAGGGCAGAATTGATTTCATATGCTCTGCTTCCCTTTTCTTTGTATTTTTTTTTTCCCCCACTGTGGAAATATGGGTCTTCTCTGGGTGTTTTCTATTTGGGCAGATGTTTCCTATCAAATTATGTGTTTCCATCCATGAAATAGTGTTGAAGTTAGCAACTATAATCTCTTTAAGAGTTTGCTATTTACCAAGTGCTAGGTTGAGCACTGTACATATGTTATTTCAAATATCTGTCAAAACAAATCTGTGGGGTACATGCTATTAACCTCTCCAGGACAGCGAGACTGAAGCAGGTAACTCACCCAAAGCCACGCAGCTAGTAAGTGGTAGAGTCCAGTTTCAAATGCAGATCTGCCTACGCCAAATCTCATTCACTCAACTCTTACACCATGCTATGCTATGTGATCATAATCCTTAAACTACCCAAGGTCATCCGTTAGATGGAAGCGAAAAACATATAATGCCATGGCCATGGCAAGGATTATGAAGCTTCTCTTGAACATTTCAAAATAGGCACATTTCTTTGCTGTTAAATATGTAGTTTGCTTCTTTTCTTCCATAAAGAAGGGCCTCTTGGGCACAGTGAAAAACAGGGGATGGGGTTTGGTGTCATAGTATCTCAGCACAAAACCTGGTTTTGTAATGCAAGTTAGCAACCATCATCAAGCCTTAGCTTCCTCAGCTGTAAAAATGGAGTAAGGATGTCTACTTTACCTGTTGTCAGAAGGTTTACATGGAATGACGTATGTGTGGAGCACCTTGCTCCACCTTTCTACAGCCCTGTGACTGAGTTCATTACCAAGCAGTGGAAAACAAAGAGCCAGCTGTGATCCTCTTGCCCTGGTCCTAACTTACCCACTGTTGATTTTTGTCCTCTCTTCCAAACATCCTGGAGCCCAGCAACTGGTTAGCAACTAGTTAGGAACTAGTTAGCAGCTCTTAAGCTGACTCTCTTTCAAATGCAGATGATATGTATGAGGCTTCCAGCAGATAAATATACTGTTCAGTAGCACGTAAGTCACTTCTGGAAGACCTCTGGGAATTTTTGCATATTGCAAAGCCCTCTGCCATGGGTGGTAGGCTGGCCTCTTGGGTTTCTTCTAGCCCTCAAACTTTGCACGGTCTCCTGTCTTTCATGAAACCTAGAAGTAGAGCCAGAAGTTGCCCTAAAGCCTAACTGGCCATTTGACAGGTATGGAATCTGAGGTACAAGAAGACAAATGCCTTCAAGTGATAATTATGATGAGCATAAACCAATCATCTCATGTTAGAATTGGGAAGGTTCTCGCAAATCTTCTAGTCCAGCCATCTGGCAAATGCATGAGTAAGTAGGGCAGCCCGCTATCATGGAAAGAGCTTGAGTTTTGGCATCATGTGGACCTCAGTTCAAGTTCCAGTTGGTTGGCTTTTGCCTGTGTGACCTTGGGAAAATTATTTGACCTCCACTGCTTCATTTTTCCATCAGTAAAAAGACCTACTTTGCTTGTTGCTGTGATTTATTGATAGATAAATTAAAGGAATATAGGCAAAGTGGCATTCAATAGCTACAGATAGAGTAGTAGTACTATGACTCCACTGTTGATAGAGGTGGAGTGGAGTGGAGTGACTAGACTGGACAGAAGCTTTTTATTCCTTCTTTCCTGGTTTTCAGATATTCCCCAAATACCTATATATGCAAGCCATTACCTATAAGGCCAAGATTTGTCAATAGGAATGACAGACCATATATATCTGTGTTTTTAAGGAACATTTCTGCATCATTGGGCAAGTAATGTGTTCTGAGTCGGGCCAGGGTTGTAGCCTAAAGAATGGATGAGGCCCCCTACATTTGAACTCATGATTTCACTTGTAATATGCCCACTGCATTTCTTTACTAATTCAGACAACCATGCCACTGCCTCTCTTCTCCAATTCAACCCCACCCTAGATACACTACTCTTCTCTAATTTCTCCCATGATTACATTTTCATGGTTGCCAGCAACCATCCTGGCTGCTAAGCAGTCCTGGCTCTTGGGGGGTGAACAGGTAAGTTAACACAGGCCCATTGGTTCATCAGAAACTGTAATCTTTTTATTGAGGTAGAAAATAAGGTTATGCCCCATCCACATGTAATTCCAAAATGACAGTCATAGATCTAAAATATTTCCATGATGCTTTAGTCCCCCCGCAGTTCCATGTCCTTCCTATTACCTTGAACCTCAATCCACAAAACCAAAGAGAGAGAGTCTTCACTAAGAACTGGAGTTCCAAGAGATCAAGGATCCTATTTTTCTTAATCAGTAAGTCCTCAGTGTCTAGAACAGTACCTGGCATACAGAGGGTCCCTAAAAGTAGTGAACGACTGAACAAACAAGAAAGAGCGACCCTTACCTTTTGCAGCTGTCTTGGCTGAGGCTTTGATGACCCAAGACTTAGGTCAGTGCTAACAACGCATGGCCTTCTGAAGAAGCACACAATTTTCAAACCAGAGGGGCTGCTTCTTTTCAAAGGAGAAGGAAAGAGGAAGTTCAAGAAGAGAAGGGTAATTCTGAAACAATGTGTGCAGACAACAGAAATGATGAAGGGTAACAGAAAAGCCATTTGGCAAATGTAGGGCCCCACCCACCAATTGCCTCTGGAGAATCATTGGCAGAGAAGAAAGACTGTCCCCCATTAGAAAGGGTTCTGCCACTCAGGTAATTTGATCCCTTTCTAATTGCTATTGAGTTTCTGTATCAGTTATCAATTGAACCTTTACAAGTGAAGGAGCCCAGGCAACCAAGGGTATGTGTGTCTGTGTGTACAGGTGGGACCTCTCTTTTCACAGAACTCAACACCAACATCATTTCAGAGCTTTTACGGTTCATCATAAAAATGGTTTCTCCCAGAACCGAAAAGGTAACAATTTTTCTCAGAACAAAGCAGTGGGATAGTCAAAATACTTCCTGGCGTTTTCCCACACTGGACGCTGCTAGAAGGTTGCCATTGCTCCCAGGAGGTCTTTGTGACTAGAAATTGAAACTTTTGTCTTTGTGCAGGGCAAGGTTGAAGCTGAGTTCCACTTAGTGACAGCAGAGGAAGCGGAGAAAAATCCTGTCGGAAAAGCCCGGAAGGAGCCAGAGCCCCTGGCCAAGCCCAAGTGAGTGAAGAACATAGGAAAGGCCCTTTGTAGTCCCCAAAGCAGGGGATGGGGCATTCCTCTAGAGGGCCCCTCTGGGAGGACTGAGCCTGAAGGAGGCAGCCAATAGGTACCACCAATCCAGGTAGCTTTTTGTTGCTATAATTGAGAAATAGTCTAAAAACAATATAGACTGTTTGGAAAATGGAGAGGTTCCTTTTCTGTAATACTGCTTCATGAGCATTTCTAGAATAATTTCATATATTTTTTCTAGACTTCTTATATGAATATGAATTCCACATGAATTTTTTTCTACTTGTTTTTGGATCAAGCTTTCACAATTTTCTTAATGTTTCATTTATCCTGTGATACAGAGTTTTGCTTTGTTGCCATAGTGGTCAGAATTAGGATTTTTTAATGCCTGTGGAAAATTCCATAGACTTGGTGCCCATAATTGGCTTGATCATCACCCCATAATTGGATATTTAATTCACTTCTACCCTTTTCCTTCATTGTAGTGTGATGAAAATATTTCCCTTTTATAAGTTATTACTTTATTTTTTTAAGATTTTGTTTATTTCATTGAAAGAGAGAGAGTGAGAGAGAGAGAAAGCACAAGCGGGGAAAGGGTCAGAGGGAGAAGGAGAAGCAGACTTCCCTGCTGAGCAGGGAGCCTGACCTGTAGCTCAGTCCCAGGACCACAGGATCATGACCTGAGCCGAAGGTAGCTGCCCAACCAACTGAGCCACCCAGGTACCCCTATAAATTATTACTTTAGAATAAATTCCCAGGGCACCTGGGTGGCTCAGTTGGTTAAGCGAATGCCTTCGGCTCAGGTCATGATCCCTGAGTCCCAGGATTGAGTCCTGCATCAGGGTCCCTGCTGAACAGGGAGTCTGCTTCTCCCTCTGACCCTCTCCTCTCTCATGCTCTCTCTTACTCTGTCTTTTCTCTCTCTCTCAAATAAATAAATAAAATCTTTTAAAAAATAGTAAAATAAATTCCCAGAAGTAGAATTACTAGAAGGGTTACCCTAATGAATTTAATCCATGGTTACATATCAATTAAAAAGTAAATGTATGTGGTTATGAAATATGTATACAAATTACTCTTTCAAATTGTATTTATCCTATCCTTCCTGAAATCCCTAGTGTCTCAAGATGAGTGGTCCCTTCTCTGTAATTACTTTTCATCTATCACAATGCTAGAAACATAATGGATACTTACTTACTCATTAATTCATAAATATTTGTTGAGCTCCTACAATGTGTACTTACTTAAAAAAATACTTTGAAGAACACCAAAGAAATCTAAGACATAAGTTCTATTCTAAGAGCTTCCAATCTGTTTAGGGATAACACAGACTCATAAAATAGTTAACAGAGTATAGGAGACCAGTAGGTTAGTTCCAAAAACAGCTAAAGTCAAGTGGTAGATGAGATAGGAATTTGGAAGGAGGGGGATCTTTATGGACCAAGGTGGTCAAGGAGAGCCTCTTGGAAGAGGTGGGGCTGAGCTGATCGGGGTTGGATGGATGGAGGGCTGTCAGACCTCCTCCAGACCAAGCTTTAAAATGATGCAGGAATCATCACCCAGAATGTTGGATTGCTCCTGCTACAAGGCAACATGAGCTTCTCCCATTCCCAGGTATCTCCTTGTGGACCTCTAGAAAGTGGGAGTCAGAAATACTTTATGAGGTCTGGAGAATCCCATGTGTTGGCATCATGGCCCTCTCCTGATTTTTCTCTTGCTTCCCTCGCAGTCGCCCAGACACCTCCTTCTCCTGGTTTGTGAGCCCCTTCAAGTGCTTGTACCACCTCATCTGGAAGAACTACAAAAAGTACATTATCATCGGTTTCATTCTGATCATCCTCATCATCTTCCTGGTCCTCTTCATCTACACCTTGCCTGGAGCCATCAGCAATAAGATCGTCGGGGGCCCCTAGAGAATCATGGAGTATTGGGCACCTCCCATTCCACTAATCATCTCTTCTTCCTCATATCTAATATGTAAGAGCATGTGCTCTGTGCAGGCACTGAGCTGGGTGCTAGGAGGATGAACTCAAAGGGTCCAAGAACCACTCCTTCTATCTAAAGACAGATCAACTCTTTTTGGAGGAAATGGGAAAGGAGCCTCCCCTACCTGCTCCAACCCTGGCCACGACCTTCCAAACTCACAAGCCTGAAGCCATGTTTTTGCCCAAGAACAGCATGAAATGATGACTCCTTTGCCTCAGAGTAATCAATAGTGACCTCAAATTGACTTAGGTGAATATTTTCTTTATGTAATTGGTTTTGTTCTGAGAGGTCTAATTCTGGGTCTGAGACTTATTGGAAGCACTTTCTTTTAAATAAAATTTTTACAGCAAACAAACTGAAAGCATTTTTAGCAAATTACTAGACATTCAACCTGTCCCATATATCTTAACCTTGTTTAATTCTTACAGTTTATAGAACACATTCACTTATTCAGGCTCTGAAACTGGCTTGGAGAGGACTTTTTATCACCTAAAATACTTTGTTGTTGAAATTCCCATCTAGAGATGAGATGTTGCTGGTTTTCCATAGAAGTCAACACTTAAATAGAATATGTTCAATAGTAGAAATGAGTTCTGGAGAAATCCATTTGGATTTTCACTCTATGGCAATTTCCAAGTGGAAATTTTATAAATATGAAATATTATTTTGTGTATGTGTGTGTGGGGGGGTATCTCTATGATACCAGTAGGAATTCTCTTTGGCCAGATATATAAGCCCCAACAAATATGGTGTTTCCACACACCATGCTGTGAATGACCATCCTTGGCACTATTCAGCACTTAGTCTTACCACCATATGTAATAAGTACTATCATGACTCGCAAGCACACATTAATTTCAAAAACAGTCCCAGAAATAGTATCCTATGTACTTGTCAGCTGGGGTCAAGTTTCTTTTGAAAGAAAACCTTTGATTTTTCTACACCGTCTAGATCTGCCACCCCATCTAAAGCAGACAGTGGAAGTGAGCAGCTGGTGTTCTGAGTTAAAATAAGGAAACAAAGGAATTGAAGTGCTTGGCCTCATACACAAATAAATAGAGCAACCCTATCTTCTTTCAAGCATTTGATAGTATTGAGGAGGCTGGATTGGGGTTCCCCTCTCAACACCAGAAGCACCTGGGCTACTTTTTTCTTTAGATCATTTTCCACATATGTAACTCCTCTAAAATGAAGGATATTTACTTCCACATGGAAAGTCATTCTAGAATGTTCCTGGTTGATCGAAATAAGATTAAAGCATGCGCTGTGTAATCTTAGACTTAGTGTTGTTCATTGAATTCTGGCCCTAGGTGCTCACTGCCTAGTAACTATAATGCCCTATTTTCCTGAAGTGTTGAAAACAGAACATTTATGGCATTGGCAAGGTTTCCTGGTGGTATTCGTTACATAAACTGTGCTTATTCTTGCTGTAGAATAACACAGCCCCCAGGAGTGGTGGAGTCAAAAATACTTGATGGAATAGAATGCATACACTGAGTGCATTGTAAGCTTAAAAAAAAAAAAACAGCATATAAGTTAGAAAACTGTATGTACAGCATGATATAAAAAGAAAACATGTATACATGTGCAGATAAAGCCTAGGGGAATAGGCCGAATTGTGAATAGTGATTATCTTTAGATAACAGTATCTTTTTTCCCTTCTTGTTTTTCTATTTTTCCTGAAACTTCTAAAACAAATATGTTTATTTTAGAACTTCTAAAATAAATAAATATTATTTTTAAAGTAAAAATTCAATGAATAAATATAGATGTAAATGTGTTCATTTAAAAATATTTATTGAGTATCTCTTATGTGCTGGGGGGGGAGGGGGATGCAGCAGAGAAAAGACAAACCTGGCTCCTTCTCCATGGATATTACATTCTGGTATCTCCTCAAGGTCTGGTTTTATCTTCAAATTATGGGGCATCCAAGAAAAGCTCTGAGCAAGGGTGTGTTTCATGGATGAGTTTTAAGAGAAAGGACAACACACATCAGTGGTGTCATTCAGAAGGAAAAGAACACCACTACTTTAGGTTAGAATTAGAAATAAGGTATTACACTTTCTGCTAGATTTTGAACAGTAAAATGATGTTAGCTTTTGATGAAATAATGCACATTATTCAAATTCACCTAAAAAAAAAAGAAAGCTAAAAATTGAAAATCCTTCAAAGTTGAATAGAATTCATCAAGTTGGCTGTGAGGCCAAAAGATGTTCAAATGCTGAAAAGCCTTTAGCAGAAGTATTTGAAACACTTTCAGATCAGATGGCATCATAAGAAATGTGTGAGAAGAAGTGGCAAGCAAGGATAATTTTGGAATTAGCTATGTCTGCTGTTCTATACATAAGTTATCACTTATGGCCTGTCCTGCATGTAAAAAAATAAATAAAATAATGTTCTAGGTCTAACTTTGCAGCCCTGGCCCTAAAGATATGGCATTTTAAAAAATTTTAGAAATTAAAAAGCAAAAACACCCATTTCCCAACAAGTTGCCATGAGTCCCTACATAAATTAGTCCCTACTCATTTATGGTCTTAAAAAAGACAAAATTTATTCATTTGATAGATTAGAGTTTTTCTTTCAGCTTAAATCTGTTTCACAGCAGTTTTGTTTATTTATTTATTTATATATTTTTTCACAATATTTGAATCCTTTCCTCCAAACTAAGCAAAACAAAATCAGTACCAACACCACCACCACCACCAAACAACCCACAGGAGGATATCCAATTCTGTGTTTCCAGTAGTTGAAACATTTGGTACCTTCCTTGCTCTTTCCCTTAAAACACACATAAGTGGAAATTACATTACTGACTTCACAGCTGGGGCTAGTTGGTATTTACTCATTTAAAAGATAATTATTGAGCTCCATCCTCGTTCCTGGTACTGTGATCAACATTAGATACACAAAAGCACACAACCCTATAAAGTAAGTCCCTGCTCTAGTGAAGCATAGATTTTGGCGGAGAGAGGACAGTGATGAAATAATGACAGACATGGATAGCTACCGACTGAGGGACTGAACAGGGGCAAAGTATTGAGAATGGAAAGAGCTTCTCACGGAGGGTCCCCACTCGTGCGGCAGCCAGGAGGACCTCCTGGGGAAAGAATGGATGGAGGGAGAAGGAGAATAAGACAGAGAAGAAGTAGAGCACTCTACGCAGAGAAGATAGCATGTGCAAAGGCCCTGAGGGGGCAGGGAGTGAGGCACACGAAGGAGTCTGAAAGAATGTCTATGATAGTGAGAGACAGAAGGTGCTGAGGTGGAGCTGGAAAGTCATGTAAGGGTCACATCCTTTAGAGTTTGGGTCTTTGTTTTAGAAGTAATGGATGGCAAAGGATTTTTAAGCAGTGGAGAGGCATGATTAGATTTCTATTCCATGTGGAGAGCATCTTGGAAGTACTGTGGTCCTCCCTGCAAGACAGGATGGTTGTTTTCACACAGTAATGAAGGCAGAGAAAGGAAGTAGAGGGATCAGAGATTATCTATTTAACGTTCCAGGGTGGTCTACTGGGGAGTTTTGAGTCTAGTATTTACTCTGCTTCATATAAATTGTGTGACCGAAGGCAGATAACTTTCCATCTCTGATCTATATTTTCCTTGTCTGTCATATGATGGCATTGGTATATATGGTGATGAGAAGTCCACAGCATATTCTGGCATAAAATTGACCTGTTGGTGGTTCTGTTCTGTAGAGAATTTGAAGATATGGATTGACCTCAGAGCCAGATTGTGAGGGACTTTGAATGCCATGCTAAGAAGTTGAACTTTATGCAGCACAAAATGGGGTCCCCTGGGAGGGTTTGAGCAGAGAATGGGAAAGAACAGGCCTGTGTATTAGAGAAGTTACTCTGTCTATAACGCGTGATAGATCGATGAGGATGAGATCCAGGGTGGGGGAATGTTTTAGGAAGGAGTCGCCAAAACCCTGGAGGGAGATAAGAACCTGCACCAGAGCCAAGGCCATGGGGCTGGAGAGGAAGAGCCGATTCCAGTATGTTGGTGAGGTTGCCTCCCCGCTTGCCAAGGCACCTGCCAGTGAGGACAGGGAAGTCCAAATCCTAGCCACACCATTTCATTTTTTAAAAAATTATGTTCAGTTAGCCACTGTATAGTGCATAATTAGTTTTTGATGTAGTGTTCAGTGATTTACTAGTTAAGTATAACACCCAGTGCTCATCATAGCATGTGCCCTCCTCAATACCCATCATGCTGTTACCTCTCCTCCACCGCACTCCTCCCCTCTGCAACCCCAGATTATTTCTCGGGGTCCATAGTCTCTCCTGGTTTATCTCTCTCTCTGATTTCTCCCCCTTTGGATTTCTCTCCCTTTCCTTATTGTCCTTTGTGCTATTACTTATGTTCCACATATGAGTGAAACCAAATGACAATTGTCTTTTTCTCCTTGGCTTACTTCATTAACATAGTCCCCTCCAGTTCCATCCATGTGGATGCAAATGGTGGGTATTCATCCTTTCTGACGGCTGAGTAATATTCCCTTGTGTATATGTCCCACATCTTCTATCTGGGCAATTCGCTTAACCTCTGATACAAAGGAATTACTACCATTTGACAAGAACTGTGAAGATTGCAGGAAAGGTATGTAAAATGTTTCACACATGCTTGGCATGAAGCCAGTTCTCAAAGATTGACAGCTAGTGGTAAAAGCATCATTTCTACAGGTAGAATCAGCAGGACGTGGAGTCTAGTTGGATATGATAAATGAGGGAGGAGGATCAGACTTGTGCTGTAGAAATGTTCTGGCACATGCACTAAGACACTTTTCAGCCAGTAATACTGCTGATCATATTTGTTTCCCATTGCTACCGTAACCGATTACCACAAACCCTGTGGATTGAATTTATCTTACAGTTCTAGAGGTCAGAAGCCCACCATGGATCTCACTGAACAAAAGTCTAGGTATTGGCAGAGCTGCCTTCCCTCCTGGAGGCTCTAGGGGAGCATCTGTCTCCTTGCCTCCTCCAGCTTCTAGAGGCTGCCTGCATCCCTTGGCTTGTGGCTCCTCCCTCCGCCTTCAAAGCAGCAATGTTACCTCTCTCTGTGCCTTTCTTCCATAGTCACGCCCCCCCCCCCCGACTATAACTGGACAAGTTCTTTCTTTTAAGGATGCATGAGATTATGCTGGACTCACCCAGATAATCCAGGAAAATCTCCCCATCTTGAGGTCCTAAACCACATCCGCAAGGTGAAAGACCCTTTCACCTTGTAAAGTGACGTAGTCACAGGTCCTGGGGATGAGGGCGTGGACTTTGTTTTGGGCACGGGAGGCCTTATTTTGCCAGCCACATGAGTATCACACAGGCACTGTGATCCTGCCCAGTTTGGAAGCCCATTTAGCAGAGCTTTGAAAGCCACGGTCATTACTGTGCACGAAAGAAGGAGGTTCCACAAACACTTTTCTCTCTGGAATAAGATGTTCTCATTTGTTGTTCAGCCCCTCAAGTAACAAGTGTCTCAGGAGAAAGGAAGTACCGTGCTCAATCCTTCCCCAACTCATTAAAATCCTCTCAAGCACAGTGGATAAGGCGCATTCTGAGCTGGTAGGGGAAGGACTCCCAGTTCCTCCTCCACTTCTGCCCCCGGGAGTTTCCAGACCAGCCACTGAAGTTCAGCTTTCCTTTAAGGCAGCACTAGCTCCTCCCTAATCAAGACATAACATGCGTCTCTGCTCTCCCTCATTTAGAAAGGGCCATTTGAGAAAAGAGCACTCTATTTTTCTCTGACTCTTAGCAAGAGAAAGAAAATGGGCTTTGGAGACTGAGATAGTGGCACAAAGCGAGGGCACAGACAGTAGCTGTGTGACCTTGGCTGAGTTACTCAACAACTCTGAATCTCTCTGATGTATAAGATGAAGATGATGTCCATCTTGTAGGGTTGTGGGAGTGTGGGCATGCGGGGTGATGGCTGACGGCTCTCTACTGTGGATGGAGGGAGAGGAACATTTTCTAAGTGTCTAGTATTGTCTTCCATATCATGGTATCCAAATGAATGGTCACTTACTGAGTAACAAACCACTCATGTTTGCTGAGTGCTATTCTAGATTACAAAGTAATACATCTACTTCCTCCCTCGATCTCCCAAAGATCCCATTGCGGAGACCAGAAAACAGCTCTAGGGGCTTTCAAGATGACCGAGCTCCTTTGCAGCAGATCTAAACTCCAAGCCCTTCCCTCTCCCTCCTGCCCCTTCTGCTCTAAGTTCTCCTAGAGGGGCTGCCTAATGATTGACTTAAGGTGGGTGAGCCTGCCCCCCTCGATGATTTTTTTAGGGTTCATCCATGCCCCAGGGGTTCAACCACAACCCCCCACATATTTACACAAAATCGTGGATGCAGGTTGGAGTTCTTCTTCTGTTTACTTGAAGCACTGCATTTGATGATGGTAAGAGAACGGAAAGGCAGTTCTCGTTTATGCTACCCCAGATCTTTTTGATGTTCTTTTCTCATCTTGTCCTGTCTTGTGGTGGGAATCCCCACACGTCCTGTGGAGAAAACAAAGCATTTAACTGAGCTCTTTATAAGTCAGGCATAGGTCTTAGATTTGGAAGTTAGGGATGTGAGGAAACAGGGTACAAACTGTTTTTGTTTGGGGACCCAGAGAGAGGGTCCTGGGCTTCACATGGGACAGAAATAAACACGAGCCAGAGAAAGTGAAAGTAGAGTTTATTGAGTAGCATAAGGAACAGAAGATAGAGAGAAGGATGTCTGGGAGACTCGGAAAGGAAAGGAGAAAGAGTCTTGTCATCGCTTGGGGTTAGGGGTATATGTTGGAAAGGGATCAGGGAATGTGTTCCTTCAGGAATCCAGGATAAGGTCCAATCAAAGGCAAGGGACAGATGAGTAACAGCTATTGGGGATAGCTGCGGCTGGGTGGGCATGTCTCAGCGGGTAGGGTTTATAGGAAATCTTACCAAAGGGAGTTGACGCAGCTGACAGACCAGACCTTTTGCACCTTTTCTTTCTCCTTCATGGCTCCTGAACTGTGGATATGATGGCTGGAGCTCCATCAGTTACCCTGGGTCGTGAGGCAACCTTGACTATGGAAGCTGCCATAAATAATAGGGCATAAAGATAAAAGCAGCACAAATCCCTAATTGTGGAGTCACCAAACCAGTCCTACAGAGACCATCTCCAGACTTTTCCACATGAAAGCAAAACAAACCTCTATCTTTCCAAAGCCACAGTTATTTGGGAATGCTATGTATTGCTTTCATTGCTATATGCAGCTGAACCAAATCCTAACTGATACAGAGATGCTCTTCTGGACCTTACAAAACTGGCAACAGTTTATTCCACTACCTTATCTGAACTTCTTCACCTCCGGCGGTGAAGGGCCAAGCATCACTAGTCCCTTTGGAAAGACATATTATCTTCCTTCAAGTTGGAGCTGAAACCCAGGGAGAAATTCATACCTTGAGGCACCGCTGCATTTGAGCACCAAACCAACCAGTTAGAATCTCCAAGTGAAAGTACTCTCTTCTCCTTCCTGTACTTCTGTTAAATCTCACGTTTTTTTTAAAAAAAAAAGATTATTTTTAATTTTAGCAAAACATACATAACATAAAATTTCCCATTTAACCCTTGCTAAGTGTATAGTTGTATGTCAGTAAGTGTGTCCACGTTGTTCTACAAACATCAGCGTCCTCTATCTTCAGGACATTTTTCAACTAGCAAAACTAAAACTCTGCCCCATTCCCGACGGCTTCCCATGCCCCCTCCCCAGCCGCTGGCAATCACAGTTCTGCTTTCTGTCTCTATGAGTTTGACGACTCTAAGCACCGCATGTGGCTGAAATCAGACTGTGCTTGCCTCTTGTGGCTGCTTACTTCACTTAGTATAATGTCTACAAGGTTCATCGGTGTTGGGGTTTGTGTCAGGGTTTCCTTCCTCTGTAAGGCTGAATCCTAGTCCACTGTATGTGTGCACCACCTTTTGTTTATTCATTCATGGACTCCCAGATTGCTTTCACCTTTGAGCTACTGTAATTGCTGCTGTAAGTGAGTGTACAAATATCCCTTTGAGACCTCTTCAAGACCCTACTTCCAGTTCTGGGAGGGGGCGGGGATAGACCCAGTAGCAGAAGTGCTGGATCATACAGTAATGTTATGGTTGATTTTTTGAGGAATTACCGTACTGTTTTCCATAACGATGCGACCATTTTTTGTTCCCACCAGCTGTGCACAAAGACTCTACGATCTCCACATCCTCAATGGTACTTGTTACTTTGCTGGGTTTTTTCCTTCATAATAGCCATCCTAGTGGGTGTGAAGTGATATCTCATGGTTTGGATTTGCATTTCCTCAATGATTAGTGATTTGAGTGTCTTGCTGATGCATTCAGGCTAGGTCCGAGGACCCAGATTTGGGGGCCCAGAGAGAGGTCCTGGGCTTCACAAGGGACAGAAATAAACACAAGCCAGAGAAAGTGAAAGTAGAGTTTATTGAGTAGCATAAGGAACAGAAGATAGAGAGAAGGATGTCTGGGAGACTCGGAAAGGAAAGGAGAAAGAGTCTTGTCATCACTTGGGGTTGGGGTATATGTTGGAAAGGGATCAGGGAATGTGTTCCTTCAGGAATCCAGGATAAGGTCCAATCAAAGGCAAAGGACAGATGAGTAACAGGTGTGATTTTTAGAAATCACTGAAGTAGGGGGTGTTAACCAATGTTGGCCAAGGTTTGTTTGAAACTGATGACCTGGAACAGGTTTGGGACAGGCTCTTTGTAGATGTGATCAGGTGTCTGGGGGACTAGGAGAAAGTCAGAGAATGATTAACCCTCTTGCCTCCCCCTTGGAGTGGGAACATAGCTCCTTTGGTTTTTACTCCAGTGTAAAATATAGGATGTGAGTAAACGGGGCCTAGCTGAGAAACAGCACAGACAGAGCCTTTCTAAACTGGGGTCCCTCAGGCTTCACCGGCTTCACTTTCATATGCTTATTGATCATTTGTGTATCTTCTTTGGAGAAACGTCTGCTCATAACCTATGCTCGTTTTTTAAGCTGGGTTATTTGTTTCTTGTTGTTGTTGGGTTTTAGAAGTTCTGTATACATTCTAGGTACTAAGTCTTCATCAGATACATGATTGGCAAATACTTTCTCTCATTCTGCAGCTTACCTTTTCACTCTGTTGATGGTGTCCCTCGCTACACGTTTTTAACATTTTGATGGAGTCCAACTTGTCTTAATTTTTTAAAAAGATTTTCTGTATTATTTGAGAGAAAGAGCAGGAGCAGGGAGAGAGGGAGAAGCAGACTCCCCACTTAGGAAGGAAATGGATACAGGGCTCAATCCCAGGACCTTGTCATCATTGACCTAAACCGAAGGCAGATGCCCCTCCAACTTGCCACCCAGGTGCCCCCCCCCCACAACTTGCCTTGTTTTTCTTTTGTGGTCTACAGCTTCAGTGTCATATCCAAGAAATCACAATCGTATCCAGTGTCCTGAAGCTTTTCCTCTGCATTTTCTCCTAGCAGTTTTATAGTTGCAGCTCTTATATGTAGGGCTCTGGTACATGTGGAGTTAGTTTTTGTATATGGTGTTAATTAAGGAACCGGGATCGTTCTTTTGCGTGTGGATGTCCAGTTTCCCCAGCACCGTGTGTTGAAAGCTTCCTGGTGAATGTTTTCCCTTGCTTCATTCATACATACCACCCCTAGTCATGGCTCTTATTATAGCCAGTGAGCTAGATATTTTCATAATCTTCTTGAGTCCCTGTGATGACTCCAACAAGAGTCTACAGTCAGCACAGGCTAGAATATATTATAGGAACACACGCCCCCCAAAATCTCGGAGTTTTATCTGAATAGTTTCTCTCCCTTGCAGACTTGGCTTTGGGTCTGAGCGACTCTCCACATGTTGGCCCAGGATTCCATATGGGCTTTCCATAGCAACATTAATTCCACAGTTTCTGGATTAGGGAAAAATAGAGTAATGAGACTCCAACACTGACTAGTAAATGCTTTTTCCGCTTGGAAATAGCACAGGATACTTGCATTCATGGCTCACTGGCAAAAACAAGCCATGCGAACAAACCCAACTTCAAGAGAGCAGAGAACTACAACTCCCCGTGTGGTCAGAAGTTAGAGGAGAACCAGATATTGGTGAGTAATAGTAATGCTTTCTACCGACGGGTGTGATTACTCCCATTTCACAGATCAGAAATTGGGATGTCATAAGTAATTACCAAGCAGTTCTCTTTGGCTTTAAAACCATCTTCTCTTCCTGTTCCCAACACGATAGCTGTTACAATAGAATGTACTGGATATAGACTATTTTCTCCTTAGGGAATTATCCAATTTTTCTGCCTGCACCAGTCTTTGGGATGTTTATGATGATTTGAGGAGACTGCTTACTAACTGTAAGCCAACTGATTTTCAATAAAACAAGCTTCAGATTGTGGTGAATCATTTCTATGGCTTTCCTGAGCTCCTTCAGCAGAACTACTTACGGTTCCTAAGAGTCCCTCCATGGCTCTTAGGAGACACCCAGGAGCTCTTTTCTTCCTCTGGCATTCAGGAAGCTCGGCTGGATCAGTCAGGATCCACGCACATACAGGCAGCACTGGGGGCCACGAAATAGAAGTAAATTTGCATGGATGCCAATGTTCAGTGCACTGATGTCAGTTTTAAAAGTAAGCCTTAGGAGTACATGACCCTCACCCCCTCCACCCCTCCTCTCCTGCCACCACCAAGTTGTTCTCTGTAATTCTGAGGCTGCTTCTGTCTTTGTTCTTTTCTCTTCTGTTTTGTTTTTCAGATTCCGCATATATGTGAGATTGTATGGTATTTGTCTGAACTCATTTCACTTAGCATAATACCCTCTAGGTCCATCCCCATGGTTGTGAAATAGCTGAAGGGGATTAAGAGGTATACATTTCCAGTTAGAAAATAAATAACTCAGAGAAGTGAAAAGTACAGCATAGAGAGTATAGTTAATAATATTGTAATAACATTGTATGGCAACAGATAGTAACTATACTCAGTGTGGTAAACACTGAGTCATGTATAGAACTGTTAGATCACTATGTTGTACACATGAAGCTAATAGAAGTTGTATGTCAACTCTACTCCCCACCCCCCAAAAAAGCAAAAACAAAACAAAACAAAAAACCACCAAGAGTTATATGAAGCTCAGCTCCTTCCCATGGGGGAGGGGGGGGTCCTTTCTTTCTGCCAAGCCCCAATGTACTTTGTTCTTACCTCTCCCATGACCCAAAAGCATATTCTCTGGCTCTATAATCAATATGTCCTTGTCACCATGCCATTTTTATCCCTGCATGCTGAATTTCCTTAGGTCCTATCAGCTGATGGGTAGAAAGGGGATTACAGTCATAGTATTTACCCCAAAGTCACAACTCTCTTGATCCAATGTAATCTATAGGACCATGACCTCCTAAAAAGTCTTATTCCCTCACTTGGCTCCAGAATGTTTTAAGCAAAACCTTCAACCAGACCTAGGACGGTTCACCCACCATCATTTCACCTCCAGCTACAGGGGCAGGGACAGATAAGTGGGCAGAGACTAGGGGGTGGCCATGTGACAAATGTTGGCCAATGACAGACATTAAGCTGTCTCTTGGCTGGCATGTGTGGCACAGCTTTTTTTTTTTTCCTTTATCCTGTATCCTGGTTCCTTCTTGGAATGTAAATGTGATACTTGGAGGTACAGCAGCCATTTCTTCACATGAGGACTGAACCCAAGGTCAATGCTATGAAAATGCATCAGGAAGGCTTAGTGCCACCCTGCTCCCCTTCAGAACTTCCTGCTACACGGGAAAAAACAATCCCTAACCTGTTCAGTTTTCTGTAGCTTGCAGTCATAGCAATCTTAACTGATGTAACCTGGCGAGACACGTGTCTCTAAAACTACAGAGGATATTAAATTGCTTTTAAGGGAAAATGCACCCATTTGAGTCAAAATGGTAGAAGAAGGGCAGGGCAAGAGGCAGGCACTGGCCAGATCCAGGAGCAGAGTCAGCACAGAAGTCCACAAAAACAGAGACCGTGGTGGTCCCTGTCGAAGAGCAGTGTCTCCGCCCATCCCTGCCGCCAGTACCAGTCACATATCAGGAGAGGCCAGGGCAGCGGCAGGAGCAGAAAGAAAAGAACACTTCATAAAAATTCAGGAATTCAGTGACTTGGTCTTTCGGTAAATTGGCTTTTAGTGAATTAGCTTTCAGAGAATTGATTTTCAGCAAAGTGACTTAACGCTTGTGTTTTCAGCTGGAACCACTGACATTCCCAGGCTGTGGCTGGACAAGAGGCACGATGTACACCCTCCCCCACAACACCCCCGCTGACTGTGTGTTCCAGAAGGGCTTGGCCGAGAGCCGCTCTGTCCCACAGCCCTCCAGGGATCCCAGTCTGGCAGCTCTTTTCCCTCTGCCCTTCTCTGGAGTTTTCAGACATCAGCCCCTGGTGGGGCACAGAGGCAAACAACCTCCCTCGGAGGACTGGAGTTTTGATGCTGGTCAGGCTCTCGGTGTCTGCCCCTCCTCCTCCAGTGTTTGTTCTCTCAGGAGGATCCTAAGCTCTCTTAGGAAGAACCCTGTGCAGGTGTGAGCCATGACTTTCCAAACAAGCCACAGACTCAACCCCTCGACCCCTAGTTGAGTCTCGAGGTGAGCATACAAATCCCAAATTCCCCGGGCGTGTCTTGCATGTGACAGGACGTCAGTAGACACGTGGCCAATAAATGACTATAGTAATTACTGCCATCTATGGAGGGCCTACCGTGTGCCTTGCACTGAGCCAGATTCTTCATTTACATATACCCCAGTTCCCTGAGGCCTCCTTCTAGAAAAAACAGGAATAAAGGAAATAAAATTGACCTTCAAGAACTACACAAGGAGACAATCCCCTGGGGGAAACTGGCCAGTGTGAGAAGCAGGTGAGCCTCAGCTAAAGCTTAGAAACAGGTGGGATCTCTGGACTGAAACAAAATAAAGTCCATCTTTACCCAGGGCATGGTGGAATGTGGTCATGATCACCTGCTCTTGTTTTCATCAGCTCAGGATCCCTTGCTTTGGGGGGATCATCTCTTTCCCACCTGCAGTCCAGATGGTTTTAGGTGGAGAAGATAATTTTACCTCCTTTCCCTCAGACATGTATCCCAACTCAGCCCGTGAGTGTTCCCTCCAGCCCAAGGGCACATCGATTCAGTGAGTCACTTGGGGTTGTTCATGTGACCCAAGCCAAGTGAATAAGAGTCATTCCTGGGACCAGCACTGCCCCTCACTTTGTGTGTATGTGTGGGGGAGGAAATATATGGTAAGTGCCTGCCTGAGGATAAATAAACCCAGAAGAAAGCACCTCAGAAAGACGGAGAGAAAATCAAACTGGATCCAGCCATGCCTGAAGCACATACCTACCCCTGAGCTTCCTGGTTACTTTAGCCAATATATTTTGTGTTAAGCTAGATGGAGTTGGATGGATCTAACACCTGGTCTGAGTACCCAGAGGTACTCAGAGAGAAGACTTGTTCACTGACTTCACATACTCTGGTCCCACTGGCAAAGTCACTTCTATGCTTAACTTCTCCCAGGTTCCTCAGCTAGATAAATGCCGCTGCGATGGACTCATCTGCCAAAATCCTGAGAGCTGTCATTGATTCTACTCTTTCCCATACCCTCCCAAGTTCCACTGATCAGTGCCTGTCAGTGAGAGGTAGACCCCGAAAATATCCACATCCTTCTACTCTTCTCCAGTTCTTCTGCCACCATCATGCCTGCCCAACTGCTACATAAACCTCTCACCTGCTGTCCCCATGGCAGCCAAGGTGATCTTCTAAATGTGTAGACCAGGTCGTACTGCTGCCCTGCTTCCAGCGGTTCAGTTATTGCTCGCTGGCCTCAGGAGGAAGGTTCTGCTCTGCAGCCTGGCTCATGAGCTCTGTAGAGTCTGGCCCTGCAGCCTCAGTGAGCTTCTCCTGGTTCCTCGTGCCCCCGCTCATCTGCTCGGGCTTCCCCGCTTCCTTCCTGTTCCCTGACCTTGCCCATGGTCCTGCAGCCCCCATGCCTTTGCCCCTGCAAGTCTGTCCTCCTGGAATATTTGTCTCCTGGCTCCCCCATGCCTGGCTCGTTCTCATTTCTCTGGTCTCAGCTCCTGTGTCAGAGAAGTCAGCTTCTCTAGCGTCCTTGCTTTGGACTCAAGTCTCCCTCAAGGGAACGGCAGCTCCAGGAGGGTACATGTGACCCGACCCCCACAGTCTCTACGCCAGTGTCTGACACTGTAGGAGTCCGCTCTAGCTGCACGACAAATACCCCAGACCAGGCAGACTAAAAAACAGGAATTAATTTTCTCACAATTCTAGAGGCTGGACACCTGAAAGCATGATGTCGGCGGCTGGCAGGGCGGGTTTCTTCTAAGGCCTCTCTCCTTGGCTTGCAGATGGCCGTCTTCTCCCTGTGTCCTCCTGTGTTCTTCCCTCCTCGTCCCTCAGGGTCCGAATCTCCTCCCAAGCACACAGGTCACATTGGACGAGGGCTACCCTAATGGCCCCATTTTAATCTATTTACCTCTTGAAAGGCTTTATCTCCAAATACAATCTCACTCTCAGGTCCTGAGGCTTAGGACTTCAACATAAGGATTTTGGGGGGAAAACGATTCAGTCCACAGCAGGCGCAATGTCAGCCATCAGACATATTTATCATATTAGTGCTAAGTCTGCCTTCTCCGCTTTACTCTCCCTCCAGTGATCTGTTTGGCTTCCTGAGTGACTTGTTGATCTTGTTAACGTGAAAGTTCTAGTCCATGTGACAGAACTATTTTTCATTATAAACGACTATTTGCGAATTCTGGTGGTTTGCCTCGGTCCACCGTGCACTTTAATCACCATCGGACGGTCTCCAAGGCTTCTTTACGAACCCGGCACTGACGACTCCAGTCCCAGCCTTCCAAGCCAACACTCAGGTCCTGGGATGCAGTGGATGATGGTGGTGCCACTCGTGTGGTCTTCCCTGGCCCCACCCACCCCTTCCCAGATTCTTCCTGTTTTACAGATGATCAGAGAGGTTAGGTAAATGACACAAAGTCACCCAGCTAGTTAGCGGTGGTGGAATGCACATTTGCATCTGGTCTTCTCTGGCCGCAAAGCTCCTATGTTGTCATGGTTCTGCAGTTCTTGCTTCTGCAAATGAATGTGCAAAAAACAGGTGGCAAATGACCACCCAGTTCCCCCGGGGTCACTGATGGCATTCCTGACATTTTCTGAGTAGTAGTGATTTCCCTGGATTCTGACTCCTACCCTATACTTTGACCCTTCTTCCTCTTTCTAGTCTCCCCACATTGGGAAGGACTGCTTGGAAACCAAAACACTGGCTGCTTTGAAAACAAGAGAGCAAGGATGGCCACAGTGAGCAGCCTGACAGAATCAAGGAGCAGGTGGCATCACGGAAGGATCTGGTGGGGCTTCAACTCCAGTCGCCCTCCTCACATCTGGAGCCTGAGCCACGGGGGCCCCGGCCTTGGCAGCCTTATTTTGACACTTTCCTCAGGCCTAGATCTTGTCAGCCAGGGATTCCAGAAAAGAATGAGTTAAGAGCAAGCAAATGTCAGGAGTGTGTCCTCCATAGGGTCAAATCCTTCCAAAGCAGCTCTTCCCACTTCCCCAGGCCTCTGGCTCTACTGTTGGACCAGGCTTCTGTCTCCTCCCAAGTTTTGTCTCACTTGGCTGTTTTGCCTCATAAGCCCTGCAGGGACTGTTCCCTGTGCCTGTGCCCCTGAGGAGAGGCCAGGCAGCCCGGTGATGAAGAACAAGCCTGAGACTTTACATCAGAGAAATCTGATCCAGATTCAAGCACTTGCCTTCCTTGTGAATTATAAGTTGGGGACAATAGTCCCAATCTTGTAGGCCAGTTATGAAGACAAATGTGATAAGAAAGTCAAATTCTTGGCACAGTGAGTGTTCAATAAAAGAATATTAAAACCTAGACCTGTGGCTTGGGTCTCACATAATGATCTTCTGGATATCGATAGCTAATTTCAGGAGTTTACACCCACATGTCTTCTTCCCTCCCTCCCTCTCTCTCTCCCTTCCTTTCTTCCATCTTTCTTTCTTTCCTTCCTTCCTTCCTTCTTTTCTAAGAATATAAGACATACATAGACAAGGGTTTGAATTCCAGCTTAGCTGCCAATCAGCTATGTGACCTTGGACAAGTGACTTCACCTTTTAAAGATACAACTTCTTTTTCTGAAAAATAAAAGTAAAAGCTATTATTTAATGGGCCATATGCTTTCCTGGGGGGACACTGACACACTGTCATTGATCCTCCTAACCCAGCAAGGAAGGCATCTTCCCTGCTGTAGAGAGGAGACACTTAGGGCTGAGGTTACTCAGCTAGTGCAGAGCTCAGCCAGGATTCAACTCCTGAACTTCCAGGCTTCAAAAACTGCTGCTCTTTTGCCTGCGCCTCCCTCTTCCCCAGGAGGCTGACCATGCTGTCCCTCCCACGTGGCTCTGGTGTGAACACAGAGACAGGGGAGGTGAGACTGCTCTCTGCATTGCAGAAAGGCAGAGGAAATGTCGGTTGTTATTCCATCTCACCAGCTGGCTCCACATCTGCCCTCCCTTTGGGACCTCTCAACCCACAACATCTCCAGTGGGAGGAAATTGCCAGCAGACCTACTGCTCTGTCCCCCAACAGCTTCCTCCTCAAGACCTGGGGATGGTTGCCTTGGGAACCAAGCAATTTCCTTGCTGTCTGCCCTGAAGACAGGCACACTGAGAAAACTGCCTGAGATGGGCTTCTGTTGGATTATCTGGTGCTGGGGCTATTGGCTTGGGTGGTCTAGAACACCTGATGCTTGGGCAGAAACCAGGAGGTGTGAGGGTGGAGCAGGGGGGGTAGACTTGTGGAAATTTGGATAGGGACCAAAACTGAAGTCAGGAAGACCATCCCCCAGAACCCTGAATCTGAATCGCTCCCAGACAGAAAAGGAGAGGAGAGGACAGAATATGGGGAGACCACAAAGAGGAAGAAGGGTTGAAGTGTAGGGTAGGAGTCAGAACCCAGGGAAATCTCTACTACTCAGAAAATGTCAGTGTCAAGGCTCTGAGAGGAGGGTGGGAACCCTGGGTATAGGCAGAAGGAGCTGTCAAGATACTGACCCTACCCAGATGAGCAGATTCAACCCATCCTTGCCTTTTGTCTCACAACCTTGAGGGAAGGACCTTCAGGATAGGTCAGTTTTGCTCGTTGTTCATAGACTTTTTTTTTTAGAGAAATTTTATGTTCATAGTACAGTGGAGTGGGAAATAGAGTTCTCATGTACCCCTGACTCCAGACATGAACAGCCTCCCCTACTCTCAACACTCCCCATCACATTTATTACAACCAACGAACCTTAACTGACATATTATCACTCAGAGTCCATAGGGCACAGTAGGATTGGTTCTTGGTGTTGTACATTCTACAGATTTAGACAAATATATAGTGACCTGTCTCCATCATTACAGTATCATATGGAATAGCTTCCCTGCCCTGAAAACCCTCTGTGCTTCACTAGTCATCCCATAAAACCACTGTTTTCTTTTTCTTTTCTTTTTTACTGTCTCCATGATTTTGCCTTTTCCAGAATATCATATGACTGGAATAATATAGTAGGTTACCTTTCCAGCCTTTTCTTTCATTTAGTAATGTGTTTTTAAGGTTCCTCTATGTCTTTTCATGGCTTAATCGCTCATTTCCTTTTAGCACCAAATAATATTTCCTTATCTGGATGTTCCAAGCTTTGGCAATTACAAATAAAGCTCTATAAACATCTGTGTGTAGGGTTTTGTATGGACAGGAGAAAATATCAAGGAACACGACTGCTGAATCATGTGGTGAGGGTTTGTTTAGTTTTGTGAAAAACCGCCAGAAATGAGTCAACTTTGATGGTAAGAGTTGCCCAGACACGAAAGAGCTCCTCAAAAGATGGTGAGAAAGAGTAGGGTAAAGGAAGGATGGTGGAAATGGAGATGCAAAAGAAGGGCAGGTAGAAGGTGAAGACAATAAAGATTGACACACCTGCTTCACAGCTGCCAAGGCTGGGTCTAGTTGGAGACCTTATCTTTGCTTGACCTTGATTCAGCCTTCACTGAGCTAGAGCTGCCAACTCAAGTCACACCAGCCCGTAGGAAATTCACCAACTGGTTGTAAGAATCACAAATCATTAATCTAATTCACTGCCTTTCCAACTGGCTTCCTCTACGAAGAAAAATATTTCTCATATTTCCGATTTTGCGATGTTCACACTCAGGAATGCCACACATGGTAATACCATGAGCCAAATTATGCTAAAACCCATCCTAGCATCTACACACACACAAAAAAAACCCTGGACTTTTCCTTACTTTGAAGAGGTCTGTCTGTCAAAGCACTGGTGTGTTGGAGATTAGGACTCTAAATTACTCATTTGCCTTCCTTCTGGGCTATAATCAGTCGACAGTAGACACAAAGAGCTAAACAGGGACTAAATCAGTTTTATCAAAGGCAGCAATGTGTCCTTAACTTGCTTTCGGTCATGGTCACCATCCCTTGCCCCTCCCCTGCCTGCCTAGAAGGTCTATGGGCCGGCAGAGCAGATTAAACTTATTAACCAATCCACCACTTTGCTTTAGGTTCTGCTACGGAAGACAAAAAATGATGAGATCATGAGGCTCACTGTGCCTGGGCACAGATCCAACAAGAAACAAGAGCCCTGCCATGAATGAGCGCTGACTTGAACACATTAACCTTGCCCAACAAGGGCAATGGGCTGCGGAGTGTCAGCCTCTCACCAACTCTCCCATGGATGAGTCAGCACGCTTCCTTTCTGCTACTGGGGTGGGAGAGATAAATCTACCACCCCGGTTTGCCTGGTACTGAAGCATTGCCATGATGTGGGATTTTTTAATGCTAGAACCAAGAAGTCCCTGGCAAATGAGGACCAGCTGGTCCCCTTCTATCTTCCTCAAGCCTTAGCACATGTGTTGTCTCTAATGAGGGACAACAATGTGGAGAGAGGAAGAGGAGGGTTTCTCCCTACAGTGGCTCCAGCAGCACCTCTAGGCTGATGAGAACCAGCGTAATTAGTGGATTGGTATGGGAGTGGAGATGAAATTTGGGACATAACTACAACACCCCCTTACCAGCACTGCTCCCTGTGTGGTGAGATTACGGGTGATTTTTATGTTCTTACGCATTTCTATTCTTTCCAAAGTTTCTGCAGTAACCTTTAGTAGCATGGGAATCAGAAAAAAGAACTAAATTATAGTTAAGCAATAGGAATAAAAAGAGAGAGCCAGTAATTTAAATAATAAACCCACTTATATTTTAAAATAAATAAATAAATAAATAAACCCACTTATAAAATGTGATCTTTTGATCATTTTCTCCTGCACCCAGATGAGGTATGTTCTGAGAGGTAGTTACATTGATTAATTGGAGCAGAACAATGCGTAAGGAAAATGGGACACGTGTTCCAAATCTACCCTGGATGACCTTACATTTTCCAGTGGTGGTATCACAATTTTTAGGAAGTATCTGTTCCCCTACTCTTCCTTTCTCAATCATACTATAAGTATGGGATTCTTCCAAAACACGAACTATATTACCCTAATCCTCCCCAAATACCTGCTCTGAGTGGAAACTGTGATTCAACATTATGTTCTCTGTTTAAATACCATTTCCCACCTTTTGAGCACGCATGGCTGAAGATGCAAATTTGTTCTATTGTCTGTCTACCCGAGAGGAAAATCTGAAGAGATGAATTTTTGGTCTCAATTCAGCTACTTCCTGAAAGTATGGCCTTATGTGTCCCCAAGACTCAGGTTCTTCATCTAAAGAGTGTAGCTGGGAGGCACTTTCTCCCAAGCCTGAGTGCCCCTGGCGGGTTCCATCAAAATCGGTGAGCATGGAACCGTTCTACACACTGCACAATATTGTCCAAAGATTCACAACTACGTATCAAGGGATTGGCCTTTTTGCCTTAGGAACCAGGAAACATAGAAACCAATTCGAATGGAAAATAAAATCATTCAATCATTCATTCACTCATTTATCCTAACAGCATTTCCTAATCACCTCTGTGTTTAGAGCTGGAGACCCAAAAATGAATAAGGTCATCTCCAACCAGGGCTGGAGGCTGAAAAGAAAGTATTCAGTGTTGCTGCAGGCTCTGAGACCACCTTCCACCCGCCCCTTTTAGTTCTGGGCTCTGCAACCATAATGAGACCATAATGGGACCATAATGGGACCATAAGGAGACAAATCTCATTGGAAAGCAAAGCTTGCAACCACTCCTCCACAGGTGACTGATAGAAACTTGCATTTTTCTTTCCTTTTGTCCAAAGGGAAAAATAAACTCTTTAAAAATGGTGAAGTCCTTGGGTCAGGAGATTGGACTCAGACCTACAAAAAGCAGACAGTAAACACTTGAATTAGCAGAGAGAAAAGATTTTCCCTAAAGAGCTTCCATTGGGCATGCACCGGAGAGACTGAGAATAAACCCTTTGAAAAGCAGAACAGGTGTGTCTCAGCCCCTTCATGACAGTTTATTGCAAAGTCTGTTTCAAACTCTATCTTGGAGCGAGGAAGTAATTAAACACACAAAGGCAGACGTACTCTGACAGAAGAACGCCCACTCCCTGAGGACTGAGGCTGAGGGAAGACAAGGATGGCTTGTTTTCTCTGGAAGAGAATGCTTCACAGGTAGGCAACACTCCATGTAATATGGTGGCTGCTGGAAGCTACCCAGCTCTCTAAATGCCATGTCCCACTCTAACCTGCCTTATGGGTATCTGGAACTTCACCTCACTGTAACTGCTTCCTTTTAGGTTAAGATAGAGTCCCTGTTACACAACCCACACCAGGTGTTGGTAAACGTGGGCAAAATGAGGCCAGTCGAGTTCTAGGTATTTGCAGGAAGGAAAGGAGGTAGTTGTGAGTTGTTCAGAATGGAGACGCTTTCTCCAGGATGCCTGTAAAGAAAATGCTCAAGTCTGGAGGTTCTCAAACCTCAGTTTGCCTCAGAACCACCTGGAAGGCTTATTAAAACAGATTGTTCCCCATTCCCATGTATACTTGGCTAGATAAAGAATTCCGTGTTCAAAGGCACATACCCTTGACACTTTGAGGCTGACACTCTCTTGTCTGCTGGCATCTGATGTGGCTGAGATTTCTTTTATTTTAGTATGCAGTTCCATAATTTTACTTTTTTATTTTTATTAATTCTCTATGATTGTGACTATTTTTAAAGTTTTTTTTAAAATTATTTCTATGTCTTTTGAAACGAGGGCATTTTTTTCCCATGCTCAATCTATCCTCTTGAGTGGGAAGTCTGAGCACGTGTTCCCAATCCTTTCCAGTTCCAGGAGGCCAGCCCCAGAACATCTCCAAAAGCCCAGAGATCGATTTGTAAAACACACATCACTCGTTTTTAGAGAAACAGTTACCATTTCTGTTATCTCTCTATATTCAGGAAGCATAGTGTGTATATGGCTTGTCTAGATGCTTCCTTATTCCCTTGGCTCAATTTTATATTTAAAGAAGAAAATAAGGGGAAACAAAGCCACGTGTTCCGGTTCTGATCTGCGGTGAATAATAGCGTGCATTTCCCACTTCTCAACCCTTCTGCAGCATATGCACCCCAGGAAAATCAAATCCATAGCTTACCAGCTAGTCTGTTGTTCCATGGGAGCACGTTGTCAGTGTTATTCCCATCTGTATTCCTCGAATCTAGCACAGTGCCTGAATATAGGGCAACATTGCTGTTTATCAACTGAATAAATAATCAGAAAAAGTAAGCAGGATGCATGTGATTCAAGCTATATCTCGCTTGAGAAAACTGGGGGTCAGAGTCTCAGCCAGGCACCAGAGTTAGGACTAGAACCCAAATTCCTGACATTAATCCAATTCAACACACCCCAGGAGAAACAACACAACTTTGTTGATGATTTACTGATTAAACATTTCTCCAAAATGTGTCTTGTTCATCTATGTGCTCATATAAACCCATAAAATATACTCAGTGTTTGTTTGATTATGATGATGAAATGAATTAATGTGATTACATTAAGTATTCATTTGTTCCTTAATATTTTTGCACTTAGGGAACATCCTAGAATTGAAAACAGCATTAAGAACACTTTCTCCAGAAAAAAGCATACTTGTACACATGCACACAAACACATGAAATTTTGCATCAATTTCAAAGGGGCCCCGGAACTCTGAAAGTTGAGTTAGACCTAAAAAATCCCTTTCAAAATCTTGAAATATTAGGGCTTAGGAAGGGCTTACAGGTGATTGATTTCAATGGTTTCACTTCACAAACACAGAACTGAAGACTAGAGATAAGGAGTTACTGGTAGATTGACTTCAGAGCACCTGCCAGGAACGAGTGGGTGTCTGCTGAGTGGCAGTGCCCCTGGGAGTTAGCTGGGGAAGGATAGATACCACTTCTTCACCTTCCCAAGCTTCCTGGAGGCAAAAGTGACCTACCTCAAGCTTCACAGCTACTTAGGAGAATCCCTGAGACCAGAATTTCTATCCCATCGCCCTTTCCATGACCAGGGCTGCCCCACAAAGTCTGTTGTTGTGTTTTCCTCTTCATTTTCTTTTTCTAAAAAATATTACATTTATTTATTTATTTGCATATTTGTTTATTTGAGAGAGAGAAAGAGAGCTTGAGCGGGGTTGAGGGGAGGGGAAGAGGAAAGAGGGAGAAGGAGAGACAGAATCTCAAGCAGATGCCCCGCTGAGCGCAAGGCTCAATCCCAGGCCCCTGAGATCACGACCTGAGCCGAAATCAAGAGTCAGAGGCTCAACCAACTTGCCACTCAACTGAAAAAGAGGAGGAGGAGGAGGAAGGGGAGTAGATGGAAAAGCCATTCAGGAGGCCCTCCTCTTCCTTTTAATTGAGGTCTAATCGACATACCACAGTATATTAGTTTCAGGGGTTATAATAGAACGATCAGTATTTGTATCTATTGGAGGGTGATCCCCATGAAGTCTAGTTAACATCTGCCACCACACGTAGTTACAAAGTTCTTTTTTTATTTTTGTGACGAGAATTTTTAAGATGTGTTCTCTTAGCAACAGTAGAGTCCCTTCCAACCTCTCCCTCCACTCCCCGGCCAGCTGTTCTCCATCCTTCCCTCTGGGCTCTGTTCTCATTGACGGCTTTCTCGTATTACGTTCTTCTTCTTCTTCTTCTTTTTTTAATTATAAAGGAATAAAAATCTTAGCCCATAAAGTGATAAATAGTTAAGTTAGGATGATTAAAACCAAAAATTACTTGTGTATGTCCAGTGTGAGCTTCCCCAACCAAACTCTTTAAAAATCAACCAATTAATCGATTGATCATGAATGTCCCTCCTTCCGACACTGGGAAAACAACAACATAAATATAACAAGTGGATGGGACAAGATAAAAGGTGACATTTAAAACTGTGTCCTGAAATGTCATCAGAGGCTTGAGTAAATCTTTATTATGCTAAAATAAATTAAAATAAAAATAAATGAAAAAACAGTTAATGACATCTGTGGAGAGATATGGGCCCTGAGCAGAACTGAGTTCTGCTGTTGATACCACATTTTGATTAAACCAAATGAATTGACCCTTCTAGATAATAAAAATTGTTAACTGCTTCAAAAATTTAATTATATAATGACTGATGAAACATTCACCCACAGAATTGAAACAAAATCAGACAAATGACAACAACAACAAACTCTTTTCAGGGTTAACCCCTGCAAGGCCCCCCCAAAAATATGAAAAACAGGTATTTCTGAGTGTTTGGTCAGTGGTAGAACCCAGATCTCAGGGCAGGGTAGTAACTTACCAAATTATATAGAAGTAAGTCATACAGGTTAGATTTCCAGTTAAGGTACAATGTCTCTGAATTAGGTATACACACACACACACACACACACACACACACATATGATAAAAACACACTATTAAAAACACACTATTAAAAAGATATCTGCATTCTCATGTTTATTGCAACATTATTGGTAATAGCCAAGATATCAACACGACTTAAGTGTCCATCAACAGATGAATGGAGATATGTATATATACCACAGGATATTTTTTAACCATGAGGAAAAAGGAAATCTTGCACTTGGTGACAACAAGGATGGCCCTTGAGGGCTTTATGTTAGGAGAGCTTAGTCAGACAGAGAAAAAACATACTGTATAATATCACCTATGGGTGGAATATAAAAAAGACAAATTTGGAAAAAACCACCACAATAGTGGTTACCAGGGCTGGAAGGATGAGAGAATTAGGAAGATATTGTTTAAGGGTACAAATTTGCAACTATAAGTTGCAATAAGTCTTGGGAGACCTAATGCACAATAACAATAACCACATTATAATAACTGTAAAGTTGCTAAAAGACTAGAACTTAATTGCTCACATAAAAAAAGGGAATAATAATTATGCAATGTGATAGAAGTGTTAGTTAATGCTATGGTAGTAATCATAGTGCAAAGTATAAATGTATCAATCAAAGTGTTGTACACCTTAAATTTATATAATGTTATACATCAATTGCATCTCAATAAAAAACCGAGAGGGGTTTAAAGTAAATCATCCCAATTCCACCTGAAAAAGTAAAAAGAAATAAAAGTAATTAAACCCAATGTACAAGGAAGGAAAACCAAAGATCAGAAATCAATGAAATAGTTAACAACAAAGAAAACAAATGATAGAAAAGTTAACAAAGCCAAAAATAGTAAAGAAAAAAAAAAAACAGGGAAAACAAAGTTGCTAATATTAGGAATAAAAGAGGGGCTATAACTATATATCTTATGGATATTAGGAGGATAATAAGTCATTATCATAAACAACTTTGCCAGTAACTGTGGCAACTGGACAAATTCTTTGGGCAACACAACTGCCGGAAACTAACAAGCGAGGAATGACTCGAATACTATATTATTTTTAAAATTGAATTCCTAATAAAAAGAAACGTCTCCACAAAGTCAGAGGGGGTCACTGGTAAATTCCATCAAACATTTAAGTAAGAAACAACAGCAGAACGTGTCAACAGCTGCCTGGCCTTCACTGCTGGTGCTGCCATGTGGGTGAATCTCAGTCTCTGTTCCTTTCTTCCAAATTCCAAGTGCCAGGGAAGAAATTTAATTAGTTCAGCATGGGCCAGGTAGACCCCTCTAGAAAAACTGAATTGTCCATGGCCAGTAGGGGTGGAGAGGATGGGCACATACACAGTACTGACCAGGGCACAGGGACTGACTCTAAGGTCTGAGCACGCTCTTGGAGAAGAGGGGGTCGCCCCAGACAACCATCCCAGAGCACAGGCTGCACCCAGTGGAGCCTGGCCTGAGAAATAGCCAACTCCTGCAACTGGATGAACACAGTCTTGGAAAGAACAGCTAGTATCAAATCTCCCTCCATTCACAGGCTTGTCATCTGAAAACCAGTCCCAGTCACCATGACGTTTTAGGCACCACGAAAAAGATAGTGTTTATCTAGTAACACATGAGAAGGTCAACCGGTGAACAAACCCAGGGAGTACAACCCATAAGAGAGCCCACCAGGTTTTCCTAACTCGTCCCCAAGCTTACACAGTCCTAAAACAAGCAAACAATACCCTCCCCAAACCCTCCACCACCACCAAAACAAAACAAAACAAAACAAAAACCAAACCAAAAACAAACAAAAAAACCCCAAACCCCAAAAAAAACCCAAAACAAAAAACAATGATCCTTTGAGATCACTACAGCAGATTCTGTAGTATAATTCCCAATTTCCAGATGGAAAAGGTCACAGCTAGAAAAGGGCAAAGGAGTCTGACCCGTCTCGCTATAGGATCCCAGTATCTTATATCTCGTAGGATTCCTGACTGCATAGGTTTACTTCTTAAAAGATAATTTTAGGGGACTCCTGGGTGGCTCAGTGGGTTAAGCCTCTGTCTTCGGCTCAGGTCATGATCCCAGAGTCCTGGGATCGAGCCCTGCTTCAGGCTCTCTGCTCAGTGGGAGTCTGCTTCCCCCCGCCCCTCTCTCTGCCTGCCTCTCTGCCTACTTGTGATCTCTGTCAAATAAATAAATAAAACCTTTAAAAAAATAATTTTGGGTCCCCTGTGATTTTTGTTGGTCTAATCTGGGGGCCACCTGGAGGAAGGAATGCAGGGCGGCCTTTGACAGGGGGTGGGGGAGTGGGGAGGGCTCCTGCTTTTCCTGTGCCCTTGCAGATTCCCCAGATCTTCCTCCTTTGTCTGTCTCCCCATCTTGTTGAGATGTGTTGTGTCTACCAATGTTGAAATGAGAACAAAGATCATAAAGTAGAACTGCTATTCGGTCTGCAAAAGGTGACAGAAAAGGGCAAAAATGCATATTTAAAGAGGCTCATTTTTTCAAAAAAGCTGAGTGATTATTTCCTCTCAGAATAAAATTATGTAAAATCATTCTCTGCAAGGAGGGGGAAAGATGGCCTTTGGAAAATGAAGCTAAACTAATTTTAGTTCAATTTGCATTTCTAGTACATTAACAACTTCAATTTGGAGTGTGGAGGGAGGAGAGAGTCTGACCCAATTATGCATCTTAAGAGGGGGCAGGACAGACAAAGCTGTGCCTGCAAATGCTTACTTGGACCAGACAAGTATGCTCTAGTCACACAGCTTGCAGGGAGGTGACATTCCTCCCTCCTCTTTGCCCCTGGAGCCCACCAGCCTTGGACTTGAACGCCATGAAGACTCACAGGAACAGTAGGATGCGGTGGGCAGGGTGAGGGTGGGCTCCTTGCGTTGGGCAAGTCACAGCCTCTTTGCTTCTTGTTCTTTCCTGAGAAATGGGAACTATTCCTGGTTCCCCTGAGGATTCCAGGTAATCATGATGTAAATCACCTATGGAAGTAGGTTTTCAAGAAGAGTAGGAGGAGATCCTAGAAAATGCATACTGATCTCTGCCCCAGGTTCACAGAGCTCCTAAAACCCTTGTCATTTCCTAAGTGATCAGAGCACTAGAAAAACCTTTTGTCCTCATATTTGATCTTTGACTCAACTTCCTGATACAGGACTCCTGAAACCCTTGTCATGTGCTGGGTAATAGGAGTGTCTTTTGTTCTATGAGGAGACTCTAGATGGATTCCTGGATGGGACTGGTTGGCAGGAAGACAAAACCATGAGTAGAGGCTTGGAATTTTCAGCCCTGTCTTTCATTCTCTTGAGAAGAAAAGTAGGGCTGAAAATGGAAGTAATGATCAACCATACCTGCGTGATGAAGCCTCCATAAAAAATCCTGAAAGTATGGGGTTCAAAGAGCTTCCGTTGAGGAACACATCCACGTACTGAGAGGTGATGCACCCCAACTTCACAGGGACAAAAGCACCTGTACTCAGGACCCTCCCAGACCTCATCCTGTATATCTTTTTATCTGGCTGTTTACACAGAAGCTGTAGGTACTGGGGGACCTACTACTTGTGATTGGCATCTGAAGTGGGGTGGGAGGAGTCTTGTAGGCCTGAGCCCCTAACCTGTGGGGTCTGATGCTATTTCCAGGTAAATAGCATCTAAATTGAATTAAATTGTGGGACACCAAGTTGGCAGCATGGAGGATTGCTTGGTGTGGGGAAAAATGTCACATACTTGGTGACCAAAAGTGTCAGACGTTCAGTGTTCTGTTTGAGTAGTAAAGAAAAACTCACAGGAGGAAACAACTGTAGGTTTTCCCCTATTCGGGTAGGTCTGATTGTAGCTGAGCCCCACTCATCATCCCTATTATCCACCCATCCATCCATCCATCCATCCGTCCATCCATCCATCCATCCGTCCATCCATCCACACCCTCAATGGATAATGGTGAAACAGATGATGAGAATAGCCTCAGGTTCTGGAAGTTGATGGGTTCCTGGAAAGTCTTTCTTACTTCGAAGTTGTGTAAATCCAATGAAATGCAAAATGCACCTGGAACTCTTGCTATTTGTAGATAGATACATAAAGAAAACCATAAAGCCAAGACTTGGCTCTTCAAATCTCCAATTTATAGGTAAGTTTTCACATAGAATAATAGACCTTCAAAATGGAAAGGGACCCAGGGCTTTATGTCCTCCTGGGGGGTTGTAGATGCAGAGGAAAAAATATATCCGTTATGTGGTTTCACACAGACTGAAATGAAATAAATAAATATCCCTCACTTTTATTTTACACCTAGCTTTTAAAAAAAAAAGTTAATTCTTTTTTAATAGTGAACTTTGTCAAAGTGATTTAAAAGTATAGATAATATAAAAAATCAATTATTAGGAGAAACTTGTCCTTCTTGAAGATCTATTTCTTCCTTATTTTTAATATTTAGCATAATGTTTTTCCTCTCTGAGTATAGTAACCAAAGGTATGGTATATTTCAGATGGGAAAATCTGAATTTGTTTCCCAGCCCCACTATTTAACTTCTCCGGCCTTTATTTTCCTATTTCCTATCTACAAAATGGAGGACCTAATCCCATGTAGTTGGTGGTGCTACTGGTATAACTGGTGTGCTAAGCAAGCAACCCCGGGGGGCAGAGGTTGGGCAAGGCAGGGAGGGGGGGCTCTCCCCCGCCTGTGAGTGACAAATCCACAGGCCTACTCTGCTCACACTTAGTTGACAGTCTAATTCAGCAATGACACCGTCCAGTTCTTTTTGATGATCCGGAACCCTGAGTGTGACTTAGCTTTGCCTCTTCCCTTTCCAAGCTCAGGCCTCCTTCCATGAACGGTGAGGAGGGAGAGGCTGTCTTTCTGCCCTTAGCTGCTCTTTTGGATCTGCTAGCCAGGTTCCGAAGAAGGGAAGGTGGAATCAAGGTAAGAGAAGAAGATAGTTCTCCTCACTTACCACAGGACTTTGCTCTCCAGCCCTGGAGGTAAGACATTAGGGAAAATGTTCTGAAGGTCTGAGAGTCCCTCCAAGCCCTTGCTAGGTTTGAGGCTAGAAGGTGATACACCACTCTCTTCATGAATCTTCTCTCAATCTTTCATATTTTCAAAGCAGGTAAGGGAGTTGATAGACACAGAACAGGTTCTCCTTCATTCCCATTGCAAATCCTACATGTGGGGAGGGCTGTCTCACCCTGGCTCGTAACCAGAATACTGATATACCTTTGAAAACTGGGTCAAAAGAGTCTCCTTTTAACAACCTGTCATGTGAAGATAAGAAATAATATATCTCATGTGTTTGGCTTATAGTGGTGCTCAATACATTATTGACAAGGCAGAATCCTTATTAATAAATTGTTTCTTCCATCTGGTAGCTAAGAAGGGACTTTCTGGGAAAATCCCAACAGGTGCCTTCTTTTAAATGTATCAGAATGCTTTTCTAAAAATGCCCTGTAGTCAACCAATTTAGATTTCCCGAAGCCAAATTCTTGTTAATTATTCAACATTTTAATATATGCCACAAGTAAAACCACATGCTTTAGAATTAAAACCTCTGTTCAAAAACATCCTGGGGTTGGCACATCCAATGCTTGTTGGTAAAGTTCCAGAATCAGAATTAAAACAAAAGACTCCACTGTGGGTTTGATGTTCTTTTAAAAAAAAAAAGTCACATTCTCAGGCATGAAGGTATTTATTCTGCAGATCCCTTTGAAAGTCTAAAATACAGATTTAAATAATGGTTCAGAATTCTCACTTAAAATCTGCCTCCATCAGCTCTTTAGAAAATAGAAATTTAATTCTGGTTCTATCACCTCTGAGCTTGGCAGAGAACAAGCTGGACTATTTCCCAGGCAACCAAATCAATCAAAAACCATGAACCTTCCAGGAACACTGACACTTTAATTATCTAACCCCTTGTTTGTGCTTATACCACGTGTGCGTGGTATGTTTGTGTCCTGCCCTCTGCGAGCTGTGGGCATTGAGGTTCTCCTGCTGAGAAAGCTGGATGCTTTGTTTTTGTCCTGGCAACATCATGGAATGAAAACCCACTGTAATCTGGGTGACTCCCACAGAAAATAGCACCTCTTCCAAAGCTGGAGACAGCTTTGGTAGCCAGCGTGATGGAGATGCAAATGCCTTCTTCTCATCTGAGCAGGACCCTTTTGCATACTCACTGAGGACTTGGGTAATTCCTTTAGGTAATTTAGCTCCAAAACCCACCTTCCTTTGTCAGTTCAAGTGCAATTCCCTCCCCACCCCCCGCCCCGGTCTCCCCCAGCACTCAGTGCTTCTTATCTGACAGCAGCCTTCTTGCCCTCTGCCTGTTCTCATTGCTCTAGCCAGCACCTCCCCACTCTACCACCAACACTAGCTACTTACTAAACTCCCAAAGCCCTCATTCCCCCCTACCCCTAACCAACTGCCCATCACTGCAGGGTTTGAGCAGAGACTGGGTGACCACTTAAAGGGACTGTCACACAGAGAGGATGTTAAATAAAGAATTACGGAGAATTGTGCATTGAGTGATGAATGTCTACTCCATGAGGATCAAAGATGTGGATTAATTTGCCCCAATGCACATTGCCAGGACAAAGCCCTCAGACCCAGCTTTACTGTCTTGAGCAAATGTTCTTCAATTGGTGTCTCACCAGATCTGGGAGTGAAGATCGTCTCCTTCACATGGGTCATTTCTCCCTCAAGCAGTTTTTCTCGGGCTACCTGCCTCTGTCACTACTGTTCTCAAGAGGAATTTCTAGACTAGACTAGGTACCACCAAGTCCTTCCAGCAGAACCCACTCTGAAATAGACAAGCACGGAAGATATCTAGTAATGCTGGGGGAAGAAAGATAAGGAGGGTGCCAAAAAATTACGTGGGGACTGATCCTGCCCCAGGGGCTTCCAGAGAATGCACACTGGATTACTACTAGCAGCTACTCTTTCGTGCTGTGAAATGTAGAGGAGGGAGTGTTTCACTCTTACTTTTTGCAATTCCTTTATTTAATTTTTAAAAATTTAGCCTTACCCTAGACATTGCAATATGCATTTATAACTAAGTCCATCTTCAAATAACATAATACTGCTATTGATACCCTGTAACAAAATATTGCCAATGCCTTCTGCCAATCCCTCATGATAATACTTTTATCCATTTCACTTATCCATATGCTGTAGTCATCCAACACATTGTTGCTATTATTACATTAAGCAAGCAGTTATCACTAGCTCAATTAAGAAGTATAATAAAATTTTTTTTAAATATTTTTATTTATTTGTTTGACAGAGACCACAAGTAGACAGAGGCAGGCAGAGAGAGAGGAGGAAGCAGGCTCCCCACTGAGCAGAGAACCTGACGCGGGGCCGGATCCCAGGACCCCGAGATATGACCTGAGCTGAAGGCAGAGGCTTCAACCCACTGAGCCACCCAGGCGCCCCAAGAAGTATAATAAAATATTTTAATTTAACTTTAATTAATTCCTTCTCTGATGCTCTTCCTTTCTTCCTTTCTTTAAGTAGATCCAAATTTCTAAATAATTTCCTAAATATATTTCATAAATATTTCCTAAATAATTTTTCTTCTCCCTGAAGGATTTCTTTTATTATTTTTTACAGAGCCATTCTGCTGGTGATTAATTCCTCCAGTTTTTTGTTTGTTTGAGAAAGTCTATTTCTCTTTCACTCTTGAAGGATAATCTTGCTGGGTAAAGAATTCTAGGTTGGTAGGGTTTTTCTTTCAAGATTTTAGATATTTTGGTAATTTCTCTTTTTGCTTGCATGGTTTCTAATAAGAAGTCTGCTGTAATTTTTATCCTTGTCTCTTTAGAAGTAAGATGCGTCCTTCTCCTGGCTTGTTTCAAGAACTTCTCTTTCCAACACCAAAGAAATACAAACAATTATAAGAACATACTACGAGCAACTCTATGGCAACAAATTTGACAACCTGGAAGAAATGGATACATTTCTAGAGATGTATAAACTACCACAACTGAACCAGGAAGAAATAGATAACCTGAACAGACCCATAACCAGTAAGGAGATTGAAACAGTCATCAAAAATCTCCAAACAAACAAAAGTCCAGGACCAGACGGCTTCCCAGGGGAATTCTACCAAACATTTAAAGAAGAATTAATTCCTATTCTCCTGAAACTGTTCCAAAAAATAGAAATGGAAGGAAAACTTCCAAACTCATTCTATGAGGCCAGCATCACCTTGATCCCAAAACCAGACAAGGATCCCACCAAAAAAGAGAATTACAGACCAATATCCTTGATGAACACAGATGCAAAAATTCTCACCAAAATACTGGCCAATAGGATCCAACAGTACATTAAAAGGATTATTCACCACGACCAAGTGGGATTTATTCCAGGGCTGCAAGGTTGGTTCAACATCCGCAAATCCATCAATGTGATACAATACATTAATAAAAGAAAGAGTAAGAACCATATGATACTCTCAATAGATGCTGAAAAAGCGTTTGACAAAGTGCAGCATCCCTTCCTGATTAAAACTCTTCAAAGTGTAGGGATAGAAGGCACATATCTCAATATTATCAAAGCCATCTATGAAAAACCCACCGCAAATATCATTCTCAATGGAGAAAAACTGAAAGCTTTTCCGCTAAGGTCAGGAACACGGCAGGGATGTCCGTTATCACCACTGCTGTTCAATATAGTACTAGAAGTCCTAGCCTCAGCAATCAGACAACAAAAAGAAATTAAAGGCATCCAAATCGGCAAAGAAGAAGTCAAACTATCACTCTTTGCAGATGATATGATACTATATGTGGAAAACCCAAAAGGCTCCACTCCAAAACTGCTAGAACTTATACAGGAATTCAGTAAAGTGTCAGGATATAAAGTCAATGCACAGAAATCAGTCGCATTTCTTTACACTAACAACAAGACAGAAGAAAGAGAAATTGAGGAGTCAGTCCCATTTACAATCGTACCCAAAACCATAAGATACCTAGGAATAAATCTAACCAAAGAGGCAAAGAATCTATACTCAGAAAACTATAAAGTACTCATGAAAGAAATTGAGGAAGACACAAAGAAATGGAAAAATATTCCATGCTCATGGATTGGAAGAACAAATATTGTGAAAATGTCTATTCTACCTAAAGCAATCTACACATTTAATGCAATCCCTATCAAAATCCCATCCATTTTTTTTAAAGAAATAGAACAAATAATCCTAAAATTTATATGGAACCAGAAAAGACCTCGAATAGCCAAAGGAATATTGAAAAAGAAAGCCAAAGTCGGTGGTATCACAATTCCAGACTTCAAGCTCTATTACAAAGCTGTCATCATCAAGACAGTATGGTACTGGCACAAAAACAGACATATAGACCAATGGAACAGAATAGAGAGCCCAGAAATAGACCCTCAACTCTATGGTCAACTAATCTTCGACAAAGCAGGAAAGAATATCCAATGGAAAAAAGACAGCCTCTTCAACAAATGGTGCTGGGAAAATTGGACAGCCACATGCAGAAAAATGAAATTGGACTATTTCCTTACACCACACACGAAAATAGACTCAAAGTGGATGAAGGACCTCAATGTGTGAAAGGAATCTATCAAAATCCTTGAGGACAATGCAGGCAGCAATCTCTTTGACCTCCACCGCAGCAACTTCTTCCTAGGAACATCGCCAAAGGCAACAGAAGCAAGGGCAAAAATGAACTATTGGGATTTCATCAAGATCAAAAGCTTTTGCACAGCAAAGGAAACAGTTAACAAAACCAAAAGACAACTGACAGAATGGGAGAAGATATTTGCAAACGACATATCAGATAAAGGGCTCGTATCCAAAATCTATAAAGAGCTTATCAAACTCAATACCCAAAGAACAAATAATCCAGTCAAGAAATGGGCAGAGGACATGAACAGACATTTCTGCAAGGAAGACATCCAGATGGCCAACAGACACATGAAAAAATGCTCCACATCACTCGGCATCAGGGAAATACAAATCAAAACCACAATGAGATACCACCTCACACCAGTCAGAATGGCTAAAATTAACAAGTCAAGAAATGACAGATGCTGGCGAGGATGCGGAGAGAGGGGAACCCTCCTACACTGTTGGTGGGAATGCAAGCTGGTGCAACCACTCTGGAAAACAGTGTGGAGGTTCCTCAAAAAACTGAAAATAGAGCTACCCTATGACCCAGCAATTGCACTCCTGGGTATATATCCTAAAGATACAAACGTGGTGCTCCGAAGGGGCACGTGCACCCGAATGTTTATAGCAGCAATGTCCACAATAGCCAAACTGTGGAAAGCGCCTAGATGTCCATCAACAGATGAATGGATAAAGAAGATGTGGTATATATACACAATGGAATACTATGCAGCCATCAAAAGACATGAAATCTTGCCATTTGCGACGACGTGGATGGAACTAGAGGGTATCATGCTTAGCGAAATAAGTCAATCGGAGAAATATAACTATCATATGATCTCTTTGATATGAGGAAGTGGAGATGCAAGGTGGGGGGGTTTGGGGGGAGGTAGGAAAAGAAAAAATGAAAAGATGGGATTGGGAGGGAGACAAACCATAAAAGACTCAATCTCAAGAAACAGACTGAGGGTTGCGGGGGGGAAGGGGGACGGGAGAGGGTGGTGGGGAAATGGACATTGGGGAGGGTATGGGCTATGATGAGTGCTGTGAAATATGTAAACCAGACGATTCACAGACCTGTACCCCTGGGGATAAAAATACATTATATGTTTATTAAAATATAAAGTCACCATGAAAAAAAAAAAAAAAAAAGAACTTCTCTTTGTCTTTGGTTATTAGACATTTGAATATGATAGCATAAATACCATAGTTTTTTTAGTAATATTCTACCTGATGTTCCCTCAGCTTCCTGTATCTGTGTTGGGGCGTGTTATTAATTTGGAAAGTGTTTGTCTAGTGTTCAATTATTTCTTCCTTACATTATTTCTTCCCCTGATTTCCAATTATGTGTTACCTGGCATATCCAATTAGGTTATATCTTTTGATATCCCACAGTTCTTAGGTGTTCCATTCTGTGTTTTGTTTTGTTTTGTTTTCTTCCCTTCCTTCCATTATTTTTCTCTTTGCATTTCAGTTTGGGAAGTTTTTACTGACCTACCTTTGAATTCACTTATCTTTTTCTCAGCCATGTCTAGTTGGCTGATGAAGTCATCAGAATTGTATTCTTCATTACTATTACAGTTGTTTTTTACCTTATATTTCATTTGATTATTTCTTAGCATTTCTATCACTTTGCTTGCATTACCTATCTGTTCTTCTATGTTGTATACTTTTTGCTTTATAGCCTCTAACATATTAATCTTGGTTATGTTAAATCCTAGTTCTTTTAAATTGCTTCTCTGATAATTCCAACATCTGTAGCCCGTCTGAGTCTGGTTCTGATGCTTACTTTGCCTCTTTGGACTGTGTGTTTTTTTCTTGACTTTTGTCATGCCTGATAATTTTTTTTGTCAAAAGCTGGACATGATGTATTGAGTAAAGGAAGTAAAGGAAACAGGGTGTTAGCGTGATGTTTTATGTTAATCTGTCTAGGAATTGGCCTCTGTTTAATTTTTGCTGTAGCCATAGGTGGCAGAACCTTCAAACTCCTGTAGGGTCCCTGTGTTTGTCTTTAGGTTTCCCTAAAGACTCCTCCTTCAGTAGACTTCGCACCTTGCTGCTCTTTCCGCTGTACTTCACTGTCACTGTGCTGACATGGTAAGGATGTGATAAGATGTGGTAAATAGGGGAAGCATTCTAATCTTATTTTTTTTAAGGATTTTATTTATTTATTTGAGAGAGAATGAGTGAGAGAGAGCATGAGAGAGGAGAAGGTCAGAGGGAGAAGCAGACTCCCCAAGGAGCTGGGAGCCCAATGTGGGACTCAATCCTGGAAGTCCAGGATCATGACCTGAGCCAAAGGCATTCGCTCAATCAACTGAGCCACCTAGGCGCCCCTCTAATCTTATTTTTAAATTTCAGTCATTTAGTGAGCCCCTGTCCCTGGACTGTGACCTTCACAAGGGCTTCTTAGCCTTCCCCCATCCCCTCACCACCTTGAGTGACATAGGAAGGAGGCAACAAGCTGGGGTCTAATAAATGTCCTTCCCCCAAGTGGAATAAGGATCTGGTAAAATCTGTTCCCTTTCTGGATAGGCTTTTATTATGCAGAATACTCTGGCATATTTCCAAATGGTTACTTTTCTCCTTTCCCTGCCAGAGCCACAAGGAGATAATCTTGGATTTTTTCTGTGAGAAGCTGGTGAGGTTACTAGAGGTAAAACCCATGGAAATGGGATACTCCACCCAAACTCTGGGGCCACCAGGAGTTTCTCACTCTCAAACTACTCCATACTCAGCCTTCAGAAATTCATCAAAAATTGCCATTTAAGTGTTCCCAGTAGTTTCTAGCTGCAAGGGGTTTCCACTTCGGGTTAGCAGATCTTGGCTGTGACTCTGAATTCACCTGTCTCTCTACATTTCAGGGGAGCTGTTTGCTTTGTGACTTCAATTTTCTGGTGTGTCCAAGAAAAGTCATGAATTTCAGTTTGCTTAGCTTTTATCTTATTATAAGGATGATAATGATGACCTCCAAGTTTTTTACATGTTGGAGCTGAAGCTGGAAATCCATTATTCATTTTTAACAAAGAGTTTCATTGTTTTAATTAAAGAAAAATTTTTGAAAAATAAGACAGCTTTTTTAGGGGTCTGTCTTTGGCCTTTAGTTGTGTAACTATAGAGTACATTTCTTCTTTTTTTAGCAAGGAGTTATACCTGCAAACATTTTTAATCCTAATAGAAATTACCATTAGAACCATTGTCTCCCATAAGGAGTAATGATTATCCTCCTTGCTAAGCCCTGGGGACAGCCGAATCTTACTTTAGACAATTGCTTCCTGTATCCAGTTGGCAGCTTGTTTCCTGCACCCAAGCCAACATAAAGGCAAGAGATTCTAGAAATTCAAGAAATACCTCCCAATTTTCCTTCTCCATATAGATCCCAATTCCTGTAATGGGGGACATGGTGCTTCCTAATAGAAGAATAGCTATGATTTCCTTTCCAAAGACCCATGGAGGGGAGAGCTCAGTGACAAGTCTGTACTGAGGTATAAATGACTGATGGTGGATATCTTCCTGAAAGCAGTCTCTTCTAAGACAGAAGAAGAGCTATGTGAGCATGGAAGGCTATCAAGAGGGGTGATACATTCACCTGGGGGAGGGGAGAGGGAGAAAGCCATAGAGCCTTTCTCATCCCCCATCCTACTGCTAACCTAGAGGACTTCATTCCTCTCTCTCCCTGAACTAAACCTGACCAAGGCCAGCAAAACAGTACAGGACTGGACTGTAACAGTTGTGACACTTGGGGAACTGCTTTGATGCTTCTGAGTATGGGCATCCTGGTGGGGGCCCTGGCTGCCTCAGTACAACTGGATGAGTGTGGAAGTCTAAACATTTCACTTGTCCTTGCTGATGGGGGTGGGTCTGCAGTTTTCTTTGTGGTGTTTAGCCAGAATGGAGAACTTACTATCTTAAAGTTTTCTGTCTCACAAGTCTCCCCCTGCTCTGGTGACTAGAGAACAAAGGTCTTCCTTGGGCCTTTTGATGTCTGTGCCTAGTGATGTTTCCAGGTTGCTGGTTTCATCAGCTCAAGTCTGGGATGCATGAGGCAAACAGCAAAACCCCAGGGGACTCACTACCAAGTCATTCCTTGGGTCCTGTGGTCCCTAGCCAGTCTGCCTTCTCTCCACCTTTCAGAGTCTTTCTAGGCTTGTTTTATATACCATATCCAGAGGTTTTAATTGCATTTAGTGGGAGGAATAAGAAAAGTGGATCTATTCCATCTACCCAGAAGCAGAACTCTACCCTCTTTGTTTTGTTACCTGCTTTCAATGTAACATCTTTTTATGCAAATATATTTCATATTATCATTTGAATGGTGGTGCATTCCATGACACTGATATATATTGCTTATCTGTGGTTGGACCTTTAAGGTTTCTTCTCCCCCAAAACATTTCTTCTATTATGAATAACACCAAGTAGCTAAACTTTTTGTCATATTCTTAATTATTCCCTTTGGCTAAATTTCTGAGCACTGACACTGCTAACCTAAAGGGTATGTACATGTTAACTTCTACAAAGTGCAGCTGATGCTCTCTGGAGAGCAGAAAGATTGTAGCAAATTATGCAACTGTGTGTACTTTGTTTGAGTATGCAGCCCTGGCACTTGCAATATCACTGAGTATTATTTTTTTAATTATAATCCAGTAAATTAAAAATGGTATATCACATTTCAAAAATTACATTTATTTAGTTACCTGTGAGACTCAAGAGCAATACAGGTGTCTATTAGCACCTCATTGCTAGGCAATAAGAGGAGAGATGGGAAAACCTGAGATGGAAAACTTGAAGGGATCCCCCAGGTAGAGTCAGGTCATGTCAGTTTGTGGAACACCACTAGTGTAGCAGCCAGTCGGCAGGACCCAGAGACCAGGCCAGACTGAGAGGGGCAGAGGATAGGGAAGTAGGAGGCCAGCTCTCATCTGACACAACGACAGATTTCCTCTGTCATTCAAGGGGTCATTTAATTTCTCAGGAATTCTTGGGGCTGTTTCCTAAAAGAGCATCTGCCATCCATTGGAAATGGGTAGTTGTCATCACAGTGAATGGACTGAAAGCCCGATTTAATTGCTGTACTATAACTACTGGCCTTATAATATATAAATGAATGCAAGCACGCACACATGCACTCATGTGCGCACCTGCACACACACACACACACACACACACACAGAGCCCTGGCCTGTTTTAATCCTGGTCTTCTGATCCATGCTGCACTTAGTCACTATCAGACTATAATTAGCTTATGTTACAATCGGGCTGTAATGACAGTCATGTAGGACAAGTGCAAGATGATAGGGGTTGAGCCTGATAGAGAGAGAGAGAGCTTTCTTCACAGCAGTTCTCAGCAATGGCTTAGATTTCGCCACTGATCATCCTGCTGCTCGATAAGTGAATGTGGACATTAGTGATCTGCATTTGTTTGCAAGTTGTTTTTTTGTTTTGTTTTGTTTTTGTTTTTAATTTGAGAGAGACAGAGAGCAAGAGCTGAGGGAGGCAGGGAGAGGTAGGAGAGGGAGAGAGAGAATCCCAAGCAGACTCCTTGCCCAGCACAGAGCCTGACACGGGGCTCCATCCGACAACTCCGAGATCACGACCCAAGATGAGACCGAGAGTAGGCCACCCAACCAACGGCGCCACCCAAGCACCCCTGTTTGCAAGGCGTTTTTAACTGTAAGCCCTCAAAGGCAGAATTCTGCAGGTGCTCCACTGCCGGCATCTGAATTAATGACGACCTCATGTCATTGCTCCGACTCAATTTGCTGAACTGGAATACACGGAACTGCGTTTCATGAAGTTGACTTCTGCAGACTCCGGCATAACCCCTGTGCTGGTGATGGCCGGCATTCCGGCATGATGAGCGCCAGCACCGTAAACACACGCTTCTTCAGCTGTTTCACCGGGATCCATGAGATTTCGTCAAACAGGTCGTGTCTGCCGTGCTGAGTGCACAACATGAGGCTTCACACAAAGATGCGCTCACCCCTCGAATTCCTACCATAGGATTGGGCTCCCCACACAGACATTTTCATAAATTCGATTTTGTTCAATCCCCATCAGGAAAAGGAAAAAGTGCATTTTGATTCCTGATGGGAAAATAGTTCCATGTTGATGAAGTGTTAATGAAACAGAATATCCCAGGTACCATTCCAACTTTGATGCCTGGAATAATTATACACAGAGTAGCTTCTGGTAGCTTCTGGCTCAGCTTCAAACCATGTTGTTCCCTTACCACTCACAGGCGGCCAGTGCCAAGCACAGGAAAGTGTGTTCCTATAACGATACAAGCCCCAGCAAGGGAAGACGTTTTACGTTTTCCTACAATGATACAAGCCCTAGCCTGGGAAGACGTGTTCCTATAATGATACAAGCCCTTGTTCAGCTTCTCTGTGTCCCTGCAGCTGAGCTGGCATGGGGCCAGCTGACAGACTCCTGAAGGCATCAGGACCTGCTGTTCAAAGCCGGCACCTGGGTGTGCAGTGGAAGCTCATGCGTCCCGATTCCTCACACAACAAGGCCAACCATGGTCTGGCTGTTTCATCTGTGACTGGTGCGTCCTGAGGTGGCCCAGCCCTGGGACCCAGGGTACCCCTTCTGCAAGCAAGGGATCCAGTATGCTGAGGTATGCAAACCCCTTCCCCAACATCCTTCATCCTAGAAGCTACCAGAGAGCTTTGCGCTATGGGTTATCGATCACTGTCATTTCCAAAGCTGACCCTGGAACCCTGCCTGGCTCCTTGGACTGTATTTCGATGGTTAGAACCCGGATGCGGGGAAAATAGAGTCTTCATTGCAGGACACCTTCCCTCACCAGATGTTGGTGGTTTTACGGATACGGACAGTAAGTTCAGCGGAATCTGCCTCACTGTGGCACAGCTGGTGAATGTCAGGGGAGGGCACTAGGTATAGGCATTTGTCACTGTGGCTCCCCAACTCCCTTGTCAAACCCTTGGTAATTTTTCATGTCACGAGTTCTGCCATTCCCCGACTTCTCACCGTCCCACATTCCTTTGTAGCACACTGCACACATGGGACTCAGATCCCACCAACTGGCTGCGCACAAGCCTGGATCAGAAGTGCAGACGCTAAGGAGGCATCCTCGAGCTGGGGAAGGCTGTGTACAGGTGCTGCAGTCGTGGACATTCTGGGGTCTCATCCTGAGCGAGGGTGGCCGTGGTGTGGTGCTTTCACTGCGGCAACTCCCGTGGTGCTGATCCGGACTGTGTAGCTGCCAGGTTCTGGGACCCACCTAATACCTTTAGAGATTTTATTTATTTATTTGGAAGAGAAAAAGAGAGACCATGAGCAGGGGCAGAGGGAGAGGGAGAAGCAGACTCTCCACTGAGTGGGGAGCCCAATGCAGGACTTGATCCCAGGACCTGTGGGGTCCCAGGATCCCGGAATCAGGACCTGAGCCGAAGGCAGACGCTTGACCAACTGAGCCACCCAGGCACCCCAGCCACCTAATATCTTTAAATAAATTCTTTTCTTGCTTAAAACAGCAAGAGCTAATTTTGCTGTTTGCAACAGAAAACCTGACCAACAGTAATCGCAACCCAAGATTTCGGATTCCCAAAGTCAATGTTTTGGTTTTTTTTCCCCTTGGTCCACCATCCAGTATTCGCTTTAAACTCACACCTTATTCACCCTCTCCCTTTCTGCAGATATGTAACTGAAAGTAAAGAACCAAGGGCACCTGGGAAGAGAAGATTGGACCCTGCGACTGTCAGAATGGGCAGCGGTAGGTGGGTGACAGGAAAATGCAGGGCACTGCATCCCACAAGGGGGAAGCAGGAGAGGTGGAAAGCCAGACAGAATCAGGACGAGCATCAGACAAGAACACACATTTACAGAGCAATGACTGGATGCCAGGACACATTATAAACAACAGCAAAACCAAAACTAAGAGTCTAAGACAGGTATTCACAGCATTTCTTACCTCCCTCTTTCCAAGGAGGGTTCTCTGTTTGAGCTCTTCTGCTCCTACGTCCTTATGTGGGAACAGGTCTCATGAATAAGCCAAGAAATGCCTCAGAGTTATGCACAGAAGAAGGAAGAGGGACAGAAAGGGAGAGGAGGGGATTACAGGCTGGTAGTAGGCAATGGAAATGAGAGGCTGGCGAGAGAGGTACCATGACGAGGGAGACTCTGGGAAAGGTGACACTTTAGGAGGATTGGGGTGGATTTGCTGGCACTGCCTGGTGTAACACCCCTCTTTCTGCCCCCCCCCCTTCAAGAGCCTTCCGAAAGTCTCTCATTACTCTTCAAGAGTTTTAGTACACACCTATTATTCTTCTGGAAGCATCGCCATTCTGGGACCAGTCTTAAGAAGGAACAGATGCATTATCTCATTTGACTTCCATGATAAGCCTGTGAGATGAATGCTATTGTGATTTCATTTCTCAGCTTAAGAACCTGAGGATCAGAGAGGTTTTATGGCTTATCCAGAGCCACACAGCTAAGTGGTGAGACTGGGATTTGAATCCAGACCGAAAGGATTCCAAACCCCTTGCCCAGAGGAATGTGGAAGGGACCATACGTTGACCTCCTTCACATCACAATCTGCCCATTTGCATACTAGGGCTGGTCACATGGATTTGGGAATTCCTGAGCGGATGTAGGGGTCTGTCAATGACTTAGATCTGTAACTTAAAAAAAAAAAAAAATCTATGAAGGCCTACACAACAACTATTCCCACAGCCTGAGGACAGGAGCTCCAAATCTACAATCAAGACCTGGGTTAAGTTATTCAGAAAAATAAAATGTCATTAGACTGCAAACATAAAACAGGTATACAATAATACACCCTTGGTCTGCTACGATACAGCTCATTTCTGAAGACAATTCAGTTCATACGCCCTTTTTAAAAATTTAAATGCAATTACCTCATGGTTGTTTATATCCACGCAGACCCCAAAGTGATGACGCGGGAGGAAAGCCTCCGCTGTGTAATAATTTTAGTCTAACGTGCTAGTACCGGGCCTGGGAGAAACCTATTGCTCTGCACCATGTGAGAGTGTCACGGAGGCTTTCTTTTATCCTGGCCACACCCCTAGGAGGAGAATACTATTAGTCACAGCTTATAAATAATTCACGGAGACTGCGAACGGGTAAATGATCGGCTCCGTCTCTCAGTTTCCAGTTTTAATGAGGAGACCAGAGGTCCTGGCATACGGACAGCCCTAGTTTTTATCCGTTTTCTCAGGGTAATTAGTTAAAGCACACTGCTTCATTCTCATAATTTTCCCCTTTTAGATGACCATTCGTAGGGTCACCCTAGTCGTCAGTGGCAACACTGAGGTGAACCCAGGTCAGACTGATTCTATGGCTTGTGGTCACTGGGCTCTCCAGGCCTGCATAGGGTACATTTCCATGAAAAGATCCTTATCCGGTGAGTCTTACATGGGCCAAGAAGTCCATTTAACCAAGGTCCTCCAGGCAATTTCATTGCGGATGGTTGGAGGGCTGTGTTTTGCGAGAGGCTCTCCTGTTACCTCGTGTATTAGTTTGAGAGGGCTTCCAGAACCAGATACCACACACTGGTTGGCTTGAACAACAGAGGTTTGTTTTCTCACAGTTTCTGATGCTGGAAGCCCACGATCAAGGTGTTGGCAGGGTTGGTGTCCTCTGAGGCCTCTCTCCTTGGCTAGCGGATGGCCTTCTCACCGCATCCCCGTGTGGCCTCCTCTCTATGCACACGCATCCCTGGGGTCTCTCTGTGTCCAAATTTCCTCCTCTCGTGAGGAGGCCAGACTGACTGGATCAGGCCCATCCCAAAGGCCTCTTTTTAACTTCATGACTTCTTAAAGTTCCCCCATCTCCAAATACACTCACATTCTGAGGTTCCAGGAGTTAAGATTTCAAAGTACAAATCTAGGAGGGCACAACTCATCCACAACACCGTATTCAGTACAGAAATTGGTAACGGAGGAAAACTGTAACATCTCCTTTTCTGAGGGTCTTCGGAAGTAAAGCAGAGTCACACCTGTGAGAAACAGGAGTGAGTCAGGCACAAGGTAAGACCTTGTTCATTCCATCACTGGTTGGGAACAGCGTCGGAGGCTGTGAATGTTCTTTGGCCCACTAGTGTGAGTTCCAGAGGTGACTGGGAAGAGGTGCTTTTTTGGCTACGATCACCATCACCCCACCCTCCCCCGTCCCCAACTGGGGGAAACAGAGCAGCAAACTCAAAGACCTCTGCTGCTCGAAGGTGGGAATGGGTGGCGAGAATTGATGCAATTTGGATTAACCTGCACGGCGGACAATATTATCTTCGTGCCCCAACGACATCCCTGCTCTTCCTTCCTGACAGAGGTTACCAGGACCACAAAGGCAGGCGGCCTCTTGTGTAGTTGGAGCGTAGGCATATGACTGAACTCTGGTCAAGAGGAACCAAGGGAAAACGTGTTAGCTGGTTTCTGGGAAAAAATCCTCCCCCGATTGACAGAGAGTATTGAATAGACGTCCCATGCTGCCTGCCTAGGACATGAGTATCTGTAGATACAGTGCGTGGCGCTCGGGCTGCCATCCCTGACCTCAGGGAGAAGTGCCCTTAAGAGGCTGACCGGGAGCCCTCCCCTGTGAACCAACGCTGGAGCCTCCAGACTTACCAAGTAAAGCAGTGAATATTCTAGTTGCTGAGCATCTTTTTTATAGGATTTCTGTGACTTGTAAGCAAGTCATAGATATATACCTGATATAAGGAAAAGAAATCCAGACTTTATGTTTCAAAGTGTTAATGGTCATATGGGATGCCTGGGTCATAGTGTCTGCCTTCGGCTCAGGTCATGACCCCAAGGTCCTGGGACTGAGTCCTGCGTGGGGCTCCTTGCTCAGTGGGGAGTCTGCTTCTCCCTCTGCCCTTTCCCCTGCTTGTGGGCTCTCTCACTCTCTCTGACAAATAAATAAAATCTTAAATAAATAAATAAATGAATAAAGTGTTAATGCCTATATTGCATGTTTATTACAAAAACCATAAGCAAAGATTAAAAGGTGTACCCAAATCAATCTTAAAAGATAATACTCCATGTAATTATTATTAATAATCCAATTTATGTCCTAGTTTATATCTTTTTCAAGCATATACACTATATACATATATTTATTTTACAAAAAAGGCATCATTCTACTCCTAGTTTTGTAATGTTTTATGTCTGTGCCCAATATCATACGATGATGTTCTTTTCACATTTTTGATGGTGGCAAACCATTCTCTTGTGTGTATGTATCATAATTTAAATAATCCTATGTTGACATCATTTATAGGTTTTAGCCACTATAACTGCTTTTATAAATACCATGATAAACAACTTATGTATATGAATTTGCTCTTTTGTCTGAATACTTCCATAGGATAAATTCAGAAGGTACCACATGATGCCTTTAAGGAATTGGGTCTGAATTGCAAAATTGCCCTCCAGGAAGGCTGTAGCACTATCTTCTCCCACCAACAGTCCATAAGACACCCCATTTCTGCAAACCTTCCCAATGCTGGATGTTACTCTATTTTTTTTCTTTTTTCTTTTTTTAAGATTTTATTTATTTATTTGACAGAGATCACAAGTAGGCAGAGAGGCAGGCAGAGAGAGATAGGAGGAAGCAGGCTCCCCGCTGAGCAGAGAACCCGATGTGGGACTCAATCCCAGGACCCCGGGATCATGACCTGAGCCGAAAGCAGAGGCTTTAACCCACTGAGCCATCCAGGCGCCCCTGGATGTTACTCTTTGAAACATTGCCAATCCATAAATCAAAAAAGAAAACGTATCTGATTTTTTTGGTAGGCTTTTGATTACCAAATAAGGGCAGACATTTTGGCTGCTTGTTGAAAGCTTGGCTATCTCAGAGCACAGGAACTTTTCTTTCCTATTTTATTCAATGCAGGCTTGCAAGGCCCTGAGCGCCTGCCATGACAGCGAGCAGCCCTCACTCACTCTCCCCAGGGGGTTCCGGGACTCACTGTGTCTGGGGGAGTGAATTCTCCTTCTGGCCTGCTTGGTGACAGTGCATTACTCAAGCAATAGTATGGCCCCATCCCAGCTTCTTTTTGAAACACAACAACTTACCTTCAGTCGGTGAGTTTCAACCCTGACTGCACATCAGGATTATCCAGGCAGGATAATCCTGCTTTTTTTACTCTAATATAAATTTTATTTTCCTTCATGAGTAGGTAACATATGATTCCCACCAAAAATAATAATAATAATAATAATAATAATAATAATAAATCAGGGGCGCCTGGGTGGCTCAGTCGTTAAGTGTCTGCCTTTGGCTCAGGTCATGATCCCAGACTCCTGGGATCCAACCCCACATTGAGCCCCATGTCAGGCTCCCTGCTCTGCGGGGAGTCTGCTGCTCCCTCTCCCACTTGCCCTACTTGTGTTCCCTCTCTCGCTGTGTCTCTCTCTGTGTCAAGCAAATAAAATCTTTAAAAAAAATTCAAAGGGGAATTCAGTTAAAAATCTCCCTCCATAGCCCCAAACCACTCCATTATCTTCCTCGGATACAATGGATGTCACGACTTTTTTGTGGATACTTCCAGAGACGTGAGTAGATTTGAAGAAGCGCCCCTTCTGAGTCCCCATGCCAGGGTTTCGATATCAGAATTTCCAGGATAGAAAATCTGAAAACTTAAATTTTTATTTTTAAAGCTTGCAATGTTGTTGGGTGAGAGTCAGCATTTAAAATGACGACTTTGGGATGTCATTCGTTCATTCATTCAACACATATTTATCAAGCATGCTGACGCTATGCTCAGTGCCCGGGGACAGCAGTGAACCAAAGTCGTTACTCTCATGGAGTTTAGATAACAACATGGGGGAAAAACAGAAAATAAACTGTAATTATCAGAAAGTAAGACACTCCACGGTGAAAACTAGTCTCCCAATGGCTTGTATCTCAACTTAAACCTCCCTTTCCCCTTGGCGATTTTTCTTAGTCCCTCCACTGGAAGGCAGAGGGAAGATAAGAAGAAAAAGGAGCAAAACGTGTCAGGTAATTAGATGACTCCCAGAGCCCGAATTCTGGATGAGCTCGAAGCTTGTGCCCAAAGTCCTTCCGGTGTGATGTTCATTTCTCTTCACACCCACGGGGCATTGAATTCTTCATAAAGGCTTATTCTGAGAAATGTCAACTTGCTCATTACTCCAAAATAAAAAGTCTGATTCCTTCTTTTTATTTTTTCCCTGAAATCCACAAAAACCTATACTAAAGCAATGTGGGGTCCCCACACCGCCAGCTGGTGCTTCTTTCAGAGCTGGGGTAACAAGAAGTTACCAAAGAGAAAGGGAGCTGGGAGTCTCCTTGATGCAGACACTCACAATATTCACTTCAGTTTAAAAAAATACCCTTACTGACATGTGCCATGCCCTGTGGTAGGTACCGTCATCATCCTGTTTAAAATACGAGGAAGAAACCCATACTCAGAGAGGTTAAGTAACTTATCCAAGTCACCCTGAATTCAGATCAGAGCTTGGTGTAGCTCCCAAAGGGTTACCTCAAAATTTGAATGAGATGATCCAGGGGCACCTGGCTGGCTCAGTCAGAGAGCACGCCACTCGATTTTGGAATCATGTGTCCAAGACCCACAATGGGGTAGAGTTTACTTAAAAAAAAAAAAGCAAAATCTCATTCCAAATCTCTGTGCTCTGTACCATCCCACAGTACCTACACCCAAAAGGGAATAAATCTTAAAAAAAAAAAAAAAAGTTGAGTAAGATAATCCATATGTTATGTTTGACATAATGTCTGGTAAATGGTTAAGACTTAGTTCATTCTGTGGAAGGTACCTTCTTCTCCTTTGTCTTCTTTTTCTTCTTCCTCTTCTTCTACCCTCCTACATTTTCTTCCTCCTCTTCCTTCTTGTTAATGGACTAGACTCCAAGATGGCAGCTACGGACTCACGTCCATCTTTTCTTTTCTTTCCTTTTCTTTCCTTTTCTTTTCTTTTCTTTTCTTTCCTTCCTTTCCTTTCCTTTTCTTTCTTTCTTTCTTTCTTTCTCTTTCTTTCTTTCTTTCTTTCTCTCTCTCTCTCTCTCTTTCTTTCTTTCTTTTCCTTCCTTTCCTTTCCTTTCCTTTCTTTCTTTCTCTCTCTCTCTTTCTTTCTTTCTTTCTTTCTCTCTGCACCAAACTAATGAGAAGGAATGAGGTGGGAGGAGTGCAATCTCTTGGTGGGGGCTAGAATTCACCTGCCTGCCACAAGCTGGGGATTCGGAGGCCCCTCCTTGTACCCGGGGTCACGAAGTTCCTGATTCAGCCTGCATTGTTGGTGCCTCCAAAACCTGCCTTGTTTTCTCCAATATTTGACCATGAAGCATGGGAGCACTTCCTCCTCTTTGTGTTCCCCGTGCCGGGAATGGTGTCTGACTCACGGCACGTGCTATAAGTTGAATGAAGAAACGACTGGATGAACTGCTTGACTATCCAGCTTCTTCTCCAAGGCTGGACTCTACCCTCGTGTCTTTGGTCACTGTTCATTTTGCATTTTCCCCTGCCAGATGCTGTACTGGACGGTTTAGGTTTACTTTTGTCCTTAGTTCTCACTGGAGTAGGAAATACTAGCTCCAGTCTACACCTGTGGAACATGAGGCTCGTGGTATGTAAGTGGCGGTCACACTGTTCCAAAGCAGCGAGGGTAGCTCCGGTATTGCCCCTCTTCTGAACCCACCTGTCCCTTTGTTCTCCCAAATAGCATGAAACAAGCACAGACTGAGCACAGCTCGGGGGGTGGATTGGCGCACAGGGAGGTCGTGATCCACAGGACACTTGTCCTCATGGGGTTTATAGTCCAGTGGGAAACAGAGAGCAGTGAGCTGTTAAAACGCAGGGTCCTGAGTCCTGAGTGCAAGAAGAAACATGCAGGGCTGTGGGAGATAGGATGGACACCCAAGTCACTCCCAGAGGAGCTGACATCCAGGCAGAGCCCTGAAGGATGTGCATTACCCGGATGGGAAGAGGAAAGGGCATTCCCAACAGAGGGAAAAGTATATTCAACAGTATATGCAAAAGGCCAGGGAGAAAGTACAGGTGTCAGAACTTGCATGGGACTCATAGTGTGCTGGTGGGGGAGGGAAGTAAGCTACACAGACGCCAAATAATCAGGCCAGTTTGTGAAGGGCCCAGCAGACCAAGATATTTAAAGACTGGGGGCTCGAAGGTGTAGAGAAGCCCTGCTTAAAATGGGCGTGTGGTGATGTGATTTGATTTGCATTTTCAAAAGATCTCTCTGGATACTATGCAGACAAGGAGCCGGAGGGAAGCAGGGTGGGTGCTAGAGAGATCTAATGTACATGCACAGTGTGGGAGGTAGTGGACTGCATTAGTGTAACAGCAGAACAGCATGGAAAGAAGAATGGATGGATTTCAGAGACCTGTGCAAGCTCCAGCCAATGGGACTTAACCATTGAGTAGGATGCGGGTGGGTGGGTGGGGTGTTTGAGTGGGGCAGGGCTAGGGGTAAGGGCAGGAAGCCTGAATTCAGAAAGGGAGTACATGCCGTCAAACTAGTGCTGGGAAGGCCTTTTCTTCTGCTGGTTCCAGTACAGCACCCCCATCTGTGCCATGTAATCTCTGCTGTTTCTTTCTCCCTGGACCACTGATGCCTGCACCCCCTATGACATATCCCTCTCAGCAATCACAGTGCTATGTGCTAGTAATCAGTTGTGTATCTGCTTCCTCCAGCTGGGCTGTGGATTTCTCAAGGCAGGGACTGGGCCTGGGGAAGTACTGGTGCAGTAATCACTAACCGTGGTCTTCATTTAGTGAACCACTGGAATTAGAGTCCCCTGGGGCTTACCATTGAACAGGCAAATTCTGGGGCCCAATTCTAGGCTGCTTCCAGAATCAGAATCTCTGGGAGGAAGGACCCAGGAATCTGCCTTTTAACCAACTCCTTAAATGTATCCAATGTCCACCGAAGTTTGAGAGAACCTTGGACTCTAAAGTTGAGATCCAGTCAAGAGGGCAGTCTCTGAAATCAGAAGTCTGAGACCTAATTCAGGTCTTCATTGAAACTCGTGTTCTTTTCTCTACAGTGGGATACTCTGCTCACTCCTCAGGGATGAGTGAGATAGTGTCTATAAATGAAGGGTGTGACAAAGGCACCCACTGCATGAACACTGGTTGAATAAACTTGCAAAATTTGCATGCAACATGCAAGCATGTCAAAGTGTTGCTACTTCATCATGGCTGAATGCCCCTTTGACATTAACAGCAGTTACACGCTAATGTAGAAAAGCAGTGGAGCATTTGTTCTCGGGGACTGGGCCTGTTGAAATGAAATTGTGCTAAACTGATGACCACAAGGACATTTCCTTGTCCCCATATGAAGACTCATCTAAATCAAGTGGCAGTTTGTTCTCTTCCAGATGCTGCCTGAACTGAAGAGTACCTTCCACATTCTTTCTTATTCAATGCGTGTCTTCCCATTTGGCCTCTTTGAAAAACCATCACTCCATTTTTCCAGGAAGAAAATGATTGCTTCTTAGAGTCCTGTGTGCTATTTCTCAGGGTCAGCGAGCTTGGGAGTCAGTGGGAGGCGTGGGTTGGAAGGCCAGCTCCAGCCTTTACCAGCCAAGCAACCTGAGCTCTTCTGATCCTCAGTGATCCCCTCTATAAGGTGAGTATGAGAGCAGTTCCTACACGAGAGAGCTATTGTGAGGATTAATTCTTGCAAACCCCTTAGAACAGTGGTCATCCCTGAGTCAACATTTGGGTTGACCGTTCTCAAATGTTTCCAGAAGCAAATATTTGGTTGGCACCTGATCCTTTGCTGTTTAGTCTTATACACCTTCTAAGTCCACTCAGTGAGGTCTATCTCTCTCTCCTGGGTCCAGTGTTTCCTTGTTGGGTTGATAATTACACCTACCACAGAAAGAGAAGAGAAAATGTATCCCTTATCTGGTCAACAGAGAGTAGCTCTTCTTCTGACCTCTTCTGGAAGGATTTGTAGTTCTGTAAGCTCTGAGCCTAAAACTTATCTAAATCCTGCCTGACATAACTCCTGGGTCAACCTATTCAGGACCTCAACAGGAAACTTTTAAACATTAGAAACTGGACCTACTGACTGTGTGTAGTGGACACTGGCAGAATTAGAAGTCCCAACACTACTTCCCTCCAAACCTCTGCCTGTGCTTCAGGGCAGCTGCCTTTGTGGTCCAGGCGTTCTACAAAATGGCAGTGGCAAATGGCAGAAGGCACTTTGGTCCCCCTGCTGGACTAGTGCAGGACTGTGCTGAGTGTCTCCGATTAAAACCAGAGCATCCTGGGTGTCTGAAGTTCTCAGCACAGTGACAGTATGTCATAATGACTATATGCCAAGAGTACGCTCTGCCTCTTCTCCTGGGCTTGTCTCTTTAGAAGCATTTACAGAGCTTTGAAAAATCCTAATGTCAGGCCACTCTTCAAACCAATTACTTTAAACTTGCAGGAGTAGGACCCAGGTGCCAGTATTATGACTATACTTTTCAAACTTTAAAGTGCATTTGAATTTTCTGGGAAACTCATTAAAATGTGGATTTGGATTCACCAGGTTTTGGGGTAAAGCCTGAGATTCTACTTTGCTAACAAACTTCCCAGTCATACCTACACATCTGGTCTAAAGACCAGAATTTGGGTAGCAAAGTCTTAGGCTGTTCCTCCTCCCATCCCTCCTATCCATCAAAATCAGTGCCTGATCCTCATCGGTCTCCTTACCTCAAGGCTGTAACGTCGGAAATACAGGCCTTCTTCCAGGTAGTTTACTTACTTCTGGAAGCTGGTCTGAGGAAAGGAAACTAATTAGTATTGATTCACCTACATTATCTTGTTTAAGGTGAAGATGCTTAGAAAAATGGGAATTTAAAACATTCTTGCAGTCAGGTCTTTCTGACCAGTACAATGTGGTCATCTTCACTCTTCCTGCCCTGGGACTTTCAGTTTTGAACAGGCTCACATGGTTTCTCTTTCCCTCCAATGCTCTTTCCCTCCAGTTTAGAAATATTCTTTAAGGATATGCACACATGGAGTTAGGCAGATGGTGCAGCTGTTCACTCAGAGCTGATTGGCTCTATTCTGGCTCTACCACTAGTGGCTGTGTGACCTTGGACAACCTGTTTAGCCACTCTGTGTCTTAGCTCTCCCACCTGTAAGCTGGGAATTATAATACATAAAATTGGTAACAGCCAGTCTTGCTTTAACAGAGATCACGTGGGGCCTCACGGAGGAGACAGACTTGTAAGAGAGGATTTGTGATAACTTGCAGAAAGTGCTCAAAAAAAAAAAAAATGAACGAGGAAAGAGAGGAAAGCTCTGGCTGGGGACATCAGGGAAGGCTTCTAAGAGGAGGTGGCATTTCAGTTCAGAAATGAATCAGGCAAATTAATGAATTAATGAATTCACTGGCCACACTGTGTTGAGTGCTAAAGACAAGAGAGTGTACTGGATAATTTCCATTTTCTCCTGCAGATCCCCTGGCCACCTTCTCCCACCTGCTTTGTGCCCCAGGAGGCAGACCAACATGGACCATATCACCAGGCTGCTTTGCCCTGGTTGGGTTTGGCCAGTGAGAAGCACCAACAGGAGATCAGCAGGCGGAAGAAGAACGAGGTCAGGTATTTATCTGCTAGAGCATGGCTGTTTTCATCAGTTCTGGCTTCTGTAACAAAGTGCCATAGACTGGGGGGGGGGGCACTTATAAATGGTAGAAACGTATTTCTTGCAGCTCTGGAGGCTGGAAGTCTGAGAGCAGGGTGCCACCAAGATCGGCTTCTGGGGCGCCTGGGTGGCTCAGTGCGTTGGGCCTCTGCCTTCGGCTCAGGTCGTGATCCCGGGGTCCTGGGATCGAGCCCCGCATTGGGCTCTCTGCTCAGCAGGGAGCCTGCTTCCTCCCTCTCTCTCTGCCTGCCTCTCTGCCTGCTTGTGATCTCTGTCTGTCAAATAAATAAATAAAATTAAAAAAAAAAAAAAAGATCGGCTTCTGGTGAGGGCCCCCTCCTGGTTGCAAGTTGCTCGGTGGAAATAAAGAATGGAAGTGAGCTCTCTCCTGACTCTTATGAGGACACTAACCGCATCGTGAGGTCCCACCCTCATGACTTCATCTATCCCTAATCACCTCCCAAAGGCCCACCTCCTGACACCACCCCATTAGGGGTCAGAATTTTAATATACGAGTTTTGGGGAGTACACAAACATCAACACTTGCAATGTCCTTATAGGGTTGCCTCTGATTGATTTCATCCCTCCACCAAAGGCATGGCTCCTGCCAGGTGGCCCCCTCCACTGGCTATCCTTTTGAGTTCCAGAAACTTTGCTTGTCCTTTCAGGCCCAATTGGGTAGAAAGTCTTCCCAATATTACCAGCCCAAGGCACATCACTATTCCTTGCTGGCTCCCCTAAATCCTGCGCATGCCTTGCAAATAGTCCCTTTATTAAACTCACCTCAAGCCATTTGATTTGATTTGAGTGCCAGAACACTGATCAATACACAGGATAAACAAGAAAGACTTGGTCCCTTCTTTCAGGGAGCTTATGTATGTTGAAGAAGATAGGGCACATTTTGGGTAGGAGCAGCACATCTTAGCACAGATTAAAGGTCCCGGGGGTTTTGAGAATGGTCGGGCCTTCTCTTCAGTGTGAACAGAGCACAGTGTGCGGGAATGAGAGCAGCAGCAGAAGAGACAGAGAAGGGTTCTCAACAGGGCACTCACTCAGCACCCACTTTGCAAGAAGCACAAAGCTATATGCTGGGTGAACACCAAGATAAACAAGGCCTGGTCCCTGTCCACAAAGAGTGACTATAGAAGTAACAGACGCTCTTGATAAAATAAGAATTCCCTCAGTTTGAATAAGGAAGAAAACCATTACTCATTTATTCAATAATGCATATGTATTGAACATCAGCTACCAGGCATAGACCCCGCAACCTGTCAGAGATCAGATCTGTTGGAATGAAACACTGGACTTGGAAGCTTTGGTGATGGAAAACCAGGGCAGGAATAAGTTGGTGACAGAATGTCATCAAAAACAAAAACAAAAAAACACAAAACCAGTGGGTGCATGAATAGCTATAATTTATCTAACACCCATCCCTCTTCCTTTTTGTCATATCCTTCATTCCTGCTTGAATAAATTCATGTACCCAGCACCCCATTCCCATGCCATCCCCAAAGGACTTGACAGGTGACCTGGGCTCATCTAATCAGAAGACTGCACTCTCCAGACCACTGTGATCGGTGCAGGGAGATCTGCGACTCATGCAAGACCAAAGAGGGTCCTCCTACTATTTGATTTGATAGAGGGGTCCTCTTTCTCTGAGATCATTCAGAGTAGCAATGACCAATTAAACCCTGAATTGCTAAAGTCTAAGTTTTCTCCATGGGATGAGAACTTGTCTGAGAATGAAACAAAACTGAGAACAGAAAAGGAGTGATGACAGGAAGAGAGACACTGAATTGTAGAACACCTGGATCCAGCCATACCTAAAGCCAGAGCATCCCTCAAACTCTAATTGTAAGTCAATAATGTCTCTCTTTTGCTTGAACTAGGGTTTCTAACCTTTATAACATGAGGAGTTTAACACAGGGGCCACCAGAGACACCCTGGACAGCAGGAGGGAGTGGTCTCTGAAATAGAGAAAGGGCCTAGAAAACAGGAAAGGAGGGAAGGCGGACTTCCTACCCTTGCTAGGTTTGCCTTGGAAGTCAAAACAAAAGAGCATCTTCTTTACTCCATCACATAAGGGCTAACGATCAATTGGCCAGAGTTCTACCCTCTACTTTGTCACTGACTCTGTGACCTAAGGCAAGTCATGTTCCCCTTTTGAGCCTCAACATCCAAATTTAAAAAATGAATAAACAAAAGTCAACCTCTTTTGGATTAAATGCCAACCCAGGTGGCTGCCATGATTGTTTTCCAATCTTATTATTGTTAGGGCTTCACATTCTTCTATTAGTTCTTGACTCCCTCCACACCTTCCCATGTTTTGGAGCCCAGTCTGCCCAGTTCAGCTGGAACATTCTACTAGATTCCTGCTGTTACTATCATAAATCACCACAAACTCCATGGTTTAAGACAACAGAAATTTAATGCGTCTTTCAAGGATAAAATCAAGATGTCAGTAAGGTTGGTTCTTTCTTGAGATTCCAGGGGAGAATCTGCTCTTTGCCTCCTCGAGCTCCTGGCAGCCACAACCTGCGACTTTTGTTGGCACCTTCCCAATCTCCTCTACAATCATCGCACTGCCTTCTCCTCTTCTGTAGTCAAATTTCCTGATGCTGCCTGGTGATAGGAACCCATGTGACTGCTTTTAGGGTCCACCCAGGTATCCAGGGTCATCTCCCCAACTCAAGATCATTATTCATATCTGCAAAGTCCTTTTCTGCCAATAAGGTAATATGCATGGATTTCAGGAATTAGGACATAGATAGCTTTTATTTTTTTTTTTTGGAAGATTTATTTATTTATTTGAGAGAGAAAGAAAGCTTGTGTGAGTGAGGAGAGGGGCACAGGGAGAGGGAGAGAAAGAATCCTCAAGCAGACTCCCTATTGAGTGCAGATCCTGAGATCATGACTTGAGCCGAAATCAAGAACTGGACACTTAGCTGACTGAGCCACCCAGGAGCACCAGGACATGGATATCTTTTAGGAGTCCATTATTCAGGCTACCACAAAGATCTCAGGGGAAACTGGCCTCATCCTCTGATCCCTGAAGCTGGATTTCTCCTTGCTCTCCGGCTTCTTCTTTCCCTGACCTTCAGGCCTCCTGAATCTTACTCTCACTGCAAATCATTAGATAGAGTTGGAAGGTCCATCCTTCTCATTTCATAGTTAAGAAAGCCGAGCAGTGGTGTGCTCCAGATCACACACTGGCAGAGCTGTGCTAATACCTGGGCCTTCAGGCTCCCAGGCCAGGATACCTTCCAATGTCTTAGCTGTTCCACACCCGCTGGACCTGACCTCTTGGCTCCCAGATATGCTTCTCTTTGGAGAAGAGACTTGCAAGTCTCTGCTTACCACCCTGGCTCCCTGAAAGCCAAATACTTTTGGATTAAACCCCAAACTTTCCATGAGTGCCTGGACCAAGCTCAGGTCCAAGACTCAATGTCCTCCACACTTCAGAGTTTCCTAAAGGGCTGTGACATGGCATTAGCACAGCAGAACAGTCCCTGAGGGGCAATACAGCCCTATCATCAGTTCCACCTGAGCTGAAACAGCCAGGGCTTTGGGGCATGTTTGATCTTCCAACCCCATGGATCTCACCTCATGTCCACCCTACCATGGCCACATAGTCCAATGTACTATGGAGTTGATTTACACTCTTCACAAGTAAGACAGTGTGAAAGGATCTTGGAAAAGCACCCAACATGGATGTCACCAGAAAACCCAAACTTCTGGAGAAGCCCCAAGTACTCTTTGCCTATAGTGACTGAAAATGAAGGTGAGGTTTTCTCCTCAAGCAAGTGGAGGCTCCAAACGGTGAAGGGCATCCAGGCAGGGCATGCTGCCTTCTGAATGTATCTCTAAAGCCTGGGATTTTCCTTAAGGGCACGGCACAGAAACAATCACACTGTATGATCCCCACACTGCAAAAAGGTCTTAAAAAGTCTTGGGGTCAAATCCAGATCTTCCCCTCTTCCAATGGGATGATCTTGGGTAAGTTATGGTGAAATAGGGTAAGTAAATTCTACCTCCTCACTTGGTTGCAAGGGTTAAGTGAGATAATATCTGTAAAGTAGACCAGTATGATATCCTGACACATAGTAGATGCTAAATTGATATTAGTTTCTCTATTTCTCCCACTCCACACTTTGATAGAAGAGGATGAGATTGGGGTAAAAATCAGTTTAAAGTAAGATTTCTCAACAGTGGCCCTGTTGACCTTTGGAACCAGATAATTCTTTGTTGTGGGAAGCTGTTCTGCACATTATAGGATGGTTAGCACCATCCCCAGTCTCTACCGACTAGACACCAGTAGCATCCCTACATTCATGACAACCAAAAATATCACCAAGCATTGCCAGATGCCCCAGGGGGGCAAAATCTCCTCCAGCTGAGAACCACAGGTTTCAAGGGAACAGGGTCAGCCTTAAGAAGAAAAGATGTCATAAAACACAACATGTATCCCAAAGGGCTCTCATATCCTTAACTTCAGTGGAAGAATGCTTGGTGGACCTTGTCCCCTCCCTGTCCCAAATTCCTCTGAAAGACCGTCCAGGATTGTCAGGTGTGGGACAATCAGTCCTTCCAACATTCTAATCTAGAAAAATGAATGCATTTGGAGACACAAGTGGAAAAATACCTTAATTCTCCTTTGCAAATATCTCTTAATAATCTGAAAAGGCAACAGTGCTGACAAAGGGAGATGGAAGAGGAGGAGGGGAAGGACAAGAAGGGGGAAGGAAGGATGGGCAGGAGGGGGAAGGAGGAGGCAGAGAAGAAACCAATGTTAACAAGACTGTTATTGTTAGACTGCTAGGTGCTATTTTTAAATCCATAATCCATAAATCCATGGGTGTTTATTATGATTTTTTTGCAGTTGAGGAGATCAAGGCTCAGAGAGGCTAAGCATCTTGCCCAAAGACACAGAGCTAGGAACTGTGGGAATCAGGATTTCACAGTTCAAACATTCTACCTACTCTGTTGCTTGGAATACATTCGTTGCCACAGGAAGATTCACTTTTTAATAATTTGTCAATTAATTTCTTTAAGTTCTCTTCAAGCCATGACCCAGCCCAAGTCCAGGGCACGAGAATGATCCCAGAGAAGTCTGAAGCAGAGACACAGTCAAGACCTTTGGAAATCCAGGCAGGAGGGGGAGGATGGCGTGGGTGTCACATGTTCACTGATGTCCTGACAATGACCTCACCCTGGATTGAGGGGCCTTTGGATGACACAGAGAGCTGGTTAATAGGTCTCTGGCCAAGGATTCATAAACTTTGAGCCCCATTTTACAAATTCTGTTCAAGAGTCCCAGAACATCCAGCTCCAGGGCAGGAAAGGAGGGAACAGAGAAAGACTGAGGAACAATAAGTTTTGAGAAAGCTACTGCTATCCTGATGTTCTTATCATGCTGTGGTTGTTGTCAGCCTACAACATTTCAATGGACCAGAAAGTAAGTTTTTGTGGAGCAATGGGAATCAGTCAAAATGACAGAGGCAGCTTGAAGGGGCCACAGCTGGCCAAGTCTGGGACAGTTTGAACATTACCACAAGTAGTGGTAGTAATGTATTATTAAACCATAGAATAAAATAAGAATCCACAAGTCCATACTGATTTAAACAAAAAATTAGGAAAGAAGAGGAATCTCCTTCTCAAACTAGAAAGCCAACTAATGAATGTAGAAGGAATGATGGACATAGAAAACCACTCTTTGGCTACTATCATCATAATTATTGATTTATAGTTGTGGGGGAAATTTTGATGAATGAATGGATATGTACATAGCCTCGAAGAATCTCCCCCAAAAGATAATTATTCATTACAAAGGGAAAAAAGACTATCTCTATAGAGGAGAAAATGACACCACCATCACCAAATTAATGTCACCAGTAATGGAAGAAATAGACATCGTGTGCCTCCTGAGATTATTCACCAAACAGAACACAATGTACTTCTGTGTATTCCTACCAGAAGTTATAACCTGAATCTATGCTTGAGGAAACATTAGCTAAACCCACCCAACCATGAGGGGCTTTATACTAAATGGCCCATACTCTTAAAAAATGTCAATGTCATGAATGACAAAATAAGAACTAAATGTTCAAGATTAAAGGAGGCTAAGGAGACATGACGACTGGGTGCAACACATGACCCACGATGTGCTTTCTCTGTAAAGGAAGTTATTGGGCCAGCCAGTGAAAATTAGAGAGTTAGCTAGCTAGATCAATTAAGAGTTATACTTTAGATGATAATATTGTATCAATTTTAATCTTTCAGGTATTGATCATTCTTACTGTGACTCTGTACGAGAATATTTCTTATTTTTAGGAAATATGGACTGAAATATGTAGGTAGGGATAAAAGGACATCATGTCTTCAACTTACTCTCACACAACTTAAAAATGAAATTGTGTGTGTGTGTGTGTGTGTGTGTGTGTGTGTGTGTGCATCGCATGCAGCGTGTGCAGGGAGAGAGAGGGAGCCAAGTCCCTCCTCCTTTCTGTGGACAGCTCCTTCCCGTCTGTCAGGCTTCAGTTTAAGTCAATAATTTTTGTACCATCTTCCCCTTTATTTTTCAAAAATGTTACAATAACGTATGAATTATTTGCCTGTGAGTGTATGCTCCAGCCCGTGAGCCACCCAAACGTGAAGAAAGCGTTCACCTTGTTGCCTCCGTACCCCAGATATGCTAGATATGGTCACTTATGAGCTCTGTGACCCTGAGCAGGTCATTTAATCTCTCTCTCTTTTTACCTATAAAATGGATTTCCCTCATAGGTTATCTCAAGAATTGAGATTATTTGCCATCTCTGGTATTTACTGCCAATTCTCTCCCCCTTCTTCCTGGGAGAGCACATCGATTAGTCAGGTCCCTTTCTTTTAAGTGATAGAAACTGCACTGGAGCTGACGGCAATAAAAGAGAGGAGCTCTTAGTGGGGGCTTCTAAACCCCTGGAGAAGTAGGTGAAACCAGGGACTCAAATGCCCTCAACTGCCCACCTCTCATTTTCATTCTCCCTCTCTTCCTGTGTAAGCATGTGCATGTGTGTGTGCATGCGTGTGTATGTATACGTGTGTGCATATGTGTGCGTGTCATGTCTTTGCTTCTCCCTGTGTGTCACTTTTATTCACTTAGCTTCCCGTCTTTCTCAGGCGGGAAGCCTGTCTCTGCAGCTGTGGCTTCCATCATAACTTCCTTCCAGAGAGCAACAGTGCTTCTACTCATCCCCCCAGGTCCAGTTAGAGGTGCCCCAGGGAAGAACTCTGACAGCCCTGACCCAGATCATGGCACATCGCCTGACCACTAGGGTCAGAGAGGTGGACACATAGAGCTCTCATTCAGGCTAGAATAGGCTGGGGACAATGCCCCCCGCCCCCCAAGAGAAGGAGATGCATTTCCAAGGAGGTGCAGACAAGTTCAGGCAGGAAAAAACAGTGATGTCCACCATGAGAAACACATGTAACACAAACAGGGCGTGCAGGGCATAGGGATAATTACAACAGCCTCTGTAAGCTCTTTATGTGTCTCTCTCCCTGGTTAAATTTCTGGCAACCTGGAAGCAGAGACAATGCCTTACTTATGACTCTGTCCACTATATCTAGCACTGTCTGGTGTACATGGGGCATGGAGTAGTGTCGCCCGAATAAATGAATGAACAGGGTAAACCCCAAAGCTTGCTTTCGTCCCTCTTGGTGCTTCTGTGATCCTAGTCTGGGGAAACAGTTACATAATGGCCCTCAAGGAGTCTCCAAGAAATTTGACTTCTCTCTCGTTAGTTATTTATGTCTTAGAATGGTCTCTCTGAGACTTGCCCATTTTCCTTTGCCTTGCTTGGCTTCTTCCGTGAGTTTCCATGTTCCTATTTATAACTCTCACTTGAGCCCAGCTCTCTGGGCCTGATTATCTCCTCACTCCCTGCCTTCCTCCTACAAACAGAATGCTTTGGTTAACCTGAAATGGCTCTCAGGGGAGGTACAGCTGCCCATATCAATGTCTTGTGGCTTCATCCAGTTCCCCGTCAAAGAAGAAGTAGGCTTTTTGGATTGCCTGTTGAGCACCTGCCTCAAGGACAGAACGGTCACTTAGCAGCTTCCTCATTTCGTGTATGGAAAAGTCAAGAGGTTGTGAACGAAGTAATAGGGCCAGAGTCTCTGAGTTTCAGGCTAACTCAGTTCTGGGCTTTGCAGGTTCCAAATCCCTAGCCATGGCTAAGCCTTGGACACATTTCCTCAACCCATACAGATGAAGCCAGCCACCGTGGGCTGAGTACCCACGCCCTGTGTGGGGTGCTGGGACACTGCAATGATGCAGACCAGCTCCTGTCCTTGCAGGCAGCTGGGAAGGAAAACCATTAGTACAATGGAGTGTGACGTACCAAGGTTTTAGGCCATGAGTTGCGCGACATAGAAGACATTAGAATGCTGCAAATGGCTTCGGCACCTGCGAAGACCTTGGTTTGACTCCAGAAAATCCTCCAGGGCTCATTTACCACGTACCCACTCACAAAAAAAACTCTTGAAAAATCCTTTAAAGTTATTTATTTATGGTCATAGCAATTTTTAAGCTGGAGGAATCGTGAAGATAATCTGACCCCAAACCCTGAAGCACAGAGACATCAAGTGACAGCACAAGGTCACAAAGCTGATAAATGATGGGTTGGAGATTTGAACTCAGGCAGACTTATTTCCAAAGTCTCTATTCCTATAAGAATGGAAATGTATTGAATTCCTGTTAAAAATCTGGGTCCTAATCTTAAATATACCAGTAACAAATTATGTGAACTGGAAAGCTCCTTTCATTCTATTGGGATTGAGTTTCCTGTTCCATAGATGAAAAGATTTGAGCGGGGTCAGTAATGGCAATATATTATATGACCCACAAATGGCTACCCTCTCATCCTATGCCCAAGACAGACATGACTATAAGATCAGGGCATCATTCCCCCCTGAGCTCAAATTGGGCTTTGAATGCAGAGCATCATACAATCAGTAGCCATTGGTACAAAGTAAAACTCATTTGCCACCTTTGGCTCTCTGAGCTCTCAGATCTTTGCCAGCTCTATTTAGCCTGTGCAAACTCTGGCCCTGGATTTTGTCATTTCTCTGCAATGCCGGAAGCAAAGGGGGAACAGCTTATCTGTTATTCTGCAGAAAGAATCCTGCCAGATGCAGAGCCCTACTGTTCTGGCTGATGGCAGAGTTGTGCCCAGGACTCCATAGGGGAGGCTCAGCCATAAAAAGGAGGGGTTGCAACCCTGCAGCACATGCTGGAATCTTCCCCTGTGCCTGACATTTACTGAGACATCACGTAATTCTCTCACGAAATGAATCTCTATTGCTGAAATGGCTTTCTACCAGCAGTAAGGCCCCAGAGAGGTATATGGAAAAACACCACAGTCCTCGCATGCTGACTGGCACACCGGCCAGGGGGATGGGGTGGGGGTGGGGTTATGGGGGCACTTACTCAGAGTTATCTCTACGGAAGATATTCAAAAGTGCCAAGCTATGTCAGGTGGTTGAGCCTGGGACAGGAGGTGACCGAGGGATGGAACATCAGAAAAACATTGACATCTGACGCCAAGTGACAAGTGCCATCAAATGCCATGTGCAGAGGCAACACTCCGTGTCAGACCCAAGGGAGCACAGTACCCGGCCACATCACAAGGCTGTCCGGACCTCAGCAGTGTCTGCAGGGCACAGGGCGCCCCAACCTGCCAACAGCCACCATGAAAAGAACAAATGGCCTGTCCTTCCAACTGTCTATTTGAGCTCAGTGTCAAATTACCCCAGGCTGCCAGTGAGGGCCCATGACCCTGGCTCTGCCCTGGGAGGCGAGTCAGCCCAACTCTGAAGAAAGCCCGGCAGGCGCTGGGAGGAGAGCGTGCTACAGGTGAGGCCGGTGGATGGGGACAGACCCACTTCTTAAGTGGGCCCCAGGTCCCCTGCTCTCTGCACCCCAGAATGGGCTCTATTTCAGGGGGCTGTCTCTGACCCCATTCTCAGTCTCGGCTCTCAGCCAGAGACGGTTAGTAGCACAGCCTGTGAAGACTCATTAGGTGATTCAGAGAAAACAAACCACTTTCTCCCAGAAAGAGAAACCCACAGAAAGGATCCAGGTCTGTCCTCCTGTTTGTCCAGCTCAATGATTCTGCAAGTGTGGCCCTCCAGCCAGGAGCATCAGTATCTTACTGCCATCATAACACATCAGCAATGTTAATTTAATATACTTCCCTCCTCGCAAGAGTCAACATAGCTTAGTGAGACCAAAATCCCTGGCAAATGCTCTGCCTCCGCCCAGGCCTCCTGAATCAGCATGGGGCCCAGCAGGCTGTGTTTGAACCAGCCCTCCAGGTGGCTCTGATGCCAGTTGAAGTTTGAGAACACTCTTCCACCCGAACAAGCTGACCCTCCAGAGCAGGGAAATCCTGCCTCACTCCCCCTCACCCAGTTCCAATTCGTTAGGGACATGTCCCCTCTGGTCCTGGCTCCTGCAGCAGGTGGGAGAGGGTCCGGCCTCGGGACCATGTCATCCCTGTACTGTGATGATAGGTCACTGTGGCCTGGGGTATACTCGTGGGCTTAAAAATGATGCATTAAACTGGTATTTGGGAAGGACTGAAGTGGAAGGAAAAATAAGCCTCTCTCTCATCTCCTTAATGTTCAGCCATTGAAATCCCATCATTACAGCTGATAATAACTACCATTTATCTGAATGTGGTCATGAGCCAGGCGCTGTGGTGAGCACTTTACACATACCATCTTTCAGCAAATATTGAGGGATGTGGCTTTATTTTACCAAAGAAGAAACTGAGGCACAGTGAGGTGAGACATCTAGTTGGAGGGCATTCATCTCCTCCTAAGTGTCAGAGTTGGGACCTGGCTCACGTCCATCTGACTCTAACAAGTCTTGGCCATATTACCTTAATCTGAGAACCACTGTCCTTTACTGGGCCCTCCAGAACACGCTTCGTCATAGTTGATGTGAGCCCAGAGTAAGACCACAAGTGTGAACTTCCTTGTACACAGAGGGCGATTAATTCACAGTAGTGCCCTCCCCTAGCCTTTTCAAACATTCATCCTCTGCTGCCTGGTCCTCACGAGGGCACCCCTGTATCACACTGCTTCTCTCTGGTGTTTCAGGAGCCCGCTCTTATTTGCACCCAGTGCCGCTAACAGAGACAGTGGGACACCAAGGCACGCCCCTTCTCCAGCCTCCCATTATCACTGTAACATCTCTGGACTCTTACCTCCTTCTCCTGAAGGACACCAAGGCCCTGCATGGTTTCCTGACCCGCCCACGGAAACGACACTGCAAGAACCAGATTCTAGGTTTCTGGATTCCCAGCCAATCTCTCACACAGCACTGTCGCTTGGGGAAGAGAGTTGGGAACCCTGCCACTGGCTGCCTGGTGGAGGGCACAGCTAAGGGCCAGAGCTATCTCTTTGCCAGCTGGGGATAGTCACAAGCTACCAAGTGTTGCTCTAGCTGCTTCCTAGGGTAAAGCATCTGAGGGTTATGGTGGTTAGGCACAGTGGATCTAGAAGCAGACAGCCTTGGCTCAAATCCCAGATACGGGTGTGTTTTTGGCCAAGTTACCTTACCTCTGTAAGACTCAGTTTCCTTACCTGGAAAACGGGGGTAACATTTCCATGCTGTTATGAGCATCATCTGTGTTATACCTGCTCTTTATACATGTTTTCTCATTGGATCCTACAAAAACACTTGGAAGGAGGTATTATGATCCCTGGTAGCATGGGAAGAAACAAAGAGAGCTGAGAAATAGCCTGTCCCAGGTCCTACAGATGACAGTGATTTTAATAATGAGATCTAACATTTAGTAACTGTGTGCCAAGCATAACAAAACAGGCTAGCTACAGTGGTCCCCGATATACAAAAAGTAAAAGCTGAGACACAGAGAGACTAACCTGCCAAGATCATAAAGCTAGTAAATGGCAGAGCCACGATGTCACCCAGGAGGAGTGGCTTCAGAATCTGAGCTCCTGATGGTTGTTTTCACCCCAGACCTCTGTCTGCTACACCTTGCTACTTAGGAATGAGCTGTGGAATCAGCCATTTCATGGGCGGGGGGGCCTCTTCTTTACCTTTAACACCTTTGGTCGCCTGAGGAAGAGTTTAAGATAAGTCGCAGTCGTCATCATCGCATAGAGGCAGCTCTCCCAGTTGGAACGAGAGCTGATGGTCCAGTGAGAGCCGGCTTGCTCAGTGGAGTGCTACCTGCCGCGGGCATGAGACAGCTCATTGCTGTCACATGGGGAATGAGCTGTCCTGCACTTTGCAGAATGATCAGTGCCCCCCCCAACGCATGGAACACCAGGGACTCTCCCTAGCCACTGTCATACCCTAAAAGCCCCCATGACTTTCACAGGTTTTCAGGGCGCAAGGAGGATTCTGTCCCAGGTGAGAACCGCTGAAATGGAGGATTACCTACTTCTCTCTCCTTTTTTCACTAATTCAGCGGGACCCAAGGAATCAGGAGAGAGCAGAAGCGAACCAGGGACCGCCACCCATAGGAGACTATGCGTAACTAAGTCCCAAATGGAGTGCTTGTGAGCGACAGGCAGGAGAACCCTGCTGAAGGATGAAGACACGGCACCCAAGTACGTCGTCAGGAATGGCTCTGTGGCAGCTGCCCTGGCTGGAGGTCAGGGCAGAGGAGGAGGCCAAGTAGAGAAGCGGACATAACCCAGGTGAGGCCAACTCACCCCTCTTCACTGTTCAGCGGCTGGGAGAAGGCCCGGCAGAGGTGGAGAGGCTCTGGGGCTGGATGTCGGGATGCCAGGCCCTGGTAGGCTGTGTCACCGTGGTCGAGTCATCTACTTTCCATTCCTCAGTTTCCCCAGCGGCCTCCTGAGGGTGGCCTCCCTGCCCCCTCCCCAGCCTCCGGCTCACAGGACATCGGGAATGTGAGGGTGCCCAGAACAGCGAGTATCACTGGTAGTTTCCTTTGTGTCCAAGGCAAGTCTCTGGGCACTGAGCGCTGTTTCCTTTTGAATATCTGTCACCACTCATAGAAGAAGGAACTGTTGCCAGGCCCACATTTAGTGACTCATTTGTGCCCCCACTGGGGACACCAAGAGAGCACTTCCTCCCCAGGACAGTTACTGCCAAGTGCCCAAAACCTCGAGGGTAGAGTGTGTGGGCTGTTCAGAGTCCAGCAAAGGAGGCTGTGACCCAGACACAAGGCAGGCTCTCCGCCTTCGCTGTCCCTCCATCAGGAAGGTCGGAACAGGAGCTCCTGTCCTGCTCAGTTGGTAGAGCATACAGCCCTTGATCTTGATCTAGATCTCGATCGGAGGTTGTGAGTTCAAGCCCCACACTGGGGAATAGAGCCACCCCTAGAAAGGAATGCCAGGATGTAGCCGTAAGCAGCATTTGAGGGCATTGTGGTTTAGGATGTGATACGGGCTGTGGAGTTTTACATCGTGTGTGTTTATGAGAAAGGAGAGTGAACACTGCAGACTGAGCATTTATCATGCGCTAGATACTGTGCTAAGAGCTTGACGTGCATTTGTCTCGTTTGACCCTTGTAGCACGTTGGGCACACGCATGAGGAAACTGAGGAAAATAGAGTTAAGGGACTTGCCTGAAGTAGTACACCCAACTGGTGGGTGTGGTAAATAAAATAACGCCCCCCCATGTCCTTGACCCCCAGAATCTATGGCAATGTTAGGTTCTATGGCAAAGGGAATTTAGATTGCTGATGAGATTAAAGTAAGATCAGCTGAGTTTAACGATTTATTTATTTATGAGAGAGAGAAAGAGAGAGGGAGAGAGAGAGAGAGAGAGTGTGTGTGTGTGTGTGTGTGTGTGTGTGTGGAGGGGGAGGGGCAGAGGGAGAATCTCAAGCAGCCTCCCATGCCGAGTGCGGAGCCTGTCACAGGGCTCAATCCCAGGACCTTGAGATCATGACCTGAGTCAAAATCAAGAGTCAGACGTTTAACCCACTGAGCCATCGAGGCACCCCAAGACTAGCTGACTTTAAAATCAGGAGATTATCCTAGTGATCTGGCTGGGCCCAATGTAATCACAGGGGTCCTTTAAAGTGGAAAGCAAGGCAGAAGAGGAGAGGTGGGGGGCAGATGGGAGGGACCTAAGGGGAAGCAAAAATAAGCCTCTCTTTATCTCCTAACTTCATGTTCAGCCACTAGAATCCCATAATTACAGCTAATAATAGCACCAATTAGCTAGATGTTGTTATGAGCCAGGCGCCTTACTGAGCATGTCACACCAATCATCTCAGCAAAATTTGAGAGATGTGGCTTTCTACAAAAGAAGAAACCGAGGAACAGTGCGGTTAAACACCCTGTAGATCAAAGTCAGACCACTACAGCAGCACCCCACCAAGCTGCTAATTCCGACGGCATACCGACTGCCTGCGGGAGGGAGGGCAGCTCTGTGATCTCTGCCCCCCAAATCCTCCACGGGTTCAAGAAAGCCATTTAGCTTCAGTGCCTTCTGTCACTATCCTTGATCTTCTCACATTGCAACGGGACCATTTTTCAAAAATACAGATTCTTTCTTCACTACTCAAGACTTGGTGAGAGGCGTTTCTTTTTGGTTTTCTCAGAAAATATGTTCAGGGAGCAGTCAGGTATTTTTTATGTAATAATTGCACTCCAACATCTTTCTACGTCTACAATTCTAATTGAGTTCTCTACCAAGAGATTTCTGGCATCTGAACCTCATTTCATAGGGGCCACCTTTGTGACAGAGTTCGGTCTCAGTCAACCAATCAACCAAGCAATTAGAATCCGTTGCACCACCTTGCACAGTGAGCCAAGGATTGCTACTCACCCGTCCTTCTTTCCGCCTTAGGTCTCCAACTGGGGTCTTAGCCCTACAGAATCATTCTCCGGTGGAACAAGAGTAGTGGTTTCCTACAGTTAAGGAGAGGAATTGAGCTCAGAAACGCAATTCTTCTCTGACTTCCTAAGTTCAGTGTTTTTGAATCATTCACTGTCATTTGCCTTCAGAACCTCCAGGAAAGAGAACAATGGAAGGCTCTACATCCAAGGATCTCAGAACAGTTACTCAATCTCTTTGGTTTCAGTCTCCCGTACTCTACTATTAGGAGGCTGAGTTAGATAGTCCCGACGGTCCCCTGTGACCCCTACAAGACAGATCTACCCTAATTCTTCTAGGTATCAAGCCCTGATACCTAACCTGTTCCCCCTTCTATCTACTATTTATTTAGAATCTAGTGACTCATTCCCAGGCTCAGTAGCTCAGCTAATGAGCCTCCACTCATCACATTGCATGGGTACATGAGTATAGTTGTCTAGTTTGTTACAGATACTCATATCAAACCTCTTTTTTTCCCTGAAGAGTCATAAGACACACCAAAATACAGTGACTTCATCAGAAAGAGTAAAGCAATTCTAGAGCGAAACAGTAAGAATCTACACAGTAGTCCTCCCTCTCCGTGGTTTTACTTACAGTTACCCACAGCCAACCACGGTCTGGAAGCCGATGATGCGCCTTCTGACATGTTGCCGGAAGGTCAAGAGTGGCCTAGCCCTGCTTCACAACGCCTCCATCATTCACCTCACCTCATCTCATCAGGCAGGTATTTTATCATCTCTCGTTATCACAGGAAGAAGGGTGAGTACAATCAGATATTTTGACAGAGACCACATCCACCTAACTTTTATTACAGTATATTGTTATAATCATTCCATTTTATCGTTGTTAATCTCTTACTGTGTCTAATTTATCAATGAAACTTTATCACAGGTATGTATGTATGGGGGAAAGCAGGATATGAATAGGTTGAGTACTATCTGCGGTTTCAGGCATCCTCTGGGGGTCTTGGAATGTATCACTTGTGGATAAGGGGAGCTACTGCAGTAACATTTTCTGTGATTTGCTAAGCACCAACTATGTGCTAGATCAGTAGACATTTTGTATACACCTCATCTATTTCACTAAAACTCTGGAGACAATTATTTCCTCCATTTGAGGGATAGGCAAACAGGCTTGGAGAGGTTAGGCTGACTTGCCCAAGATGAAAACATGAGCGGTGGGTTAGGTGTGATTCCTCACATACTCCATTTGGCCCCAAAGTTAATGTTATTTATAGTGTACTATGTATCAGACAAAGTGCTGGCTTCCTTCTTCATTTCCAGAGCCCTTTGTTTATACCAATTATTCAAGGCTTGACCACACCCACCCTGTATTGTATCATTTTCTCCAGATCTGCCTCACCTAATGGTCCATCAATGCCCTGGAAAAGGTCACTTACTCATCTTATTCATCTCTCTATTCCCTTTCTCAGCCCCAGACCTAGCTCCCAGCAGGGGTACAATATATGCTCGCCAACCAGTGTGCATCTGTATTCCAAAAACGTCTCTTGCAGTGAATACTAGGCTGATGAATTCTGATGAAAGAAGCCTTTTATAAACATCACTTTAAGAGAGAAAAATAGGCATTTGTCACACTGTCCATTATAAACATCGTCAGCTAAACCTCTTTTTCCTTGTGCTCCAATTTTAAAAGTTAAGTTTGATCCATTGGATGCCCCCCCCCCCCTTTTTTGACGCTATTACCGTTGCTAGAGCTGCGATCAGATGGCTCCGTGGGCATACACTCAAGCACAGGAGAAATGTGATTAGTGCCCAGATTCGCCTGCGATCCGCCGGCTTGTCAGTGTCTGCTTCCAGGGTGCTAATGAACATAATCACACTGATTCGGCCCCTGAGGTTCATTGTGTAGACTCTGGACTCCTGCTGATTCGAATCTTGATTTCCGCAGATTCCTAGGGAGTTCTGAAGTACTGAGAAAAGCAAAGGACCAAACAGCAAAGTGAATCCTTGGCTGTCACACCCTTCCGTGCCCAGAGACCTGTCACTTTGTCTTCCAGACACTTTTCCTTGGTTAATATATTAGGAAAGAATTATGGGGCTCAAACAAGGCATCTCACTGATTCACTGTCAGCCAAGAGAGCAGTCTCTGGGGTGAGGTGCAGATCTGCTTCTTGGATTTAAAACGTGGACACTTTTCTGCCAATTTTTTTCCTCTGACATAAGGGCAGTGTTGGATCAAAAGATGCCTGCAGACTCACATGCCAACACCTACACTCTGGCTGGCATAGCATCAAACTTGCATTGTTTCCCTAGTGGAAATTTTTGTAGTTAGGATATTTTCTGTTTGAGGCATTCAGTAAATTCTAAATTCAGAGCTAAAGAAAACTCCAAAATCCCTACAATTAAGCTTTGTAGTATTACATGCAGTAGAACTCTCAAAGCATCAACCAGCAGTCAGCCCAGCTTCCAGAACAGAACCTGAATTCTTCCTCTTGTCCTCATTTCCAGCACTCCCACCCCGGTCCAGGCCACCATCATCCCTCATGTGGACGGACCACTGCCATTGCCTCCTAAGTGGGGTTTCAGCATTGCCCCCGACATAATCAGCCAGAACCTTCTTTGAAAGAGATAAACCAGATTGTATCACTTCTTTGCTTAAACTTTCTAATGGATTCCTACTGCACTTAATTATTTTTTTATTTTTTAAATTTTTTTAGAGACTGTGTATTTTCCATCAACCTTATTTCCCTTTTGTTTGCCTTTGTGGAAGAGCAGCTTAGGACCACTCCAGGTTTGTTCCTGTCCATTCAGTGGCCTGAGCAGTGGGAGATGCCAACCAGGCTTCCTTGCAGGCTAAGCACCTTGCTCTCCAGTAGGGCAGTGTTGACTAGGCACAGAGCGCACCTGCATGCCTTCAGACCAGACAGTCTGGGACCTTAGGTGGAGTAACAGCGAACTCAGGAGCTGGAGCAGTCCATTCACCCTGAAATTCTCCCTGGGGCACAGCCTTTTGAGCAGTTATCTGCTCTTCCTTTTTAATCCCTTCAGGATCTCTGTCGAAGTAGAGATCAAGTGTGACCACCCATGGGTGTTCACAGGAAACGGTGCCACACATGTGCAGAACATCCCGGTCCAGGATCACCACATCAGACCCACTGAGCGAGCTCCATGTTGTTGCAAGAGATGGCAGTGTCCACATAGCACAGAAGAGAGTCTGTGTTACACAGAGTGATAGTAGACTCATAAGACGCCTCTATGACAGGCTGGTGGTCTGCCCTGGCTTCAGTAACTATCAGAAGTCTCGGCTCCCAGAAGCCTGCCTGAATCTGGTTAGCAGAAGTTCCAGGAGTGAAGCAGCCGGCAACAGGTATGGCTCGAGTAGCAGCCGCAGACATCAGCCCAGCTTGCCCGCCAGGATTCATGGATGATAAAACACTGACATCAGCTGGGTTTTCCGTGGCAACAATGGCACGAGCTGCCAACAGAAGCTTCTCCCAGGTCCCCTTCAGATTCATGTTGTAGATGCCTTCACTTTTCCTTCTGTAGATGTACTGCTCCATTTGGAAGTCAAGGTTGGTGCCACCCAAGAGGGTTCCGGCGGAAAGGAATTTGAGGACATCCTCCTTCATCTGCAGGACATCAAGGGCTCTGGAGTTGTGGAAGTTTCCCTTTAAGTTACGATGGGAATGCAGATCAACGTATGGGCCCCTCCCTGAGTAGCACAGAAAGGGATTCCCACTGCATTTGATTAAACTCTAGTATTACCATGGCCAACAAAGCCCTAGAGGTCTGGCCCCTGCCTCCCTCTCTGACTTCATCTCTCCCCACTCTCCTCCTCGCTGTCTGCCCTAGACTCGAGGCCTTTGACTGTCCCTAGAATACAGTGATACCTCTTCCCTCTAGAATGTGGGGTCTTTGTCCTTTCCAGTGATGGATCTTTCTCTAGAACCTAACACATCTTGCACATACTAGGTGCTCAATAAATTTGGGCTGAAAGAATGAATGAATTGTATTTGATTTATAATAAGAAAATGTTAAATCTATTTGTGGTATGGAAAGGTTTCCTGGAGGAACGGACCTTTGGTCTGATTCTTGAAGTGTGAGGGGTCTCAGGCCGGGTGCACAGAGTGAGACAGGATGTGGAATGGGGAACAGATGTGTAATTCATGGCACTGGGCGCCATGAGCCAGGCCGGTGCAGCGTGCTCTGAGAGCATGCAGAGGAAGAGACTCAAGCAGGCCAGAGGGTTGGCAGGAGGTTTCAGCAAGGAAATGATATTTGAGCTGAGCCTTGATGACTGAAGACACAGCTCACAGACAAAAATGAGAAAGAAGCATTTCAGGCAGTGTAAGCTTCCTGGGCCAGACAGAGGGTATGGGAGATGATGGTGAGAAGGGGGTATGCCTGCTAAGTATCTAGGATTTTTTTTTCCGGAGAAAAATATAGAAAATAGAATACTATTTTCACCACACCATGGAAAGTAAACAGATAAACACTATCGCCGAACAATAAGAAAAGGGACTCTGGCAAAAAACAACAAGGATGAGTCAGAGAAGGCTTGAATAGATCTGGTTTTAAGTACACACAGTTAAGTAACTATATATGTACGTCCAAAACATATTTTCTTTGCTATTTTTGTTTGGTCAAAGGGCTTTATGCACAACCAGATTTTCATGTTCAGATGGGCTTCTCTAACAGTGGTGAAAGACTAGATATTTAAATTTCCTGTCTATCATACTCAATACTTTTGTAAAATAGAACAAAAATAGCATGAACATCAAATTGTAATAAGTGTTCCCAAACGCTTTCAATTTCTATACTTATTTCCTCCTGGCCTGGTAAAAACCACATGGTGGGCCAGGTCTGATTCATGGACCACACTTTGAACCACACCAACTGGCAGGGAGGCAGTGGAGGCCATCTAGAAAGGTCCAGGCAGAAGATGGTCTCAGGATATCATTTGGTCCAGACCCCTGCCTTTGGGCAGGTGGACAAACAAATCTTCTACCACTCCGTATCCTGTGTTATACTTTTGTGTTCCTTATTGATATTTATTTCTCCATGACCCTGTCACTGAGAGTTGGGGTCATCCACAAACTCATAAATACTGTGTGACTGAAGAAGGGAGCCCCTTCCCAAGGCAAGGAGATGGTATTCTGCAGAAATACTTGTTATTCTTCAATAGCAGCTGCCCATTAACCCTCCCATGGGTTGAAGAACCCTCCCATGGTTGTTACTTTGGGGACATTTTGGCTTGGAATTCAGCACACACTCTCTGACCTACCAGAAATAACAAAAGGAGTGTTTTGAATTTATATATCCAACTTCATAAATGTATGTGTTTCATTCAGATATGTTCTGGTGCTCCCAATCCATCTTTCTTGTCCACGCAACGGTCACATTATGGTTCGATCTTACTGTTTATTTGGCATAGTATGGTGAAAACAGCTTGGGCTGTGGAAATACGTTGGAATTCATTGTCATTTTACTAGTTCTATTTGGCAAATAAAGTGACAGAATTTCTATGAGGTTTAACATCTTCATCTGAAAAAAATGTGAGAAATAACTTTCATTTCAGAGTCGTTTTGAAGATTAAATACTTGGCACACAGTAGCTGCTCAGGAAATTTGGGGCCCTTTACTTTATTTACTTTGCTCCCTGTAGTACCGTTAGCCATGGGCTGGAGGAAAAGATTGAGGCTCTCTCAATCGCCTTTAGTTATAACAATTACTGGAGTCTATCCTCAGATGGTTTCTGCTACACCCAATGCAACAAATCCTTCATCCTAGGTAATTAGCAGCAAATGCATAGTTTCTCGTGGAGCCCAGCCCTACCTGCTCCCAACACAATTGGGGTAATGACAGCAAGCTCTGGAATCTCATCAACCTCAATGTGCTCAGGCTGTCCCTAAGCACTTTGAATTGAGCTTGCTGTAGAAGAGGGCTCAGTTGGCTTTTGCCCTTCCTTTGAGTTTGCATTAATTACCTGTTGAACTGAGTTTATAGACCAGAGCCAGATGTATAAGATCAAAGGGAAACTGGGCCTCAGGGAAGGGATTGGAAATTGCTTCAAAATGCCTTTAGGTGACATGAATGGCAATGACTCCCTAAGCAAGCCCTAACCCGGACTTCTCCAGGATCTGGGCAGACTCTCTTTAGACTGTCCAAGAGGACAGAGGGCTCCCCAACACTGGCTGAAACACCCTGTGTGAAATATGTGCTTCCTGGCTGCCTGGTCAGTCTAGGCAGGAGCTCAAGAAGTGAGAACCACCATGAAAACAGTCTTTGGCTCTGAACAGTGACCAAGAGAACCTCTGAACCCCAGCTCTCCCTCCCCTTCTCCACACAGTCCTGTCAAGCCCTGCCCTGCCCTGTCTGGTTTGAGAGTGGCCCGTGCACCCCCAGGCAGCTGCTAGTGTGCCCCTGGGAATGCTGGGCCTCTCTGCTCAGTGCTGGTGCCCCTCTGCTCTGTTCTCCTTTCCCTGACTCTCCCTCCCAAAGAAATGGGCTGTCCTTGGAGTAATTCCGGAGGTACTGATGACTGCCAACAAGAAAGTGTCCAACAGATCCTGGGTCCAATCTCAGCTCCCCCTCTTACTAGCCCTGTAACCCCCAAGTTTCACCTTCCTCACCTGCAAGTTGTGGGTGACAGTGACGCCTGTCTTATCAGGTTGTGCAATGGATCGATAATGTGGTAAAGCCCTTAGTACAGTGCTTGGCACAGAGTGGATATTCACCAAATATTCTAAATACTGTGGTTGTTATTTTTATTATTAATGAGCAGCTGGCATGCCTATTCCCAGATCATCATAAATATATTAGTTTTGTAGGGCTGCTGGAACAAATTACCATAAACTGGATGGTTTAATATTAAAAAAATGGATTCTAGAGACCAGAAACCTGAAATCGAGGTGTCAGCAGGGCCTCGCTTGCTCTGAAGGCTCTAGGGAAGAATCTCTTCCTTGCCTTTTGTAGCTTCCCCTGGCTGTGGGCATCCCTGGGGGTTTCCTGTATCCTAGCTACATCGTTCCAATCTCTGTCTTCACATCGCCTCCTCTGTGTGTCCCTGTCCTCTTCTCTGCCTTATTTCCCTTTGCCACTTGCTTCTAAGGACGCTTGTGAAGGTATATATATAGAACCCACACAGATGATCCCAGACCATTGCCTCATCTCATCTGTTACTACGTAAGGTAGTACTCACTCTTCTGCTGTACAGGTAATATTCATAGGGTCCGGGGGTTGGGACATACTTTCCTGGAGGCTACCCAGTTAAACCCACTACGGAAGACATACCTAAGAGAAAATGGGTTTGGGAAGGAGGACTTCTGCTTGCTTCTTGTTCAAGAGTCTCAAATCCTGACAGCATTTGATTATCAGCTGCAAAACCCCCTTTGCTGTCTCTCTAGGAACACACTCAAGACCATGGCAGATCCTAACATGGTTACTAGGTCCCTGGAACCATGGTATATATAATATAGTCTGCGAGTGAGTTTGTGAGATGGTAGGATGAGACAGAATAGGCTATAGGGACTAAAGATATGTAGCTGGAATAAAGGAACTCTTAATAGAGAAAGAACATCAAATTTTGGTTCACATTATACATAACAGTGGGGATGCTGTAAATTGACCAAGCCTAGGGCCATCTGGTCTTATCTTACATACCTGGATATGAACTAAATCATGTTTAATCTTCACTTTTTAAAAAAATTTTTTAATGTAATTTTCACTTTTGATGTTAAGTGGTTTCAATGCCCTCAAAACTGTTATGTATTACTCTCCATCCCTGATCACTGAGGAGAGAGAGACATCATGTTCAAAGGGACACCATGCCTATTGTGTTCTATGGATTTGTGAAATACGATGTCACCAATACCTTGCATTTGGATATAAAATGGCAGCTCTGGGGGAGATGCAGGGGAGAAATGGCCCTGCCTGTGAAGTCAGAGGTCTCAGAGGTCTCAGGCAGAGTTTCCAAAGCATGAGTTGGTAGAAGTGGAGGAAGAAAGCTTCACCTTTTCTTACCCTAGACCAGCCCCATGACTGCTGCATACCCTCACCTCTCATGGGACTCAGTGGTCTCATTATAAAATGAGAGGGCATAGTGGGTTAAATAATGTCCTCCCCCCAAGATACCGATGTCTGAATCCCCGTAACCTGGGAATTTCACCTTATTTGGCAAAAGGGACTTTGGAGATGGGATTTAATCAAGGATCTTGAGATGGTGAATTAGCCTGGATTATCTAGGTGGACCTAAATGTGATGGTAAGTGTCCTTACTAAGAGGGAGGTTTGACTACAGAAGAGAAGTCAGTGGTGACTGAAGCAGAGATCAGAGAGGTGCAACCCCAGTCCAAGGACTGCTGGCTGCCACCAGAAGCCAGAAGAGGCACAGCACAGACAATCCCCTGGAGCTTCCAAAGGAACCAGTTCTGCTTACATCTTGATTTTAGTGCTGGAAGACCCATTTCAGACTTCTGACTTCCAGAACCATAAGAAAATAAATTTCTGTTGTTTAAGTCATTATGTTCATGACAATTTGTTCCAGTAGCAATAGGAAAGTAATGCAAGGGGTTAGGCCATATACCTGTAGTCACGATAATTATACAAGAATCTTCAAGGGCTCAGCTTGAGCCAAGCATTCTGTAACAAGTTGTGCTCTTACTTTACTCCCAAAGACAACCCTAAGAGGTAAGTATCGTTAGTCTCAGGGAACCGAGAATTAGAATTAGAGAGGTTCGTTAACTTTGCTAAAATTAAACAAGTAAATGGAGGACTGGGATCTAACCTCAGGCCCAGCTGTTTACTAAGGATCCATGAAACACTGCCCACTTCTATATAAGAAATTTCTTGACATTTTTGACTTCGCACATTTAAGAAAAAAAATTCATGACTTATATAAGTTAATTCAATTTCTACTTTTCAGTGGTACTCTAAATATCAGTGTGTCTATGTGCAAAGTGAGATCTTCTTCTAAGGATATGACACCACCATTTCTTAGATTATGAGTTAAAATTGCCTTTAGCCTATGAAAATGCAATTTCAATAACATAAGAACTCACTCAATGGGAAACAAATGTCTAGACCTTAGATTAGATAAAAATAAAAGTGTTAATAAAAATTATCTTAAGCCTGAAAATATGGCAAAGGCCCATACACTGTGTCCTTATAACTTCTTACTGCAGCACCATTGAACACGCCCACCTAAGGAGGGTTTCATTCTCTTGGCTAGTGTTTCTCAAACTTTTTGGTCTCAGGACTCCTTTAACTATTGAAAATTATTGAAGACCTTTTACTACATGGGTTATATTTACTGATATTTTATCATCTTAGAGATTAAAATGCTTATTAATTCATTTAAATAATAATAAGCCCTCTCCATATGAATACAAATCACATTTTTACGAAAAAATAAATATATGTTTCCCAAAGCCAAGTAATTTAGTGAGAAGAGTGGGATTATTTTGTATGTTGGCAAACTCCTTTAATGTCTGGTTTAAAGACCTCTGGATTCTATACATGCTTCTGCATTCAGTCTGCTGTGATATGCCATTTGGCTGGCGCCTTGGAAGATAATTCTGCCTCACCGAGATACACGGTTTGAAAAGGCAGAGCAGGGGAGAGACAGAATTTAATGGCCTTTCCAGGTAACTATGGACACTTTCCTCTGATACCGCACCCAACTTGGCTAGTGGTAGTTTCTTAAAGCTTACTGACAATATGGAACCTGAGATGTCAATGAACTTTTAGGACTCTGTTCCACTAAAGTCCATTGAGGTATCTCACCCTTTAAATGAATGTTTTACCTATGTGTGGATTTTGTGCCATCGTGCATTGATCATTTGGAAAACACTGGTTCACTGAGTTCTGCAAAGGTTCCTAATGTTAATCTGGCTCACGGTGCCAAAAAAAAAAAAAAAAAGTTTCACTTGAAAATGTGAATTTTGTCATGGCCATAAATTCTGCCAGTAAGTTTTTCTGAAGCTCCAGATTCGCTTCATTCATTTTTGAGAAACAATTTGCCAAATACCCAAGGCTGAATAACCATTGTTTGTCCGTCAGTTTTTTGTGTCTATTTTTTTTTTAAGGAAAAATGGTGTTCCTTGAAAAAAAAGTGGCAAGTTCTGCTCCTAACCCCAAAAACAGCCTGATTGCCTTTCCCCTGGATAACCACACACCTTGGTAAGCATCAGGAGCATTTTGTGTCATCTGTACTTTCCATTTCACTGTATGGAATATTAAAAACAGATGTACTCAAAGTCAAGATTTAAGACAACTAATACTTTTTACTGCTTCATCAAGGACATCCTTCAGTGAAACAGGTGGGATTCTTTTGCAGCCAGGACATGAGGTAAAGAATGCACTAACCACCAGAGGAGTTTGGGCCCAAGACCTTGGTTTGCACCACATTTCCACCCACATTGCTTCTGCCTCGTCAATGCACGTGTCAACACCGTAAAGATAAATACATAAAAGTGGCTGAAGGTCAAATAACATCTTGGTGCTTTTGTGAAAACAGGTTTGACATCCTGTATTCCCAGAAAGGGTTTCAGATTCCCCATGGATCCCTGTACCACACGTTTGAGAACCTCCATCTTAAGACACCTTCTAGTTCTGAGAATCCGAGACCCTTCCCTAAGACCAGATTTCCTAGATGACTTTATGTAAACCTATCCTCACAACTGATGCCACAAAAGAGAGAAGAGTAGCCCCGATACTCCTGTTACACTTCATTCTGCTTTGATTCTGAATCAAGACATGCGAGGTATGCCTGGGGGTGGGGGGCAGGAGGGTGTTAATCATCTGTGAGCATCCAGTTGAGCCTACTGGACAGCATCTTGTATCACTCTGAGTTGGAGAATACGAAGGAAGTGACCTATGTCAGAGTTCTCCTAGAGTGTTTAAGGCCTTAGACGCTTCTGGACAGAGTTTTTAGGAAACAGCCTCCTATCTGCGGGGCTGTTTATCTCTTTCCCCAGTTAGTTCCTCCTGACATCTAACATTAGATATGTAAAGCAGTGATTTCTGGTCTAGGTCAGCCACTCCATAACTATTTATAATCCTGCAGGAAATCACTACTCTTTTCATTTCAAGATGATTGATTTAAAAAAAACTAATTATGGCAGGTCATAAAAACAGAATTTCAAAGGATGCTTTGGGAACAGAGTGACCTGGTAAATAATTATTTTCCCTCTTACCTAGCTCTCTAACTGCACGGAAGACTTTATCACTGTCTTACTGATGAGCGGCTTTTAAGAATTAGCTGGGATTCAGAGAGTTGGGGAAGTGGGACAGAGATGAGATTTGCATCAAGGCACAGGTTTTTAGGGTATTAATAAATCTAAATGTGTCCTATGAGGATAGGCAATGCGGCTGCAGAGCACTGGGCCTATTTAGAAATCTGCAAAGAATCTCTGAACTAAATGTTAGGGTAGAGATTCTTTGGGGTTGGGTATCAGGTTGAAATTGATGAGATTTCACCATAGTAATACAATTGATCTCAGCCCTCCACCTCTGCAGCTGTCAGGGGGCATCCTCTGTGACCTTGAGGATTTAGTCAAATAGGTACAAAAGAGGTAAAACATTCTCTCAAAGAGAATTGTATAACAAGTCAGTGTACTGGCTGAGAATTCCTAGGTCCCCATCTTCCCTGTCAATTAGTTTCTTTTCTACTTAACAAATATTATTGTTTTCACATCTACCCTGTGCCAAACTCTGAATAGGGCACTGGGAAGGATATAAAAATTATCAATATGAAACCCTTTATCTCAAAGTTTCTAATTTTGTTCATAATTTAAGAATTATGCACAAAAAAACTGTAAGAGCTATACACACAGTAATGAAAAGCATGGGTCTTCCCCTCCCTAACTGTGTGACATTAGACAAGTTATATAAGCTTTCTAAATTTCAGATGTCTCGCCTATAACATGGGGATAACCCTAGTATATCCCTTGTAGGGTTGTTCTGGACATTAAATGAAATAACATGCATAAAGAGCCTTGTACAGAGCCTGTACCTTGCATTCCAAATATCTGAGTCAATTATAAAAACTACCATTTTTGAGTGACATTCTCTCCTAACAACAACCAGGGAACATTATTCCCTTTACAAATGATGGAATCTGAGGCTCAAGAAAATAAAATAATTCACTATACCATGACACCCTTCAGATGAGAATCATTGCAAAAAAGCAGAGAAAGGGACAGGAATTGAAAAGATATGGGTCATTAATAGTTCTGGTAGCCTGTCTCCAAAATGGCACCCCAGGAACCATAGTATTTGTGTCCTTGTGTAGCCCCCTCACTCAGTGAATAAATAAATACGTGTGGCATCACAGTAATGCCACATGATGTCAGAGCTGGCTTAAAGGAGCCTAGCAGCTCCCCCCGGCTCCTTTGGGATGCTTGCTCTTTGGATGCTCCATCTTGGAGCCCAGCCACCATGCTGCAAGATGCTTAAACCCAAGCCACTGCCCCAGCCATGCTCAGAGACAACAACCAGCACCAAATGATAGTCCTGTGCATGTTCCTCTTTGGACTTTATCCAAAATCAAACCTCAAGACGACTACAGCCCAGATGATATTTGACTACAACTGCTTTTGCGAAATCCAAGTGAGAACTGCCCAGCCGAGGAGGAGTCCCATTTCATCTAGTATGTGGAAAGACACAGGGAATCTTTCTCTCAGCCTAACGATAAGAAATAACTAGATGAGCTAAACAAATATAACTTTTTTAGAGCATGTCAGGGAGCTAAAGTCACAAGACAACTAGGGTAACTCAACTCTAAAGTTTGACAAGCCCTTCCAAGACGAGATGAGACCTGTGAACTATTGCACTTGCGGCAGAGAAGGGAGGGAGAGCCAAGCCTCCATAACAGCAGGTGGCAGGGAGGGACCTGCTAGTCATTCATTTTTATATGCTCGAGCAATTTCATAATTTTAAAGGAACCTGGACTGAGAAGCAGATGCCCTGTTTGGTAGACAGATGCTGATCACAGCCCAGTGACCTTGGGACGTACCCCACACTTTGGCCCCTGTCCATCTGGTTTAGGCTGTCAGCTGCCTGCGGCAGAGACCACAGATGACAGTGAGTACTTCTCAGAGAGCCATACCTGCATGGAGCAGGAAGGCCACTGAGACAGGGAGGCCAGGGCACTCAAAGATGGGCAGTGGCTTTGACACACCTCACAGCTGGCGGACAGCAAAGGTTCCCAACACTTCCTGCCTATTCTGTTCATTGATTAATGTGCATAGCTTTACACAAATCACACATCTTTCCTGTGCTTTTCCAAGGTTCAGAAAACTAATACAGACACCTCACTGCACTCTCCTCCCATCCCCCCACCCCCAAAGGCATGCAAGCTCATTCGTAAACACCCTGGTGAGGAAGAACCAGGCAGAGTGACTGAGAACCACTTTACCAGCCAAATGACCACTGATGCTAAATGACTTGGTAGGTTAAAGAATGCAGGGACAATAGATTCTCTTAATGAATCTCTAAGTGACCAAAAGAAACTGGGCACCAAAACCCAGATAGAAGGAGCAATGTTTTGTTTTGTTTTTGTTTTTGTTTTGCAAAATATTGTCTATAAAGGATCTACTACATACCAGGAACTTTGAATATTTTTTACCATTCTTTATCTCCAATTCATACAAAACTAAAAGTTAGATGTTTACTGTCCCATTTTGCTCATGGTAAAGCCAAGGCCAAGTACAGAGTAATGGTTATGCCATAGGTGCTGCAGTTAGACTACTTGGGTTTGGTTTCCAGCTCTGCTACTTACTTGCCATGTGACTGTGGGCATGTCTTCTCTGTGCCTCAGTCATCCCTTCTATAAGATGGGAATAATAATGGTACTTTTCATAAATGAGAGAGTAAAAGTAAGACATTGGCCAATGTGCCCAGCATACAGTAAACCCTTAATGAATATGACCCACCATTATTAAGTTACTTTACCCAAACCACACAGTGAGAAAGAGTCTGATTCCAAAGTTGTATTCTTTCCAAAGAAATACTGTTTGTGGTTGTGAAAATTGTTTTTGTGAAATATTAATAAATTTATATAACCTAAGTGAAACAGAACTAGTATGAACTCAGATAGACCGCCCTCTCTTGCCATGATCCCCTCAAGGCAGCACAGTCATGAATGATCAGATGTTTGCTGAATGGTTTTCTTAGATTCCCTGCTCCCTCTCCTTTTTTGTAGTCCCAGTTCATCAAGACTCCCTCTCTGAAGGAATCTCATTCCATTATGTTAAATTTGGGTAACTAAGGATCTTCAAAGTATAATATATACTGTATTTGCTATGTAAATTTAAGATATCAAAGCAAAACTAGACTCCTAGATAAGATTGTAAATCTCTCTTTGGGTTCTTCGTGAAACATAGGTTATCAAAGAGATACAAAGACATGGATGAACAGATAAGTAAAATGTAATTATATATACAATGGAATATTATTTAATGTTAAAAAGGAAAGAAATTCTGGTGCATGTTATAACATGAATGAAACTTGAAGACATTATGTTAAGTGAAATAAACCATTTCCAAAAGGACAAATGTTGTATGATTCCACTTAACAAGGTTAATTAGAGTAGTCAAACTCACAGAGACAGACAATAGAATGGTATGGGCCAGAGGTTGTGGGAGGAGAGCATGCGAAGTTAGTGTTTAATAAGTACACAGTTTTAGTTGTGCAGGATGAAAAGACTTATGGGAATGGACAGTGGTGAATGTACTTAATGCCACTTCAAGATAGGGGTTTTTTTTTAAAGATTTATTTATTTATTTGAGAGAGAGAGAGAGTGCACACACACACATGTAGAAGGGAGGGCCAGAGGAAGAGAGAAAAGACAAAATCTCAAGCAGATTCCCTGCTGAGATCATGACCTGAGCCAAAATCAAGAGTTGGAAGCTTAACTGACTTCGAGATAGTTTAAATGGTTAATTTTATGTTATGCATATTTCACCACAGTGAAATGTTTTTCAAAGAAGAAGAATATGAACTTTAGAGGAGACTAAGGGCATTATAATAATTATAAAACAAAATATTAGTGATTTTCTTGTTCTCAGTTGTGCTTGGAATCGATTATGCATGAGTCCAACAGCCTGGTGGATGCTATAAGATCAATAAATTCTAAACTCATCAAGCTTCATTTGTCTCAATGCTAAAAGCCAGAGATATTGGGGGATGAGCTCCAGGAATTATAACACCTGTCACTGAGGGCTCAAAAAGAAATAAGATAATCAGTTGTCAAGAATATTATAGATGGAGTAATTTCTAAGGGGGTACTATTATTAAAATCTAAGCTTGCTAAACAAAGAAGGCAGACAGGGAGGGGTCAACTACAATCTGTTGTTCATTAAAGGTCTCTGTGTTGCTAGCACAGAACTGGGCACTGCTGGGAAACAAAAGCTATAAGGTAGGGTTCTCTACTAAAGGAAATACCATCAAGTCAGAAGACATGACAGTGTCATGTCATCAGAACCCAGTTAGTGCTAAGTTGTGTGGACTTTCCTAAGAGATCAGGATGTAAGGACATTCTGTCTTGTGCCAATTTGGCTAAACTGGAACTATATTTCCCTGAATTCCCTTCCCTGATGGTTCTGAGTTAGCATTGGTCACAGGAGAATCTGCAGTATTTGAAAGAGCAGCCATTATGCTCTGAAGGTCCTGGTGGACCAGCACCCATGTTGGTGCCTCTAATGAATGTTGGCTCTCAGTGTTGGTGAGGATGGCAGCCAGCTTGCAGCTCCTCAAGCCCCACCAGATCCCCTCCTCCTCTGAGTGTGGAACAGGAGCATGTGTAACTCTGTAACAAAGAGCACCAGCTTCTGGAGTTCACTCCCATCATCCAAATTATAGGCAGCAAGAGAAGGTGTGGGTTCCAACCTGTCCTTGTGAGCTCCAATTTGCCATTTTGGGTTTTGATTTGTCTTTGTGCACCCCAAACTGTTCTCACTGTTCTCCACTTCACATCCAACTTTTCTTTCCAACTGCTGGCCTTGCTGACCTAAAGAAACTTTGAGCCTAGCACCAGAAGTAGAAGAAAGTCTTACGTAGCTTTCCTCACCATTTCCCACAAGTGCCTAAGATTTAATGTCTCTGGTGCATCCCTTACTCCATACTAGCCATGGTGGCTCTGCTGTCCTGATAGAACCATCACTATAAGACCATGGGACAGTACAGCCAGGCAAAGAAGGTATACGTCAGCTCAGCCTTAAAAGCTTAGGTTTTTAAGTCATTAACATGCCAGCCACTTTCTAATGCTACTTTCCAAACATCACTCATCCATGCCTTAAGATGGACTTTGTTCCATCATAAGCCAGTGTTATTTCCAGCTCAGTACATACCAACTTCTAAAATATATTCCTGTGCCAGACCCAGGTAATCTTTTTTTTGGTCTGCCTGATGCCCATCGCTTTAGAGTGGATAAACACCAGCAAAGTCTATAAAACCCAAGAGAAAAACAGGGGAAATTTGAAGCAATTACATTCATATAGTTTAGTACAATCATCAGGATGATATTTAGGCTTTGGAGTGATAACGAAGGATGAATCCTGGCTCCACACTTTCTAGTCATTGGGCCTTTTGCCAAGTTGCTTAACTTTTCTGAGCTTCAGTTTCCTCATCTGTAAAATAGGAGGATAACCCCTTCACTATCACTTTTCTGTGCAGATAAAATTTAAAAAGTGTCTAAGATACTTATAAGGTATTTTTAAGTGCTTGGACACATTTTTAAGTACATGAACACACACATGTACACAAACACGAAAACTCACTATCAGGACTGAGGGGTTCCATTCTTTTGGTCATTGCATCTTATCTCCAATAACTGGGATGTTGGTCTATAATGAATAAATGGATGGATGGATGGATGGATGGATGGTGATGTTTGCTTTGCTAAGGATCTCTAGATAGAAGGACCAATGGGAAAGAAATGAACCTGAACACCATGACTTTGAAACAGCTGTTAAGTCAAGGACATACGTACAGAGAAATCACTCATAATTGCCACAGCATCAGGCTCTGCCAGGTTCTTGTCCTTGCTTCCCCAGGGTGTGTACTTCAAGCACCACACTGCTCTGTGTTTCTCTCACGGACTTACACAGTCTTCAAATCCCTTTCATGAGCATAATGTCATCAGATCTTTGCAATAGTCCATGAAGGCAGGAAACATGAATATTAGCGTCCCCACCTTACCACCAAGGGAAGGAGTCTTAGAGAGGCCGAGTTGCCTGTTCTGATATCTAACTGAGGACTGCTTCATCATGAGCCACGGCCAGACCAATGTCAGAGAGAAGCAAAGAAGAACCACAGTTGTCATGAGAAAAGCTGTTTTTTCCATTATAGCAAAATTATGGAGACTGTATCTTGGTCTCCTGCAATGAATGTGATGCTTCGGCAGGGGAAGCCGGGGCACCAATTCTGGGCCTGCTTTTACAGTCCATTTACTAGCTGCCATTTTGCATGGTGAACAGGAAATTCTTGGACCTCACAATCAAATTGATCAGATTTTGAATCCCAGCTCTGCCACTGTCTGTAAAACCTTGGGCAAGTTACTTAATCTCTTTGATTCACAATTTTTCAGTCTACAAAATTGAGATAATATCCACTCTGGAGGCTTAATTGAGAAAACCTAGCAGAGTAGCTGGAATCTAGCAGAAGTTCAATCAATAATAATCTTCTATTATCCCTTCTTTATCCACTTCCACCTTCGTGGAGTAAAGAGAAATATAACAGAGCAGTTAAGAGCATGAACTATGGAGCCAGACTGTCTGGCTTTAAATTCTAGCCCTGCCATCTATTGACTATGTGACCTTGGGAAAATTACGTAGCCTCTCTCTGCCTCAGTTTGCTCTTCTGCAAATGAAGATAGCAATAGTACCTACCTCATAGGGTTCTTATGAAGATTAAACTAGTTAATATTTGTGAGAAACTCAGAACACTGATTGGCATATAGTAGGTGCTACGTACATTTTCTCTTTTAAATAAAAAAATCATTTTCATGAAACTTTTGTGGAAAGAAGAGCTGTGAAAATATCTTTTTTTAATTTAGAAGAATCAGACAAAAGGAGAGAAATACTAAAACATCTTCCTGAAGCATCAAAAAATGTACTGAGCCCTTACAATTTCACAGGCACAAAAAAAAAATGCAAAATGATGATGTCTGAGCCATTCCTTCAGTAAACCTGTGTTGTATGCCAACTCTGCGCCAGGCACTTTGCTAAGCCCTAGAGATTCGAAGGTGTACAACACAACCAGGTCCACTGCCTTTGTGGAGCTACCAATCAGAGGGATGGGTGCTGGAAAACTTAGGGGAAAAAAATCAATAAGATAATTACAGCTTATAAGAAGTACTTGAAAGGGGGGGGGCACCTGGGTGGCTCAGTTGGTTGAGCATCTGCCTTAAGCTCAGATCATGATCCCGAGATCAAGCCCCATTTAGAGTTCTGTGCTCAATGGGGAGCCTGCTTCTCCCTCCTCTGCCCCTCCCCATTCATGCTTGTGCTTTCTCTCTTTCCCTCTTTTGTGCTCGAAGGAAAGATAGCTGTGTACTGTGAACAAGGACAGAAGCAGGAAGGAAGTGCCTAGACAGAAAGGAGTCAGGGGAGGCTTCTCCAAGGCGGTGGCACATAGGCTAAGACCAGAGGGCTGTGAAGGTTCTGCTCACAGAGCTTAAATCAACCTAATCTAGGGGGTTGGGAGCACTTGGCTTGAGCGTAAATATAGAGATTCTAATGGATCTACCTCACAGGATTGTTCTGAGGAATAAATATAATGAGGTCTGAGAGACACCTGGCACACAGCCTGGTCCATAGTACATGCTGAACATCGTTACCTTCTCCCTTCAGAGGAGCACCCACAGTTTCTCTGTAGTCAAATGGAGCGCTCTTCTGGGCCCATCCCTGCCTCCCAGAGCAGCATCCATTAATTCAACAATTCCCTCAAATCAACACATCATTACTAAGTGAATTTATTTATGAGTCACCTTAAAGGTACGGATATGATAAAAGATACAAATTCAAACCTAACCCTGCTCTCCAGGGACTTTCAGACTGAAGGAGGAAGCAGATACCTACAAACTCATAAGTGGGGAGACCCGGACCAGAGGGGGTAACATCCGTCCACCCCAGAGCAAAGAATGGAGTGGCCCACAGATCCTCAGCAGAGAAGAAATGGAACACAGGGTCAGGAAAGTGTGGCTACCTAAGGAGGGGGTTCTCCAGGCATCAAGTGAGCCTTCAGTTTGCCAGCATACTGAATAACGAATATGACACCTGCCTGGCTCAAGACACAAGGTCCCGGGGCCGGCCCCAGGGCAGGGGTGTGAGCTGAAGGAAGACAGGTCCAGACCCTCCAGATGGACAACAGCCATGCCATAGGTAACAAAGATACCACTGTTCTTGCCCTGCTTGGGAGGCAACCTCAATCCCAAGGCACCAAATGCATTCCGGCCACCAAGCCTCCGCCACCTTCCGTCCCTGCCTGGAGTTTCCTCTCTGTTCCCCACTTCCAGATTCAGTGCGCAGCTCCTGAGTTCAGTTCTGTTTTCCTGGATATTACAGCCCATAGCCATCACCACCACCCCTCCACAAACCATCACAACCTGCATCCGCAGGACTCAGATCCTCCTTCTAACAGACCATAATGTAGTAAGCCCTTGCTGCACGCAGAACTTGGTATGAAATGACAGAGGCAGACTTCCCACGAGGCACTATTCAGGGTGCCAGGAGATGCAGGCGGGCATTGTCCCTCCACACAATGTAGGTTTGAATCAGCACTGAAAGAGATGCAAATACAGGGAACAGGACCATGGTGGAAGGAGACACTTGCCATGTCTCCTCTCTTCCCACACTACATGGCAAAGTTCTTCATTCATTCACTTGTTCATTAAAGAATATTTCTTCACTCTTCTGGGTGATTAAGACACTTCAGTGAACAAAACAGACGAAGATCCATCAGTGAAGGGGTATTTTCATGAAGACATGAAAGAGGGAAGGAAATGACCCTGTGGACTAATACAGCACAATATGGGCTTGGAAGAGCAATTCAGTGCAAAGGCCCTGAGGTGAGTGTGTACCTGGGCCTCTGAGGAGGCTAGTGGCTGGAGTCAGTGAACAGAGGAGAGCAGAAAGGGAGGAGGACTGAGAGGTAATCAGTGGGCCATGAGGGGACATGAGCTTTGTTCTGGGTAAAGCGGGGAGCCACTGGGGGATTTTGTGTTGGAAAAGAACATGATAAAACTCACATTTAGGAGACTATTGTGATATCACAGGAGACAGATGGTAATGGCTTTACCCAGGTGAGAAGCAGAGAAATAGCTTTGAATTCCATTTCCCTCCCTAGTGCTTGGGACCATGCCTGGCATCTGGGAGAAGTGGGATAAAAATCAGACTGATTGGACTTAAATGAAACAAAAACCTAAACAGCCCTTTGTATCTGAGCTCCAGCCAAGTGCCAGGTCCCAGTGCAGACAGACATGCTAAGTGAGGCCCTGCAACCTGCCGTCATCGGGCATGCTCGGGACCGTGCTGACTGAGCTTCAGTCTTTTCGTGGAGAGCTCAGTGGTCAATCCTGACAGCGGGCACATGAGCCTATGGTCTCATTGGTGGGAGCTGAAAGCTGCAAGAAAGGAACCTGTGTCCTGGGTAAAGCAGTGAAAAGGGAAAGGTCCCTGTACTTTCATTGTGTCACAGATTTTTAATGTATCAAGTGTCCTCAAAATTAAAAGAGGCTTCTGAAGGCACATCTGCCACCCTCCCAGTTTGCTGTCCTCCGAAGGGCTGCCCTGGATTTCAGACCAGAAGCCTTGTAAAGAGAGGCTCACAGAACTCAAAAAAGCAAAAAGTGATGATTCAGGGACCAGGCCCAGCTTGTCCAATCCAGTCTGCTCTGGGATGCAAAAGGAGGGGTCGTGAGTACATAGTGAGAGGGAGACCAATCTCCCATGGACTGAGTCCCCTCACTGCCCAAGCTCCACTCCCCCACTTCCCTCACCTGCTACAGAGTCCTCCAAACAAAGTATCATGCCAACTTTATGATCATCCCAGCTATCCCCTGTGAGACACCTGCTCAGTGAGGAGCTCATTCTGCAGAATTTTGCAGGACTTGGTCCAGGTGAGAAACTGCAGGAAGATGGGAAAAAAAAAAAAACAGGATATAGTGAGTTTCACTGCCCCGAAGGCTCGGTTGAAAGGAGTCCCCACACCTGCAGTCACTGTTACATCAGCCTGTGTCTAAATCCATTCAGGCTGTGATCACAAAAGACCACAGACTGGGTGGCTTATGAAGAACAAAAATTTATTTCTGAGGGAGTGAATAAATATTTCATCAGCCTGGGGCACCTGGGTGGCTCAGTGGGTTAAAGCCTCTGCCTTCAGCTCAGGTCATGATCCCAGGGTCCTGGGATCGAGCCCCGCATCGGGCTCTCTGCTCAGCAGGGAGCCTGCTTCCCCACCCTCCCTCGCTGCCTGCCTCTCTGCCTACTTGTGATCTCCGTCTGTCAAATAAATAAATAAAATCTTAAAAAAAAATTTCATCAGCTTGACACAGCTCATGCATGAGAACAGCTCCAGAATTCCATCCAGAGTCCAATGCTAGTCAAAGAAAAACCTTCACCTCCATTAACCTTCACCTTACCGTTCCAGTTTTCAGAGCACTAAGGATGCAGTCCCTGATCTGATCCTCACAGCCAATCTGTGAGATAACTATTATCATTTCATTTTTACAGGTGAGAGAATGGAGCCTCATAAACATTCAGCAATAGCCTCAAGATCATTCAACTGATAAGTAGCAGAACTGGAATTCAAATAGCCAAGTTCAAGTTCAGAGTTTATTCTGTGCCAGAGGAAACTTTAAAAGAAAGTCTTTTACTTCTAACTAGATCCTTTTCTAATTTATGTACATAATATCTCCTAAGATAGGGTCCGACCTAATCTCTTTACTCTGGAAAAAAAGTGTGGCCCAGTAAAAACAGGTTGGGCTGGAGTCTAGCCCAGAGCTGCAGGGACCAGTTATGTAACCTTGGACGAGGGCTGGCACCTCTCAGCAGGCCTCCGTTTCTTCTTCTCTCAAGTGTATGGAGTAATACCTGACTTGTCAGCCTCCCAGTGTGCCACGAGGCTCTCAGAGAAAAAGAGAAGAAAAGTGCCCCATACACACAAGCACAACATTATAAAGGGTGCCAAGGCTCTTGTGTCCTTCTGTCCCGGCCCCCGCTGCTTAGACATCTGTTAATGGAGGGGCCCTAACTCCTCCCACCCCACCTTATTTATATCTTACCCCATTTCCTAGATCTGAACCTCCCATCAGAGCCCAGATCTAGGATTAGACAGTGGTGGCAGAAACTTTGTAAATCTACCCAAAAAAACCCACAGAATTTTGATCTTTAAATATGATATGTAAACTTTATCTCAATTTTTTTTAAATAAAAAGATGCAATTGCCAGCCACAGGAATAGGTACAAAGGCCTACCTATGACTGTAGCTGTGGTAACATGGAGAAGACAATTTAAGAGATTTTCAGGAACAGGAAAAAGCCAAATGCGATTAGAATTTTAGGACTGAAAATGAGGGCGGATGGGGCACCTTTAACCAAAAGAAGGGTAAGCAAGTCTGGGAGAGATCATAACCAAGTCTGTATAGGGTCTATGGAATTTGAGAGTTCAGCCGGACACACAGGTGCATGTATGCCTCAGGAAGCCAGAAAATCAGGCCTGGATTTCTGGGAATGGTGAGGATTGGGGACTACATAAACACCATGGTTGACGACAAGATTGGATGCGTTCCATCACGATTTAGGAAAAGGAAAGAGTCAGCAGAGTTTTTATACCTCCAACATTCTGAGTCCTTTAAATTGGTGGGCTCCAATCCATGTCAATCTACGAATTCTTTGGGTACAGTTGAATTGGTTAACGTTGTCTTTCTCCATGTAGAGTTAAGGTTTTCTCTTCTTCAAGCAGATAAAGGACCAGTGCTCACCTTGAGCCCGTCCAGGTTTGGCTTCAGGCAAAGTTACTGCCGATCCGTTGTAATCTTTCCCTTACTCGGAGGGCAAGGTCATGACTCTGAGAGAATGCTTTAGGGTGTAGTCCTTATCCTAGGATTCAGGCCTCCTGGGGTCCTAACTGAAAATCTTACCAAGGCCCCTCAACTTTGGCAAGACTTGAACTCCATCATCTATCTCCTTCAGTTGCTGAAACCTTTGCCCAGCCCTTTAGTTTCTATGCTGTTCCACTGCTCTGGGTATCCTGAAATCCCACGCCTCGCTGGTACAACTTTGGGGTCATCTGATGACTTTAAGCAAATAAGATTTGCCTGCATATTTCGGGGCTCACTTATCTGAGGTCCTCTTCTCCGGCAGCCCCAAATGCCATGTCCACTCTGTACAGCGAGGTGATGCTCTATCCCTTTGGCTCTATCCCTTTGGCTGAGAATGACAAGTAGCCTCAGGTAATAATCTGAGGTGAATGGGGAGCTCATCTGATTGACTGCCTTCTCTCAAGGATCATGGCACCTCCCCTTCCTGGGTTGCTCCCCTCCCCAAGCTTTCACATGTATTTTAAATATTTTGCCCAGATTACGTAATAGTTTCAGTGAGCCCATTAATGCCATGTGCTACTCCACAAAACTAGTCATCTTCATTAAGAAAATTAAAAGGGAAATAAGGACTGGCCCTTGGAAGCCTATTTTGGGGAGCCAGGAGGGGAGCAGTCAGATAGAAGGAAACGAGAGCAAAGAGGAAAACCACAGTATATAATCTTATGAAGACCAAAAGAGGAAAGTGCCACAGAGTCGGCATTATCAAAAAAGAAGAAGAAGAAGAAGGAGGAGGAGGAGGAGGAGGAGGAGGAGGAGGAGGAGGGGGAGGAGGAGGGGGAGGAGGAGGAGGAGGAGGAGGAGGAGGAGAAAGAAAAAGAAAGGGGCGCCTGGGTGGCTCAGTGGGTTAAGCCTCTGCCTTCGGCTCAGGTCATGATCTCAGGGTTCTGGGATCGAGCCCCGCATGGGGCTCTTTGCTCAGTGGGGAGTCTCTTCCCCCTCCCTCTCTGCCTACTTGTGATCTCTCTCTGTCAAATAAACAGATAAAATCTTAAAAAAAAAAAAAAGAAAACAAAAAAACAAAAAACCCAGCCATGGAAAGAAGGCTAAAATAAGGACCTTGTCCTTGACAAGGACAGAAGGTCATGGGTATAATATTTACCGATTGTTTATATTCATCAACTGGTAACCTTTTTGGGGTAGGAGACAAGTTTTACAATTTGTATTTTCACCACACAGTTCTGAACATTCAGCATATAGCTGTTCATGAATTATACAATAAAGAAAATTTTTGAATGCTTCAGAGGCTGGTGTAAAGCTGATAGAGAGGTCTGGTTTGGAGTGTCCTCTTTGGAAGGGCTGGGAGGTGCTAATTTAGCAGACTCACCCCACCCCCCCGGCCCGGCCCCGCCAGACTATTTATACCCACCAGCAAATGTGCCAGGTGCCTGGCATTCAGCTCATGGCTCAGGAAGACAGGAAATAAATTTCATTTCAAGGATCCCAGCTCCAATGTGGAAAAAGAAGTCTGACTTGTGCTTTCTGTCTCCCCCTCTTGATAATCACACAAATAAACAGCCTTACACTGAAGCAGAGGCCGTGAGCGCAGAGTCCAGGACCCGGCTCTGGGTCTATAAGAAATGTCGTTTCCTCTGCCTCACCTGTCAGACATTTTTCCTTTGCACCGAGTGAAAAGAATATCCATGAGTTCACATGGACCAGTCAGACAACTGGAAATCCCAGCTGGTGCAGGCTCACACCCTGGTGGTTTCTCCGCCAGAGAGGAAAGAGCTCCAGGCTAGCCCACCTCACCCTGCCCCTTCTCACCAGGCCCCTCTCCCTTCTGGCAAGTATCCAATCCATTTCTAGCCTGTATAGACACGTCCACACAACAGTCTAACCCAACAGCACTTCACAGACCCGCAAAGTCACAGACAAGTTGAGCTAGAAGAGTCCACCCGGCACCACCAGACCCAGCAGAGGGGCAGTGGTTTACTGGCTAAGGGTGTGGGCCACAGGAGCTGGATGCTGACATTCAAATCCCGGTGTTGCCCCCTTTTACCCTTGTGACCTCGAGTAAGCCGTGCAGGCTCTCCGTTTCAGTTTCCTCTTAGCAACAATAGGGATGATAAAAACACTTTCCTTGTCAAGCTGGCGTGAGGACATCACCGTCCCTGGCTACCCCTGTCATGGCGTGAGAAAGCTCATCATAAACCGTACGACGCAATGTAAATGCGCAGCGTGATGTGATGACCTTTATCGCTCTTACCAGCACCTCCATGTTTAGTCAACCCTTACTTGTGTGGATTTTAGGAGGCACAACCGATAGACTGTTCAGCTCTGTGCAGGTCAGCTCTGCACTGTGCTGGCTCAGAGGGCCAGAGGTGCCCGTGCCCTAGAGCAGCCAGGAGGAGGCTCACCTGCCCAGGGGCGAGGAGCTTGAAACCCCCAATCCCAGTGCTGCTGGAGGGAGGCTGCGCCAGAAGCAGCCGGCATCAGAGAAGGGCTGTGGTTGGAGTTCCAAGGAATCAGAAACAGTGCAGGGATGGAGACAGGCTCTCTGAGGAAGCCATCGCCACCCCACACAGCAGGAGAGAAGCAATTGCCACCTCCATCTTCCAGCCCCATGTACAGCGGGTGATCAATGACTCATCGCAAAGGGAACATTTCTTTATGAGGATGCAATACATCTGCCTTAGGCTGATTAAAAATTGTTCCTTGTCAGCCTAGAAAGTGTGATATTAGAGTCTGGAATGCAAATGCACAAAGGACTTTGGCGTCTGATCCACCTGCACCCCAACCCTGGCTCTGCCAGTGACCAGCTCTCTGACCTTGGGAAAATTGCTTAAGTTCTCTGGTTCTGTTACCTTGCCTATAAAATGCGGATAATAAATTTAACTCCACTGGGTTAGTGCTGAGAGTCAGAAGACTTGGCACATGTGAAATGCTGTGTGCCTACTGATCGAGGCTCAGAGGAAGAAAAAAGACAACGACCATGTCTCCCTCTTCCTTCCTACGAGAATCGTCATGTCTAGGTGTACACAGGTAGACCATTCAACTGCTTATCAACCTATCCGTCCCACTGCTTCTCAGGTGTGTCCGGAATTCCCAGAACGGAACCGTCGTTGCTCAGAACATAAAACAAAATAGACCAAACTCTGGCATGTCCTGCTCTATACGGTTAACAGTCCTGTTGCTTCCTTACCATGGCACCATCGCTTTGAATTTACCGACTTAGCTGGGAAAAGGATGTTCATTACTTAAAAAGAAGATACAGGCCTAAGTATGCTGTCACAAGGTAGCGACAGGTACTCTACTTAGAGCTCTTTCAATGATTTCCTAAATTTAGAAATTCGCACAAACTTCTCTTACCAAAGTTATCACATTCTGTATTTATTTTCATGTCAGTGTTCCCTACTCAGCTGGGACTATGGACTACTGATCTTTGTACAGTCACTGCTTAATTTAGTATTTAGCATATAGGCAGTGCTAAGGAAATCTTTTAAGTGAGATCTGAATTGAGCTGATCTTCCTATAAACTATTTTCTTAAGTTTTTAAAAAAATATTTAATTAATTTATTTATTTGACAGAGAGAGAGCACAAGCAGGGGGAACAGCAGAGGGGAAGGGAGTAGCAGGCTCTCCCTCGAGCAGGGAGCCCGATGTGGGACTCGATCCCAGGGAGGATCAGGACCTGAGCCGAAGGCAGATGCTTAACTGACTGAGCCACGTAGGTACCCCTTAAACTATTTTTTTAGGTCAAATCCAATACTACCCTCTACATGATGATTTACTCTGACTCAGGATAAACAGTGTCATGCCTTTTATGCACCAAAAATAAAGTATCTGGTCACATGAACAACTCATTAATAAAAGATGCTCATCAGGGAACTCAAAAGATCTCAGATTTTTCTGAATTATATTCCATCCACTTCTCTTATATGTTTCAATATAACCTTTCATGGAATCTCACTGTCCAATAATTAAAAACAGAACAACAAAAGAGCCGTTGCCATTTATTGAGTGCTTACCATGTGCCTGTGTGAAGTGCTTTAAATGGATTATCTAAATTCTTGCTGCAGCTTCATTACAGGGTCAAGGAGAGGGCAAACTGGATGCACTGGCCAGTGGGGTAGTCACCCACGGTCACCCAGCTAGCAAGCCAAATTTCAGACCAAGAAGGTCAGACTCCAAATCCAGGACTTTTCGCCACTGCACCTACATACCTCCCGGCATGGCATTTGGGCTTCATGGGATCTATTCCACAGTCTTCACTACCTACCTCAGTTGTTCCCTTCTGTGCACGCTCTGCTTCAGCTAGAGGAGCTCCTGCTAGCATACCCGTCCTGCACTTCCCCAGCTCTGCCTCGGCTTAGGAGAGCCTGCCTCCTGGAATGCCTTTCCCACCTTCTCTGCACAGCCTAACCCATCACCTTTTAAGACCCAGGCCAACCTCTGTCTCTTCCAGAAAACTTTCCCTATCAGGCGTATCACCCTCTGCCCACCTTCCAAGCACACCTCCAATAGGAATCTTCTCTCCCTTCCCTGAACTGCCAGAGCATTTTCTCGGCACTTCCTGTGGATGCCCTGCACCTTATCCCTAGTATATCCTTTATGTGTGCAGAAGTCCCAGCTCTTTCTACTGGACATTGTTCACCTTGGAGGCAGAATCCACATTGGATCCAGACTTGGATACACATGGCATCCAGTTCAGGAGATTGTGTATGGAGTCCCCACCCACTGAGACCCCATGACTGGGTGGCTTTGTGTGAGGGGCTAAGTCACACAGATTCCCTTCTTCACACCACCCCCCCCAACTTAACTGATTTAATGGGACTTTGTGGGATTCATCAATGAAGCATGAAATGGACCCACATGCTGCCAGAGCCACCCAATTAATCTAAGGGCTAGTGAAAAATGAAAATGCTGGATAAGATCAAAATAAATAATTGCCAAATTAGTCACCATCTGTGTCTTGTTGTCAACAAACAGAGCCTCGTCTCCTCTAACTCCCTACCTGCTCAGATTGTACAATGAGGTCTCAGCTGAAAGGCATGAGTAAGGAACTGAGAATGTTCTGGAGACTTGTCAGAAGAATTGGCACATGTGAATCTCATCCCAAGGACTTACTTTGGGGAAATTCCATTGACCCAGTTGGTGTTTATTAGGCAATGACTACGTATGTGACACTCTTCTGAGTGCTGGGGAATTAATGGTGACAAAGGCTTTTCTGTCTATGAGCTGAACAGCAGAGTAGGCTCATAGACAGATGCGAAAAGCAAAGACTGCAGCTTCATCTCAGTCATGTGGCCTGGGGAGATCCTGCCACTGCTTTCAGCCTCAGTGTCTTCACCTGTGAGATGGGCTGATACCAGGCTAGAGAGGGAAAAGTGAGATGACGTTGACATAAAGGCCTGGCTCATGCTATGTGCTTCACAACTGGTCACTCCCTTCCACCTTTCTCTCAGGAGCTGAGCCAGGGTGTAATCCCTCCCTCTACACAAATGCTATTGGTGAATGGAGGTTTACATATATAGTTCGGAGAAACAAGTCCAAGATGGAGACCTCATATAACTGCCTTCCAGAAGAAACACTGAGCTAAATGAATATTTTCTTTACATATTCTTTACATATTCCTGATGAAATGCATCATTTCCCACGAGCCTCAGGTGGTACCCCCCCAAATGAAAACATCCACATCTTAATTTCTCCATCTCTAAAGCGGAAGACATAATATCCACCTCCCAGGGTCCTTGTGAGAAAAAATGAGATAACTCCTGTATCTGTTCAATAAATGTTTACTGAATGCCTGTGACATGCCTGCACTGTTCTAGCTTCTGGGGTGACAGCAGTGAACAGAATGGATTAAAAATCCCTATCCCTCTAGTGGACAAGACAAGGGAACAAACAAATATCAACATAAATTATACAGTATGTCAGATGCTGAGATGCATGCAGAGCATTTGTTACAAAGCATGACTTATAATAAATGCTCAGGTTTATGGTGATGGAAAGAATGATTGGCACCAAGGGTAAATTACCAAAACAAGCCTGCTTCTTCAAGGTCAGGCTAAAAGAGATGTTGTGGGTGAGCAGTAGAGGAGGACCTTAGTCCCCATGATTACTTAACACTATGTCATTCATTCGGAGAAAACATCCCTGGGCTTATCAGTGCTTGGAAAAGTCAAAAGCATTTCTCCTGTATACTTGAGAACAGCATGAAAATGATGTTCCTCAGTCACCCCTGTTTCCAATTTACTTTCTTATTTGACTCAGTGGTCCAAGTATCTCCAAGACTGTCTTGTATAAAAAATGAAATTATGTTGGCAAAATGTATATATTCTGTGGCCTTTTCCTTCCTGATACAGAAAGAATTGATTCAAGTTAGGTGTGGGTCCTTGTCCTTGGGACAAGATTCAGTATACATGTTTAGAAGCAGGTGACCGAAACCAGAACATCTACCCCTGGAACAAGGTAACTGATTTTAGTTCTCCATCTGAAAAAGCCAAGAGTTGGCATAAAGATTTCCAATGAAAAAGTCTTGCCGATGGAAATAAGGCTGCTTGACCACAAGCTCCAGTCATCAGATGAAAAGCATGAAGAGGACATGCTTTCCACTTCTACTCCCAATGATAAGCATCCCAGAAACCATGGTGGGGGCACTTTGGGGCAATAATGCACCAAATCTCTGAGTTCCCAAGGGCTGAGACTGTATCATAATGTTCTTTGGAGCCCTAACACCTTCCAGAGTGTCAGGTGCATTATAGATATGCTGGTGACCCTTCATTTGTCTCTCCTGATCAGTCCTACACCCTGCTCCGCCTCACTCCATGCCCCCGATAGACTGACCTTCGTGTTCTTTATCAAAGTGCTCTCTTGCCATCTGACTTCTGGTTGAGTTTGATCAATAGTGATGTTGGGGTGTTTATTCCATAACTCTCTCCTTGTTAGGTGGCTGGGTGTTGATGGTGTCCCAGTAGAGGCCATTTCTCCTGTCAGGGCACCTATCCACATCTCTCTCTCTCTCTCTCTCTTTCTGGGTACCAGTAACAGCTTCTTTGTCTTGCACTTCAGGCCTAGGAGCTGTAACAGCTCCCTACAGGGACTCAGCCAGAGCTGTTTGCACTATCCCTCTATCAGTTTTCTTAACCACTATCCTAAATTTCAAAATCAACTCATTTATTAAAGTCTCCTTAAAATATCCAGTGGGAACTTGCCATTAGTTCCCTTCCAGGAACCCAGCTGACAGAGAATGTGAATAATAAATTTTTGCAAAATGAATTAATTGATCAATGGACTCAAATAGTATTATCCAGTTCACATATCCATATAAACCAGACCAAAGAACCAAAACCTGTCTGATGATTAAAATTTTCTGGAGAACTTTTACAATTAATATTCTCAGGCATATCTCAGAGAAATCTAGAGATTAAGTCTTGGAAATGTCTGTGTATAGCTTTAGGGATCTCCGGGGGAATTTGATGATTAGGATGGCATAAGAACCTCTGACCTAGATGGCTTCCTCAGAATCCCTGACCATCCTAAAATCTGACTCTGTTAGAGACAGTCACCACCTACCACTACACTTCTCATGGCTGCTTCCCAGAATAACTGGGTCCAGCAGGAAAAAGACCTTGTCATCACTTATGATCTTCTCTCTTCATTTAGGAAAGGGGAAGGGGGTGGAGAAGAGATAGGGAAGAACTTTCATCATGAGTAATGACTAGTTATCCAATTAAATGTTGTAAGAAAAGGATTACTTCAGCTATTAGTTGAATAATAAAGTGACCCATTTCAAAGGATAACTAATAATAATTACTAAGGATATGATCTTAGAAATCTGCTCATTTGAGTCCTGACTCTACTGCACAATAACTATTTGTGGGCCAGACACACAGCCTTCTGAGCCCCACTGTCCTCATCTATAATACTTATATACCCATTCATTCATCTTCCAACAGACCAATCCACCCATCTACTTATTCATCCATGATCCCACCTAACTATCCACCTACCCTCCCATCCATCCATCCATCCATCCATCCAACCATCCATCTACTTACCTTTCCAACAAACCATCCAACCATCTGTCCATTCATCCAACCATTCAAATCATCCAGCCATGGTCTACAATGTTTAATGGCACCAGTAAGATGGGTTATATTTATGGCCCGTTATAGCCTGGGAGTCTGTGATTCTATAAAAATCAATAGGCAAAGGATGATTATATACAAAATGAACCAGAGTCTCAGCAAGTCCTCAAAGAGCTCACATCTAATAGAGAAGATCAAAAGATAACTACATAGACAACTAGAGTAGAAGGCAGAAAATGAAAAAGCCTAAGGGTGGTATGAGCAGCAGCATAAAGGGTGGGACTGGTTGAAGGTAAAAATGGCCTGATCCACATAGAGAAAGGCAGCCCTACCTATTTCTAAAATATGTCGTAATCAGTATTGTGGATTTGCGGGGGCACCAAAAGCCAGAATCTACCTCCTGCAATAGCCAGTACCATGCTTCAAATTGCTACCCTCTTTTGTACAGGGCATCTGTTTCCAAGTGGCCCCCATTAAAGGCACAAATTGCCTGGGTGATGGAAATACATCCATCAGACACTATCTACAGGACTAGCAATTCCACCTTCTGTGATTCCAGGATCTTATCTCATGAACCTGAAATCAGAGCATGTGACAAGCACACATGGAGACAAATAAAATGTCTATTTGGAATCCGAGCTGCCTTGGAAAATCTGCCTTATATAGATGTTCTGGCCATAGATTGGATGAGTCTGAGAGATCAAGAATTTGGTTTGGGGGAGCCTGAGGAATCTAGTTTTCACCTCCATCCTGAGGAACTGCTGGACAAAGAGCATTCATAGAAAGCAGGGGCACCGGAACAGTAGTAAGGAACAAAAAGTCAAATGAGAACAGGAAGAGAGAAGAGGGAACTTGGGGAATAGTAGGCAATCCTGACAAGTCCCCTAATGTCTGCCCACAGTGAACTTGAGTTCCTTCACAATTATTTTCCCACCTGGCTTTCAGTAGGGCAATCTGCCAGACCAACGTGCACCAGAGGTAGGAATCAGGGGCCCTGGGAGAGGGTTGGGACCCCACAGTGCTTCCCCTTCCTACACCTCACTCTCCTTCTTCAGAGGGGCAGAGCTCCTGTCCCAGGCAGTGGACTCCACATTCCTGGGAGGACCTCTGGGCAATGGTTTCCCATCGGGGTGGATGTGGCCATTGGAGAGCACTTCCTGAGATGCAACTATGCAAGGAGAGAACGTCTCTGCTTCTGTGAGTTTGACTATTTTAGATACTTCTCATTCCTTAAAGCCTATCTCCTGAGTCATTCTTCATTCTCACAAGTCAAATGCTGCCATTCAGCCTTCTAGGTCTTCTGTAGTACTTGAGTTTTACCTCTTACTTGGCACTTAATTAACTTTCCATATGTTATTTTCCTATGTATATGTATCTCTCCCTCCCCCTCCAACTTCACTGCAAACAGGAAAAGTAGGACCTCATTTATATGGTGTAGCTCTCATTGTTAAAACATCAGGCTTTACCTGGGACTGTATTAGATTATCATTAACATGTAGATAATATAGAAAGCTAGGCTGTTTTAAAGTTCTTCGAGATTCATAGGTCTATCTTATGGGTATAAACATAAGACAGAGTGGATCAGAAATACCTTAGTAAAAGGTCAATTTTCTTATTCTCTTCTTAAAGTCAAACAACTGAAATAAATAAACTAAATCAAAGTAAAAGGACCTCAGAAGTTGTCCAGTTCAGTGCCCCCATTTTACAGACAAGATTATATCGTTTTGACTTACTCACCCTTCCAGCTACCAAGCTGCAAATATAGTGATAGTTCTGGGCCCTTCTCTCCTAACTCTCGCCCCAACAAGGTTCACTCAGCGGAGCCCAGGGCACACTTGGGGCATGACAGCACACGAGGTTCTCATCAAACCCAGGAGATGGTAGCAAATCTTCTTCTCCCCTTGGCCCCTCCAGGGAGAAGATCTTCAACTCTTAAAGTCTTGCATTTTTCCCCTTCTATGTCCAAATTAGTCATTTTAAGAAAAGGGGAAAGGAAACCACTTGTCACTTCTGGGATTAGTCACACACACCAGTTCAGCGTCAAACCAAATCATAACCTCCCAGCTTAAGACTTCCTTCTTTGCAAGATGGATGCGAAGGGAGAGTTGATGAGTGTTCACCCTAGAAGAACTTAGCAGGAAAGTTATCAGGGAGAGAGGAGGGCTACCCATCCAACATGCCATCTTGAAGCATGGGGTGGCTGTTCTGAAAGGTTAAAACCAATGGCAAACACTTTGGGTGGGGCTGGCACAGGGGAGACATGGGAAGAGCAGGATTAATACTACAGTAAATATGGCCAGAGTCCCAGAGACCACCAGACATTTCTGTATTGGATGGTTATAAATAGTAACTGGAAAATTGTGACCCATGTGAATATCCAGTCCAGCCACGGCTGCTGAGATATACTAGCCTCAATTCCGGGAGCAAACATTTTCAATTATGGCGTTGTCACTAAGGAGTGAAAGAGGCACACTTCTATTCTGTTTGTTCATAGACTGAAACCCTGGATGTATAATGAGAAAAGACTTGACTTGCACAGTGTTTGCTCATCCTCCATTGTCTTATTGGGTTCTCATGACTGGGACATTAAGACAGGGATTATGATGTCCATTTAAGAGCAAGAACATTGAAACACAGAAAGGTGTAGTGCCTTTCCCACTTTAAGCACCTAATTAGGGCAGGTCAGGGACTCAGACCTGAAGCCTCCCTGGCTTAGGAATTTTTCTCTACACTGAGAAACAAGATATTGCAAAGCCAGAGGGTCCTTCAGAGGACCAGAGGAGCCTCCACCTGACAGCACAGTACCCCCAGCACAGCAACAGAAGCCCTGCAAATACACCCACAAACACACACAATCTCAGCTGAGAAGAGGGATTGTGGGGCTCTCTCCTGGTGGATGTGTCCCCTTAATGCCCCCTTGGGGTCACCTTTCTCCTACTCAGCTTCTTGTGGCCACCCTAATATTATCCTCCTTTTCCTTAAAACTCAGGCCCAAGGTGGCCAACAACACTTTTCTTCTTTCCCCAAAGCAGAGCTGAGACCACCAGACATTTCTGTATTGGATGGTTATAAATAGTAACTGGAAAATTGTGACCCACAGTGAAAACAATATCACAATTGCCACGTTTCCAAAGGAGAAGTTTGGGACACTGGAGAGCTACAGACTCACCCCCAGAAGTCCAGAGCCTCCTCCTAGGCACCTGATTTCCAGAAGCTTGTCTTCAGGTCACTCATCAGTGCCTAGCAGCTGATGTGATCCGTATCTGCACCTGTGAAGTGAGACCACCAACCTTGGCCACTCTCCCTGTGAAAATCAAGGAAAAGCTCCAGATGGGACACAACTGAGACATCTTCGAATCCGATCAAATCTAGGGCTACTCATTTTTGTTGGTTTATGTTTGTTTTTCTCCTTAATCATTGCTCTTGGACACAATTCATCATACAAGTCAGAAGAGACATGTCAGAACCTCAGCAGGGATCTTCAAGGAGAGAGAGAGCTTAATGGTTTCCAGGAGAGGCCAGCATGGAGCAGGACTTCCTTCTCCTGCACTTGTAGCTCTTCTCGCAAGGCAAACCATTTGATGCACTCCAAATCCAGGTTTAGAAAAGAAAAGGCCCACGTCCACCTGTTGGGTTTACCTGCCAGCTACAGATGGCAGCCTCAAGCCTCCTTGCCCATCACTTGGAAACCTAAAGTGAGTGGCAGGGGGTGGTCTGGATGAAGAGGTCTTTCAAAGACCTCCAGAAGGTGTGCCCTTCGATGGTATCTTATCCCCTCTCCAGGTGCATGCCTACTAGAAACATCTCTCCCTCCTTCTGCCGCTGTCGGCCTTCATCAACTCCAGATCCTGGTGTGTGAGTCTCTGCAATAGAAACTCAGCTTCTGTGAACCCTCCTCGCATGTGACCTCAAAGGGGACCCAGAATAGAAAGAGTATGAGAGCTCAGTAAACATTTATTTGTTGCCTCTTTGAATATATGAATGTGAGTCAAATCTTGTCAGGTCCCGATTTTACTGCTCTATACTTAACAAGCACTCAGGAGAGTTAACGAGGTAAGGTTTTCATTAAGTCATGATAGCTACTGATTAAAAATATCTATGTGTACCAAATGCTTTATAGACCTTACTTCTGGAGACAACCATGAAAGGTAGATTCTCGAATCCCCATTTCACAGATGATGAAATTAGAACACGGGAGGTTAACTATCTCAGCACTCAGTTACTGATGGATGGTGTTGCAACTTCACCTCTGGCTTGATCCCGAAGACTAGCCCCCTTCTTTCTTGCCAACTGCCTGTCCACTAATGTGGTTCACAGCCATTCAACTTCTGTATTCCACCCCACCTGTCATCACCATCCAGAAAAAGCATTTGAGGCACCTCGATGAGCAAAAGGTCCTACAGATCTTTCTCTATAGGATCCTCTGTTTAGCAAGATCATCTGCATGGGGGTGAAAACCTATCATCACTATTTGATCAACCAACAAGCAGCAATTCAACTTTACAACGTGCCAAGCACAAGTACTATGGGGAGATATTTATAAGATAACTTGGGCAGTTATTAAACAAAGGCCTAGTTGAAGAGACAAAAATAACACACTTAAGAACAAACTGACATCATAAAAAGACAGCACTTAATTATTTGCCACATCACAAATTCTGTGGTGCCTTCAATGCCTAGGTCACATCATTGCACGTCCCCATTGCTGGCAAAACATTCACTGACTGTAGATTTGAGTATCAGAAATTGTTAGAATCCACAGCCAAATCGGGGGAGTAAAGACATCAAAGAAATGGAGTAAGTTCATTTTTGATCAAAGAGCAAGGCAGTGATTAAAATAATCGCTGGAGGTTTTTTTTTTTTTCCATTAATATAGTTCTGAGGCAATTCTGAAAGAAGACTTCCCACTGAGTCTCAAGCACTTGGCACATCACTAAAACAGGGGCTCCCATTCCCAGATTTATTTGAAGAAGGAAATATTACTTGGATTTATAAGCTCGGGAGTGCTTGTTTAAAGGAATAAAATCATGATATTTTATTACTGAATCAAGGTAATCTTTTTAAAGATCTTTATTTATTTATTTGAGAAGGAAAGAGAGAGAGAGAGAGAGAGAAAACACAGGAGCAGAGAAAGAGGGAGAAGCAGACTCCCCACTGAGCAAAGGGCTTGATGTGGGGCTCGATCCCAAGACCCTGAGATCATGACCTGAACCAAGGCAGACGCTTAACTGACTGAGCCAGCCAAGCACCTCCAAATCAGGGCCATTTTTAACCTTAATACAGAAGAAGTTGTGTAGAAAACAGGCTACATGTGTTCAGAATGTATTCTTTCTGGGGCGGCTGACTCTTGATCTCGGGGTCATGAGTTCAAGCCCATTGGGCATGGAGTCTACTTGAAATTAAAAAAAAATTAAAAATAGGTAAATAAAAAAATGTTTTATTTCTGTATCTGGGAGAGAGTAAGACTGTTGAAACCCAGGAAGACAGACATGTGTAAGACACTGGTCACACTGTGCTCTTCAAAGTTCAGAAATTATTTTTGAATGCAGCAGAGATTTTTCGCTCCTTTCTGGCTTATAGAAATGCCTGCTTCTGTGTTAGTGGAGAGCTTTGGGGGACTTGATGAGGCTTGTGTGTGTGTGTGTGTGTGTGTGTGTGTGTTCATGTGTTTAAAGAAGACTGAAGGGCCTAAAAACCAAGGCCAAATCTGCCCATGCCCAGGTGCCTAGCTGCCTCCAGAGCCCCACTCACAGCAGAGCCCCCCAACTTGGGCTGCAACTGGCATCATCTCAAGAGCTTGCGTAGCTCCTAGTGCCCAACCCACAGCCCAGCGCAATTACGTCGGCATCTCTAGGGAGGGACTCGGGCACAGGCGTGTTTTAAGGCTCCCCTGGCAACTGCCGTGTGTATCCCAGGCTGAGACCCCTGCAGCGTCCATTGATCCCCGGACACCCAGGTTGTGGCAGGGTGCTGGGTCATCAAGATTCAATAGCAGCCAGCATCACACCATCGCCTGGAGGGGGGCAGCATCCCAGGCTCTGTGGACAGCTGCCCTGCATGTGAATCCCACCTCCGTTACAGTTCTAGTTATGGAATCAAAGGCAGGACCAAAATGATAGCTATTTTTGTGCCCCCATTGCCTCCTCTGTAAAATGGGGATTAAACCTTCTTGGGGGTCACTGTGAGGATTAAGGTGATGTGTGTAAGGCACACAGAGTACTGTCTGGTGCAAGGCTAGCACTCAGTATCCTGATTTTTGAAATCTCAGTGTTCCATCCCCAGTTAAGGGGGGAAGAGGCCATGAAATGAACAGAGCCTAACTCCTCTTTTCTCTTCTCTCCAATAACCTTCATCCCAGTGTTTGGGGTGGGGCAGAGAAAAGCTTATATACCTTGTCCTAGCTGCAAATTGGCCTTTAAAGAATGCCTCAAGGGGCAGAGGGCAGTGTCTCTGGGTGGTGAAAGGAGAACACACCCCTGGGAGATGTGCCCTGGGTCCCAGGCTTTTTAGGATCTTCAGTCATTCTCGAGGGTAGCATCTGGGGCATCTGATGCTGGACCCTGAAGGGTGCAAGACAGAGAGGGCTTCTCTGACTTCGTGCCCTATTATGTGCAGAAAGGCACCATGAGCAGAGTTCAAGAACAGGAAGAACAGATTCTCATGACTCCAGCTTCCTTCTTTCTGAGAACCGTAGATTCTGAATCACAGTAAAAGCTTTATGATTCAGATTTTATACTGAGATAAGAAAGGTCACACTAAAACAGTAATCTCTAAGTCTCAGCAGAAGTCCCTTGTATTTGAGCACACTTTAATTCCAGCTACCAGCTAACAGATCATAGGCCACTCTTTACTGGAAGAGGATTAGCTCACTATGCCCGATGCTCAGTGTGCATTACTCCATCATGTCAGACTGAGACTCACGAGAAAGAAAGAACCCGCCAGGGTCACTCACTCAGCTGGCAAATGCTGGATTGCAAAGATTAGGGTTTCCCAGGGACTCCCAGACCTGAGTGCACATCAGGACTGACCAGCAGCTTCTTAAACAGATTGCTTGGCCCCAATCTGCAGACTTTCTGATTCGGGAAGTTTGGGATAGGGCCCAAGAATGCGTATTTGTAACAAGTTCCCTGGAGATGGTGATGCTACTGGTCCCAGGAACCACGGTTTGAGAACATCTGCTTTATGGCAACTGTGTCAGTTACTTAACCCTCAGCTATGAAGAAAAGGGAAAAATCCTTAGAAATAACTCTTTAAAAGGTTAGGTTTCTCTGCTCATCCATACACACCCTTGCCAACACCATTGTTTATCAAGCAGATGTGTTCTTCAGAGACAGGTTTTTGCTTGGTCAAAATCTAATCACACCCTCCAAATCAGCGAAGGGTGGAAGACCAGGGCTTCACCCACCACCTCCCCCACCCCCAGTGTGGGCAACTTGGTTCCCTGAGGCCTTTCCTTGGGCTGGGTAAGGGAAAGTCCAGGAAAAGGAGAAGAAACCAGCCCACAACGCAACCAGAGCACTCTCAACCTCTACAAGAGAGCTTGGCAACCACTGAAGCTTGATTGCAATTTGTGCCCATGAACACAAGCTGGGCCCCAGGTGAACTCAGAAAGCCCTTCCGCTGATGTTTGTCTGGTTTCCTAGCAACCCAAACGTTAAGGAACAGACGTAAAAAGAAAAGGTTCTAGGAGGTCATCCCCCACTGGCTGCCCCCACCAGGGATTGGAAGAGATTTCTGCAGAATTAGAAGAGTTTTGTCTGCCAGCATGAATAAGGTCTGTGATCCCAATCCACAGGCCGAACATAAAACCAGAGACTAATTACCACAGTGCCCATCACAATTAAAGCCAGACAAAGCACAGCTCTCCGTGTTGCAGCATAATTGCGAGCTGCTGGCAGGGAGACAGTGTGCAATAACCAGAAATAAAACCAATGTTTGAAAGTTTAAGAAAGATACGTCAAGGCATTTCTTAGAAGTGATTGCCACCTACCTAATAACATGCACTAAACTAAATGGTAAGAAATTCCATCTTTCCCAGTGAGATTTCTAGTCCATCAGATGATGTTGGAAGTTGTGATGTTTTGAGAGAAAGTGAGAGTGGGTGGGCCTTGGAGTCGCCCCCGAGTTCAAGTCCCAGACCTGCTATTTATCAGCAGAATGACCTTTGGCATGTCCTCTAATCGCCACATGCAAACCATCAGCAAGTCCCTTTGGCTCTACCACCAAAAAAATGTCCCAAATCTGTCTGTTCCTCTCATCTCCACACGTAAGCCACACTTACCTCTAGTCTGGATGAGCATAATAAGTTGCTAACCAGCCTCCCTGCTTCCACATTTGCCAACCAATGGTTCATTCTTGACTCAACAACTAAATCTTAAATTTAATTTTTAAACTTAATTCTGATAAAACATACATATCATAAGATTTTTCCATCTTAACCATTTTTCAGTTGTGTTAAGAATATTTACATTGTTGTGCAATCAATCTCTAGAACTTCTTCATCTTGCAGAACTGTAATCCTGTGTCCGTTAAACAACTCCCTACTTGTCACTCCCCTAGCCCCTGGCAACCACAATTTTGCTTTCTTTTTCTATGTGTTTGACTGCTGTAGATGCCTCATATGAGTGTTATCCTATAGTATTTGTCTTTTTGTAATTGGCTACTTTCACTTAGTATAATGTAATCAAGTCCATCCATGCATAGCATGTATCACCCTTCCCTTTTAAGGCTGAATAACATTCTATTGTATGTATACACCACACTTTGTTTATTCATTCATCCTTCACTAGAAATTAGCATTTCTTCCATCTCTTAGCTCTTGTGAATAACGCTGCTATGAACAGGGTGTACAGATACCTCTTTAAGAGCCTGCTCTCAGGACTCCTGGGTGGGTAAGTCTGTTAAGCGTCTGCCTTCAGCTTAAGCCATGATCCCAGGGTCCCAGGATCGAGTCCCACACATGGGTTCCTTGCTCAGTGGGGAGCCTGCTTCTCCATCTCTCTCTGCCTGATGCTCCCCCTGCTTGTGCTTGCTCTCTCTCTCTCTCTCACCGACAAATAAATAAATAAAATCTTAAAAAAAATAAAATAAAAAAGACGCTGCTTTCAATTCTTTTGGGTAGGTACACAAAGGTGGTATTGCTGGTTCATGTGGTAATTTTTAAAAGATTTCATTTATTTATTGAGAGAGAGAGAGTGCACATGCATGAACAGGAGGGGGGGCATGGAGAGGGAGAGAAAGAATCCCAAGCAGACTTCTTGCAGAGTGTGGAGCCCAATGCAGGGCCAGATCCCATAACCCCAAGACCATGGCCTGGGCTAAAATCAAGAGTTGGATGCTAAACTGACTTAGCCACCGAGACACCCTGATCATATGGTAGCTCTATTATTAATTTTTTTAAGGACCTACCATACTGTTTTCCATAGTGGTTGCAGCATTTTATATTCACACCAACAGCACAGAATGATATTTTAAGACATTAGCACAACTGACATTTTGGTCTGGATATCTATTTGTTGTGCGTATATGTAAGGAGAGGGCTGCTTTTTGTGATGTAGAATGCTTAGCTGTATCTCTGGCCTCTACCTGCTAGATGCCAGTTGCACCTGTTCTCTTAATTGTGACAACCAAACATGTCTCCAGAATTGCCATATGTTTCCTATGGACAAAATCACACCTGGTTGAGGACCACTGAATTAGATCATGGCTCTCTCTAGCTTATACCCCTCCAAAATCTTCCCATCACACTTAGGATAAAATTCAAATCGTCCCATGGCCAACAAAGCCCTGCCCACTTCTACAACCTCATCTCCTCCCATTTCCCAGGTGCTCAAAGGACCTCACCATGGTGACTATCCTTGGTCCCTAGTACACAACAGCTTTATTCCTGGCTCAGGGCCTTTGCACTTACTGTTCCCATTGCCTGTTTTTCCCAAATCTCTATTGTTTACATCTCAACTCAAATGTCATCTCCTCAAAGTGTTCTTTGACCATCCAGTCCAAGCAGCCTCTCTCTGGAATAACTCAACCATATCACTTTGAGGCTTAAGACTCTGAGAAATATATGACTACAAGTCATGGCAACTACAAGGCAATGCTGTAGTTGTTTTTTTAACTGCCTTTCTCACCATCTAAAACCATTTTGTTCATTTTTTGTTTGCTTATTATCTGTAGGATAAAAATATAATCAACCAAATCAGGACATTTTGAGAGTGAAAGGGCAAGCTAAAAATAATGAACAGGGGTTATGATCCCAGACAAAGCAAGGAGTTATGGTAGCTCTTATTATCCATCTTCTAGACCAGGACGTGATCTCCATGAGAACAGTTCTGTGAGAACTTTGTTCATTCTGTGCCCAGCACTTGCAATGGTACTGACACACGGTGCTCAGTAAATACTGCCAAGTGAATGTCAAAACTTCTGATTTCAATTGCTTCAAACTATGAAAATGGGTGAGATAAATATGACGGCCTCAAGACTGGGTGAGAAGTAAATGATATCGCAAATGTGCCATCAGATTCTCAAAAAAAAGTTTACTTCCTTCTGTGCTATTTTCATAGAAAAGTAAAGCTTTAGAACCGAAGAGAACTTAGTCCCCAGAAGTGGAATTCCAGAACGGGAGGGGACAGTCTCGTCCACTGTTTCTCAATCCTGGCTGAAGGTGAGAATGACCTAGAACACACTTCTGAACGTCGATGCCCAGGCCCCACTTCAAGCCAAATGAAATGAAAGCTCTGGAGGTAAAGCTCAGGCAGGTGGTAGTTTTTAAAATTTCTTGGGAAATTCTGATGCACAGAGAGGGCTGAGGTCCTGGACCAGGTCAACTCCACTAATTTCACAGATGAGGAATCAGGCTCAGAATGGAGACCTGCCCAAGGTTATACACTCTCCGTGGTAGGTCACCTGGCTCTTAGTTGATCCTTTGTCCACCCTGTCAAATGGCTTCCTGCCTATACCTGTAGTTTTCCAGACATGGAAAGTTTCTGAAGATGTTCTCTGGGAGGACCCAGGCTTGTTAATGAGCCCCAGTCACCTGCAGGATCGAAGAGCTGAGTTCAAGTTCAGTTAAGGTCCTCATCAGATCATCATGCCTACCTCAAAGCAATCAGCATGGGCACCATGGTGGTTAGTCTGCATTTGCCTCTCCAGACTCACTCTCTGCCCTCAAAACCTACCTAGGGTCCAGGGACACTGACCTTCCAAGCACTGAGTCACCCAGAATCCTGTGGCTTCTAATTCAACTCAGCCAATGGATGGCATGTGATCAAATGACCAGAGGAGAACCTGAAAATGAAGCTAACCCCACTGGACTTTATGAAGATGACCCAAGCAGATAAACAGTGCTCCTATCTGACTACACTATGGTCATATGGTCAGTACATAATAAATACCCTTCCCTTCTGACACACAACAAGGCATGGGTAAAATCTGCCCAGTGCTTAAAGAAACGGAAATGAGTCTATATTTATAGCAAAGAACTGACTCAAAAGATTCATTTAGTTAAACAGAACAGCAAAAAACAAAAGTAAAAAGTCACTATTGTTCTCCTTTCCCTGTGTTTGTTGTTCTTGTTAATTATACCTTCCAGGTATACTTCGTTTTCAGTTATAGGGCCAACTTCATTCTCATTTTCCCAATCTGATTACTTTATAAACAACATTCAGAGCTTTTTACAATCTCTTACGGGCCTTTCAAAAGTGTTCCTGTACTTTGAGAAACACTCTTTCCGCTGTTAAGAATGTGATTTTACTAAGGTGAATGAACCGGAGCTGAACTCCAAGGAAGAGCAAGTGATGTGTTCCCAGCTTCCCAAGCTTGACCAGCAGCCTGAGTTAGTCATCCAAAGTGTGGTGGCCTCTTCTCAGAAGTGCCTGGAGCTATCTCAGACAATCCCATTGGGGTTTTCTGACCTGCAGTCTGCCTTGTGGGTCATATCCACTTGGATAGCCACAGGCTCCCAGTTTGACCTGAGCAGACAGATTTAACGGGGCTGTAGCTGTGAGTGGAGTCGGAAGTAAACAGGCTGGCCTGCTCTGGGGTCGACTCACAACTGCTGTGTGTTGCTGAACATGTCACCGAAGCTCCCCAAGCCTCTGTTTACTCACGTACACAATGGGAATAGTAACCATGTTTACTGCAAGGACCAGTGGTAGATAGTAAACTCTGATTTGGGTTTCCAGCCCTGTGAGGAAGGGAGGGGATTTGTGGGGGATTGGAAATAATGAATGTCAAGTTCTTGGCACATAGTAGGTGATCAATAAATAATTGTTATTACTTCATTGGGTTTTGTAGGTGTTCAGTGTCATGATGTGTAAAAACAACCAGTTGATGGTAGACACATAGTAGAGGCTCAATAAATGGTACAATACATTTGAAATCAGGTCTAAGAATATCTATAAAGAAAGCTCAAAATAGCTCACTGCCTTGAGCTTGACTTGGATTATTCTAACACCTCTTTTACTCTTGGACAGTATCCTCTGGGGACATCTTCTCCTCATCAAAAAGATGAGTTGGGCTCCTGACAGATACAGTTAAGAGTGATGGCAATAAGCCCTGTCATGAAAGTTAAATTTTTACTAGCTATAGAAAATGTGAAACTCCAGACACTTTTCAAACCTTACTTTAAATGCCATTAGTTTAAAGTTGGAGTGCAATGCTGGAAACGAAGTTCTGCAGTCTTGATTTGAGATTGTTCTGGTCTTTATATTTTTTGTTGAAGGAGATGTTACTTTTGGAGCACTGAACTAAGAGGCAAGAGGCTGGGGGTGTAGAGCACTACCATTAGCCAGTTGTGTGGTGTTGGGGCTCTGGTCTCTCACTTGTCAAGCAGGAGGGTTGGGCTATATTGTAAATGTGTGGCTTCCATTTTCCCAAAATGTTGATATGGTTGGATGGAGGGGTGTTATTACTGACAATGATGTTCTTAAGAAGTGAGGTGGGATGGATGGAGGTCAACTCCTCCCACAGAGTGAGGGGTTGGCATGTAGTATATAGGGTATGGGGGAGGGATGGTGTTGTGGTGACTGCAAATGGTTTTGAGAGAGTGATTACATGGGGCAAATGCTGAAGGCAGAGGTCAAATAAGATAAGCACAGACTGGCAATGGATTTAGTGATGTGGAGTCACTGATGACCTTGACAAGAACCTTTCTGGTGAGGGGGTGGGGATAAAAGCCTTATTGAAAGGAGACTGGAACAAGAGGAATTAAAGATGGTTAGACGCACTTTGGAGGAATTTTGCTGTCAATCTAGAAAGTGATTTCTCGCAGTAGAAGAGAGGAGCTGCATAAACACTTCAAAGACTACCTGTCATGATGGAATGCTGAACTATGTTAGCCAGGATTATGGTTCTCTGTTTTCTCATCTGACCCTTACCACGTAACTGAGAGGTCCAGAGGTCAAGCTTTACCTAACTTTGACATGAGAAAACTGAGGCAGATAAATATGGGAACTTAATTGAGGTCTCACATCTAGTTCCTTGGTTTATCCATTCATGTCACACATGTCAGTTGAGGGCCTGCTGCATACTGGGAGGATACAGGCTGCTAAAGAGTGGACCTAAGAGCCAGGTCTCCTGGTTAATGGATCTATACTCTTTCCAATACATGAGGGAAAGTTCTTAAAATGTTTAAACTTACGTTTACTACTCAATGTGTGAGTCACTAATCATCAAGGCAATTCAACTCCTTGACCTCTCAAAGAACTACCACACGATTTGACAACTCCACCTCTAGGTATTTACCCAAGGAAAATGAAACACTAATTTGAACAGACATACACCTCTATATTAATTGTAGCATTATTTATAATAGCCAAGATACAGAAGCAACTTGTGTACATGGGTAGATGGTTGGATAAGGAAGATGTGGTATATAAATTTACTATGGAATATTATCCAGGCATAAAAGTGGATGACATCTTGCCATTTATGACAAAGTAGGTGGACCTAGAGGGTATTTTGCTAAGTGAAATAATTCAGACAGAGGAGGACAAATACTGTATGATTTCACTTAATAAATGGAATCTGAAAGAAAAAAACAAAAGAATAAACAAAACAGAAACAGACTCATTGATAAAGAAGACAAACTGATGGTTGCCAGAAAAGAGAGATGTAGGGAGGTAGATAAAATAGATAAAATTAAGAGGTACAATCTTCCAGTTATAAAATAAATAAGGCACAGAGATGTAATGTACACCACAGGGAATATAGTCTATAGTATTGTAACAACTTTGTATGGTGACAGATGGTAGCTAGATATCATGGTGATCATTTCATAATGTACATAAATATTGAATCATTATAGTGTACACCTGAAACTAGTGTAATATTGAATGTCAATTATTCTTCAATAAAAAAATAATAAAATTTAAAAAAAAAAGAGACTGACCATCTTTCTCATGGGAAACCACCAAAAGCGTGTCCATACTATGATTTTTGGTAACCAGAAACCCATCAAAATTGGCCTCTTGACAGAGACGCCAAAGAAAGAGGTTAATTAGTGGTCATTTTGAGGGTTTGTTTAGATACAAGAAAAGTTATACTTAGAAACGGGACTAAAATTCTTAGGTCCTCAGCCATCCGTCACTGTCAAACAGGCAGGATTTAAATCAATTGCTTAGCATCGGGAAGGTTAAAGATCCGAATGTAATCCATCTCTTCGCACTTTATTACCAATGTTCCTTCTCTCAACCTCTAGGGTAATCTAATTTCTCCAACCAAGGAAATTGAATGTAGAATCAGAGGAGAGACACCAATTACTCCTCCTGCCTACTGCCACTGTCACCATGACACTGTCTGGAAGAAGAGATAAAGTGTTTCAAATGCAATTCTTGCTTACTGAGTCCAGGAAGCCTTAGAGCTTTCTTTACCATCCACCCCCACCAAAGTCCCTTTTCTGACATGGAAGAGAAGAGTATGGCCTGCCTGGCTGCTGGCAAAACTGAGACTCCAGCCCCCAGACTCTGCCTTCCAGAACTTTCTGCACTAGCCCATAGCCCAGTGGTTAACTATGTGGCTATGGAGTGGCCCACACCACAGACCAAATACCAGAGCTGACATCTACTTTTTTTTTTAAATTTTTTAAAGATTTTTATTTATTTATTTGACAGAGAGAGATCACAAGTAGGCAGAGGGGCAGGCAGAGAGAGAGGGGGAAGCAGGCTCCCTGCTGAGCAGAGAGCCCAATGCAGGGCTCGATCCCAGGACTCTGAGATCATAACCTGAGCCAAAGGCAGACGCTCAACCCACTGAGCCACCCAGGTGCCCAGAGCTGACGTCTGCTTTTGGTTTGACTTTGGATCCTGGGTCTCAACTAAAACCCACCTCAAAGGATTCAAGGTAATATATGATTCAAGGTAATATATGGTGTATAAACCCTTAGCATAGTTCTAGAGTTCAATAATTCATGTAATAATTATTTAGTAGTATTGCTTTTACACAGACCACAAAAAAGGAGGACTCATCTAACAAACACCATTTAATCTTCTATCCCTGGTTAAACATGTATCACCTCAGTTTAACTTCCCACACTAGCCATGAAGGGTACTTGTAATCAGATACTGCCTTGTGACTCCTCTGTAACCATGCTGTCTTGGGTGGGCAGCCCTCTGGGGTCAGTGGCCCTTTGAACTCAATATGAAGTCTTTAATTCAGTGATACAGTCTGTCCTTCTGTCCTTTTCCATCTGTTTGCCTTGGTCTGAAGGTCACAAGGTGCAGATCCCTTGTTACGGTATCTGCGAAGTCCTCAGACTCTGTGCCATCATGTTCCTCCAGATGGGTGTGACTTAGATTCAAGGGCCAAGGCTGGAGGATGGCTCTTATATCTCCTGGGGAGATGCTGCTGTGTCTCTGGTTAGATTTCTGTCTTGTATATTGCAGTCCACCTTCTGGCAACGTTCACTCCTCCCTACGATGCTTCAGGTGCTCTACAGGGGAAACCACGCCCCCTTAAAATGGGTATGTTGAAACCCTGACCCCCAGTACTTCAAAATGTGACTGTCTTTGGAGATAGGGCCTTTAAAGAGGTGATTAAGTTAAAATGAAGCTGTTAGTGTGGGCCTTCATCCAGTTCCGACCCGTCTCGTATAAGAGGAAATGTGGACACAGAAGGACCCCAGGGATGCATGTGCACAGAGGAAAAGCCATGTGGGGCCATGCACGGAGGCTGTCTGCCAGCCAAGGAGAGAGGCTGCAGAAGAAATCAACCCTATAGACCCCTGAGCTCAGACTTCAGCCTCTAGAGCTATGAGAAAATTAGTTCATGTTGCTTAAGCCCACCCCCCTCCACCCTACTCCCCAGCCTGTGGTACTTTATTACGGCCTCTGGAGCTGACTACTACAGGCCATTTCTATTTCTCAACAGGCAGATGCTGCTACATCAACTCACAAGCGGAAATAAATCACGTGTACTCATTTTTATGGTGGCTTCGGGAAATCGTCTCCAGCCGATTATATTCAAGCTGTCACTCGACAATGGCAAAGAGGGAAGAGCTACGGTACTTGAAAGCACACTTTTCTTACAGTCTGTCATTCTTCCTGAATGGCTTCCCAAAGGTGAGGCTGGAGCAGACAGTTCCTTCTTATTCACACTCCAGCTTCTTCCCATGCGAGAATTCTTCCATACATTCAGTTTCAGTCACATCACTGGAATGTTCCTCTCATGAATATGTACTAAAACACTCACAAAAGGAATTCACAGTTTCCAGGCCCAGTTCCTACACTGAGCAAAATGTTTTACATCTGAGACACTGTGGGGAGTTCATCAATGTAGCTGTCACCTTCAAATCCAAACTATATTATAAGCTCCCTAGATGTGCCAACGTCCCCCATATGCCACATATTGCATTGAACAACCTGGGGAGAGGGGACAGTTGCATAGACTATAATGCTAAGAGCACACACTAGGGTTGTGCAGTGCACAACCTACACAGCTGTACAAAGTGGCCCTGGCAGAAGCTATGTCTCATATAATTCATCTGCCTTCCAGCCTCATGCTGTGTGACTGAAGTGCCCTTTATAAATATTATCAATTTTCTGACATTTCTAAGTGAGTATTCTCCTCCAAAAAGAAAAGTCACCAAGGCAAGAAAAAGGCTCTGGTGAATATTGGATAAATATCACAGCTCCTTGAATCACACTGTGTCTTCTCTGGACAATGGCAATTACCCAGTAGAGATAATATGACCTGATATACAGTTATCCCTGGGAAGAGAAGAGACTTGGTGCTGCCTGAGGCTCTGATGTCCCTCCTTCAGTCCACATGTTTGAGTATCACCCTAAAATCACCTTCAAACTTCCAATGTTATGCTTAGTAACGACTTTGTCCTGGGGTGCCTGGGTGGCTCAGTCTGTTAAATATCTGCCTTTGGCTCAGATCATGATCCCCGGGTCCTGGGATGGAGCCCTGCATCAGGCTCCTTGCTCAGTGGAGACCTGCTTCTCCCTCTCCCTCTGCTGTTTCCCCTGCTTGTGCTCTTTCACTCTGTCAAATAAATAAATAAAATCTTTAAAAAATGACTTTGTTCTCTAATTTCTATTTTGATTAGGAACCTCTAAGTACATCCACACTTATTTATTGGTTGAATAATAGCTGTTTTTTTTTTTTTTTCCTTAGAGCCTGTGCAGATGAACCGGTAAGAATACATTGTAATGTAATTTAATGTAATACAGTGTACTTGCCGGAGCAAGTGAGGTCTCAGAGGTCTCACATGCCTCAGGCTTACCGGACATGCACCCCTTGAAGATTGAGACACAAGTAAGAATGTCTGCTTATTGGTTTAAGACGGGATGCCCCTGCCAACCAAGCCCGGTTGCCCACTTCAGTACCTCTCAACTGCCTTTCCCTATACCCCAAATACCTGGACATCAAAACTGCAATCAGAGGTTTGCTAGATCAGTGGGGATGCCGAGTTGTATAGACTGCTCCATGAGATAATACATCCACCCAGAAATAGGAATGGTGATGCCTATGGGGCAGCAGACACTCTCCACTGGACAGTGTTTCAAAGGCACAGCCACTCCTGGCTCTCTAAGGATTTTCTCTGTTCTATTCTTCAGCCTAACTCTCCCCCTTGGTTCCACAATTCTTCACCAAACCATAAATAACAAGTGAATAGGAATCTGCTAGGTGGGTTCCAAAGACTCCTGCTTCGTCTTCTTAGGATCAGGTCACCTGATTACAGTTTCTTGTAGTTCCAGACTCCCACGTTTCTCATCAGCGGATACACGTTTGGATTACTCCATGATTGGGTTTTCCTGATTTAACTCCCAAACAGAAACTTGTCACCTGTGTTCACAGGGAAACATCAAACTCACTGCCCCCTTTCACCCCTCCTTCCTGCTTTTAAAGGACTGTTGAGAGAGAGAGAGAGAGAGAGAATGAGACCACGCACAGCATTCTGCAACCAGTGCTCAGCACAATGAGCATTCAGCAAGCATTAGTTTCCTTTCCCAGGGGGGAGTGAAGCATGTATCAGAGCGCTGCACACCCAATCACACCATCATAGCAGAAGGAGGCAGATGTGGATGCCCTCAAGAGAACTTCTGTTGAGTGATTGTGGGGATCCAAGTTCTAACCCAATCTAAACTCCCAAATGGGATCCAAATGTGGGAACACCTCGAGGGAGATGGTGGGAGTGGCAGGCCTGCCATGGATGTGGATCCTCCAGGGCAGGTGGCGGGGGCGGGGGTGGGGTGGGGGGTGGCACTATGTGGCCTAACCACTGTCTAACCAGATGGGGACAGTGACTGACTCTCCCAGCTGACAGTGAAGCTCTGGCCAGATTCATCTCTACGAAAACTTCTACCTCAGAGTTCAGGGATAGTTAAGGGCCCAACAGAAATTCACCTTTGATATGAATGAAACATGTCCCAAGATGTGAACATGGCTGGACATCTCTGCCTCCTTACCTCGGGAGAAATGATAAGGCCTGATATTCACTACCCTGAGATTAGGAGAGAATGTGAAAAAGAAATAGAACAGTTGGCTTCGACTTTTCAGTGAGAAAGGAGAATTACCAGGTACTCTTCTCAGGGGACATTTCACCCATATGTGTCTGGGGTCCAATGAGGAGGGCACCAGCCCCACCTGCATCCTCAAAACTGCAATCACCGCAGACAAATGGGCAGCTAGAGAGACTGGTTGATGCCCGTGGTTTTACATTTTCCATCTGCAGCCTGTAAGCTTGAAATGTGGTCTTCATAGAGAAAGCGATGACCCTGGCTTTTAAGAATGAAGATAGAGAGCGGGGGTCCAAGGGCCTTCCCAGTGACTATGTTGGTAAACACTGTTCTGTGTGGAGTATCTGTTACACAGGTGCGGTGTTGTGTGTGTGTAATCTCATGTCTCTACAACACTAGGAGGCAGGTGGGGGCAAGAAGCTGATCTGCTTAAGGACAACAGCTGGTAAGTACCTAGGATCCGGACCCAGATCTTATGACCACTTTCTGCTTGGCCAATCTGCCAAGCACCTGTAGGAAAAGACTGTGGCAGCTCAAATTGTGTAAGATTTCCTAAACTTTGTAACCTGTGCTTGTTATTGTGGTCTCTCTGCTATCCGTGTCCCCACTGTGATTAGCTGAGAAAGGAAAAAAAACCAAAACCTTCAAACAAGAAAATCTCATCTGCTTGTCTTTAGAAGCAATGAGAGAGAAATCTCTCATGATCAGTGGGGAAAGGCAGCATCTAAGGGGTGGGATTCTAGAATACTCTGGAAGACAGAATGGGAGAGTCTGGGCATCAGGCCAAAAGAAGCTGCACCCCAGGGGCTCAATGGTAGAAAGACTCAGGCTGGCTTACACCAAGCTCCCAAAGACAGAGAAATCCCGATGTGGAGAATAGAGGGTTGAAGGTACACGGCTCCTTGAGGGCCCTGTGGCCATTTCTTGGACCTTGGCGCGACACACATGCACAGTCATTGCTCAGAAAAAGTGATACTCTTTCAATTTTGACAATATCATTTATTTTTTTAAAGTCCCTTTGGTTGTTTTTATCCTGGAAACACCTGATCTGAGCCTGGGCCACGGGAAACCAAACTCAGGTGACCCCTGGTCCTTTGGGTGCTCATCTATCCTCCTCACCCAGTCACTGTAACTTGTATGAGCTGAGAGGGTTTGGGGAGGCAGGTCTGCCTCCTAATAATATATCGATCCCAAAGGATAATTAGCTGTAACTACTCCCTCGGGTTAATCTTAGTGCACTTGGTGTATGGATGACCTGATGCTATTAATGGATCTGCTTCAGTGGGATGTGTTCACAGCAGGGAAGAAACCCTCTCCATGCTGCTCCCAAACTGGGCCCATTAGTGAAGGGCACCACTTTCAAGACATAGAGCTTTTCCTGCAAGTGCAGGGAGCCTTCCCTGCCTGTAGCCATCCATAATGGCCCCACCTTTCCCTACTGCCCTCCTCTCTTTCAGTCAGTAGCAAACAGTTAAGCTTGCAAGTGTGTCTGATTGTTCCAGAGGCATCGCCTTGACTTCTGCTGTAAATCCTCTGAGCGTCATGAGGTGGGTGGAAGTAGGGGGCTGTCCTGCGAATGGTTCTATGCCCCACAGGCCAACCCCAGGATCCAGCTCACATTCACCAAATCTTAGCCAACTCCCTGTAATTTCTCTCTGTCCTCAAACGGCTTTCCGAACAGTGCTAGAGGCAGGCCTGCTCCTGGGATTTTTTACGACTTCCGGTTTTCACTTTATAGTGTCTGGACTCACAAAAGTGAAGAGAAAGACAAAGACAAAGGAACAGTAACTAAGTTAGGAGAATTAATCCTGGAGTTAAAACTGGTTCCTTGGGAGAACTCCTCTCCTGCACATAATAATCTCATTTTGATTAACATTGCCCCATTAGGGAACAGCTACAGTTTGAGGGCAGTAATGGAGAGATCAAATTGGAACGGCCACTAAGTTGTCAGCACTCTTTGAAATGTGTTATCAACTTTCATTTTTGTCTGAGCCTCCACTGTTCTTCCAGGTCCCTCTGTGCTCTGAGTCAAGACTGTGTCTCTCCATAGGAGAGACAGCCTGTGGGATGGGAAGACAAGGCACTTACGGTCTGATAGGAATACATCTGAATCCTACCTCCATGTCCTAGGAATTTAAACTTTCTTTGCAGAGTTTCTGGCATGATTAAAGGAGTTAATAAATGTACACGTGCCAGTGTACACAGCAGGTGCTCAATTCATGGGAATGGTTTGTTTTGATTCATCGCATTTTGAACCCTGAACGTACCTTGTTGTCACAGCTGTTTCTGCCATGGATGAATACCTCTGCTGCTTGACATCCTACCCAGCCTTTCAGTCCTAGGTTAAATGACACCTCTTCCAGGAAGCGGTCCCTGATTTCCAAATCAAATAAGAGATCACACATGGAAATATGACCATGTTTTTCCTCTAGCCAGAAGCCACTGGGTGATTCTCCATTCTCCATTGCCTATTGGACAAATCTAACCAACTCTAGTGAGCACAACTAGGCCCTTTGTGATTTAACCTGTGTTCCCAGTCCTTCCCCAAATGCCACCTTTGTTTCACATTCTAATCATGTGCACCTGCTGTGGCTTCCTGACTACAGTGAATCCTCTCTTACTCCCCTACTGCTAGGGTCTGTACCATCAAACTCAGGTGGCTGAATAAACTTGCACTTGGATTTCTTGGACACAAGGCAAAACGTGGGGCCCAGTTGTAAAAGGGCTCTGTGAAATGTTTTTTCCTTTGGCGCATATCAATAATCATGGCCAAGTTCCTTGAGGGTCTTTGCATCTGCACCTTGCAAATACAGCTCTCTTGAGTTCATCTGAAGTTACCTTCATGATGACTGTGGAAGATGTGCTTGGGTCTCTACCTCCCAAATCAATCCATCTAGCCTATCTGCCAACTGCCTCAGATCAAGGGAAAAGGCATCCCTCCTATGGGTGGGTCAGAAATCCAGGGTTCTGTCATTGCTAGAGTACTGGGCAAGAGCTCAGCCCTCAGCAGAACCACGTCTGGCCCAAACCTGACTTGTCTGGCCCAAGCCAGCTTTGGGACATTGGCTATGTCTCTGAACTCTCATTTCCTCATCTGGAGGAGGGAAGTGGTCATAACCTTCCAAAATGTCATGGGGAGGAGTGCCTGGTCTACAGCAGATGTTCAATAAATGTTTATTATTATTAGAATTTCTGGAAATAGCGGACAATGTTTCCTCTGAAATTCCCCTGGACCATAACAAGCATTTTGGGACTGGGTTTTATGCACTGCCTGAACAGAGTGATCCAACCACTTTGGATATATCTTTAGTTCAAACATTAAAGGCCAAAGTTATGTCCTCCACTCTCATTCTTTCCCTCCAGAAGCCTCCCTGTGGCAATCACTTTACAGAGTCTATTAAGAGAGCCCCTGGAAGGAAGAATCTCTGTGCTCCAAGGAACATATTCAGGAAGTCAACCTCTGCAATTTTGATTCTTTTTTTTTTTTTTAAATTTTTTATTTATTTTCAGCGTAAGACCCACCACCTGGTTCCCCCACCCTCCCACCCTGCCCCTTCAAAACCCTCAGGTTGTTTTTCAGAGTCCATAGTCTCTCATGGTTCACCTCCCCTTCCAATTTCCCTCCACTCCCTTCTCCTCTCCATCTACCCTTGTCCTCTATATTATTTGTTATGCTCCACCAATAAGTGAAACCATATGATACTTGACTTTCTCTGACTTATTTCACTCAGCATAATCTCTTCCAGTCCTGTCCATGTTGCTACAAAAGTTGGGTATTCGTCCTTTCTGATGGAGGCATAATACTCCATAGTGTATATGGACCACATCTTCCTTATCCATTCATCCGTTGAAGGGCATCTTGGTTCTTTCCACAGTTTGGCGACCGTGGCCATTGCTGCTATAAACATTGGGGTACAGATGGCCCTTCTTTTCACTACATCTGTATCTTTGGGGTAAATACCCAGCAGTGCAATTGCAGGGTCATAGGGAAGATCTATTTTTAATTTCCTGAGGAATCTCCACACTGTTCTCCAAAGTGGCTGCACCAGTTTGCATTCCCACCAACAGTGTAAGAGGGTTCCCCTTTCTCCACATCCTCTCCAACACACGTTGTTTCCTGTCTTGCTAATTTTGGCCATTCTAACTGGTGATTCTTTACAACTTATTATATGATGTATAGGTTATGGTGTGGGAAGATCCAAGAATCTGTAGACCTGAGTTCTATTCTAGTCCTGGCCCAGCTGTTACCAGTTGAGCTGTGTGATTTTAGCTAGGTCACTTAGCCTCTCTGAGCTTCAGATTCCTCATCTATAATATGAGAGTATATACTTCACAAATAAGATAATGAGAGAGAAAGTGTTTTATAAACTACAAAGTATGTTCAAGTCTAAGTTTCTTAGATTTGTCTCTTTTCTTCCTGGCCTATTTTACTGTAGGTCGAAAATGTCTTATCTACAATTCCAAAATGCAAAAAATCTGAAAAATGATACCTTTTGTAACTTGCTTGGCTACAATACTTGACCTCAACTGATGTGATGTTACTTATAGACCTTATTTATCCTAGTTATAGTGAATATTTGTATGTCTTACTGTGGAAATAATGTATTTGAAAGTGCCATTCCAGTTACCCCTGGTGTGACAAGAATGCATGAGATATTCTTTTTTTTTTTTTTTTTTTTAGAGAGAGAGAGATCACAAGCAGGCAGAGAGACAGGCAGAGAGAGAAGGGGAAGCAGGCTCCCTGCTGAGCAGAGAGACCGATGCGGGGCTGGATCCCAGGACCCTGAGATCATGAACCGAACCGAAGGCAGAGGCTTAACCCACTGAGCCACCCAGGCGCCCCTGCATGAGATATTCTGAAACACATCTGGCCCCAAGAATTTTGCTTAAGGAGATATGGATTTATATCCTAGGAATAGATCCTAAGCTGTCATCACTCATGTACCACTTTCATTATTTTTGTCATATTCTTTCACCACCCATATCATTATTTGCTTTATAATATTTTAATTGACTCATATTTTACTTTTTTCAAATGAATCTTTTTTAAAAACACACAGCAAAATAAATATCTAATTATACATTAAAAATATTTTTCTATGTTCTACTCCGATTCACCCTGTACATTACAGTGCACGCTTTAGGCAACAATGACCTCCAACCAGGACAACTATTTTAGCTCCTAAATAGGACACGAGTGATAAGGGCAACACTGCCAAGTTCAGAACTCATCTTTGAGGTTTTCAATTACCATAAATATTCAGCAGTTCAATTCCAAGTGCCAGCTGCAGTCCTGCTGTGAGCAGTGATCTCAGTCACATCAGCTGTGAAGGTCTGTTGAGAAAAACCACAAAATAGCCAATAGAGACAGATGACAGGTGAATCTCCTAACAGCTGAGGTGTGGGAAGTTCTTTCATGGATACGCTCATTGATTCTCCCCTACACCAACGGCATCATTTAAAATAAAAATCAGGCCTACACAGGTTGAGAGCTTCGTCTAGGATCTCTGAGCCACAGGCAGAGCTGAGAGTAAATTCAGGGGCCCGCTGCCAACCTAGGGTTTTCTGTGCCACATCGGAGGGTCTCTCGCCCATACTAAGTCAGTCCCAGCTGCTCACGGTGTTGCTTATGCCACTGTCTGCCTCTGGTTAATATTCACAAAAACTGCTCGACTTTCATAAAACCAGCCTGCTCTCAGTCTAAAATATTGCCCTCATGGCTTAGCTATTATCCTTTGCCAGTTCATGAAGAGGCTCTGCAATGGTTGAATGGGTCTAACAAGGCTTTTAGGGGTTTTGAGAATCTTCAGAATGGACCAAGAATTATGTGTCAGTCTTAGCGTTTTCTACAAAACTGGAAGAATAGAAGTTGGTGGAACCAGGGCAGTGCCCAGATAATCTGTTCTAAGGCCACATATAACAGCATGATTTAACCTTTTGGCAAGTGTTTTCTAGAAACCACAATTTTTAGAAGAATCAAGAATTTCCCAAATTAGCTAAACAAGTAAAGAAAGTCAGAGGTTATTCTCTTTTTTTCATTTCACCAGAATTAATTACTGATAGTCCCAACTTTCTTCTTTTTTCCCATGTGTAAGATCATGAAAAGGAAATTACACTGGGGGTCTGGAAACTAGGGTTTTCAGTTCTGCCCATGTCCCAGAACCAGTCTACTATCTGTAGACCACAAAGGCAGGTTCTAAGGAGTTAGCCTGCAGCATAATCTGGACATCTAGGCGCTGTGGTCAAGTAGACATATGTGTTCATCCTAGCTCTGCCCCTTGGTCAAGTTCTTTAAATTTCTCTGAGCCCCTTCTTTCCTCATCTGTAAAACTGACCTCAAAGGTGTTAACGAGGATTAAAAAAAAACAAATTGGTTGTAAAACACTGAGCACAGCCCCGGCACAAAGTGAAAGGTAAATAAATGGTAGCTGTTGTTGCTCCTGCTGATTTGGATAATCTGGGCCTTCCAACTGAGCTATATAAACAAGTATAATGAAAGGCCTTTGCTTCCAATGATGATGGGGATTTATTGTTCACAACAGGATGATTGAGGAAGCATCATGCAGTTGATATACAAGCTCATCACAATTCAGTTTTCAAATGCATTAATTCTTCTAGCTTTGAGAAGCTATTCATGGTGCCTTAAAAGAAACAAAAAAATCAATCAGCAGAGCTTTAAATATGGCCAGTCATGGACTGTCAGTGGAAAAGGAAGTCAGGAGAAATGGGGATAAACATCATCAACAAATTATTATTATTTTAGTCTGTGCCTTTGACTTTCAGGACAGAACATTGTACCCAGGTGTGCCCACCTGATTTGAGTTTCACCAAATTACTGCCCCTGGCTCCTCCTTTCTTGGAGAGAAACAGCCCAGAGTTAAGGAGCAGGAGGCCGGAGAAGACATGAGGAACCCATGCTAGTATTTTGTGAATTGGAGTTAGCTGACCAACTGAATCAGGGTGACCTAGGTGTTAAAATACCAGACCCCCAGGCCCCAAATGAATGAGACTCTCTGGGGTTGGAGGTAGAAAATATGCACCTTTAACAAGCACTGTTGATGCAACCAAACCTTTGAGAACCACTGGTCTTAGGCCATGTTATAATCATGCAATAAATGCCACACATTATTCATGTGCCATCTCGGTAGGATTTCTGTCTCTAGTAGAAATCCATGGCCTAAAAGAAGCAAAAAAAAAAAAAAAATAGCAAACAAGCCATCCCAGGAATTGTCTAGCTAAATAATAGAAGGAAAACAAAGTATAACGGTGTCCAAGGGTATATGGAGTCAGCCTGCTTGGTGACATACAAGGACAGTGTCAAGAAGGTCTTCCCCAAGTGGAAGTTCCACCTGCACATTTTTAGACAAAGTGGGTAAAGTATAGAGGTTACTGGATAGATGCGGACAGGATGCACAAGCAGAACGAGTAACGTGGCAAAGCAGAGAGATGTGAGAAAGCCTCTGGCACATGTGAGGAGCCACAGTGACTCTTTCTGTGGCTGCAAGGCAGGGAGTGAGATTTCGAGGGATAGCGGAAACACGTCTTCTCAACTGTGCAAAATTGCAGATATGCTTGCCTTCCACAGAGAAGAAAAGCCATTTGAAATTTCTGGCATTAAAAAGCACGAACAAATCTCTGGGCTCTGCTCTGACTTGACTTTATTTTCCTTTTCCTAATTTTAAAATACACTGGCATCCTATACCAAATCCCAAGCTGATGCTAAATATAGTCAGCACTACCGTAAGTTGCTTTGCTTGTCTTGTTTAAACTCTCCACTGTAGCTAGCTTGGCCTCATTGTGTGCCGCACTGGGCTGTAAGCTCCTTAAGAGAAAAGATATCACAACTTCCCTGTTTGCAATCCTCACTGCAACAGCCCTCAATCTTGACTGTCCTTCAGGGCTCTAAATCCCTCTTCTAATTTAACCCCAACCCACGGGATCACTCTCCTTGTTTGATCCCACATCCTCTCCAAACCTAAATTCTTTCATTTCCTTAGAATATAGAAAAAGGGGATCCTTTCTTTCCTGGGCCCCAAATTCACCCACACCTCACTTTAGCTTCAGGTCTAAATATGTGCATTCATTTTGCACATTGGTCAACTCAGGTCACCAGGCATCTGGCATTAGGTGTTTTGTTCAGTCTGTCATCGCATCTTGATTGTCCTCGTCATTGCTGGTTTTTTCCTGGTTTGAAGAGTCACTGAATTTTAGGACTGGAAGGAATTTTTGAGTTATCCATTCAGGATAACTTTCTTTGATTCAGTTTTTTTTTTAAATTTAAGGTATTTCTTGAACACACATATACGCATACATATGCTTCTTATGGATTCTCTTAATTCTATTACCAACCTTGTGATGTAGGGATTATTATAGCCATTATTATGCCTTTTCTATTACAGATTAGAAAGTGAAAGCTCAGAGAGATTAAATAATTTGCTCAAAGTTACCTAAGCGATAGAGCCAAGACTCAAGCTCAAGTCCGTTGGCTCCAAAATGAATGCTCTTTCCATTCTTCTACACTCCCAGCTTTAGAATATCTGCCTTGTATAGACTCTGCAGACCCATCCACTGGATCAATTTACCTATCCTCTCTCTCATCCTGGTGTCTCCAAAATGCCCTCAACTTTCACTCTTTACAGCTCTAGTCTCTACCATCATTTATCTCCGATATGATTCAATCTAGAAGTTTCCTCTCCTCCCAAAGTTATACTCAACAACATTAGCATGAAAAGTGCAATGATGATCTTGCTCTGGAAGGTCCTATGTGCCGTCTTTATTAAAATAGCAACAATTTTCAAGATGCCACTCACATTTTATATTCTGTACCTATGTCCTCATCCCTAACAAAACTATTTTGAATCACCCATGAATTACTTTTGGAAGATGAGAATTCTTTGCTGGGTGAACCTAGATGTCATTATTTTCCTCCCTTATTTGAGATTACAGTAGGACAGCTTCTGGTCCAGTGAGTGGGATGTGAAACTAAAATTAATTCCTTTGAGTAAAGGTGCTTTCTGAACTGTATCAGACTTGATACCCATCAGGCACCACCATGGTCATAATCCCACTTGTTCCCTAACAGTCCCAGAAGTGCTGATAGTGGCCTGACCACCCTGCACAGCCAGAATTTCCCCTGGGCCTGAGAAGCAGGAGCTGCCATCCAGATTTCATTTCTACTTGCACTCTACCAATGGGCAGAGCCACAATAGTAAGGCAGTGTGTGCACACTTCTTTCTCCTTTTTTAAATTTTTTAAATTAGCATATATTATATTATTTGCCCCAGGGGTACAGGTCTGTGAATCATCGGGCTTATACAATTCATAGCACTCACCATAGCACATACCCTCCCCATATGTCCATAACCCAGCCACCCTATCCCTACCCCCCCAACCCCCAGTAACCTTCAGTTTGTTTCATGAGATTAAGTCTCTTATGGTTTGTCTCCCTCCGAATCCCATCTTGTTTCATTTTTTCCTTCCCTACCCCCAACAACCCCCCACCCTGCCTCTCAAATTTCTCATATCAGAGAGATCGTATGATAAGTGTCTTGCTTGACTTATTTCACTCAGCATAATACCCTCTAGTTCCACCCACATCTTTGCAAATGGCAAGATTACATTTCTTTGGATGGTTGCATAGTATTCCATTGTATATATACACCACCTCTTCTTTATCCATTCATCTGTTGACAGACATCTAGGTTCTTTCCATAGTTTGACTATTGTGGACATTGCTGCTATAAACATTTGGGTGCACGTGCCCCTTCGGATCACTACATTTTCATCTTTAGGGAAGTACCCAGTAGTGCGATTGCTGGGTCGTAGGGTAGCTCTATTTTCAACTTTTTGAGGAACCTCCATACTGTTTTCCAGAGTGGCTGCACCAGCTTCCATTCCCACCAACAGTGTAGGAGGGTTCCCCTTTCTCTGCATCCTCACCAACATCTGTCGTTTCCTGACTTCTCTTTCTTCTAACACCACCTTCTTTTCTGATGTTTCCCCCTTTCCCTCCTATCATCCAATCTTCCCTTTGGGCTCTAAATACAAAATTTCCATTCTTCCAGATCCATCCTAACCTAGTATTCTTTCATTTTTCACTGGAGATACCATTTCTGTGGCATCAGGGTGCTACCAATTTCAATATCAGCCTTGGTGTAATTTTGAGAAATAAATTGAGCACCCAGAGAGATGGGCTATTTTTATTTGAAGCAAAATCCATCACTGGAACTGCTATCTGAGGTAACGAAAAAGACTTGGAAAACAAGGCATTCAAACTATTCCCATAGCAACAAGGGAATCATGCATTGCTGTGTGGTCCAATAGATGTTTATGGAAATGGCAACACCTATGAAAGGATTATAAAGTGACTGAGCATAGGAATTACAGGCCAAGATCTGGATAACAGAGAACCACCTCTGTCATTCATTCTGTATGACCTTGAAGTTCTCAGAATTCAAGTTCCTTGCCTATGAAATGGGGTAAAGAATACCTGTATCTTCAACATTGTTGTCTTAGCCAAATGAGATAATCTGTTTGAAATTTGTCAACTAGAGAGCTCTAGATAAATTATGATCACTCCGTTGGGGAAGATAATGCTAAGGTTTAGAGGTGACAGCAACCAAGGGTGGATAATCAAGTAAGGAGCACACACACACACACCAGGCTTTCTGGACCATGTTCAGGGTGGGGGAAATTCAGAGATAAAAGCCATAGGAGGTGTGTGAACCTGCTTCCCACTGCATTTGAACAGTATTCAAGTACCCAGGAGGGCCAAACTTCAGGCACTGGAAGAGAAACCTCAGTCTTTAGACTGTGGAGCTTTTAAGTTGGGTGGCTAAGAGAATACAAACCCCTCACACGGTGTGATCAACAGCTAGAGTCCAAACCTGTGGTCCCAGCCACCATGTGGCAGAACCTTGGCACTGTCCTTATGTCATTGTCTCAGCATTCATCAGCTGAAGAAATCAAGCTATCCCAGCTACCTTGTCACTTCAGGGTTCTACCATAAGTTGGTTTGCTTATCTTAAACTTTCAGTTGTAACTGGTTTCTAGGGAGTTTTTCAGAGGCCAGACTCTGAAGAATCAGTCTGGGATAAGTTAGCCCTTACTTTTCAGTAGATTAATAAAGAATACTCTTTCTTTTTCCCCACTTGAGTCCTAAACTTTCTGAGTTCAGACAAAATTTTTTGAGTTGAAGATAAAATAGCAGGCTTATGGGAATAGAGGGTAGGGTGGAAATATGGGTGAGGTATACAGTAGCAACAAAGAGCTTGCTAGTTCTTCACCCCAGAATTAGGCAGAGCAGCTATCAAGTCACAGGCATCTTTTATAAAATTTGGGCCTTTCTGGACAGGAGCAAAATGTTTTCTAATAAAATTACCCAGTGGTCCACTTCTCTGCAGGGAAGCAGATGCCAAAGGAAACCCAGTAAGTAATGACAAATTCCCCCCAAACCAACCATTGTAAGCAAAATATGGTAAATATACACAACCCAGGGCAGGGGAGAAGTCAAGCTAGTAATTGAGAAAGGTTAAAACTATTAAAATAGATAGCTCCTAAAGAAATAAATGCCATGAGACGAAATATCGCTTCTTACCCGATTTTGAAGAATCCAGTGAACTGTAGTCAGTCCTATTTCACATGAGAAAGGAGGTGTGTCTGAAGTTTACCATTAAATGGAAGTCCCATTTCCACCCCCATGGATGTGTGGTATATGTAAGACAATAGCTATCCAAATGACAAAGCCATTTTCCATGCAAAGTCTCCTTCCATCTTAAAACAAGCCTGTGAGTACTAATAATAGTGTCTAATATTCAATTTGCAGATGAGCTAAATGACCAGGATCAAATAACTAGTAAACAGAAGACCTGGGACTTAGATTTAAACATTATTTCAATGAAACTACAGGCGTTTCATAGGACCTTATCAGCTTTAAACAACATGCAAGAAAACTATTGGGAGGCCCCAAATCATCATACTTCAGTGCAGTTATTTTAGGGGTCATAGTGCCGCAAACAAATTCAAAACCATGTGTTTGATCTTTTGGTTGCTTAACTTCATCAAAGGTGTGTCTGACAGACTGAGATTTCAATACTTAAAGTCACACAATAAAGGTCTAAAGAGAGAGAAAGTGGAACATTTTCACTCTCGCATTCCTCAGCTCAAAAATATTCCACAGATTCCTCTTTTAAATATGTGTGTGTGTGTGTGTGTATATATATATATATATATATATATCTCCAATAAATTGGAGACCAGAAAGAGTCCTGAAAACTGCTATCTCCACAACAACCATTTACTGAGCACCTTCTATATGGCAAGCATTTCACCAGGCATTATAGAGTTTCAATCCTTACAGCCCTAAAGAGAGATATTATTGTCTCAATTTTATAAATGGGGACAGTCTGAGACTTCAGAGAGGCTAGTCATCGTGTGTGAGCTCCCACAGCTAGGAAATGATTGGCTTAGAACTGCTGGTTTCTGAGTGACAAATACTAATAGCACAGCTTCAGAAAAGTTAAGGACTTTTCAGCCATGAAAGTAGATCTTCCCATATGACCATGGCCAGGTCTATCAGCAGCAACTACTTCCCTCGGACGTTCAGAAGGCTTAAAAAGCACACTGCAAATGGATGAGTAGTTTAAATCCGTCCATGTCTTTTTAATTAATTTACAACTCCCTTACCAAGCCTTCAGAAGTTCAAAATTAATACAGAGCTAATAAAAACCCAGGTAGAAAGAGGGATAACCCATAATATGGTATCATGATAAATACCAAGGACCCAACAACACATCAGATACAGCCTTTGCCTCAGTGTTGAGGCATCACACAACAGATGTGAAACAATGTGCTAATGGCATTCAGAGGGAGCCACGGAATGATGAAAGATTTAACTCACTGATTTAGACTGAATTAATGTCTTGCTCTTTAAGATTGCTATATTTCATTTATATTTTTTCCGAATTGGAAAGATGCAATATTTTTATTTAGAAGGTTACTGGCATGAAGTCTTACTGCAGAGTAAAGATGAACCAATATGCTGTGTCAAGCTGACTTAATCACCCTTTGTTGAATTATATATAAAAAAAAAAAAACGGGGCGCCTGGGTGGCTCGGTGGGTTAAAGCCTCTGCCTTCAGCTCAGGTCATGATCCCAGCGTCCTGGGATCGAGCCCCACATCAGGCTCTCTGCTCTGCAGGGAGCCTGCTTCCCCCTCTCTCTCTGCCTGCCTCTCTGCCTACTTGTGATTTCTGTCTGTCAAATAAATAAGTAAAATCTTAAAAAAAAAAAAAAAAACTAAAGTAAGATGCTTTACAAGAACTTAACAGCATCGTTGTGACCCATGTGCGTCACTCACTTAGATTTACAGAATTCTAGAGCTTGCCGAGTACCCAAGGTTGTCCATATCCCTGACAGCAGAAGATCCTCAAAAGAAGGACTTGGATCTCATGACTCTCTTGAGCCACTTCCCTCATAATCTGGTTTATTACTGGGCACCAAAGACATAATGGTAAAAGTGAGTGTGGAAGACAGTTTTTTCTGAGTTGCATTCTGAATTTCTAAATTTTGCAGAGACAAAGAGAAAAGCTGAATCTTAAATTAGTAAGTGAAACTATTTATTAGCCATCTGAGTGGGAAGAATATTGCAGGAAGATATAATTATAAAACCTGAATGTAGCTGGAATCCAGCTTAGAGCATTCAGCCTGTTTATAAAATATGCCAGATATCAGATGGCATGCAAAGGGTAATGTGTTAATAGCAGATAGACAAAACACTAGCTACAATTTCCAGGAAAGACTAAAGAATTTGGACTAAGCTTTTGGCAGAACTGCTCAACAACATACTTTTTCTCTCGAAATCCAACTGCTTAGAAATAGAAAGGACTTGAAGGAAATGAGGAAAGTTTATTTTAAGCACCTTAAGCATTGTTCTTTTTAAATCTTTCATTTGCTACACAGAGAAAAACACATACAAAAAGGAGGATACCAAGGATAGAATGTTTACTTAGTAAACTTAAAGCCCCTAAGTTATCCACCCCTCTCTCCGGTTGCCTAGAACAATGCAGTCCCATAAAATTTGAAGAAAAAAGAAGCCTAGAATATGGAATCAGAAGAGTTGTATTTAAATAAAGCTCCAGCAGCTTAAAGAGCTTTGCAACTGTTCTCATCTATAAAATTGGGGATTGTATTACCTTTCCTTCTTTGCCAAACAAACAAACACCCACAAAAAAACAATGCTGCGATTATTAAGATATTCTGATGACTCCTCAATGGTCGCTATTTGCTTTTGCCCGGAGATTATGATTTTAAATGCTTCGCAATATATCTTTTCTACCCTACTACTGCAATGATGCATTTTCAACGTAAGCTTTTTCTTTCACTGACTTATTTCTCCTAGCATCCAGAAAAAGTCAAAACTTTTTTTTTTAATTTATTTATTTGACAGACAGAGATCACAAGTAAGGAGAGAGGCAGGCAGAGAGAGAGGAAGGGAAGCAGGCTCCCTGCTGAGCAGAGAGCCCCATGTGGGGCTCAATCCCAGGACCCTGAGATCATGACCTGAGCCGAAGGCAGAGGCTTTAACCTACTGAGCCACCCAGGCGCCCCAGAAAAAGTCAAAACTTTTTACACAACGTGCAAAGGTCTGCGGTATTTGCAAAGAAAAATACAAAGATAAGTGAGATCTGATTCCTACCTTCAAGGAACTTATGATACAACAGAAAGGATACAGGTATGAAAAACATGCCTGCGATAATAAAGCATTATCTGGAAGACTAGATCATTACAATAATGGTCTCTGATGAATAATGCCTTCCTGTGTCCATGCCCCTTTGCAGTATGACGTGGCCATTTCTCACTCTAAAAGGATAGAGTCAACTTCTCCATTCCTTGAATTTGGGCTGGTTTTGTAACTTGTCTTCACCAAGGGAAGGTGGCAGGAGTTGCCTGGCATAAAGTCTCCATTAGGAGACCTCATGGTTTCTACTTTTACTCTCTAGGGACCCAACTGCCATGTAAGGAAGATTTGGTTAGACCAAGAACTGGTAAGAAACTATGTGGTAAGAGAGATCGTAGTCTTCCTCCCATCTATGCCCAAACCATCTTAAACACTCCAGCTTCTGCCAATTCACCAGCTGACTACAGCCACATGACTGAATCTAGGCAAGACCAGCAGAGAAATTGCCCAGCAAGCACACAGAAATATGAGAAATGTAACTTGTTTCCAGCCCCCCAGTTTCAGAATAGTGGATAACTGAGATCTCTGATAAGTATTATAATGGACTTAAAAGGTGATTTGGGAACAAAGAAGAATTAGAAACTATTTCCTGCTCAGAAGATGCGGGGTGACAGTTAAAGACAACTGTATAGCAATAATTACTTTTTCTTTTTTTCTTTTTTGGGGGGGCTACTTTAATACAACTTTATTGCAAATATTTGAAGTATAAAATTTGGTGAGTCTTGGCATGTATCATCACCAAAATCAAGATAAAGAATGCATCCATCACCCACAGGTTTACTTTCTAAAGTGGTTGCACCATTTTACCTCCCTACTGGGAATGTTATTATGTACCAGCTGTCCCACATCCTCATCAACCCTTGATACAGTATTTTTTTTTTCAAATTTTAGCAATTCTAGCGAGTGTGGTTTTAATTTATATTTTCATGACTAATGACATTTAGCATCTTTTCATGTGCTAATATGCCTTCTATATATCATGCATGGTTGTTAGTTAAACTGGGTTTTGTCAGTTTATTTTTGCATCTATTGAGATGATCATACAGAGAAATTGGGTCCTTAAATATTCATAGTTTTCCTTCTTCCTCCCATTCTCTATCTCCTCTCTTTGCATCTACACATTTTTATTTTTATTTTTATTTTTTCGCTTCCCCGGGGCTCCGGAAGGGAAGGAGGTGTGTCGCATCTACACATTTTTAAAGGCATTTTTTTGTGCCCACATGCCTCCAAAGGTTGTTCTGTTACTTTCTTCTTCCTATGCTTCAGTGTGCATTGTTCCCTACCAACCTATCTTGCAGGTCACTAATTCTGTCTTTTGTGTGCAAATCCACTGTTTTATCTGCCTAATTTGTTGATTCCAGATATTGCATGCAGTTATAGAATGTCCATTTTTGATTAATTTTATAGAATAACTTTCTGATGAGAGCCTCTACCTTTTTTTTCCCCCCGTAACTTTTCTCAAACAAAAATAACAGATGTATCACTATATTGTACACTTGAAACTAACATAAACAACGCATGTTAACTATACTGAAATTAAAATTTAAAAAAGGAGGGGTCCCTGGGTGGCACAGTCAGTTAAGCATCCAACTCTTGGTTTTAGCTCAGGTCATGATCTCAGTGTCTTGAGATCAAGCCCCACATAGAGCTATGAGCTCAGCGAGGAGTCTACTAAAATTTCTCTCTTCCTCTCCCTCTGTCACTCCCTGTGTGCATGCTCTCTCTCTCTTTCCAAAACAAATAAATCTTTTAATTTTTAAAAAAGAAAGAAAAATAACAGTTATTTTAGAGTTCTTGTCAGCTAACTCCATTATCTGGATTATCTGTGGGTCTGTTTCTTGTGTCTCTTTTTTCCTTAGTTTTTGGTCACATGGTCCTCTTTTGGAATGTCTCAGAATCTTCAATTAATTTCCAGGTGTTAAAGGTTTTATAGGCTTCTGGTAATATCTTCCTCCAGAAAGGTCCATCCTTCCTTTTGCTAGGACAATATAGCATTCACCCTAATCCAGCTAGAAATCATGATAAATCAAGGCAGAGTTGCAAACGTTGATATAAGGCTTCTACTTTTGCCCTGGCCTTCAGAATCTTCAAATGATAACCTAGGCTGTTCCCCAGGTCCCCTTCTTCCAGCAGGTTCTGAATTTAATCTTTGTTTCATAAGGCTCTCTGCTTAATTTTGTCTCTTGTCCTAAATAGCTCTACAATCTTGCAAATTTTCTGAGAGGGAATTACATATGCTTGAGGCTTCTGATTATATCTCCACCAAAAGCTCTCCTGGTTTCTGTCCCCTAGAAGCAAGACTTAAAATACACAAAACCAAAATTATCAGCCTCCTGACGGAATAAGAATGGACAAAAGCCCCCAAGCTAAAAGCAGCTTTAGAAGTCAATTCACTTCTAAAATGTTCACTCCTCTTTGGAGTCCTGCCTAGACAGGTCTCCACTGCCTTCAAATAGATGAGCTGATATGGTAGTGGTGGACTTAATAATTTATAGCAGCTAGTGATTGTTGTATTTTTTATTCTTTCCTTTTCTGAACAGAAGTGGTTATTGCATACTTGGTGTTAGGGGCAGATACATTTTTCATTTATAGGATATCTAATACCAATGAGCCAATTTAAAGCCTTATAGAGAGAACAATATATTCCTGGAGTTGAACGCAGTCACTGCACAGAAATTATAGCCCACTCCCCTGTGGATGGGTCTTTTCCACAAAGAGAAAAGGCAAGACATGAATATTTGGTAGCCAAAACAAAAGACCGTGATACATAGCTAGTTTCTTCCCAAAATGTCCTTTCCTCCTTTCAATTTTTGGCTATATAGTCAACCATACAGATGGGAAGATTTACAAGCATCTCTTTCAGTGCAGTGTTCATATGACAGAGGTCTGACACCTAACTAGATGTGTCAATGTGGCAACTTAAAAGTTGGTTCAAGGTGGTGGGTATTAAGGAGGGCATGTATTGCATGGAGCCCTGGGTGTGGTGCAAAAACAATGAATACTGTCACGCTGAAATTTAAAAAAAATTAAAAGATGAAAAACGCAAAAAAAAAAAAAAAGTTGGTTCAAGTCCTTTTCTTTCTAGTTCCTTCCTTCTGGATAGACTGAAGATGTGATAGCCGGAGCTAAAGCAGCCATTTTAGGTCGGGAAGTGACTATTGAGCACAAAAACTAATTACATGATGAAGCAGAAGGATGGAAATCTGAGCTTTGTTCCTTTGTGGTGTACAACTCTTATACAAGCCTTGGACAACATACTACAACAATTTTATATGAGAGAGAAATAAATGCCCATCTTGTTTCAGCTACTGTTATTTTGGGGTTTTGTTACCTACAGCTAAACCTAATCTAAACTAATTAGTTCAGGATGGCAGTTCTCAAAGGATGAAAGCATGGTCTGCAGATTCCTAGGGAGTCTGTGAGGTCAAAACCAGTTTCATAATATACTAAAACCCTATTTACCTTTTTCACTGTGGTGACATGTTCACTGATGATGCAAAAGCCATGGTAGGTAAAAGCACCAACATTAGAATGAATAAAGACACTAGTATTCATTGTACTCTTCATTGCCATGAATTTGTATTTGGGGGAGAGGGAGAAGAAAAGCTTCACTCTGTGTCTTTCAAAAAGCAATGAAAATTATTTATTTTAAATATTGACTGTTGAGTTAATGTCTTTTTAATATTCTGTATGAAATGGCAAATGTGCAAAGTACTTCTGGGGATACCAAAATATGATGGTTGTCTTAGAGAAAAGCAATTATGAGATTGTTTAATGAGATAAACTTGGTTATTCAGAAGTGCATATTTGGCAGACATTTTCTTAAACATGAATGGCCACTTCAAGGAAAATTAATGGTATGTGTTTCCAATGACAAAATTTAAGCTTTCACATGAAAATCAGAATTTTGGGAAACATGTTATCTGTCATCTGAATTTGAAAGCTTCCCAATACTTAAGAGGTGCTTTTTTAAATGATATCACTGGTCATATTATACATGATTTTTAAATTTTATGTGGGAAATGATTTAACATTGGGAAGATCTGCATAATTGGTGATTCAATAATTTCCAAATGTATGGTGTTATAAAATCATGCATGGGAAAATGTTCACTCAAAGTGCAAGGTAGACCAATAGGTTTTAATGTAACCCAGTGCAAAATTTCATTGATACGGTTTTGAATTCTACAGTGCAATGAACTGTTTGGAAATTACCCCCTGTACAGTGTTAGTAGTGTCCAAGAATAAATCCAGTCATATAAAAAGATTATTAAAATATTCTTCTTTTTTCCAATTATATATCTGTGGGAGGCAAAATTTTCTTCATATACTTCAAACAAAATAAATATCAAACAGATTGAATGCAGAAAAAAATATGGGAATCCAGCTGTCTTCTAGCAAGCCAGACATTAAAGAGTTCTACAATGTTACTCCTCTCACTAAATTATACTTTCAGAAAATTATCTTCATAAAATGTGTATCATCCATGTTAACATGAAGTTGGTTTACTACTATTTTAAAATAAATTGTAAATATTTTTGTAATTTGCCAGTTTTAATTTCTAATGTAGTAAATACTTTTATAACCTTCATAAGCAAAAGCTCTTTGAGGACCTCAGTATTTTTTTTCAGAGCTCAAAGGAGTCTTGAGGCCAAAAAGTTTTAAAATCTTTGGTTTGTGATACTCAAAGAATTTGAAATACAATCACAAAGCTGAACTCTGTGAAATAATGAGAAGATCAGGAAGAGTACCAAGCTCAGAGTTGAGTAAATAATGCCCTACTCAGAAAAAAGAGGTGTGCCTACAGGTTCTAGATATTGTAGACTAATATACTTGATATTAATCCTCAAGGGAAAAATTAGTACAGATTAAAGAGAAAATAAAATGATCACCATTGCCCCCACCAAACACAAATTCATTAAGAATAGATCATGCCAAACCAAATATTTGTTTCCTTGATAACCAACAGAACAGAAGATACATACATAGTATATTTCCCATCAAGCATTTGGCTATCTGTTTGACCCATTAAACAAATCTACTGTACACCCACCATGTTTCAGGCACTGTACAATGCACTGCAGACAGAGAAGTGAACAAGCTGGATGAAATCCCATTCTTTGTGGTACTGACATTTGAAGCACAGTCAGATCTTTTCCTTCTTATGAAATGTGGGCATGAATTAGTATGGAAGAAAGAACAATTAAAACTGTTAACCATAAAATGAACTAAAAATTAATTGTCTTTTTCTCCTCCCAATTGGGGGCAAGGGAGAAAAAGAGAAAACGTTTGACCTATATACTTTAAAAATAACAGCATGGGACATTATATATATTCTAAAAACTGCATTTCCTGAAGAAAAATGCACTTGAGACCTATGGTAAGGAGATACAGAATAATCACTGTTGTGCAGTGATGGTGGGGTTGACATGCAGGAGAGAAAAATTGTTATTCTAATTAAAGTACACTCAATTTTTTTTCAACTAACTCTCTTAAACTCCATGTATATCTGGCATCTGCTAACTATTTTATAAATAGTAAAGCACTACACAAATGTATAGCTTTCATATTAGCAAATGCCAAATCTTTACTGAATTTCACAATTCTCACAAAAAATTCCTTTATCAAACAGGTTTTGAAGGTTCACCCCAGCTCTCCTCAAAAGCAGTTTCTTTGAGTTTAATTCTTGAGTCGCCATTCTCACATTCTATTCCTGTAAACAAAAAGTTTGACTTGTAGTTGTGGGGAAATCATGCAATCTCTCAGGTGCTTATTCTTTTTAACTGGTGTCAATAAAAGAATTTGCTCAAATTTCTTTCATTCATAAATCCGTCAATGGCATTAACATGTTTGATGTCATAAATTTTATTATAAAAACCAATACACAACACCATGTGCTTCATATTGCTGTCAGCATAAGATCGGTAGACACTAAAAGTCCTGAAGCTTCAAAATTAAAATATTTTATGTCCTTGTTTTAAGTAGTACTTCATTTCTAAAAGTTAAAGAAGAGAAACCAATTTCAGTGTTACAACTCATATACCAATAGCATTTATTGCTTTGGTAAAAACATGTGATCTGTTAGTAAGATTTCATGATGAGCACACGACAAACCCTAAATAATTTGCAGATGGGTTATCCATATACAGTATGAATTCCCAGGCAGCTTCCCCAGGCTTCAGGGCCATTTCCATCTACTGCTGTCAGTAAATATGCAGGGATTATCAATTCTAGTATTTAAATATTATTTAGATTTAATCCAGAAAGTCTTAATAGTGCAAAACAAAAAAAATTTTACAATACATTCCCAAGTGAAACATACCTCACATGTCTGAGATTTCCATAACATGTATTGTTAACGTCCTCACTTCTTTCAGGTCTTCCCTGACCACTCTATAAAAATAAACCCTCATATGCACACCAGTACTTTCCATGCCCCTTACCATGTTTCATTTGTCTCTGGAACTTATCACTATCTGCAATAAAAAATATTTAAATGTATATTTGCCCGACTGATGTCTCCCTTTCCCAGAATAAACTTAAGGAGAATGAGAATGTTCTGGTTGTTCACTCAGTTCCTTGAACAGTTCTGAGCACATAGTATGCACAGAATTTCTTAAATGAACATTGAGATTATAAGTACCTTTGGTTTTTGGTAAGAAAACAACGAACTCCACAAATCTGAAGGTAAAAAGGAACCTAAGCAGAGAAGAGATGTTACAAAGTCCATTCAACTGATGCCCTATTGCATAGTAACACAGGCTTTAAACTTGGACGAAGTTGGATTCCAATCCACTTATTAGTAGTGATCTCATGGGTCTAGTACTAACTTTCCACATAAAATTTACCCAGTAAAACATAGGGACAATAATAGCACCAACTTATCATTATTTAAAGTGATTAAATGTGATGAAGTATGTAAAATACTTACATGACAGCAAGAAAGTCCTTAATAAAAGGAAGCTAACATTATTATCATCATTATCACCATCATCATCTCACTCAGGTTCCATAGCCTAATATTTCCCAAAAAATTCCTGGTAAGACTGGCTATCTAGTTGCTAAGACCATATAGCTGAGAAGTGGCAAGTTAGAGAGAGAAGGCCATTGCCAAAAGCCCAGAGCAGTAAAAAGATGGGAGGAAAATGAAAGTTTTCCTGAGGCACTGCCTTACAGCACAATAATAATGTCCATGGGGATGGTGCTTAGCCACTAAGAAAAAGATGACATTCCATTTAATATATTCTTTTCAGATAGGAAGAAAATAAAATTCTAAAATTAGGAAGTTTACATAAACTTTTTGTGTGAAAGATAAACTCCCATTACCTTCAAAATTTACCTCCTACAAAAAAGGAGTAAATGAGGCATTTATTTTACAGAAGGCCTGGATATCTCTGCTGTAAAGACCCATCAGTGTGATTTATGCCAACCTCTCTAGAGTTATTTTTGACATCATACTAATGATCAAATTGTCTCAATATAGGGTCATTCTTCTCTCATAATCAATCATGGATCTCCAATATGGATTTCAGGGAGGTAGTAAATAGCTCCATCCTATTGTCTCAGTGACATTGCTACAACTCTGTAAAAAATCCGCATTTATTTATTCTACTTCCTTTAGTGACAGAATAACCAGAGCCTTCCCATAGAGATTAGGAAGAAAGTCAAATTTCAAAATCAAAACCACATTCCAAATTTCTTAAAAGATTTTTTTTTCAATTCCTTTGTAAAAACATTGGTCACCATTTAATATACAGTGGCAACAAAATGCACTCAATTCACATGCATCAACAAGTCAATAAATCATGATACACAGACAACATGAATTTTAAACGAACAGTACTAAAGTAGCTCATGTTGTATTTAACTATAGATATGGTGCTTCCAATAAAGAAATAGCTAATATGAGAAATAAGATTCCAGTTTCAATCTGAAATAAGGTTAATCGTGACAAGTACCATGAAACTATGGTTTTATGAAGTCATTCTCTTAAAGGGAACCATTTTTCAAATACCAATACTCATGTAGAATAAGATCTTGAAAAGATGTGTACCTTAGGTAAGGACAAAAGGGCTCCATTTTTTGAAAGTTAATTATCTGAATGATTCAAATATTTATTATGCCCCCAAATTAAAATATCTTTCAACATGAAGGTTATATATGCTATGTTTTGACACCTTAAATAATTCTTCAGACATCCAGCTAAACTGAAAGCTTCTGTAGAACTGGATTCTTTTCAAGAGCAAAAAATGAAAACCAATAATCAAAGCCCTTTCTAAACTCACAGGCAAGATTTCTGGATATGGGATTTAATTAATAAGAAGAAAATTTAAGCACCACAACAAAATAGTTTTTAGAAAACAGAAAGGACTGGCAATATACAAGTTAGGAACAAATGCACTTAGACATTAAAAAAAAGTTGTTTAAATTAGCACTCTAACCCTATCAGCTAAAATAATTTAAAAAATTCTTTTTGGTGTGTATGTAGTACTATGTGGAAGATAAAGACCAAGATTCTGTTTAAGAAGTCAAGTTCTGTAATTCTAATTTGATCAAATTGTATTATTTGTACACAGTAAGAATGTTATATATTTATTTTTATATTATAATTTATTTTTTTCTTTTCTCTCAAAAATCTATGATTAAAGGATAGCTCTAAGCTATTTTGAAGTGCACAGAGGGTAATTTATGACAAATTGCCTTGTGGGGGAAAAATAGCCCTTCTCAAAATAAGAGGTCAAAGTAATATGTGCAAATAAATTTTAAACTAAGGTAACTGTAAATCCTTCCACTTAAGAAGTTTTCCTTCTTTTGCATCTATTTAGCAACAAATAGTTACCTTAATTTCAGTTTTTCTCCTCCATGATGAGTTTACTCTTACAAGTAAGAGTAATTTTTTAGCATTTATATAAGAGACCACATGCTAACAAACATTAAGGGCTCATAAAATTTATGACTCATGATATGCAAGGCTGGAAATAAGCAACTTCAACCTAGAATATTATTTAAACATCACCAAAGAAGAAAAAAGACAAAAAAAAAAAAAAGATTTCTCCTCACGTAACTTTTGATTACTATTCATAGCCAAAAAGCAAAATATAAAATATTTAGTCTTCACCTCAAAGTAAATTATCCAGAAATAAAACTTTTATGTGATAAGATAAGACATCAGGATTATGAATATGGAGCATTCAGATTCATTCAGATGAGAAGATGTTTTGGGGAAAAAGAAATCCATCCCAAACAATAGAATTTGTATCTCGTTAACCTTCCAAACATGACTTCAACTTTACCACTTATACCATAAGCCTTCTCTACAGTTCCCATTTTCTTTTTCTCTAAAAAAGTTTTTTAGCCTCTTAATTTCCAAGTGTCATGTCAAACCCCTTATTTACCCTAATTCCACAATCCCCATTTATAAAAGACCCTAAAATAATCATTTTCTTGGAGCAGAAGCTACCATGTAATGATTCAAAATTGAGAAATTAAAGATTAAAAAAATCAACTGAAAATAATACACTTACTAACATATATGGTTTTATGTAGTAAGGACATCACATAATTACTCATTCTGATTAACCTCTGGCTCTTGAGACATTGAGGTCAGAAAATTAAAGTGAATAATAGATACTTAAAATACTTAAAGTGTGTGTCTACCTTGAAATGACTAAGAGTTTAAAAAATGACTAAAATTATATGATTGTAAATGTTCAATGTAAAACAGTACAAAATTGATGTTGCCCAAATAGAGTAAAAAAGAACCTTTAACTTGTATTACACATCTTAAGTAATGTGGCAAAAATCTCAAGGCTGAGTTGTAACTAGAGGACAACAGCAACGACAGAAGATCCTTTCATGCATGCACACACATGAAGTAACAAATATGCAAACCCCAGTACAGTACATCAATGACTGATACTTAAATGATATTTTGATATATAAAGAAAAAGAAAAAGGTAAAATGTTGACTGCCATTGATGAAAAAGCATTTCAACAATTTACACAAAATGGATACTAAACATTTTTTAAAAATGTGTCCTAAGAAAACCAAGCCACAATAAGTTAGTGTTTTCCGTAATACATGCTGAATTATTTGATCCCGTATCTATACACTGTTATTGTCTTAATTCCTAAATGTTGTGACAGCATATTTAGTAATTGAGGTACATTAGTTTACATCTTTTTATAGGTATTCTAAGAGGGTTAATTTTTCTTTTCCAGTTTTTCATCTTCTTCACCTCCTCCAAAGAAAAGTAAAGGAAACATTCCTAGAATGCAGCCAATAGTCACCCCAACAGCTTTGCCCTAAGGAAACAAAAGAAGACATTTTTTGAAAGTTATTTTATCCCTGAAAGAAGGATCTTTGTCTAAGTATCTATGATAAACAATTACTATGTACCATAAAACTCAACTGTAATTGCCTTTCTTTTGATCATAGTAACTTACATGTAAAAATAAGTCATATATGACAAAGGACACAAGCACATGCCATGGAGAAAAGATAGTTTCATAAATGGTGATGGGAAAACTGGACAGCTACATGCAAAAGAATGAAATTGGACCACTTTCTTACACCATACATAATAATAAACTCAAAATGGATTAAAGATCTAAATGTAAGATCTGAAATCATAGAAATCCTAAAAGAAAACATAGTCAGTAATCTCTTGGACGTCAGCCTTAGCAAAATTTTTCTGGATCTGTCTCCTCAGGCAAGAAAAAACAAAAGCAAAAATACAGAATTGAAACTACTTGAAACTAAAAGCTTTTTGCAGCACAAAGGAAACCATCAACAAATGACAAAGCAATCTACTAAATGGGAGAAAATATCTATAAATGACATAACAATAAGGGGTTAATATACAAAATATATAAAGAATTCATACAAGTTAACAGCAAGAAACAATCTGATTAAAAAATGGGTAGTGGACCCAAATAGACATTTCTCCAAAGAAGACATACAGATGGCCAACACATGAAAAGCTGTTCCATACTACTAATCATCAGGGAGATGTAAATCAAAACCACAATGAGATATCACCTCACACCTTTCAGAATGACTAAATCAAAAACACAAGAAACAAGAAGTGGAGAAAAAGGAACCCTCATGCACTGTTGGTGGGAATACAAACTGGTGCAGCCACTATGGAAAACAGAACAGAGGCTCCTCAAAAAATTAAAAATAGAACTATCATATGATCCAGTAATCACATTACTAGGTATTCACCCAAAGAATACAAAAACACTAATTCAAAAGGATATATGCCTCCCTATGTTTATTGCAGTATTATGTACAACAGCCAAAATATGGAAACAGCCCATGTCCACTGATGGATGAATGGATAAAAACGTGTACACACACACACACACACACACACACACACGGATAGTATTCAGCCATAAAAAAGAATGCAATAACATGATGGATCTAGAAGACATCATGCTAACTGAAATAAGTCAGAGAAAGGCAAATACCATATGATTTCAATCATATGTGGAATTTAAGAAAAAACAAAGGGGGCAAAAAAAAGAAAAACAAACCGAAAACAGACATTTAACTATAGAGAACAAACAGATGGTCATCAGACAGGAGGTGAGTAGAACAGGTGAAGGGGATTAAGAGTACACTTATCTTGATGAGCACTGAGTAATATACAGAATTGTTCCATCACTGTATTATACACCTGAAACTAATCTAACACTGTATGTTAACTAGACTGAAATTTAAAAAAAAAAAAGACAAGAAATAACAAATGTTGGTGAGGATATGGAAAAAAGGGAATCCTTGTGCACTGCTGGTCAGAATGTAAATTGGTGCAGTCACTATCAAAAACAGAATGAAGGTTCCTAAAAAATTAAAAATAAAAATACCATATGACCCACTAATTCCACTTTTGAGCATTTACCCAAAGAAAATAAAAACACTAATTTGAAAAGATATATAAATAACCCTATATTTAGTGTAGTATTATTTACAATGGCCAAGATATGGAAGCAACCTAAGGGTCCATAAATAGATGAATAAAGAAGATGTAGTATATGTGTACATGCACACACACACGCATATACATGTGTGCAGGTATAGGTATATGCATGTATACATATTTGTATATATGTGTATATGTATGTATACTACATATATACATTTGTATACTTGCATGTGTATATACACATGTGTATGTGCACACACATACACACAGACAATGGAGTATTAGTCATAAAAGAGAATGAAATCTTGCCATCTGTGACAATGTAGATGGACCTAGAGGGTATTATGCCAAACAAAATAAGTCAGACAGAAAAAGACAAACAGCATATGATTTCATTTATATGTGGAATCTAAAAAACAAAACAAACAAAAAATAGATATAGACTCACAGATACAGAAAACAAAGTGGTGGATGCCAAAGAGGAGGAGATGGAGAGGATGGGTGATACAGGTGAAGGCAATAAGAGTACAAGTTTCCAATTATAAAATAAGTAAGTCATGAGAAAGAAAATTACAGCACAGGAAATATAGTAAAAAATGTTGTACACTAACTTTGTATAGTGAAGGATGGTGACTACACTTAATGTGATATTTTGTCATATATATAATTGTTGAATCACTATGTTGTACTCCTGAAACTAATGTAATATTGTACGTCAGCTACACTTTAAGTGGACATTGGGGAGGATATATCCTATGGTGAAAAAAAAATTTAAAAAAATAAATAAAAATTAAAATTAAATCTACAGTAAAAAAAATTTAAAAATAAGCTACGAAAAGGTTCTAGAACAAGTAAAATTTAAAGTTCAATGCAACTAGGAAAAGTTTTTTTTTTCAAATTGCCAAGAAATAGCTCCAAAGAAATATTCAAGTAGAAAAATACCTTTTAGAAATTGTACATATATTTTCACTTCTGAAGACAGGGGGAAAAAACCTCACCAAATACTCTTAATATATTTGGATTTGCTCCTTTTTGTATATATTCCTTTTCAATATTTATCCCCATGTATACGTAATTATATGTAGGTCTAATCATTATGTAAACATAGCTTTGTTTTCTGCCTCAACTCACCCCCCACAGCCACACGTTATAATAAGCTCTTTTTTTCAAACTGTTTCATAAACTTAATAGAAAACTTCTAAATTCCACTGAATTGATGGCCTATAGTAGTTTAAAGCTCTCCTTACACCATTGAAAGTCACTGCTTTTTCACCAGTATAAGTGATATTGTAATAAACATTTCTGTGTGTAGTTTTTCCCAATGATTTAAAAATCAAATAATATGAATATCTGTGCATATTCATAGGGTAATGAATGCTATCTATATCTATTCTAGACAAAAAAGACTGCAAAAACATATATACCAACTGAAATACAGTTGACCCTTGATCAACACAGGTTTGAACTGTGTGGGTCCACTTATATGTGGGTTTTTACAGTGCAGTACTATAAATGTATTTTCTTTTCCTCATGATTTTTTAGCAACATTTTCTTTTCTCTAGCTTATTTTATTGTAAGAATACTGTATATAATCTGTATAACATAAAATATGTTAATTGACTACATACATTATTGGTAAAGCTTCCAGTTAACAATAAGCTATTAGTAGTTAAGTGTTTGGGAAGTCAAAAATTATATGTGGATTTTCAACTCATGAAGGGGACGATGCTCCTAACCTCCAGTTGTTCAAGGGTCAACGTATATGTATATGTATGTGTATATGTATATGTACACATATATGATATATACACACCAATTTTTATACAATCATACCTATGCTATGAACACTTTTAAAATTTTTATTTTTGTAAATAATTTTTTAAATTTGCATTTCCAGGGTGACCATCTAGGTTAAATATTTTCAATTAAGTTTTATTTCTTCATAATAAACATTTATTGAAAATTTACTGTGTGCCAAACTCTGTGCTAAGTACACTGAAACAAAGACTAATTAGATGCAGTCTATCTCTCTCTTCCAGGAACTTCCAGTTAGTTATAAAGAGAAAAGCAAATAAACAAAACAAGTTCTATCAAGTATTACTCGTGCTATGATGGCTACATGATCAATGGTCTTGAATAAAATATTTTTTCCTATACATTGTCCATTTATCTATCAGACCCTACAGGTTTTCTAATAAATTTCAAGATTAGACATTAGTGTTTCAACAACAGCTTGCATAAAAATTTTCAACTCTGTTATTTTTGGGTTTTGGTTGTGGTGGTAGCGAGGGTGGTGGCAGTATGTCCATGCTTTATATTAACAGTCAGATTTGTCATTTTCATCATGTCAAACTTTGAAAAGTATCACTCCTACAGAGTTTTAATAAACAGTAGTTTTCTTCATTCCAGATGAAAAAGTTTATCCTAGATCCTTATCTTGACCTTTAAGTCTGTATTCATTTATATTTATTTATATATACAGAGAGAGACTATTTTATTTTAGATTCCTGACTTTCCTACATACATGAAATGTCCGCTGCCGCTTCTACTTCTCACCCATTCTTCTACTTCTCACCCATTGTTACGACTGTCCAGGGAAACCAAGGCTTTCTTCTCTACCTCCCTACTTACTTTAGGATTGCCAGTTAACGAGTTTCAACCCAATTATCCCAACGGGTCATAAAGTCAATAGGGCAGAAAGGGGGGAAAGAAGTGGGATACCCTGATTCAGAACCTGAAACATCTTTCCACTGAAAAATCAGTTACTTATATATTATTATCCAGTCTTATGATAGCCTAGGCCTTATAACTAACTACTTTGGGGCTAACCTAAGAACTTAAGTACATTTATAATATGGTTCTGCAAGAAAATATTTTCTGAGTTTCAAATAGCCAAATTATAAATGAGCTTTTAAAATACAACCTATGTCAATAGGAAGCTGCCTGTGTATTTGCATATGTTCCATTACGGGTCAATTTCAAAGTTAGCTTATGTCATGAATAGACTACTGATCACTAACTTAAATTACTTCAGGCTATTTGCTAATTGATTTTTACGTTACAGAGAAGATTTCATCCTAACATAAAAGCAGCAGAGTCAACGACTAAGAAATAAAATCACTTCATATGCTGGTGGAAGATTTATCAAAATACAAACATATATACACACACACTAGCTTAGTAATTGAAGTACCATATAATAGGAGAGGGGAATGGAACTGCTTATAATACAGAAAGAAAACAGAATTATCAACTATGTGAGAAGAAAGCCTAGGAAAATAATCTTCTCTTGATCCTAACTGTAATGCTAAAATGTTAAGCCAAATTGCTAGCATGTTAGAATATCCTGATTCCTCAACAACTCTGGCAGGTATTAGCCAGCTAATCTCACTTCAATTTATCTACAAATTGCAGTATATGGACACTTTTGTATGATTTTTACAAAGAAATAGTTAAGTCTAACGTGGAGCCCGAGATTTGCATTTCTAACAAGTTTCCAGGTAGTGTTGGCCCTGCTGACATTACACTTTGAGAAGCACCGTCCTGTATAATCTCATTTTCTCCCGTGGTTTTAACTATCACCTTTGCAGTGAGGCCTGCAGACCCTCCTATTTAATCCTGCAAGCTGTCTCCATTGCAGCACTCCCAACCTCTTTTACCCTACTCTTTTTTTCTTTAATTCCTTTAAAATTTGTGAACTTCTAGTACATTAAGCATTTTATTTATCAGATATTTTTATTATCTTCTCTCCACTGCTAGATTGTCAGACCCACCAGAAAAAAAGATCTTGTTTTGTTAACCAATATATTCAAAACTCCTACATATGTACTGTGCATATAGCAGGTAAACAATGAATTTTGTTGAATGATTAATAATACTCATCATCTCTAATTCAGACCTCTCTAACTCTTCACTTTTAATCCAAATGCCTACCAGGTATTACCATTTGAATGTCCTATAAGCATCTCAAATTCAACTTTATCGAATTGAAAACAGAACTCATAACCTTCCCTTATTAACTTGTCCTTCCTCTTTTTCTTCTTGACTTAATTGGTGGCATTGTGATCCATCTAGTTTCCTTCCTATTTAAAAGTCTTTGCTAGAATGCCATCACCTAGGTATGAGGTTCAAGCTCCTTAGTAGAGCTTATACAATGTCTTTCCTGTCTGATCCATTCTTACTTCTCCAGTGTTATTTCCTACTGCTGCTTCACTCTTCAACTACTACATTTTATAGTCCAGCAATACCTTAATTTCTTGTATTTCTCTGAACATACCCCATTTTTATCATGTCTTTCTACCTCCTAGTCAATGTATTCAGAATTTTCTTGTTCACCTAGTAAACATCTCATCAATAACACAAAAATCAGCTTAGATCCAATTTTCACCAAGAAATCTTCCCACCAAAAGAGATTTCTCCCCACAAAGTATTAATTCTCTTACTTGTGCTATTGCTATATCTAGTGCATAATTCTATAACTGCCTATGTCACACTAAATTATAGTTTGTTTATATGTCTGGTTCTTCACCTAAACAATTCTTGAAAATAACTGTAATTTATATTCATTTTATGTCCTTCAGTCTCTACTATATGACAGATATTCCTTAACATTAACTGAATCATATAAAGAATATTCTAAAAATCAAGCATACCTACAAAAAATAGACAATAAAAAATTATTGTTCTTCTGAAAACTGCCAAAGCTTAGACAATTTTTCTAAAAACTCCACTCAAATCAATTTAGTCTCAAATTTCTCAAAAGGACTGAATTATACAGTATCTTATTCTGACTACCTGAATGCATTGTCATAAACCATATACAGTACTTACAAAATGTGTACTAACACGTGTTTGCCACATGTCCACTTGCTTTGGTGTAAGATCAGGAATTGATAGGCCTAATCTGGAAGCCAAAGCTTCAACGTAGCCTGCAAGTCTTTAAAAAAACACAAGGACAGAATATAAGTTTTTAAAGAGACACACAAACATCCTCAGATAATAAACAAATTGCTACAAAAAGGAACAAGATAATTTTACACCTGTAACTGGCACTCTAGAAATGGTATAAATGCTTATTTACAATTTGCATTTTTATTGTGCATAAACATACAGTTTAAAATATTTTAATATTAATATTTTCATACATAGATAAACTAATTGGCTTAGAGCAAATACTCTCTCTTATTTTATTTTGTTTTATTTATTTATTTTTTTGAGAGAGAGCAAGCAAGGGGGTTGGGAGGGTGGGAGAGGGACCAAGGGAGAGGAAGACAGAATCTCAAGCAGGCTTCACACCCAATGCACAGCCTGACACAAGTCTCAATCTCATGACCCAGATATCATGACCTGAGCTGAAATCAAGATTCAGATGCTTGGGGCACCTGAGTGGCTCAGCTGGTTAAGTGTCTGCCTTAGGCTCAGGTCATGATCCCAGGGTCCTGGGTCTAAGCCCTGCATCGGGCTCCCTGCTCAGCAGAGAGCCTGCTTCTCTCTTTACCTCTGTGGCTCTCCCTGATTGTGAGGGCACTCTCTCTCTGTGTCAGATAAATAAATAAAATCTTTAAAAAAAGATCCTTAACTGACTGAGCCCCCCAGGCACCCCTCTCTCTTATTTTAAAAGATCATTTCAAGGTATAATAAAAAAAAAACTTGCAATAAAATCATAGTCATGCATTTACTCCAAATTTTAAAGCAAAGCACGTTAACATATGCTACTAGATGGGGGCGCCTGGGTGGCTCAGGTGGTTAAGCATCTGCCTTTGGCTTGAGTCATAATCCCAGGGTTCTAGGATCGAGTCTCACATAGGGCTCCCTGCTCGTTGGGGAGTCTCCTTCTCCCTTTCCCTCTGCCCCTTTTCCTGCTCGTGCTCTCTCTCACCCACTCTCTCTCTCACACGTAAATAAATAAAATCTTAAAAAAAATCAACCATGATATTAGATTGATATACTAAGAAAAACAGACTGGAATTTTCAGGGCAATCTCAAGTATTTATTTCCCATCAGTTATTGGATATAAACTCACGTTGTCAACTGTAAGAAAGAAAAAAACGTGGATCCCAATATCAGATATGTTAACTTCTAAAAAAAACTGCATACCTAAGAGTCAAGAAAATGTATCTGTTATTTAATGATATTTTTTAAAGGCAGAGGAGAAATAGTTTTTAAATATAAAGACTCCCAACAAAATCTTATTCTAATGGAAAATAACTAATTGATGCAATCTAAAATTAAATGGCCTTAAAATCTATCAGACCACTTAGTTCTATTATATATAAAAAGCTATCACAGTAGCTGTGACATTACATTAACCTTAATGTTGAAAATGGGGAAACAGAATGTGTAAGGGATGATATCATTATAGATTTATGTCAGGAATCTGAGAAATATAAAATTTATGCCCTGGTCCAAAAACAAGAAACTCTGTGTTTTAACAGTAGCTTTGGCCCCAAACTCCGGTACAGAAGTCTAATACACAGGGTCAGATCACTTATGAAACCACCTTTTCCTAGATTATAAGGCTAAGTAAACTTCTGGTAGGCCCAAATCCAAATCTCAAAACTTACCACTCTCATGAACCATGGAAGGAAAAAAACAGAGCCAAAGACTGAGCAAAAGAGAGTATGTTTATTACTATAATTAGTGCCAACCTGGTCTAACTTATACTACCCAGGCTTCCTCAAGCTCAGGAGGCAGCCTAGGCCATGTGTTGCTTGGAAGAGAGAATGTAAAATGATACAGAGAGAAAGCTGGCCTTTTCTAAGTAGACATTCTCCCTTTATTTCATCATTCCAGCCACATAGAATAAAGAGAGCAAAAACTGGCCAAACCCATGTATGCTCTGGCATTATTCCTTCTGAAAGCTCCTCTCTCCAGAAAACATGCCCAGTCAGTATCCTCATATCTCTTATCTTTGAGCTTAATGGAGAAGAGTGGGGTGAAATAATGATGGGGTTCTTGGTTTTAATTTTTTTAATTTTAATTTATTTTATTAATTTTAACTTAAATTTATTTATTTGGTTTTAATTCTGTCTCACTTTGGAAATGTCTACCAAAAATACATATGAATACTTCAGTAATGCTTACACTACAGTCATTTCAGAAACACTTTTAGCATGTAATAATCTCTTGAGAAGATTTTAAACACAAATTCCAGGTCCCTAAACCCAGAGACACAAGTTCCAAGGCATAACCCAGGCATTTGTATTTGATGCACACCAAAGATTTTGTACTACTGATTTAGAAATGTTAAATTTAAAACTTTAGTTTGAAAACACACACAAAAAATGTCCTATATTTTTTATCTGTCTCAATTAAAAAATGGGGAAGAGAAAGAGAGCAAGGTCAGAATACACATGCACAAATGAATAAATGAATGGACTTACCCAAGTCCAGCTAAATCTGACACAAGATTTCCTAAAGCAGCAGCTAAAAAAGTAAGAAGTGGGTGAGTGAATTGTTACATGGAAGTCAGAAAAATTATTACAATACATTACTATATCATCAATAAAGCATGCATCTGGAAAAGTAATCACAAGTTTCTGAAACTACAACAGCTATATATCCAAAGTTACTCATTGCATAGCTCTGAATTTCAAGATTTCAAAATAGAACACAAGTCTCTTGGATATAGTGTTCTCCTTCCAACAAGTAGTAGGTTTTTTCTGTTGTAGCAGCCATTTGGAAACCACTTTGGTTTCAATACCTATACAGCATTTTGTGTATCTTTCATTATATTTAAGGGAATTTGGATATTTGGAAGTTAAAGTAAACCTTTATGCATAGCTCTGAAATTTGAGAAAATCACAGAGAAGAAATGAAGTTTCACCACATGAAAAACAGAGTGGTAACTAGGGGAAAGCAGGTAACAGAACCAAATTAGTTTTTCAATCTTATATTTCCTTCTTTGATTTTCCTATACAACTTGAAAATAAATGAATAGAAACAAGAGCACAAAGGTTTTGGAGTAACACTGAATTAAGGGAAAAATTTATTTTAATATAATCAGTACAGCATTGTTACTCATTAACATAAAGTACCTAAAATTTCTCAGGAAAAAAGTGCTACATATACAACATTAAGAATCTGAAGAACAGGATTAAGTAGACAAATAGACATTTCAATGAGTAGACTTATTTAAATAAATCATTCTAAGTCCAACCTGCTAAAATATTTTATAAATATATGGACAATGGAATAATAATATGACTTATTAAATACCTGCCATAGTTGAAATTCCCAAAATAATTCCAATAGACATCTCAATATGGGTTCCCTGAAAAATGATTACAAAGAAATTAATTTAAAAATTAATGCTCAAGTGACTATAAAAAATAAAAGAGTCTTAATGAAAACAGATAAACTGCTTAAGCCAACAGGTTACTGCAGCAAAATTATATACATAAAATATGCCAAAATATTCATATAATGCAGTAATGCATTTAACTATTAAATATATACATTCATGCAAAAACAACATCAATATCATTTGATTTATTAAAATCAGGCTTTTATAAAAAATTAAATAGCAACAATTACAATTATAATAAAAATAGCAATATAACTCATTATTAAAAATCTAGAATTTGTATTTTCCAACAACAAAGATAGATTCTTTAAACCTCTTGGAACACAAAGACCAACTCACCTAATTTTAAATTCTTTAATGATACATCTATATTATTGTTATTTACGCTATTAAAAGAGTAAAAAAAAAAAGACTAAACTAATTTCTAGGGACCCAAGAGATCACAGACTTCAAAAATTATCTTGTAACACTGAGTACTTTAACCATTAAGTAGTGAGACTATATGATACATTTATGAGCAACAACAGTAATTTGCACAATAGATAGAGCCTCAGTAAAAGACAGGTACTGAATTTACTGAGAGAGTTTCAGACTTTCCACATCCATCCCATTCCCCTATAGACAAGAGGGATTTGTATTTTTACTTCCATTTTAAAGAGAAGGAACCAGGGGCACCTGGGTGGCTCAGTGGGTTAAAGCCTCTGCCTTTGGCTGAGGTCATGATCCCAGAATCCTGGGATGGAGACCCGCATCAGGCTCTCTGCTTAACAGGGAGCCTGCTTCCCCCTACTCTCTCTGCCTGCCTCTCTGCCTACTTGTGATCTCTGCCAAGTAAATAAATAAATAAATTAAAAAAAATAAAGAGAAGGAACTGAAATGAAGAAGATTTAACTATTCTAATGGGTTACTACACGAATAAAGAAGAAATCCTATGATCTATTGTGCTAACTGAGCTCTAATGCTTGGCCAATGTTGCCATAAGTAGACTTAATTTTCCTCCTGAATACTGATGCTTGAAAATTTCTAAATAAGTTTTAAAATTGCAATGATACTTACGGAGGAAAAAAAAGGAATGTCCTATCTGGTATGTAGAAATATTGCATTACTCAATTATTTATAAAACTGAAGAGAAGATGAGTTAAGTTTCCTCATATTCCTCTCACCTAGGTCTTTTGGTTCCATCTCTTTAAAACACAATTCTTGGGGCTCCTGGGTGGCTCAGTCAGTTAAGCGGCTGCCTTAACTAGAGTCGTGATTCCAGGGCCCTGGGATTGAGTCCCACATTGTGCCCTCTGTTCAGTGGGGAGCCTAGTTCTCCCTCTCCCTCTGCCTGCTGCTCTACCTGCTTGTGTGTGTGCTCTCTCTCTCTCTCTCAAAATAAATAAATAAAATCTTAAAAAAAATAAAATAAAATTCTTGCTGGATACAGAGAGAACAGCCTGATGCATAAAAGTCTCCCAGGTATTTAAAATCACAAGGACGTTTGTGAAGGAACCACATCCCACATCCCCAAGAAAAAAAGAACTAAACATGCGTAAGGAATAAAGATGTGTATCTTTATATATAGATGGGGGAAAAAAAAATCCACACACAAAACACCCCACAAAAAAACTGGAGCATTTATATAGATGAAGGCACCTAACGTGTACAGTATATAAAAAATAAATATACCATCTTTAGCAGCAATGAATCACTATCACTAGGAGTGCCCCAGCAAAAATCTGCTTGCAATATATGTGCTTAAAAAGCATTTAGGTGCTTAATCATTTAGTTGAATTTAAGAAGCCTGAAGGACCTTCTAATAACATAAAAGCTTCAAATAAAATCAAAGACAGTTTGAGGACAACGAACTACCAGTCTTTACTTTTTCCCACAGTTACATCAAGTTTTATTTTGTACATCTAATACTAGTTATCTTAAATTTATATCTGGTTCATCACCTGAGTACAACCGAACTACTCTAGAGTTCTAATAAATCCTATTCTAATTAAATATTAAGTAACATAATCCAAAAAACCCACTAAAATGTCATAAAAAGCAATCCTAGTAATATAAAAATATAATAAACTATGAAACCAAAGGCTGAGTATGAACAGCAGCCAACAATAAAGGTCAGTCTATTACAGGAAGTTAATAGGAATTTGTTTTGATGACTACAACTAGGATAGCAACCAAGAGAGTACAACAGGGAAGAGGAAAACATCAAATGTCAATGACATGATAGAAAAGAAGAATCAAATATTTCCTTAATTTACGATCTTAAAACAGTCATAGCTGTCCCATAATGTTAGGAGGATATCAGTGTTTTCAAATAATTAAAAGGTAAAAAACATTCTTAAGACAATGATGACTACTTATTTTCCATATCGATTCTAGAGTTATATTACTTATGTATTTTAGTTTTAGCATTCTGTTTATTATAAAACCTCTTTGGGAAATTTCACTGTCCCTGAACTAGTTTGCAATTATCACTGAATAACAATTTTGCCACACAACTGCTCTTACTCAGGTAAGATAAACATAAGATAAACTCAGGTAAAATAAACATTTATTTCAATATTATATAAGTAAAAACTGCTATTATGTCCCTGCAACTGGATTTCAAGGTAAACTTCAAGAACAAGTGTTATTAACTCGGAGTCAACCATCTCAGACCTGGAAAAATAGTTCACTCTCAGTTATACTGTAAGACACAGGCCTGAGTAACAAAACAGTAAACAACATTACAATAATTTGACTCTAGAATGTGTGTGTTTCACTTTGTTTGTAGCTGTACTTAGATGCAGGTTATCTGTAACTTTAGATATTTATTTCAAATAAATAATAACACACTGTGAAATGCAGGATCTATGAAGTTACCCAGTTTCCCTATTCTGATCTCTCTTCAAAATCTCTATTCACCCTTCTTTATGCAAAATATATCATCTCAATATTTCCTGTAGCAAGGATAGTTTTTTAGTATTTGACTAAGGTCTGCCTCATTGAGATGGAAAAAAACAAATGAATATGAAGGTAGTATGGATACCAGCTGTCAATTAAGACAAACTGAAATACTGAATTGTGTAAAACCGAAAGAAGTATTTGTCACAGAGAAACTTCAATTCAGCCAATCTATTTAAGAACACATCAAGTCTTACCTACAGCTTATAAATTCATCATAATGGGGTTTCCATTATAATTAGATATGCTTTATTATTTAATAACTATTTAAATAATCTAACCAATTCAAATTTTAGTAATTTCACTGAAAGTAGTGTGGTTCTAAGTTGCTTAATATTCACAGATATATTCTCATATTTGCAGATACATAAATTGGCCAATTCTTACATATATATTAGGAAAATGTCATGATCAGTCAAAAAGTAGCATTCTGAAATTATATTTTAGAGGCTCTTTGCCAGGCTGCTTTGCTAAAGAACTACACAATGGGTGCTTCCACATTCAAGCTGTGTGCACGCTAGAGCACCTGCTGTGAATATTTAGGCAGCAAGATACCATCCTACTATATGACACAGGTGAGGAGCCAGACTTTCTGGATAGCTGAGCACTGTTAATCTGGATATAAGATGAGACTATATAACAGCAAAAAAATAAAAATTCTTTTCAGATATTCTTTTAAGAATTTTAGATATTCTTTAAGCAAATTTTATAATCTATACAATGTAAATTATACTTTTAGTTCCTGTTTTGAAATCAAATGCTCTATTTACATCCACCTGTAGTACATGTGACCTCCAAGACACTAAAGAAAACCAGAAAAACCCCTTGCTCTCATATGTATTTTTCTCCCATTCAATGATCCCCAAATCATTTTTTTTTTAGCAGTCTCCTGCACAACAGCTACCATTTACATCATTTTTTTCAAGTTAGAGTCAATGATAAGAAGTGGATAGAGCACTGGGCAGTTTTAGAAGACTTGCATTTTAATCCACAGATTCATCCCTGACTTTAGAAATTGGACCAATATTGGTATTCATCAACAAAATGTATCACTCAATGGTAGGAAAGGTAAAGAAGCCTTCTCAGAGACTAAACACTCTTAAGGAACACACTTACATTAAAATAACCACAGCAAAGGGGAACTTTTTTTTAACACTACAATGGAACAAAGACAAAAATGAGATACACTCAGTATTCTCAACTAAAATTTAAAATACCTTTGGGTCAAATAGACTACATCAAAACACCCTTTAAGACAATTCTCCATGGGAAAAGTAAACAAGGAACTAACCAAATAACATATATGTGATGAGAACTGTCAATAAAATTAAAGAACGTCAGAAAATTTTATATACTTTTTCCTTTAATAAGAATGTTTAAACTAGAACAGAATAATATTGACTTAATAACTATGTGTTTATTATGGTCAGTGATTTGCCAAAAGTCTTCATGATTAATACATATAATGCCTTAAAACTGAATGACAGTCTAATTAACATGGAATATAGTAAAAAGTAGCCTTGTTCATTATGATGTTAATTAAAATCTTATAGCCAGGATATATAAATTATTAGGAAAATTTAGACTACACTAATTGCTTTATTAACTCAAAATAGAAGGGTAAAAGAAAGAACTTACTGCAACAATCATTATTGCATTATCCAAAAAGCCAAACCCTATGAAAGGTATCGCATTGTGGATGAATACTGAAAAACATCAAAAACAGAAAATATATTTTAGGATTTCTATAACTTTAAATGAGAACACACACCATATGATTAAAGTCTCCTAAACAGATTTGACAACCTTTGAAATTTGCTTTTAATTCCCCATAGCCAAAAGATTCTACTCCTGCTATAAGCTTAATTACTTCCTAGAAGCTACCCTAGGGAAACAAAACAAAATTAAAAAACATGTAACATGTAAAAATAACTGTGTTAGACTTCTGGGTTGTTTTCTTACTAGCTACACATACAAAGAACTACAGTTAACAGCAGAACAAATAAGTAAATACATATTAAAAGTACCATGTTTTACCTGTTTAATTGCTATTGATATCAATCTGTTTCTTATACCTAAAAACTGATATCATAAAATTAATATCCATGTTAGAAATAATAAAAAAAAATCCTGAATCAAATTTCAGGGAAGCTAAATGGTCACTTTTACTCACTAAACAATTTTTGAACAAATGTGAGAAAGATGTGATCATCTCATCTATACTTGCCATCTATATGCAGTCTTTCCCCCACTCACAATATTGGTATCCCTGAAAGCTTTCACAAACTATTTGATTTAAATCAAAGTGTAATTTGGCCTCTTCCTAACAAAGGCACACCTTATCTTATCTATCTAATACAGAATCTGAATGACCTGACATAATAGAAGTGTAACTAGGAAGAGCTAATACCTATATATTTTTTAAACATTCAGCCTCACTTTTTTCATATTTGCATCTTCAGCACATTGCAGAATGCATAGTGCATTGCAGACACTTAATGAACATTAGTTAATTGAGTTGAGGACCACTAACCTGGAAAGGAAGAGAATTCCATATTAAGAGAATTGAAGGCAGACTGTGAAACAGATTAAAAGCTGGGATAGTTAAAAGACTTTATTCTGATTCATCTATAAAATTGCCAAGATATAGCCAACATCAATTCAACTGATGACTTTTTTAGATAAACATCAAATTTGTGAGTTTTATAACATATCCAGCAAGTAGTTCCTTAAGTGAATTGGTTGTGTGTTCAGTGACTTTAGAATGTTTTTCTTTTTAATGCAGTTAAGTCTAAGTGTTAATTAAAATATAATCCAGAAGTTATTGAAGTTTGACATTACTCTAGTGAGTTCTGCGCCAACCCAGGAAAGGCTAATAAGCAGTAAACAAAACAAAACAAAAAAACACTCTACTCAAAACCACCACTGAAGACCAAGATCATAGGAAAAGGGTGTATGTATCCTAGGTCATTCCAGATTTCTTCTCGTTATCAAATAAGAATGTTCAAGATAACAAGTAGCATCTTTAATTATAAAGAAGATTATTTTTAAAAGGTATTATTTTAAAAGCTATTAAAGATGGTAAAAATCAAATAGCAGATTAATGAAATGGGATTTTTCAATTAAAGGTCTAGTCTTGGGGCACCTGGGGGCCTCAGTGGGTTAAGCCTCTGCCTTTGGCTCAGGTCTTAGTCTCGGGGTCCTGGCATCAAGCCCCGTATCAGGCTCTCTGCTCAGTGGGGAGCCTGCTTCCCCTTCTCTCTCTGCCTGCCTCTCCGTCTACTTGTGTTTTCTCTCTCTCTGTCAAATAAATAAATGAATAAAATCTTAAAAAAAAAAATAGAGTCTAGTCTGAGTTCTTTGATTTTGCCCAAGTCTAGTTGCTTAACGATTAGACATTCAAACTTTTATAATAAACAACTTTGAAGAATAAAATATATCATGTGTTTATGCTTAGACCTAAATAAATATGTCCTATAAGTAAAAAATTTATTATCAACACAAAGGAAAAAATACAATTTTCAAATTGTTAAATAAACATGTACTGGACATTCCATCGGACATTAGATATAAACATATGTAAGACTTGGTTACCAACCCTCAAGAAGTTTAGGTATGATAACATACCATATCAACAGTTAATTTCAATAGAACCAAAAAACTGATACTACTACTATCCGTTGTTATGAACATGAATTTGCATGAACCTAGGCTAGGAGAATCAGGAAAAGCTACCAGGGGAAGAAAAGTCTTAAAGAATTCTAAAATGTTTTGGTATTTGGGAAAAGTTATTTATTTCTAATATAAATTATACTATGCCTCTGAGAGAAAAAAGAACTGGCTAGTTAAGTTTTAAAAATTAAAAAAAAAGTTTGAAAAAAAAGTATCTAATGATCTCCTATTAATTTGTGATTTCTTCAATCTCCTTTGGGAAATACTACTCTCTAACAGCAAATCACATCTAGTATTTAGCTTTCGCCTACAATCTACTTGAATTCATTGTACTGTTAAAACATTCTCTTCTTTTGTTGTCTTTATAATAAGATCCCAAACTGTTTTACATTATGCCCATGTTAGCCTTGACTATTTATTCCCATCTTAACAGAGTAAAGAAAGTACACCAGCACCATTATAAGCTTCTTCTTCATGGTGGTCTTAAATGAACTTAACTTTCCTCATCATCACAAACAGCAAGCTGTATTTTCTCCACCAGAGAACAGTTCTACCTAGCTCAGACTTTCTAGTTCTGAAATTACCCAACTTAAATCCAAACTAAAGTAAATATATTCTTTTTTCTGGGAATTAAGAAAACCTTACCATAAGTATAATTTTATTTCTAGATGGTAACAACAGTTTAACAATGTTAGATACTATTAACAATATTAGAAATTCCATAATATTGTAATATGTTATAAACCAAGCTTATAAACTTTTTGTTTCAGCATGATAAATAAGATAACCCACTCTATCTGGAAAAATTAAATTTACTCACTCTTCTATATTAATAGAAATGATACAGTTTTTTTATGTCTAAAAGACAGATGCACAAATATTTAATAATTATAGAACTATTACCATATCTCAGCTGTCCTGGGGTGGGTGGTGGAGCTTCCAACTTTTCTAAAGGGGAAAAATAGGGTTTAGGTCAAGAATTAGTTACTATAGCACAATTTCTTTTTTATTACAGTAAAAAAAAAATACCAGCAGATTTATAATGTGTGAGAATATCAAAGTTTATTCATAAATTTTTGTACGTTAATGGACCAAAGTTATCCACACAGAAAATAATACTTGGTATGGATTAAATTACTAGGCTGGAAAACAAAACTAAAATTTAGTTACAAGTCTACCATAGAACCTATGACCCTGGGTAATCATTAGTTTTTCATTTTTGTGCTAAGTCCTTGCATCTATATAATAAGCCTGTTTACGTTAATTACAAAAAAAATCCTCTGAAATATAGCTATCCTTCTTTAAGATGCAGTGATAGATGACTTAGGTGTTATATATACAAACAAACATTGATAGCAGAAAAAAAGAATATTCAAATAGATCTAGATATCCTTAAAAAAACAGGAAACAATATTTTTAAAGCAATGTATTACAACAATGACTTCACTGGATTGTGTTCTGTTCCTTAATCTCCCTTGATAATGTACTGAATATTTTGAGTTTTGAAACCTATATACTACTGGATAATACAGAATATTCTACACAATAAAATGACCCAAAAAAGTAGGGTGCTATTCAAAATCTTAAGTAACAATTAACTATTTATAATATATAGCATAATAAACACACAAACTTTTCCCAAGTATAAATGAAAGTATCTTTAAGTACCATCACTAAATCTAAAAATTAACATTATAAAGAAGCAATGTATCCAATCTCATAACAATAACCATCTCACCATTTGTATAAGTACAAGAGTAAGCTATGGTAAAATGGCAGAGAACATACTTTCTTTATCCTCATCCAGTCCAAAAGAATTAACTGACAGTCTATGGAGAAAAAGCCACACCACAGATCACCCCGTTCTAAAGATTTAGTATAACCATACTGTCTAAAGAAATACATTACAAACTGGATATACATTTTCTAAAATATTTATTTATAATCTACAACAACATAAGAACTAAAGAATTTAGTTTTAGAAAAGTAAAAAGCAATTAAGTCTCCACTGATAAGCTATATAAAAAAGAAGTATCATCCATATTTATGAATGGTATTTTACTAAAAACACATAGAGTACCAAAATGGTTTTGCAATAAGAAGTACACTAAAACCCTGAGTTTAATCAATTATCATATTATTCAGAAAGTTCTAATAATGCAAGCTTATGTTTTGTTTTCCCCTTTTTTAAATGAGTTATGAAAAGAAGATATACTAATCTTTGCAGAATTTCACATCTGATTAAAATATTCTCTATTTATTGACTAACACCATTATCTCAAAATCGATTTTGAAAGCATGCAAATGGTTTTCCAAATGTTAACAAGGAATATAGGATCCTACTGTACTCCACAGAGATTTCTGCTGAAGTAAACATGCAAAAGTGGTTACATACCAGAACTATTTGCTAGGTGCATTACTCTCATCATCACTACAGTTCTGACACTGTGAGGAGAAGTCCTTGTCAGTTGACTGGAACATCTTGAAATACCTAAAAATTCAACAAGCAGGACCTTCCCAATAGAATGAGAATATACAGAGTCCTTGCTTTTACTTCTTCAAATTCCCTACATACTCATATTGAGCAAAATATTGAAAATATTTACAAGTCCTAAGAAGAAAGGATAACAGGTAGGCAAATGTATAAGGTGCAGCAAAGAGAAAACAACCAAATAATATAATCAATATTCCTAAACTTCCTTTCCTATTACCTGTAAGGGTTAAAAAATTAAAAGTAATGGAAAGATAAATTTTTTAAAGACTGAGAAAGAGAAAGAAATATAAAGGAGATAGAGCAAGGAGGAAAACCATTGGCACAGAGATTAAAGTAAAACCAAAGCAGAGGTTCTGCCTCCTGCTTCACAAAAAGCCTATTGAGTAGCAAGAGGAAACATGAAAGAAACATTTCCTAGAAAGTGGAAATCATACTGGAAATTATCCACCAAAAATTTTTAAAATCATAAATTGACATTTTGAGGACTCTGACACTGTAAGTTACCTTCTTAGCTATGTTAACTGAATCAAAACTATATACGTCAGAAGTGAAACACTTTGGATGTACAATATACAAGAGAACTCCATCTTGGAAATAAGCCCACACAATCTATATAGGTTTTAAAAATCAATACAAAATTTTCTTTTGACATATGGTAAACTATTTGTTCTTATATTGGAAATATATTCTAATCTAATGTTTCATTAAGAAGACCTTGGAGTTAGAAAAACTAGTTCTTTCAGTTTGTGTGTGCATGTGTGTGTGTGTGTGTGTGTGTGTGTGTGTGATACACATCATGCTTTCTTCTTTTTCTGAATATCTTAAAAAAAAAAAGAAAAGAAAAGAAAACCATTAAGATTGTACTTCACTATACCATATTTTCCAATTATTTTAGCTTAAAAAAATCTGGTTCTACTTCTACTATTGGCTTAGTAACCTCCTACAACACCAATTCTCCTACATAAATAACTATGCACAAACATATGATAAATAAATAACTACTTAAATGCACTAGGAAATGACCAAAAACAGGCTGATTCTGGAAAAGAATTAACACTTAGAAAAAGGAATAGAACTAAGTGAGTTACATGCTTATAGTAGCTTTTGGCCTGAGGGCAGACCTCAACCCACAATATATAAGGCAACTAAAACTCAAACAAAAAATCTTCAGTCTTTCAGGCCTGAAGAACAGGTGGACAGAGTGCAACGCAACCAAAGCCCCTAGAAAGTGAAAGGGGAGTCCTGGAAAGGACAGAGTCAGAAAGAAGCCCTAAATCCTGTATATACAGTCAGTTCCAATATATGGCTGACCTGTGAACTGCACATTTGCAGAGAAAAAAAAAAAAAAAAGGCTAGCTAAGGGTAAAACAACTGAAGATTTGAGCTACCAACAAAAACACAGAGTTTTCAGTTTGAGCCTAACCATCAACTGCCTAAAACAAGTAAAGAAAAATGATATTTTTAAGAAGAATAACATAACCCAGAATATCTTCAACATGGTAACTGCAGAATTATATTAAGATATAATCCAAAATTATTGCATAAACAAAAAAACTGGAAAACATGACCCATTTTCAGGAGAAAATACAATAGACAGAGATCAATTCTGAACTGTTTCAAATGTTACAAGTAGCAGACAAGGGCTTTAAAGTAGCAATCAAAATTATATTCAAAGATATAAATGAAAACATAGTCAAAGAGAAACTATAAAAAGGATCCAAACTAAAGTCCTAGAACGAAAAATATATTAACTGAAATTTTTAAATTAATTGATAGGCTTGAAAGCAAAATGGAGGTTATAAAACAAAGAATGAACATGATGATAGATCAATAAAAATAACCCAATCTGAAGAACAGAAAATAAAAGGATTGAGAAATAATAAATCAGTCTCAGAGACTTATGGCTAAATATCAAAAAGTCAATACACGTATAACTAGAGCTCCAAAAGGGAAAAGAAAGAATAGGACCAAAAAATTTTTAAATAAATTATGCCTAATAATTTAGCAAATTTGGTGGAAGACAAAAGTTCAAAAGATTCAAGAAAGTTCAGGGAACCTCTGGTAGAGTAAGAATGAAGAAAATCAGTGATAAAGAAAAAGGAATCTTGAAAGCAGTCACAAAAAATGACACATTAAATAAAGTAAAACAATGATTTATATATGCTTCAAGAAGAAAAAAAAAAAGCTGTCAATCCAGCATTCTATATCCAGAAAGATTATATCCTTCAAAAATGAAGGCAAGCTGTATCTTAGATAAACTAAAACTATGAGAATATGTTGCCAGCCAACCTACAATATAGGAAACATGAAAGCAAGTTCTTTAGACTGAACAGGAATGCCAGTTGGACAGAAGAATCTTCAGGAAAGAATGAAGAGTATCAGAAATGGTAAATACTGGGTAAATATAAAAAACTACTTTTCCCTAGTAATTTAAATTAGATAGGCCTGTCTAAAAAGAAAAAAATGTAACTCTTGTCTTATGGAGTTTATTTATAACATATGTAGATGTCATTCATATAACACCAAAGAATAAAGGATGAAAGGAGATTACAAATTGACCAATTTGGTAATTTGGTTGTAATATTTCTACAATGTCTATTACATGATACAATATTAGCTCTAAATAGTTTATGAAGAAGAATGCATATTTGTAATGCCTGGAGTGATCACACATACAGACAAAATGCAATGAGGTTACAGTTAAAAAGCTAGTAAATAATTTGAAGAGAATTTTTAAAAATATTAAGTTAAGGCAAAACAATGCAGGAAATGTGAACAGAGAGACAGACAGCAAATAGTAAAATAGCAAACCTACAACCTATCACAACAATAATTACATTCAATGTTAGTGGACTAAACACTCCAAATAAAAGGCAGAGATTGTCAAAACAGATAAAAAAACAAGACCCAACTGTAAGATATCCACAAGATATCTTTGGTGGTTGAAAATAAATAGATGGTAAAAGATATACTATATAAACACAAAGCTTACAGAAGCTGGAGTAGCTATATTATCATATAAAGTAGACTTAAAGAATATGACCAGAACCAGGGACATTTCAGAATGCTAAAAGAATTAATTCATCAAAAGGCATAATAACAATTTGATTATGCCAGTAATACAGCTTCAAAATGCATGATGCAAAATCTGACAGAATTAAAGGGCAAAATAAACAATTCTACAATCATACTTAGAGATATAAAAGCCTCCTTCTCAGCAATTGACAGGAAAGTAGGCAAAAATACCAGTAACATACAGTTTATTTGAACAATACTACCAATCATCCTGATCAAATTAATACTTAAATGACACCCAACATCTATAGAATAAATATTCTTTTCAAGTGGTACATTCATCAAGATAGGCCATAAGCTGACCCACAAAACATGTCAATAAATTTTTGATTAAAATAATAAATAATATATTCTCTGACCAAAATGGAATCAATAACAATAAGATACCTAGAAAAAATTTTTGAAAATTAAATAACATCTTCTAAATACAGGGGCCAAAGAAGAAATCAAAAGGGAAATTAGAAAATACTTCAAACTGAATCTGAGTGAAAATACAACATATCAAAATTTATGGTATGCAGCTAAATGAATGCTTGAAGGGAAGTTTGAATTACTTACATTAAAAGTAGAAAGATCTAAGATAAATGGCCTATGCAGTCAAATGCTCTACCACTGAACTATACCCCTGATGAATGGCCTATGGTTCTATCTTAAGAAGGTATGAAAAAAAAGCAAGTTAAATCAAGAGTTAAGTAAATAAAAAGAAGGCAATAACAAAAGAGGTGAAATTAACTAATAGAAAACAATAAAGGAAATAGGCAAAGGCAAAAGGTGGTTCTTTGAAAAGATCAACAAAACTAATAAACCTCTAGGTACACTGATGAAGAAAGAAAGTGAAAACTCAAATTACTAATATCAGGAATGAAGGAGGGGACATTACTACAGATCCAACAGGAACCAGAGTGTTATGAATAACTTTATGCCAACAAATTCAACAACTTTGATGAAACGGACATATTTGAAAGATACAATTTACCAAAACTGATGTGAAATAAAACAAAAAAATCTGATTATTTCTATCCATTAATAAAATTGAATTTGTCATCAAATACTTTTGCATAACATAAACACATAAAAATCCTCCAGGCCCAGATGGTTTCATTGCTGAAATTTATCAAATTCTTAAACAAAAAACCACTAATCTTAACACAAACTCATAAACTCTTTCAAAAATAGAAGATAAAGAAATACTTCCCAACTTGTTTTATGAGGCCAGAATAATCCTAAAAATAAAAACCCAACCATGAAATGACAAAAAAGAAAAAATGAAACACCAATATCCCTCATGAACACAGACAAAAAAATCCTTAATGGAATGGTAACTGTTCTGTCTTCCCAAAGTATAAGTGTTTATCCATAACACTGGCAAAAAATAACATCCAGACTTCCTTACATTTTCCCCTTTCTTAAATATTTCTCATTGTTTGAAGGAAAAGTTGCTCTTAGTAGAGTCCTATGTTTAGAAATACATAGGTTAGGGGCACCTGGGTGGCTCAATCAAACATCTTTTTATTTCAACTCAAGTCATGATCTCAGGGTTGTAAGATCAAGCTCTGCCTTTGGGACTTAAGATTGTCTCTCTGCCTTTCCCTCTGCTCCTCCCCTCCCTTAAAAAAAGAAAACAACAACAACAACAACAAAAGAAACACACAGATTAGGAAAATTACCAGCAAGCATTTATGAGATAATATTTACTTATAGCACTTTTTTCCTTTTGATTTCACATTTAAAAGTGTGCCTGAGGGAGGGTAAATAAGAGAAGACAGTTGTTTGCTAATTTATACTGTATCAAATTAAAATGAAAACTATTTGAAATGGAACTATCTCTTCCTCCAATCCATCCTTGAGAATTTAAATACTTATTCACTTATTACAACAAATAAATAAATCTTTTTCTAACACAAAAAATCCTAGATATTCATTACGAATCTAGAAAAACCTAAGAAAAATACCTTGTATGTTTAAATATAAGATTTTTCAACACTTTCAACATTTTGTTTTGCTTCAATAACCCAGGAAGATTCCAGAAAACAATTTAAAACATATAAAGCAATTTTACTTCTTTTAAATTAAATGAAACTGTAACTTTTTAGACTGTACAAAGCACGAGGTATTCAATTACTTTTCTAATTAACTGAAGCAACCAGAGACCTGTTGTAGCTTGTAAAATACTGTTACTACCTAAGTAATATTAAAAATTTTTTAAAAGGAATTTTTTGATGAATTAGAATATTGAAATGCATCACAATCATCACTTTAATGCCCAATTATTATCTATTTAGGAAGTATAAAAATAAGGACCCTGTCACACACACAAAAAAATCACAAGCGAGTCAAAAGAAAACACAATTAAGGATTTTTTTTTCCTCCTATTTCAAGAATCAACAAGTATTTAGTCTAGCTGCTTTTTATATTTTGTTACATAAATATAAATATAAATATTTAAGTTGTATTCACTGTATTCACTTAAAGAAAGAGGAATGTTAGACTAGGAAGAGAACAGCAAAGGGAGAAATGAGAAATTTCAAATGCAGAGATATTTTTTAAAAAGAGAGGGAGGGAGAGAGATTAGTTTAAAGGGAGCCTCAGAGAATGGCACACAAGGAGATTCCATAGATCTGGACAAAGGAGTTGCTAGGACATTGGTTTTTTCAGTCCCTCTACTGTGATTCTTTGTTGATCAGCCATCTAATGGTCTAAACTTGAAGTCTTTAGATCAGACTCCATTGTGCACACAGATACTTCTAATATACAGCACAATGCTAAGCACTATGGGAAAAACAGATGAACAGAAAGCATCTCAGCTGTGCCAGAGGTTCTCAGGTTTTGCTATAAGACATACGTCTAAAGGTTTCTGTATCCTGCCTCAGTCATGTTCTCAAAATTTGTTTCAAAATAAATTCCTGACCAATCATTTATCATTGCCTTTTTTTTTTTAAGATTTTATTTATTTATTTGACAGAGAGAACACAAGCAGGCAGAGAGGCAGGCAGAGAGAGAGAGAGAGAGGAGGAAGCAGGCTCCCTGCCTAGCAGAGAGCCCAATGCGGGACTCGATCCCAGGACCCTGAGATCACGACCCGAGCTGAAGGCAGAGGCCCAACCCACTGAGCCACCCAGGCACCCCGATCATTGCCTTTTTTTTAAACCTAAAATGGAATCTAGTAGATAAAACTGGCTAATTGTAGGCTCTAACAAACTCATTTCCAGTTAACTTTTTTTTTTTCCCTATATTGGAAGGTAATCAATAATTTCTTATTGGTTAAGATTCGGAAGAAGCTTTTCCTAGGACATATATTTCGGACAGTAATCCTACAATCAAGTCTATATTAGTGCAATCATGATATGACCTCTAACCATAGAAGAACTACTATTACCGTTTTAAGGCTCACATTTGCTTTACTCCTGGAAAATTCTTACTGGTTTTAACAAAATATCTTAGAATACTTCCTAATTAAAAGGTAACTTATGTATTCAAATATTTTTATCAGTGCCACAAGTATACTAAAATTTACCTCTTATATTAGTGCTTAGAATAAAGTAGAAAATTCTTTTAAATTGGGCTTTCAGGAATATCAACACGCAAGTTTTAGAACAGAACCTCTGGAAAAAGAACAACTGTCTGTAACCTAGCCATATAATACTTTGTGCCTTTGATTGTGCTTTTCAGTCAAAATTGATTGCTTTTATCAGAATTTACTGTAAACAACTTACATTAAACAAGCCATATTTATATACACATATAGATGCCTTATGTATAGATATACATAATTTACACACAAATATTTATTTATTCACATTTACATATATTTAAAAAATGAGGATACTGACTGTTTTGTTTTGTTTTTTTATTTTTTTTAAAGATTTTATTTTATTTGACACAGAGAGAGAGAGATCACAAGTAGGCAGAGAGGCAGGCAGAGACAGAAGGGGAAGCAGGCTCCCCACTGAGCAGAGAGCCCAACGCGGGGCTCGATCCCAGGACCCTGGGATCATGACCCGAGCTGAAGGCAGAGGCCTTAACCCACTGAGCCACCCAGGCGCCCCTGAGTTTGGTTTTTTTAACAAGAATTTTTAAGCAAAATGAGAAAATAACATTTAAAATACTAAATTCCTTTGGCTTATCTAAAGGAAGAAGTTACATTTTTCAACTATGAAGACCATACATGTTTACTGTGGAAAGTTAAAGAGATTCAGAAGAACAAAACAAGGAAATTAAACTACCCATAACTTATCAGAAATGAACATTTTGATGTATTATCCTTCAATCTTTTTTCTAGAGATGTATACATACAATGGTATTCTGCCATTTTAATACAGCATTATTATCTGGTGAATATTTTCCCTCATCTTCAGAATTTTTAATGTAATGATGTTATTGGTGGCATTTTTTTCATCATATGATGTATAATAGTTTAACTAATCCCCTGTTACTAGATAGATACTTATTCTTTATTCTTTTTCACTTTTACAAAGAATACTAATATAAACTTGTACCTAAATCTTTCTATGTTTCTCTGAAAGTTCCTTAGGGTAGATTCCTAAGTGGCAATACTAGGTGAAAAAGAAGGAAATAAGGAAGGGAGGAAGGGAAGGAATAAGGGAGGAAGGGATTTAAGGATTTTTAAAATTTTGCAAAATTTCTCTCAGAAAGAAAATGTCAAATTATTCCCATCTTGCTGCATTTTTATTTTTTCAATGTTACATTCTACTAAAAATATTTTCATGTTTTCATAATATAGGTTAAGTGTCATTAAAACAAATCCTTGAAAGAAATTTCTAAGCCCTAATCAATTGTCAAGTTATTTTAATTGATAAAATATTCTAATAAAACAATTAGGAAGGATAGGCCTGAGAAGCTTACGATATGATTTTACAAGCAGATCTCTCCTTAATTATATTTCCCTTTAAAAATAACTCTTTTATTTAAAAAAACCTTCTAATATTAATAAGCATTTCTAGAATACTTTTTAGGATAAGGTATGCCTGGTGTATTTTTTTTTGTTTATTTATTTTAAAGATCTTTTAATTTATTTTAGAGAGAGAGAAAGGGCAAAAAGGAGAGGGAGAGAGAATCCTCAATCAGACTCCCTGCTGAGTGTGGAGCCCAACATGGGGCTCGATCCCAGGACCCTGAGATCATACACTGAGTGGAAACCAAGAGTCAGCCGCCTAATTGACAGAGCCACCCACATGCCCCATATTTCTTTTTTAAATAAGTTACTCTACTTAGAGATACATCTTAAACTGGAAATCAAAACATTTTGGTTGAAGAAATGTAAGCAGAACACCCATAGTTTCTACATTTTAGTCTCTATTATAAAATTATAACGTTTGCAATGGTGATGCTGGAAAACAAAACTAGGCCCCTTGACATAGAGAATGAGTTTCATTATATTTAATAGAAACCATAATTTGTCATGCTCATAAACATTCCATCGTTAAACTTAACCATATTTTACGAAGTATAAATCCAAACTTGAAAAAAAAAAAAAGAAAATCTGAAAAACAAAAAGAGGAGTCTCGTTCTCTATTATGCTTTCAAGGCAATGATAATTCTAAATGTGGTAATTTATTTTAGTCTGTTACCATGGACATAAACATCAATATAAGATCACAAATCAAGGGAACAATTTAAAATCATTTATAATGTACTTAATAAGAGAAGCACCAAAGCAACTGTACTCTGAAATTACATAAAAGGAACAATTTAGTGGATATATTATTTTTTAATTAAAAATAATACTTTAAGTGTCCAATTATCCAGTTTCTGATCTTTTGACTACCTACTATTTGCTCTAGGCCTCACTCAGCATTTTCTGTAGGAAGAACAAAAAGTAGACTTGGTAACACAAATCACATTTTGGCCTAATCAGAGATTTATGATAAGAAAAGAGATGAAACTACTGGTTTAAGCAACAATTTGGAGATTACAGTCTTAACCAATTTATGAACCTTATGAATAAGCCTTTAGACTTTTAATAAAATCAAAAGTTCTAAAGGGTAAGGTGAAATTTATTATAAATATATAACACAGTAAAGAATACAACCTTAAGATGCAAACTATGTCATATACAAAATAATTTAAACAAGTCATATTAAATTTTAAAAAAGCACCAAACAGGAAAAAACTTTAAAAAGGTTGTTTTTAAAAAGCTACAAAGCAGTATTTTTAAAAGAAACAAGTTAACATGACTACATAATATATTTATAAAAACTCAATTTTGAAAAGTGAAAATACTCTTTAGAAATAGCAAGGAACTTAAATATTTAACTTACTAAATTCCAATTAAGTCTTTTAGACTAAAGACTGTAATTGTAAAAGTCATTTTTAAAATTTTTTAAAATAAATGCCTTAAAAAAATGCATGCCTTAGCTAAGCACCACCACCACCCCCAAATGAAAAAAGAAAGCATTTGAGTCTGATTTTGTAATTTTATTTAGCATTTAAAAGTGTACTGCAACATGCACCTTGTGTAGAAAAGAAACTTCTACCTGGATTTCTACCTGGATTATATAATACTATTACCTCATTAACCTCTGGGGAACATAACACCGGACCTGGGGCTTCAGTGCAACCTAGACTGGTATCTAGTCAACTTCAGGGCAACTAACTCACTCCTAGGTTGAGGTAGGCCGGTCACATAACAGCTAAGGACAGGAGTTGCCAAACAGTAATGATAAGGACGTTAACAGTACCCAATTAATCATCACATTTCCTAAGCTAATTAATGTTGTAACTTGTTAATTGTTTAACTCTGGCTTAAAAAATAGTAAATACAGAAGTACAATTATTTCTTTCTCTCTTATCTGTCATTTCATAGAGGTTTCTTTAATTTTTATTATTTTTTTTTTTTAAGTTGAATTAGCCAGGGTGCCTGGGTGGCTCAGCTGATTAAGCGACTGCTTTTTGGTTCAGGTCATGATCCTGGGACTTCAGGATTGAGTCCCACATCGGGTTCTGAGTCTGCTTCTCCCTCTGATCCTCCCTCACCTCGTGCTCTCTCATTCTCTCTCTCTCTCTCTCTAATAAATCTTTAAAAAAATAAAAAAAATAGAATTAGCCAACATATAGTACATCATTAGTTTCAGACATAATGTTTAATTATTTATCATTTGTGTATAACACCCAGTGCTCATCACATCATGTGCCTTCCTTAATGCCCATCACCCAATTACCCCATCCCCCCACCTCCCCTCCAGCAACCCTGTTTGTTGTTGCCTATAGTTAAAAGTCTCTCATGGGTTTTCTCCCTCTCTGATGACTTCCCATCCTCTGCACTGTTTCTTATATTCTACATATGAGTGAAATGGCATGATAATTGTATTTGTTTGACCTGTTTCACTCAGCATAATACCCTCCAGTTCCATCCACATTGATGTAAATAGTAAGTATTCATCTTTTCTGATGGCTGAGTAATATTCCATTGTATATATACACCATATCTTCTTTATCCATTTACCTGTTGATGGACATCTCAGCTCTCCACAGTTTGGCTATTGTGGACATTGGTACTATGAACATTGGGGTGCAGGTGCTCCTTTGGATCACTACATGTGTATCTTTGGGGTAAATATGAAGTAGTGCAATTGCTGGATTGTAGGGTAAGCTCTATTTTTAACTTCTTCAGGAAACTCCATACTGTTTTCCAGAATGGCTGTACCAGTTTGCATTCCCACCAGCAGTGTAAGAGGGTTCCTCTTTCTCTGCATCCTCGCCAACATCTGGTGTTTCCTGTCTTGTTAATTGTAGTCATTCTAACTGGTGTAAGGTGGTATGTCTCTTTGTGGTTTTGATTTGTACTTCCCTGATGCTAAGAGATCTAGCATTCTTTCTTGTGTCTGTTGGCCATTTGTATATCTTATTTGGAGAAATGTCTGTTCATGTCTTCTGCCCATTTCTTGACTGGGCCCTTTGCTTTTGGGTGTAGAGATTGGTAAGTTCGTTACAGATCTTGGATACTAGCCCTTTATCTGATATGTCATTTGCAATATCTTTTCCCATTCCATACGTTGCCTTTTAGTTTTGTTGACTGTTTCCTTTGCTGTGTGGAAGGTTTTTATCTTGGCAAAGTCCCAACAGTTCATTTTTGCTTTTGTTTCCCTTGCCTTGGAGACGTGTCTAGCAAGAAGTCGCTGCAGCTGAAGTCGAAGAGGTTGCTGCCTGTATTCTCCTCTAGAATTTTGTTGGATTCTTGCCTCACATTTAGGTCTTTCATTCATTTTGACTTTATTTTAGTGTATGATGTAAGAAAATGGTTCAGTTACATTCTTCTACGTGTGGCTGTCCAATTTTCCCAGCACCATTTATTGAAGAAACTGTCTTTTTCCACTGGATATTCTTTCTTCCCTTGTTGAAGATTAGTTCACCATGGAGTTAAGGGTCCATTTCCGGGTTCTCTATTCTGTTCCATTGATCTGTGTGTCTGTTTTTGTGCCAGTACCATACTGTCTTGATGATTACAGCTTTGTAATATAGCTTGAAGTCTAGCATTGTGATGCCACCAGCTTTGGTTTTCATTTTCAACATTCCCCTGGCTATTTGGAGTCTTTTCTGGTTCCATACAAATGTTAGGATTGCTTGTTTCTGCTTTGTGAAAAAAGTTGCTGGTATTTTGTTAGGGATTGCACTGAATATGTAGATTTCTCTGGGTAGCATAGACATTTTAACAATATTTATTCTTCCAATCCATGTACATGGAATGTTTTTCCACTTCTTTGTGTCTTTCTCAGTTTCTTTCATAAGTGTTCTGTAGTTTTTAGGGTACAGATCCTTTACCCCTTTGGTTAGGTTTACTCCTAAGTCTCTTATAGGTTTTGGTCCAATTGTAAGTGGGATCAATTCCTTAATTTCTCTTTCTTCTGCCTCACTGTTAGTGTATAGAAATGCAACTTATTTCTGTGCATTGATTTTATATCCTGCCACTTTGCTGAATTGCTGTATGAGTTCTAGCAGTTTTGGAGTGGAGTCTTTTGGGTTTTCGGCATATGTCATGTCATGTCATGTCATCTGTGAAAAGAGAGAGTTTGACTTCTTCTTTGCCAATTTGAATGCCTTTATTTCTTTCTGACGTCTGATTGTTGAGGCTAGGGCTTATAGTACTATGTTGAACAACAGTGTTGAGAGTGAGCCTCTCTGTTGTGTTCCTGACCTTAGAGGAAAAACTCTCATGAGAATGATATTCGCTGTGGACTTTTCATAGATGGCTTTATAATATTGAGGTATGTTTCCTCTATCCCTACACTGTGGAGAAATTATAATCAAGAAAGGATGCTATAGTTTGTCAAATGCTTTTTCTGCATCTACTGAGAGGATCGCATGGTTCTTGTCCTTTCTTTTATTAATGTGATGTATCACACTGATTGATTTGCAAATGTTGAGCCATCCTTGCAGCCCAGGAATAAATCCCATTTTGTCGTAGTGGATAATCTTTTTTTTTTTTTTTAAGATTTTATTTATTTATTTGACAGAGGTCACAAGTAGAGAGAGAGTCAGGCAGAGAGAGAAGGGAAAGCAGGCTCCCCGCTGAGCAGAGAGCCCGAAGCAGGGCTCAATCCCAGGACCCTGAGATCATGACCTGGGCCGAAGGCAGAGACTTTAACCCACTGAGCCTCCCAGGCACCCCAGTGGATAATCTTTTTAACATATTTTTGGGTCCTTTTGGCTAGTATCTTGGTGAGTATTTTGGCATTCATGTTCACCAAGGATATTAACCTGTAATTGTCCTTTTTGATGATGTCTTCATCTGGTTTGGGGATCAAAATAATGCTGGCCTCATTGAGTAAGTTTGGAACTTTTCCTTCCATTTCTATTTTTTGAAACAGCTTCAGTAGAATAGGTATTATTTCTTCTCTAAATGTTTTGTAGAATTCCCCTGGGAAGCCATTTGGCCCTGAACTCTTGTTTTGGGGGAGGTTTTTGATTACTGCTTCAATTTCCTTGCTGGTTATGGGTTTGTTCAGATTTTCTATTTCTTTCTGTTTCAGGTTTGGTAGTTTATAAATTTTCAGGAATGCATCCATTTCTTCCAGACTGCTTAATTTGTTGGCATATAGTTGTTCATAATATGTTCCTAAAATTGTTCATATTTCCTTGGTGTTGATCATGACCTTTCTTCTTTCATTCATGATTTTATTAATTTGGGTCCTTTCTCTTTTCTTTTTAATAAGTCCAGCTAGTGGCTTATCAATCTTATTAATTTTTTCAAAAAACCAGCTTCTAGTTCTTTTGATCTATTCTACTGTTCTTCTGGTTTCTATTTCATTGATTTCTGTTCTGATCTTCATTATTTCTCTTCTCCTGGCTGGTTTAGGTTTAATTTTCTATTCTTTCTCCACCTCCTTTAGGTGTAAGGTGAGCTTGTGTATTTGAGATTTTTCCAATTTTTTTAAGAGGCTTGTGTTGCAATGTACTTCCCTCTTAGGACCACCTTTGCTGTATTCCAAAGGTTTTGAACAGTTGAGTTTTTATTTTCACTAGTTTCCATGATTTTTAAAAATTCTACGTTAATTTCCTGGTTGACCTATTCATTCCTTAGTAAGGATGCTCTTTAACTTCCAAGTGTTTGAGTTCCTTCCAAATTTCCTCTTGTGACTGAGTTTAAGTTTCAAAGCACTGTGGTCTGAAAATATGCAGGGAATAATCCATTATTTTGGTACCAGGTGAGACCTGATTTGTGACCCAGTATGTGATCTATTTTGGAGGAAGTTCCATGTGCACTCGAGAAGAATGTGTATTCTGCTGCTTTAGGATGGAATGCCCTGTACATACCCGTGAAGTCCATCTGGTCTAGTGTGTCATTCAAAGCCCTTGTTTCCTTGTTGATCTTCTGCTTAGATGATCTGTACATTGCTGTGAGTGGGGTGTTGAAGTCCCCTACTATTATTGTATCATTATCAACCTGTTTCTTTAATTTGGTTATTAGTTGGTTGATATATTTGGCTGCTCCCAAATTAGAAGCATAAATATTTATAACTGTAAAATCTTCTTGTTAAGTGGACCCTTTAAGTATGATATAGTGCTCCTCTTCATCTCTAACTACAGTCTTTGGTTTAAAATAATTTATCTGAGGATTGCTACCCCAACTTTCTTTTGAGGTCCATTAGCATAATAAATGGTTCTCTACCTCCTTTCAGTCTGGAAGTGTCTTTAGGTCTAAAATGAGTCACCCATCATATTGATGGGTTTTGCTTTTTTACCCAATCTGATATCCTGTGTCTTTTGATTGGAGCATTTAGCCCATTTACATTCAGAGTAACTACTGAAAGATATGAATTTAATCTCCTTGTATTACCTGTAAAGTCTCTGTTTCTGAAGACTGTTTCTTTCTGATCTATATTACTCTTGGGCTCTGTCTTTGCTTACAGGACCCCCCCTCCCCCATACTGGCTTGATGGTCACATATTCTTTCAATTTCTGTCTTTCCTGGAAGCTCTTTATCTCTCTTTCCATTCTGAATGACAGCCTTGCTGGATAAAGTTTTCTTGGTTGTATGTTTTTCTTTTAGTAACTGGAATATATCATGACCTGCCAGGTCTCTGTGGAAAGGTCTGGTGCCAGTCTAATGTTTCTACTCCTGTATATTAGGAACCTCTTGTCCTGAACTGCTTTCAGGATTTTCTCTTTATCTCTGAAATTTGCAAGCTTCACTATTATATGTCAGGGTGTTGATCTATTTTTTATTGATTTTGGGAGGGGTCCTCTCTATCTCTTGGATTTGAATGCCTGTTTCCTTCCCCATATTAGGGAAATTCTCAGCTATGATTTACTCAAATATATCTTTTGGCCCTCTCACTCTTACTTCTCCCTTGGGCACCCCAATAATTCTGCTATTTTTTTGTTTCATGGCCTCGCTGATTTCTCAAAGCCTCCCCTCATAGTCCATTAGTTGTTTTTCTCTTTTCCTCAGCTTCCTTCCTTTCCATCAACTAGTCTTCCATGTCACTTACTCTCTTGTCTGCCTCATTTACCCTAGCTGTTAGAGCATCCAACTTAAACTGCATCTCAGTCAGAGCATTTTTAATTTGGCCTGATTAGATCTCATCCTGCACAAAGAGATTCTCTAGTGTCTTTTATGCTTTTTTCAAGTCCAGCTAGTAACTGTGTAATTATTATTGTGAATTCCATCTCTAACATTTTACTTATATCCATATTGATTAGATCTGTGGCAAAGAGTATTATCTCTGGTTCTTTGTTGTGAATTCCTCCTTCTAGTCATTTTGCCCAGAGAACAACGATGAACAAGTGAGTACTATCAAAAATATCAACCACAACCCAAATGAAATACACACTAGAAAAATTGGAAGAGGTCAGAAACCAGAAAAAGAAGAAGAAAAAGAAAACAAAAATGAAGGAGAAAGGGGAAAAAAACATGAAGGGGAGGAGAGAGAATATAATCTCACAGGGTGGACAAAACAGGGTGCTCCACTTGGTCCTGGTGTATTTTGGTCTGTGTGTTAAAAGAGACTAAATCCCAAAACTGTAAAGAAAGCAAAACTTACATATATACAAAAATTAAAAAACTGAAAAGAGTGAGAGGAAGTCAAAAATGAAAAATAAATCTATAAAATGGAAATGCAAAAAATGAACATTTAAAAAAGTTGATAAAATAAGAAACTAGTTGAGAAGGGAAAAAAGAAAAAAAAAGAAATGGAAGATATTAAACTGAAAGGCAAATGAATCATAAGAAAAAACATCGCATTCTATATACTATTTTCTCCTAGCGCTGGAGTTTTACAGTTCTATGTGGTTCGTAAACTTGCTATTCACCTGTTCTTCCAATTGGTCGTCTGGGGGAGAGGCCTGCTGCACTGACTCTCAGGTGTCTTTGCCTGGGCAGAATTGCATGGCCCTTGGGGGCTGGGCTCAGTATAAGCTGTTTTTGGTTGCTCTTTGTGGCTTTTGTTCCTTGAAGACTTTCCACACCTCTTTAGAGGATGAAAATAAAAATTGCTGCACCATATCTCCAGCCCTAGGGCCAAAGGATCATGGTCCCCTCTCTTCAGTAAACCCTCAGGGATAAGCAGTCTTCATGGTGTGCACCTACAATGATCCTCCTAGGGGAAGTCCAAAGGTTGCTACATTTCTGCACTTTGCAGGGCCCCGGCATAGAGAATGGTCACCTGTCCATATACGCATCCACTCCACCCTTCCTGGGGGAAAGTGGAGGGTTGCACATTAGTGTTCTTTACAAGGCCATCACCCCCCCTGTACTGAGGGCTGTTGCCCTGTCGTGCACACACAGGCTTGGCCGCTCCTAGAGAAGGCTCCCTCCCCTGCTGATCGTCTGATATCTCCCCTCAGATTCACTTTGCACCTCCTACCTTGCAAAAAGTGGTTGCTTTTCTACTTGTAGAGTTCCAGAAATTCTTTTCTTATACCTCAGGTTGAATTCATGGGTGTTCAGAATAATTTGATAGTTATCTAGCTAAATTCAAGGGACCAGATAAAACAAGGTCTTCTACTCTTCCACCATCTTGCCTCTTCCATTTCATAGAGTATTTTTAAGATAATCAAACATATTATTGATTTGTGGTTACTTTTACATGTCTAACTTGTGTACTTAAAAATTATACAGACCACTTAACACAGAGACTATATTCTTTCCTTCATGCCATAGACAGAAAAAGGAAATAATTGCTATATATAATGATATTCCTTTTTTTTAAAGGTTAAGATAAAAACAATAGTACAGATTTTTTTTTTAAGATTTTATTTATTTGACAGTGATAGAGAGGGCATGAGCTCAAGCAGGGGGAGCAGCAGAGGGAGAGGGAGAGGGAGAAGCAAGGAGCCTGAGATGGGAGTTGATCCCAGGACCCCGAGATCATGACCCAAACCAAAGGCAGACACTTAACTAACTGAGCCACCCAGGTGCCCCAACAGTATAACTTTTTAAAAAATAATCACATTTTCCTACTTTTACTTATTACATAGAGACAATACTATATAACTTTAAGAGACCTTAAATCATATAAATAGGTATATTATACACATACATTATATTATAGATGGAAAGCTTAAAGTGAGCTAGAAAAATATAATAATTCATCTTGGAACACAATAAATGGTTCATATATCTGTGGGTATAGTTACATAGATCCCCACAGGACATTCATTTTAAAATAAAATTGCTTAATACTAGGAAGAAGCAGAGATTTTTCAGTCAATGCATTACTTCTTTCCTTTCCAGTAATTCCTAAGTAAGAATTCTTTCACGGAATGTTAGAGCTGAAAGCATCCTTAGAAACCATCTGCCAGTAGTTTTCAACACAGAGTATACCTTAACCCTTGCTCGGAAATGCAGGGTTGCTTTTGGATGTGATAGTGACTGGGAAATGCTACTGACATTAGGGAGGCTAAACACCCTGTAAGGCACAAGAGAGTCCTTCTTAATAAAGAATTATCCAGTCCAAATGCCAGTAGTATACCTACTGAGAAACACTGACTTAATGGTCCACTTTGAAGATGCAGCCACTTAGGCCCAGAGATGTTAAGTGACTTACTCAAGGCTACACAGCTGGATCTAGAACCCAGGTTCTCATTCTCTTGTTCTACTTCTCTTTCAATGAATAAAACATCAACAGGAAAACACAGAAAACCAAGAATCAATTATATATTAATACATAAAACATTGTCAAAACATTGGTCATACATTAATATCTGAAACTGAAGTAAAACTGCAATTAACGGAAGTATTAATATCATTTTCTAATGCTTTTTTTCCATCCTAAAAACTAATTTCCTTTCAGATAAATCATTTTTCAAAAATCCATCACAGTTAAAAAAGGAGGAAATCAATTGACTTATGCTTAAAAAATTAAACAATTTTTGAATGGGAAAATACATGGCTTCTGATTGTTTCAGAACAACTTAATACCCTATAGTCTACCACTAATCTAACCATGAAGAAATTTATCATAACAAAAAGAACGCTGAACTAAAAAACCAAAGGACTCGACACTAATCGTCACTCTCATGTACATGTAACTAGCTGCCAAATCTTGAACATGTCACAAACCTCTAGATCTATTCCATGTTACATAAAATGAGTTTAGGTAGTGTAATCCTTTCTAGATCTAAGATTCTTATTTTATATTTCTTTCTTATTGCATAAGAAATAGGGTCTTAAAAAATATATAGGGCTATCAACTAAATACTCAAAAAAAGCACCCTACAGTAAGCAGGGATACAACTAAAGACAGTCTCAAAAGGTGGTCACTGACAGGTTAAGTTCTACTATTAATATAGGTATTGTTCAGCAGTACTTTATCTCCTGCTGATAACTGTCATCATCTATAGAATCATTATCATTCCTTTTTCCCTATGTTATCCTAAAAATGAAGGCTAAGTAAACAATCTTCAGAATAATTCAAAATTAAAACTTTATTCTTAAAAAGACATTTGCTCTGGGGTGTCTAGAAGGCTCAGTCGGTTAAGCATCCAACTCTTGATTTCAGCTCAGGTCATGATCTCAGGGTCATGAAATTGAGCCCTTTATTGGACTCCACGCTAGGCACGGAGCCTGCTTAAGATTCTCTCTCTCCCTTTCCCTCTGTCCCTCCCACACCCACACTCTCTCAAGCTCTCTAACATCAACAACAAAAAAGACATTAGCATTAAACATTTAACTTCTACATACACACAGATACGAAAACTTTTTAATTTTAAAATTACATCAGAATTGGTCAAATAGAATATACTGCAAAATTTTTTACGATTAATGTATTAATCTGTTAATGTATGTATGTATGTATCTATATTTCTCTTAAGTTCTTACAGACTGGTCTTTGCTCTTGACAATATACATACTCTAAGACAATATATATACGCTAAGAAAACTGAGTTGCATTTAACATTTATTTTTACAAAATTTCAATTGTTCCATAAAATATTTTTGATATCTTTTCATACACGTGTTATACTTCTTAGACGATATATCTATATTAAGTAGTAATCAAAATAAATAAAATAAGGACAGGAAGATAGTTATTTTTATTTCTCCTCCCCTTCCCTTATCTTTCTCTCTCTTATATACACACACATGCACATGCACACAACATAATTCCTCCAACAAGCACATGCATCACAAGTTAGATACCAAGCTGTATGGAAACTGAGTCTAAAAAAAATTCATGAATGAATTTAAAATAAAATAAGGCTATGAAATATTCAAAAACATATTTTAAAAATGTATTTCCTGGGGCGCCTGGGTGGCTCAGTGGGTTAAAGCCGCTACCTTCGGCTCGGGTCATGATCCCAGGCTCCTGGGATTGAGCTCTGCATTGGGCTCTCTGCTCAGCAGGGAGCCTGCTTCCTCCTCTCTCTCTCTCTCTGCCTGCCTCTCTGCCTATTTGTGATCTCTGTCAAATAAATAAATAAATAAAAATCTTAAAAAAAAAAAAACAAACACATGTATTTCCCTGAAGTTCAGTTACTTAAAAACAGTTTCTCCTTACAATATTCTGAAGATTTTCCTGTTTGTTGTCCTTTTTTCCCTACTCATTCATCCTAAAGAAATTCATAATTTTTGTTGCTTCTTATGTCTCACTCCCTTGGTTACTTCAATTTTTTATTTTATTTATTTATTTATTTTTTTTGAGAGAGAGAGACTGAGCACACAGGAGTGAGCAGGGAGGATCAGAGGGTGAGGGAGAAAATCTTAAGAAGGCTCCATAACCAGCATGGAGCCCGGCACAGGGCTCCATCTCAGGACTCTGAGATCATGACCTGAAACGAAATCAAGAGTCAGATGTTTAATTGACTGAGCCAACCAGGTGGCCCATTTCAATAATTTTTTAAGTATGTTATTTATATATAATTACATATAAATGGTTTTGTGTCTTGTTAAGGTTATAAACTTAATCCTTCAGTTAATTAAACATGCAATTATTATTCCATCCACAAAGCCTAGAATTAGATAATAAAAATAAATACTCTACAGATAGTCTAAAACACAGGTACAGAAAAACAAAGGTTATTATTATAACCGAAAGAGTCTATTTCAGACAGGCAAGAAGTTCTGTCAAATCGGTGCTTTGTTATTTGCAATAACATCTGACAATGAATCAATACTGTTAAGATTGTACTATACCAAAACTATCAGGGGTCTCTGCTGATGATACCTTCTTTGCTTGCTTCACAATGGCAATTTCAGGTTTGGGATATCTGCATGCTAAAAATATTATAAAATCAAAATGTACTCAAGTGATAAAGTAAATAAAATATGTATAAATAAAAAATATATATGAAACTTTGAAGTAAAGCATGCTAGAACATAGGCAGGCCTTACTTTGCGTAGTAGTGTGGGGTCATAAAAATGACAATGCAAGATGAAACCATAAAGCCTTAATACCAATGGGGAAAATTACAATTGTTCTGTGGCCTTTAAAATTTTTTTCAGAACAATAAAAATTCTCTTGCCAGCAGTTCTGAACATAAAGGGAAATTTAAAATAGTAAAACTAATGTATGATCACTTTTCATTTCTTTGCTGTTTCAAAACAGCTCATGGGTTTATCATTAAGAGACAAGAAGGCAATGCAAACTACACATTTTGTTTTCTATGTGTGAACTGAACAACAAATTAAGTAGTGACCGGTCACTGAGAGACTGAAAGAGTGATATGACTGGTCATGATCATGATGCACATCTGTTGTTACACAGTGCTTTGTAGATGGCAAAGTTTGTATTTTATACAATTACTCACAGTTAACATACTACAGTAAATAAAATTTGAATTGTGTTGTTCAAAACTGCTATTATGTAACTAAAACATAGTCACTGAAATTGGTGCATTTGGGGACTATGCAAAGCAAGGAATGCCTATAATAATAAAAAACTGGATTATTTAATGAAATGGGCATAAATCCAGGGAAAAAACAGGGCATTAGAATTTCATATATATTATTTTTTCTACATATATAAATTAATGGAAAATAAAAGAGAACAAGATTCTCTTCCTTAGAAGTTAAATGTTTTCCACTTAAATCACTTAATTTACTATCATTCAACTATCTGTGAAAGAATAGTTAATTAAAGCAAAGTTCAGTGATTGAATCTTATGTTTAATAGAAGTAAAATAATTTTATCATGAATCAGCTGGCAAAGCTTTTTAAAATGTGCATTCATTGCTGAAAAAAAGTTATTAAAAACTACCAAAAAGCAAACAAAAACAACAAAAAACAAACCTTGAAGAAAATAGCCCCTAATTTCAAGGATATATAAACATATATGAGATGATTAGAGGGGAAAAAAAAAAAAAAACCATGTAAGTTTTCAAAACGGAAAATTTGTAGCCTTAAGAAATGGGAGACAGCCCCCAGGAAGAGGTTTTGAATCTGGCCTTAAGGCACTGCAAAGATTTAAATAAATGAGGGGAGGGAGGTTTCCCTTTTCCTTCCCATACAATTCAGTCTAAAAGCCATAAAGTGGGAATCAATGAGGTAGGCAACTGTGTGGGAGGCAGGACAGGGTCTCAGAGAAGCTCAAGGGTGAGGGGAGGAAGTGTTCACACAGTGGTCAGTCTGGCACAATCTGTCAGAACCCAAATAAGGTGAGAAAGGCTTCCCTATGGTAAAAGAGAGGGGCTGTGGCTCAGGGTGTCAGTGCTACAGCTAGGGTGAGAAGGGCATCCATATAGGAGTATGTTGGCAGTGGTGGTGATGGAATATTAGTGACATGTAGGAAGAGTGATTATAATTAATAAGTATATTAAAGATAATGGGAGTCAGGTATTTTTTCATCATAGAATAGAGGAAGAGAGAAAACTAGAAAGTATGCTGTGGCACTAGGTCAGAATTGAAGAAACTGCTATGAACTCTCATTTTATAATATAGAGAAACAGAAATGATATTATGTATATAAATACATATATTTATATATTCACTGGCCCTGTCCACAGTGGGGGTGGAAATAGCAACACCCCAATAACTATGAGCACATCTAATGGCCAGATCTTGGTTTCTTTTTTTTTTTTTTAAGATTTTTGTTTATTTATTTGACAAACAGATCACAAGTGGGCAGAGGGGCAGGCAGAGAGAGAGGAGGAAGCGGGTTCCCCACTAAGCAGAGAGCCCGACATGGGGCTCAATCCCAAGACCCTGAGATCATGGACCTGAGCTGAAGGCAGAGGCTTTAACCCACTGAGCCATCCAGGTGCCCCAGATAATAAATACCATTCTACACTAAAGAAACCAGGGTTCCTTGTAACAATGGCTGATTCCAGGGCTAGGGCAGAAAAAGTCCAAGAGGAACCTGGAATATCTTATGGTGCCAGAAAATAAGGAAAAAGAAAATGTTCAAAGAGTAATGTGGGTATGTCAAAAAGAGAAAGAAGCCAGTTTGAAAGGGTTCCCATTAGTGAAATACGGAATAATTAGAGGATCAAATATGATAGTAATAAATTATAAGTCATTAAATAGAAAAAGAATCCATGACTATATCATTTAATCAATATAAGTTAATAATTGAATTGATGAGGAATGGAATATTTCATAGACTCAAAGTACCTCCACAAAATATTTATTAATTACCAAAAGGAAAATAATAACTTTATAGTAGATAAGTCAGACAGATACCACTTTTGTTAAATAGACAGATACCACTTATAAAGACAGATACCACTTTTGTTTTTTTTGGAAAAAACGGTCAACCTGGAAATGGTTAACATGACCAGGGACAAATTAAAATCATGGGCAACTGATAGGATGAAAAAGAACATAACACCACTTCTATGACATTCTTGCCAAAGATGACATTCCTCTATTCCTGAGGAAAGAGACAAAGCTAAATTGAAGTACATGCTACAAAATAACTGGTCTGTAATCTCAAAAGTGCCAAGGTCATGAAAACCAAGTCTAAGAGGGACGAACTGTTTCAGACGGAAGGAAATTAAAGATATGGAACAACTAAATGCAACATGTGACTTTGCGCTGGATTTTTTTGTTATAAAGGATTATTGGGAGAACTGATGAAAGTGAACTACTTCAGAATACTTAGATGGTAGTACATATTACATTGTGCTATATAAAGTAATGTTCTCATTTGTAGGAAATACAAGCCAAAGTATTCCAGCTGTAGTGGACACTGCAATACATAGTCAATCCTTAACTGCTTGAAGTCCTCCTGCCAAGAGACAGCTCTGAGTGGTCAGACATCATAGGAGACGGCCTCGGCCGAAGAATGTTGCCTCACCCAAGGCTCTGTACCCTCTCCATATCCAATAGCTCGTTTTTACAGAGGCAGAGGTCCAGACCACTCACCCAGCTCAGAACAAAAGTGAAGGGTCATCCCGTCTATAGAACTCTCCACAAAGTAAACTGAGGCTTCCACTGAAACTGCATCACTTTACTTGTACCTCTGCCCAAACCTACTTCCCTTCCCTTTCAAAGGTGAGGGTTTCAATAGCATTCCTCAATAAACTTCCTGCATGCTAATCAGTTTCAGAAACTGCTTCCCACAGAACTCAACCTATGACAGAGATGATACAGCATCATGTCAGCAACTTATTCTCAAGTGACTCAGGGGAAAGAAAAAAAAAAAAAGCTTCTTGTACCATCCCTGAAACTCTGAGATTTATTATATAAACATATGGAGAGAGATAAATCTGAGATCGTTTAAAAATGTTATTTTTATTTGTTTTTAAAGACTTATTTCTTTGAGAGAGAGACAGCACATGGGCAGGGGAGGGGCAGAGGAAGAAGGAGAAAACTGGACTCCCACTGTACGTGGAGCCCAACGTGGGGCTTGATCTCATGACCCTAAGATTGTGACCTGAGCAGAAATCAAGAGTCAGACGCTCAACTGACTGAGACACCCAGGCACCCCATGTTTCACAATTTTAAAAGCAATACAAAATTAAGTAGAGAAAACACAGGAAAAAGAACAGAATGAAGGAAATCAAAAGAAAAAAATAACACTAGGGGCATGGTACACTGAAGAAATGAAACTAACTAATGGAGACTATATTCAAGGTATTCATGGAAAATGAAATAAATGAACAAAAAAGAATGCATCATTACAGCATTTATAATCCAAAAGTGATTGTTGTACAACTATAAAATCAGTGTTAATGATTTACATTTTTGTTAATGTCTTTAAGAAGCCCCTTTAAGCAGGAAAAAAAAAAGCTAGAATAATTTTTTTAACGGTAAGATCTTAGTCACAACAAATACAAAAATTCTGCCAGCTCACAAAATGTGCCGCATCTTACATTACGACCCTCACATGTTTGCCTGTTTTCTTTCATAATTCAAACATCCACATGACCTCAACTCTTTCCAACCTTAAAAACAAAAACACAAACACCTTCTATACCCTTGCACTCAATGGACCTGTAGCATTGAGATCACTGCAAACTTGTTAGACATGCAGACTTCTAGGTCCCACTTCAAATCTACTGAAACAGAACCTGCATTTATTTTCTTTTTTTTTTTAACTAGCTCTTTATTTTTTTAATTAAAGATTTTATTTATTTATTTGTCAGAGAGAGAGAGAGAGAGAGCAAGCGAGCACAGACAGACAGAATGGCAGAGGGAGAAGCAGGCTCCCTGTGGAGCAAGGAGCCCGATGTGGGACTTGATCCCTGGACGCTGGGATCATGACCTGAGCCGAAGGCAGCCGCTTAACCAACTGAGCCACCCAGGCGTCCCCAGAACCTGCATTTCAGTAAGAGTTCCAGATGATTTTATACGTACATTAAGCTTTGTGAAGCAGGGCTCTATTTTCCACTGTGGGATACTGAAAGCTACAAAGAGGTTTGCTCTCACCATTAGGGTGAAACAAAGTCACACTAAATTCAAATGCATGACTTATTTTGAACCTATCAGAGAACTCAAGTCACAGAGCAAGTAAGAGGCAGGCACCTACAAGGACAGAGGGGGCATTAGCACTTGCTTAGTTGCGACAGATGCAACCAGATACCATAAGAATACAGCTAGAACAGTAAGGGAACAGGTGATGACAGAGTAAGGGCTGGAAGGACAGTGTGAAGGTACAAGGGTATGCATAAACTGGAACAATCTGCACATGCTTGCAGGTTCTTTGACCAGAAATCCCACCAGATAAAAAAATATTAGAGAGAGCCCTAATAAAGTGTTCATTGTGGTGCAGACCTAGAGGAGGGGAAAAACAGTTGTGTAGGAGAAACATGAAACCCTATCTAGATCCTTTTTCAATCTATACTATGAGCCAAAAGCCTTAAATTGTAAGAAGGGTAAAAACACTATTCCCCTTGGGGCAGGTAGGGCAACCAACTGTCCAGGTCGCCAAAGCAACTGTCCAGTTCTCTTAGCACTGAAATTCCACATCCCGGGAAAAAGTGTTCCTCCCCTCTCTTAGGCATTTTAATTTGAAAAATAGTTTTCAATCATCTCTTTGATTTCTATGAAAATTTTAATGGAACTGCAGAAAAAATAAAACAAAAGATTGTTGATAACATAAAAATTTGTTAACTTGAAAGAATGGGAATTTCTGAAAAAATGAAATAGCTAAAGCTTTATGTAAATATAATAAAACACAGAATTTCAATTAAGATATATTATAGCTGAAATGTGTTATAATGGTAAAAGCTGGTATCTTGCAGGTACTGGTTCTAAGAAAATACAGATAATATAAAAATTAAATCTATAAAAAAAGTTTCCATTAGTAAAGTTTAAACAGTTTTTTTTTTTTTAAAGATTTTATTTATTTATTTGACACACAGAGAGAGATCCCAAGTAGGCAGAGAGGCAGGCAGAGAGAGAGGAAGGGGGAAGCAGGCGCTCTGCTGAGCAGAGAGCCCGACATGGGGCTCGATCCCAGGGCCCTGAGATCATGACCTGAGCCGAAGGCAGAAGCTTAACCCACTGAGCCACCCAGGTGCCCCCCATTAGTAAAGTTTAAAGGCATAATATACAACACAATTTTAAAACAACTGCTTATTTTTTAAATAACATTTTATTTATTTATTTGAGAGAGGGAGAACACAGAGGGAGAGTGAGGAGAAGCAGACTCCCTGCTGAGCACAGAGCCCAACGTGGGACTCCATCCCAGGATCCTGGTATCACGACCTGAGCCAAAGGCAGACACTTAACCAACTGAGCCCCCCAGGCACCCTCAATTGCTTATTAATTTAATCTTATCTTGATATATGTGAGCCATTTTTTTGGTATCATCTGAAATTGGCTTTTGGAAATTTGAATTCATATAGCATGAGAATAATGTCCCTGATGGACTAGAATTCTATAGGACTGTCTGTAAGAAATGAGTATACTAGTAACAAACATTTAAATTAAGTTCAAACTTCTGACCCATAAGAGATAATCTCAGATAAACTTAAGCTACTACCCAACATGTCCTGCCCTCCATATCCAAAATTCCCTTTGAGAATTAAATCCTTCCTGGGGCACCTGGGTCACACAGTCAGTTAAAAGTGTCCAACTCTCAGTTTCAGCTCAGGTCTATCTCAGAGTCATGGGATTAGCCTGCATGGGGCTCTGCACTTAGCACAGAGTCTGCCTGAGTTTCTCTCTCCCTCTCCTTCTGTCTCCGCCCCCCCCTTCTTGCAAATAAATAAATCTTTAAAAAAAAAAAATGGAGTTGACTCCTTCCTTATTGATTCTCCTTCTTCAACCAACTAAAATATGGATTCTCCCCACAGAGTTCTTATAAGACTGCTTCCAACAAAGACCTCAGTCTTTTTTATGTTTTTAAATCCAATAAACCTCTTCTTTTTCCCAACAGTCTTCCTCTTACTTGACCCATCTAAAGTACCAAATTATTCCCTCTTTCTTGAAATACTCTTTTCACTTTTCTTCTGGGATACACTATTTTTTATATTTTTCCTGTCTTTGTGAACATTCCTTCTTGGTCTATTCCTAGTTCTGGTTCTTCTTCCTCTTCCCCTCCAATAAATGTTGGTCATAGTTCTCTCCTGGATCTTCTCTTCACTCTACATAATCTCCCTGGCCTTAGTGGCTAACTACATGGGTAGGATTCCCAAATTTGCATCTTATCCTGGAACTCCAGGGTTCATATAGCCAGTTAAACATTGGATATCTTTATATATGGTTATCTCACAAAGACCCAATACCAAAGAAGCTAAAAATGAATGCATCTTCTCCATTCCAAAATCTGCTTGGGACCCTGCATGGTTCATTCTATTGTAAATAATATCACTATCTTGTCAATGGCTCAAAGCAGAAATCTGAGGATCATCTTTGGTTCACCTTTTTATTTTATATTCCTGTCAGCGAAAACATATTCTATTGTCCAGTTAAATGTTTTAATATTTAACTCCTAAATAAACTCTCTTGAATATGTCTACCTCTTTCTAACCTTATTTCCGCTAGCCTAGTTCAGGTCTCTATCACCTTTCTTTGATTTCTGCAAAGTTCTCCTAATTAACCTCCTTGCTTCTGTCTCTAGTCTAATCCTTCTCCTATCCCTTTGCTGTGCTATATGCACAGTGGTCTTTCCCAAATTGCAAACATGATGGCATTATTCGTGATAGTTTACCTCCACAATTCTATGCACACACCCCGATCCACCTACCTCCTACTGAGTTCTAGGTTTCAACTTGAATGTTACTTTCTATAAGGTAACATCATCCCTCTGCATTTCTCCGCTCCCTAGTTATCGCTCCCTAGTTATCCCTCCAATACACTTCAATGCATTCTGAACCCTAATACAGCACTTAACACACTGCATTATAATTTCAAACTAAAATATCTCTATCCCCTCTAAAACATAAACTTCATAATTTTAAGAACCCTATCAAGTGCCTCAATAATGTCAGGCAAGTATACAGTAGGACTTCAAATTGTTAAATAAAAAAAAAATTTTTAATAAAATGTCAAGCACTAAAATGGCAAAAATTGGCATGAATTTCTCTAAAAGTTTACCTGGAGGTTTTATAACTAGTACTAGTTTCCCAATCAAAAATAACATAAATGATTGCAACGTTGTATAATTACGTTCCACTGGAAGTTAGAAAGCAAGTGGAAGACATCTCTCTAGAATTTAAGGGAGTTACACTCATTTCATTGAATTTTTTTTTTTTAAAGAGGAGACTTAGTATATGTCTTAAAGTGCACTACAGAGCTGGGAGAGATATTAGACAGAGATCATATCATTAAACCCTTGTTATAGTTATGAGAGAACAAGCCTAAAATAAATAAGACTTTTGTAAGTAAGGTGTTCCTTCCATTATGGATAATGAACTAGTAGAATTGAGATATATACAAAATACAGTGTAGTGAAGCAAAAATTTCCTGTCCCCTTCTAGGTCCTTTTAGCTAGATTAAGAATCAAATTGACATGAGACATAAAAACAGAAGAAAATAAAATTTAACTTAATTATGTAGGGGGAATCCACACAGATGTGGTGGTTCAGTTGATTAAGTGTCTGCCTTTGGCTCAGGTCGTGATCCCAAGGTCCAGGGACAGAAACCCATGGTGGGGTACCTGCTTAGCCGGGAGTCTACTTCTCCCTCTCCCTCTGCCTGCCACTTCCCTTCCCTCTGCCTGCCACTCCCCCTGCTTATGCTCGCTCTCTGTGAAATAAATAAATAAAATCTTAACAATTAAAAAAAATTCCAAAGACAGGCGAAATGACGTATACATGTCATTCTGAGCTAAGAAAAAAAGGGTAGGGGTCTTCAAAAGGAAGGAATGCAATTTACAAAAGATAACAAAGAGTAAACGTTTGGTAAACAAATATTTGCTGGGCCACTCAGAAACAATGCGACAGAGAAGACAGAGCAAACAAGCCTTGCCATGTTCCTCCCTGTCTACCATACCTAGCTTATATCATAGTTCTCCGTGGTGATAGCTTTCTTCCTGGAGCAGGTCCTCTATCTAAAATATTTTAGGCAGTTGTACGGGAAGTAAAGAGCCTTCCCTGAATCTGCTGGGTTTTATTTGCTTTTAACTCAAAAATAATCTTCATGCCAAAGTGGCCCATCATGGGGCAGTCTGCCTTTGGCCTCTATCTCATATATACAAATACACACACATACATACACACACACACTCTTCATGTTATTAAAACAATTCCTTTCCTTTATACTACATACTGTAATTAATGTCCAAAATTTTCAATAAATAAGTTACAAATAAGTGTAGGGGTCAGTAAGGCTAAGGCCTTCAGGCCAAATCCAGCCATTTTTTTATACAGTCAGTGAGCTAAAAATTATTTTACATTTTAAATAGTTGGAAGAACAGCCCTTAACCACTATTATCAAACACTGAATGGTTACGGAAATTACCTGTGGCCATGATAATATTTAAGAAATTCAACCCAAAACAGCACTTAAATGTGAAATATTAAACAGCAGTCATTGGAAGACAACTAATATTTGATTCACAAGGAATTTAAGCTGCTTTATATACTTCCCTTACTGTTAAAAGTTAAGAGGCAAGATCTTTATTTCCACAGAAATATGCAGCAGTTTCATTTTCCTAGCTCAAACCACAATTCCAGCAGCATTCTTCAAACCTCAATGCAAGATCTGTATTTCAAAATCCATTTAACTATGCAATTGAGGAGCTTCTACCTACCACAAATTGGAAAGGATTAATCTACAACGTAATATGTGAAAAGACAAATATCAAGAGAAGAATCTAATAGAATTCCATGTCTTCTAAGCAATCAATATGTTCATTTAAAATCATAGGCTGGGGCGCCTGGGTGGCTCAGTGGGTTAAGCCTCTGCCTTCGGCTCAGGTCATGATCCCAGGGTTCGGGGATCGAGCCCCGCATCGGGCTTTCTGCTCAGCGGGGAGCCTGCTTCCTCCTCTCTCTCTCTCTGCCTACCTCTCTGCCTACTTGTGATCTCTGTCTGTCAAATAAAATTTTAAAAAAATAAAATAAAATAAATAAAAAATAAAATAAAATCATAGGCTTACAGACTGATGCCAATATTTGGAGGTACCCAACTATGTGAAAAAGACATTTTCAAAGATGAAATACGTAAAATCTCATTATAGATTGGCATTAACACGTAATATCTGCAAACAATTTTGACAATAAGGAACACTAATATTGAACCCCAATTAAGCTAAATGTTATCCTCCAAAAGTAATTCCATCCTCCTCATTAGAAGACCTATATTTAAAAAACTAGTACTCAAGTTATTTATTATATTTTAAATCTGCCCATTAAAAACATGTGTGGAAGGATCTGTACTCAAGGAACTATAGAAGTTTTACGAAAGAAATTGAAGAAGACACAAAAAGATGAAAAACCATTCTGTGCTCATGGATTGGAAGAATAAACATTGTTAAAATGTCTATACTGCCTAGAGCAATCCATACTTTCAGTGCCATCCTGATCAAAACTCCACCGGCATTTTTCAAAGAGCTGGAACAAACAATCCTAAAATTTGTACGGAACCAGAAGAGACCCTGCATTGTTAAGGAAATATTGAAAAAGAAAAACAAAACTGGGGGCATCACGTTGCCTCATTTCAGGCCTTACTACAAAGTTGTGATCAGCAAGACAGCATGGTACTGGCACAAAAATAGATATATAGACCAGTGGAACAGAGCAGAGAGCTGAGATGTGGACCCTCAACTCTATGGTCAAATAATCTTCAACAAAGCAGGAAAAAATATACAGTGGAAAAAAGACAGTCTCTTCAATAAATGGTGCTGGGAAAATTGGACAGCTACATGTAGAAGAATGAAACTCAACCATTCTCTAACACTATACACAAAGATAAACTCGAAATGGATAAAAGGTCTCCATGTGAGGCAGGAATCTATCAAAATCCTAGAGGAGAATATAGGCAGTAATCACTTTGACATCATCCACAGCAACTTCTTTCAAGATATGTCTCCAAAGGCAAAGGGAACAAAAGTGAAAATGAACTTTTAGGACTTCATCAAGATCAAAAGTTTCTGCACAGCAAAGTAAACAGTCAACAAAACAAAGAGGCAACCCACAAAATGGGAGAAGATATTCCCAACTGACACTACAAAGGGCTGATATTCAAGATCTGTAAAGAACTCCTCAAACTCTACACACACAAAACAGATAATCACGTCAAAAAATGGGCAGAAGATATGAACAGACACTTGTCCAATGAAGACATACAAACGGCTAACAGACACATGAAAAAATGTTCATCATCATTAACCATCAGGGAGATTCAAATCAAAACCACATTGAGATACGACTTTACACCAGTTAGAATGGCCAAAATCAACAAGACAGTAAACAACATGTGTTGGAGAGGATGTGGAGAAAGGGGAACCCTCTTACACTGTTGGTGGGAATGCAAGTTGGTGCAGTCACTTTGGAAAACAGTGTGGAGATTCCTTAAGAAATTAAAAACAGAGCTACCCTATGACCCTGCAATTGCACTACTGGGTATTTACCCCAAAGATACTGATGTAGTGAAAAGAAGGGCCATCTGTACCCCAGTGTTTCTAGTAGCAATGGCTACAGTTACCAAACTGTGGAAAGAGCCAAAATGCCCTTCAACAGACAAATGGATAAAGAAGATATGGTCCATATATATACTATGGAGTATTATGTCTCCATCAGAAAGAATGAATACCCAAACTTTTGTATCAACATGGACGGGACTGGAAGAGATTATGCTGAGTGAAATAAGTCAAGCAAAGAGAGTCAAGTATCATATGTTTTCACTTACTTATGGAGCATAAGAAATAACATGGAGGACATGGGGAGATGGAGAGAAGTGAGTTGGGGGAAATTGGAGGGGGAGACAAACCATGAGAGACTGTGGACTCTTGAGAAACAAACTGAGGGTTTTGGAGGGGAGGGGAGTTGGGGGGTTGGGTGAGCCTGGTGGTGAGTACTATGGAGGACATGTACATGGAGTACATGGAGCACTGGGTGTGGTGCATAAACAATAAATGCTGGAACACTGAAAAGAAATAAAATAAAATAAAATGGGGAAAAAATAAATAAAAATTAAAAAAAATAAAGAAGAATAACAACAAAAATCTGTAGAAATTTGTTTTCTCTCTTATGTAAATACTGTATTAATACCCTCAATTTTGCCTTTTGGTCTACAGTGCCTAAAATATTTACAACCGGCCCTTTAGAAAAAGTTTGCCTACATGGGTTCTGTAAAGAAAGTAAATATTTTTTAATTTCTAAAAGACTAATACTGAAATTAAGACTAAGCAGTGTTTTTAGTAATTCTCTGTTCAACCTATTCAAATATGTCCCCCTACCAAAGAGATATTTCCAGGGTCACCAGGGTCACACTTCCTTATAAACAAATTCTATCCTATTAGCCCTCTCAGCACCATACATCATAGCAGATCATTTCCACATTCTTCGCTTCAAAACTCTTTGCTTTTCCTAATTTCACTGGATGCCCTTCTTCACAGTCTTCTTTGCTGGCTCCTACTTTTCTGACTTTGAAATTCTAGAGCTTCAGTCTCAATCATGGGCTTTTTCCTCTTCTTTATCTAAAGGTCGGCAAACAGTTTCTGTAAAGGGATTCTAAATATTTTAGGCTTTGCGGGGGACATTATGGTCTCTATCACGACTACTGAACTCTGCCATTATAGCACAGAAGCAGCCACAGGCAATATATAAATGAATGAGTGGTCTCTACTGCAATAAACTTTATTTACAAGCAGAAGTGGCAAGCTAGATTTGCCTGTGGCCCATAGTTTTCTCACCCCTTATCTAGACTCTCACCTTGGGTGCCCTCCTCTCCCCCATGATAAGTAGCATCTACATATAACTGTTGATACCCACACTTATATTTGCAGCCTCAATTTCCCATATGAATTCCAGATTTATGTGAACATACATACATACACACACACACACACACACACCCCTAATCTATTTTTCCCCAATCTTCTCTCCAGCAGTTAATAGCACCACCTTTCACTCAATTACTATAGGTAGAAACCTGAGTCATCACTTACTATGTCCTTTCCCTTAATTACCCGTCCCTTTCTAACTCATCAGCAGTCCTATCAATTCACTCTCAAATATACATCTTGAATCCATCCCCTTCTCTTCATCTCCGTGGCTGCGTAGTCTAAGCCCTCAACATCGCCAGCTCAAAATACTGCAAGTTTCCTAAGCGGTCTCCTAGCTTATGCATTTGCACCTTCCAGTTTGTTCTCTAAAAGCAGCCAAGTGCTTTTTAAATTCCATTACTTCACTCTGTTTCAACTCAGGAATGGCCTTCATACAGTTTACCTGGAAAGGCCCTGACTAATCTTGCTTTCTGCCTACCTGCCTATCTCATCTCATTCCACGCTCTCCTTTGTTCTTTAACTTGCACTCCTGTTTACCTTCTGTCAATTTCGACACTGTTCCAAGTCTCTTCCTATCTCAGGGTCTTGGTATTTGCTTTTCCTTCTTCTCAGAATGCTCTTCCTCTTACTGTCTGAATGACTGGTTTCTCATCAATCCTTTCTTTTCAGCTTAAATATCACCTACAAAAAGGCCTTCCCAGATCACCTTATCTAAAGAAAGTGTTATTCTGTTTATTATCTAATAGCACACACTAACAATTATCTTGCTTATTTACTTTACTGTTCATATCTTCCCTTTCTCAAAATGGTAAGCTTTATGAAAGTATTTTGCCAAATTAATTCTCTGATATACCCCCAACAGCTAGCACAACGTCTATTATAGGTAGGTACAGTAACAAATATTTGCCAAATAAATAAATTTTCAAAGCTGGAAAGCTTTCCTATGAATAGTGTGTTACATATTTTTAAAAAATCCAACAACTCCCTTAGAAAATTTAAGGAAATTAAAATTAGAAATTTATTGGGGGGGCTCAGTTGGTTGGGCATCTGCCTTCAGCTCAGGTAGTGATCCCAGGGTCCTGGAATTGAGCTCCACATTCAACTCCCTACTCAGTGGGGAGCCTGCTTCTCCCTCTCCCTCTGCTGCCTCCCCTGCTTGGCTCTCTCACTCTCTTTCACTCTGTCAAATAAATAAATAAAATCTTAAAAAAAAAAAATAGAAACTTATGTCAGCAGTCTCAAATACTAGTTTTCAGACTCTTTCAAAACTCTCACATATAAACTTTTAAAGAGGTTTATAAACTTTTTTTGCATATTGATTTTTACTTTGACTTCCCTTATTTTCAAAGTAACAATACCATATTCGCTTTTCTATTGAATGTTGTGTATTGTAAAATATACAGAAGATAGACTAAGGGATGTTAACCAGCACATGAGACTTTTATTGAGCAGTTGAGGTGCTATTTTTCCCCCAATGTGTGTAAAAATCCCAGTCTTAATACCCAGAAAGGTGTAATAAAAAACTAAATTAAAAACTACTCTGCCACACAGGTTGTAGGATCTTGGAAACTCTGAGCCTTGGTTTCTTAGTCTATAGAAAAAAAAATCCCTTCTCTCTCTGAGATAAATAAACAAAATAATTACCTGAAAATTCACTTAGCTCAGTATGTCTGGCACATAGCAAATATTCCATAAGTGATAACTAATGGTCATAAAGATGACATTAGCAACAGCAATAGTGGCAGTAACAGGATGTCTTCTATAAAATATAAGAACCATTATACAACAGAAGTTGTGTTACAAAATACTAGACATTTTTAGACTGTTTTTAAAATTATAAATGTTTCTAATAACACAATATATTAAATAATCTACCCTAAAATTCAGAAGACAGAAAATGTAAACCAAGTAAGGGCACATTCTAATTTAAATTTCCCTGAAACTTTAAAAACAGTTAAAGTCTCAGTTAACTACCTTTTATGTGCATAAAACAATAATCCTTAGAACAATCATATCCAGATGTTAACAAAAAATATAAGATCTTCAGTGTAAGATCTGAGAAGTCAAAAGATCAATAACAACATGATAAATACAATTGGTTAGCAAGAGAGCAGTGGTCTAATGACCTTCAAGTGTCTATCAGGAGCAAATCCTATCAGGAAACATAGGTGGATGAAAAAAAGAATGAAAGAGAAGAAAAAAAAACAAAAAACACTATGGAAGAGTAACAAAGAGTATACATTAGAAACAGTAACAGAGATAGCAAGAAGCAGACCTCCTTTACATAGTAGAAAAGAATTTAACACAACCACAAGGGATGAATGAAAACAGAATTGTCTGAGGGCACCTGAGAGTGGGAGGAGGGGCTTATAAGCCCCACACATTCACTACCACTATGACAGATTCTAAAAAACATGCCAACTGAAAAGGCACAGTGTTCTGGAGGCATTTGGTGTGATGACTAGTATGCCTACAAATAGAAGTAGCCCCAAAGAAAAATATTAAAATATAGTATATAAAGACACTGGCATCTGGTAGAAGCTAAATTGTGCTCATTATACTCTTACTAAGGTAGAAAAAAAAATGCAATACGTTCAAATATGCCACTACCAAAAGCCATCAAAGTAGAGCTTAAGGGAAATGATGTCTTGTTACCTGTAATGTCCTTTGTCTAGAAGAATCTCTCATTTACCAGATGATTTGGGATAACTACGTTATTGTATTTTAACATACAACTACTTGTTCTTATGTGGTTGTTAATTAACTTAAAACAGACAAACCTATGAGTCAAAGATAAGGCCAGAGTTCTATAAATCTACATACTAATTAATTCAGCTGAATTGAGCAAGATGCTAATAAAATCTGCATTCAGGGATTTAGTCCCTATTGTTCCAGTTAGCTTTACACTATAACATACCAAAGAAAACCAGACAAGTGTGTGGTTATACAAACTCACCACTATTATTTTTTAAAAGATTTTATTTATTTACTTGACAGAGAGATCACAAGTAGGCAGAGAAGCAGGCAGAGAGAGAGGGGGAAGCAGGCTCCCTGCCGAGCAGAGAGCCTGATGCGGGGCTCAATCCCAGGACCCCGGGATCATGACCTGAGCCGAAGGCAGAGACTTAACTCACGGAGCCAGCCAGGCACCCCCAAACTCACCACTATTTTTAGAAAAATCCAAAAGAGGGATGCCTGGGTGGCTCAGTGGGTTAAGTGTCTGCCTTTGGCTCAGGTCATGAGCCTGGGGTCCTGGGACTGAGTCCTTCATCAGCCTCCTTGTGTGGCTGGGAGCGTGCTTCTCCCTCTGCCTGCCACTTTCCCTACTTGTGCGAGCACTTGCTCACTCTTTCTCTCTCTCTCTCTCTGATAAAAAATAAATGAATAAAATCTTAAAAAAAAAAAAAAAGAAAACCTGAAACAATCTTCACTAATAACGGTTCAATATTAGTTATGCCAACACACAAGATCATCCATTATCTTTAGTTCTACCTAACTTTCTGAATAAGCCTATAAATTGCAGACCTATTATTTTAATTTTCCTATACACAGATTTGTTTATAAAAATCTGCTTCTCATAATTGCTATAAAAAGTAAACAATAAGTGACTAGTGAGGTGGACAACACCAAATTAATTGCTGGTGAATTAAACTGAAACAGTGTTGAACTTTTCCGAAGCCATATTTTCTAAGCATCTAATATTTAGAATTTCATCAAGAACTTAGGAGTGAAGAAGTAACACAATCAAGGAAAACAGTTATCATAGCACTCATTTATTTGACAAAGAAGTGAGGAGTCTGATAGGGAGGTGATGAGTTACTTCTCTGTCTTTACCAGAGATAAATAAATGTAAAATAAAGCAATAAGCCTGAAGCACAGAGAATACGCAGATGATAGCAAGTATCAATGGACGAGAGGAGAGAAGGACAGATAAGGCGGAGGAGGCAATGGCTCTCCACCAGGGCAACTTTGCTATACTCCTCCCCTTACCCCCAACCCAGAGACATGACTGGTTGCACACTGTGGGTGAGGAAGGTGGGAGGACACTACTGGCATTTAGTGGATAGAGGACAAGGATAGCGGACAAGGATGTTACTAAATATCCCGTGTGGAGGACTGCCCTGGCAACCAAGAATTACGCAGCCTAAAGTGTCAATACTACCAAGGATGAGAAATCTTGACACAGAAAAGGAAGTCCTATACATCTCAAATATAAAAGGAATCACTGTACTAGCACTCAGTACAAGAATGAATGTTCAAAAGTCTTGTATGTTAATGGTATCCATTAATAAAGACAAGAGATTCCAACAGAAATGGTTGATTTTTTTTAACACATTGATATAAAGGAACAAACTACAATTATTAAGTATGGTTATCTACATGGAATGCTCCTAATTTACCTTCCTTGAATCCATTGGTCTTAGTGATTTGCTTAACCAACAGCATGCAGCAGAAATGACATTCTGGGACTTCCAAGACTAGGTCGTAACAAGTCTGTGGTAGGCTAAAGAATGGCCCCCAAATATGTCCACATCCTAATCCTCTAACCTGTGAATACCTTATTTTACATGGCAGAAGAGATTTTGCAGGTGTACTAAACTAAGGATTTTTTTTTTTTAAGATTTTATTTATTTATTTATTTATTTATTTGACAGAGATTTATTTGACAGAGATCATAAGTAAACAGAGAGGCAGGCAAAGAGAGGGGGAGGCAGGCAAAGAGAGGGGGAAGCAGGCTCCCCGCTGAGCAGAAAGCCCGATGTGGGGCTGGATCCCAGGACCCTGGGATCATGACCTGAGCCGAAGGCAGAGGCTTTAACCCACTGAGCCACCCAGGTGCCCCTAAACTAATGATTTTGAAAGAGATTATCCAGGGCTATTTAGGTGGAAGCAAAAAGATAAATGAAGGAGAGGATGATGTGACAACAAAGGCGGAAATCAGAATGACGTGGCCAGGAACCAAGGACTGCAGCAAGCTGGAAGAGACAAGGAACAGATTCTCTCCCATAGCCTCCGAAAGGACTGAGTGTTGCTGACACTTTTATTTTGGCCCCCTTAAGTCTCATTTTGGACTTCAGATCTCTAGAACTCTAAGAGAATAAACCTGTGTTGTTTTAAGCCACCAGATTTGTGGTAAGTTGTTATAGCAGCAACAGAAAACTAATATAAGATCTTAGAGCTTCCAAGGTGCCTAGGTGGCTCAGTCATTAAGTGTCTGCCTTCAGCTCGGGTCATGATCCCAGCAACCTGGGATCATGCCCCACATTGGGCTCTCTGCTCAGCGGGACGCCTGCTTCTCCCCCTCCCACCGCCCACCGCCCACCGCCCACCCCCAGCTTGTGTTCCTTCTCTCCCCGGCTCTGTCAAATAAATAAAGAAAATCTTAAAAAAACAAAAACAACAACAAAAAACTTACAGCTTCTGTGTAGCCCTCTTGGAACTTTTTCTCTTTGAGTCCTGACCACTCAAATTATCTAAGGACTAGAGTCATCTCAAGAATGTTGTGCTAGTGAGGTCATGTGCATTTACTCTGGTCAACCACTCCAGAGGAGCCCAACTTCTAGCCACCTCCACCAAAGTATCAGACATATGAGTAAAACCATCTTGGACCCTGTGACCAGCACATCTGCCAGCTGTAATTTATGAAGTGACCTCCACAGATACCACATGAAACACGAAGAATCATCCAGCCAAGCCCTGCTTATGTTCCTGATCTCACAAAATCATGAAATGTAATAGAACAGTTGTTGTTTTAAGTCGCACATAACTCTGACCATCAAGGTATATGTGAGTGATGATTAGAAATTGTCAAGTAGCACATATCCATTTTATAATGGAAGGGAAAAAATCCTATTTGTGTTAGCTATTTTCTGCTGGCAGTAATCCCTAGAATTAAAACTACTCCACTATGCCAGTAACTCAAATATTCAGAATTTAGTTTGTTGGAATATACTGCTATAATTAGGTTCTTTCTATATTGGTAAAATAACTGATTGTAGCAAAACTTCATTTAACTTATCTGGGCCCATGATACAGAAACTCTCAGTTTAAAAAAAAAAAAAGCGCTCAGCTTATTAGAGACAGTTCATTCTTTGTGAGTCAATTCATATTTCATATCCTTATCCTGGTTCTTCCTCTCTTGCTGGGTCTACGGTGAGTTACACCTTATTCCTCTTTTACTATTTCAACCAAAGCCTTGAAATATCTTTATATGTATATCTTAATTTGGAATATGAAATGTTTTTCTTGCTCTCTTTTTATTCTCTTTGAGCAAAAGCCACATTTTTCTCCAATTTGTCCCAGAAACCAATAGCTTAACTGAGTTGCTACTTTCTCACATTACCATGGGCTGAGAAAAATGAGGATACTCTTGTTAAAGAGTCTAAGATCCCCAGCAAATCAGAACTCAATGAAAAGTCTTGTTTTTAAGTGTTCTAAGTATCTACTTTAATATCAGATTTTAATCTTCCAGCCTTTCATTTTGCCAAAGGCCTCTTGTTGTATATGGCAAGTTCTCAAAATGAAACATTCTACCTTAATAATCACAAAAGATGAGAATTACAAGGTTAAGTTTAGAATTACATGGTCTATCTATATGATGTAGATAAATGGCTTTTAAAAAGCAAATTTAAAACGTACACAATTACCACTTACACAGAAACATAAAAAATCGCAAGCTGATTAAGATCTAACATTAACAGAAAAACTGCTCTATTTGCCTCCATACATTTCTTACCTACTATATGTAAAAGAAATCTCATTTTAAAAATACCTGGAGTATATGGACATGGCGGGGTGGGGGGGGTAATGTGCTATGCTGAGTGCTGTGAAACATGTAAGCCTGTTGATACACAGACCTGTACCCCTGAGGCAAATAATACATTATATGTTAACAAAAATAATTTTAAAAAATACCTGAAGTACACATTTAACAAAAATATTCCCTAAGAACCTCCTTTTTTCAAATCATATCTTTCACTGTGCCTCCCCCAATGCCAGCTATTATGTCTCTGTGTAATTCTCCAAAAAACATTAATTTTAACACCTTTAAGTAAGTGTGGAAGGCAGCCTCCAAGATGGCCCTCAATGATTTCTACCTCCTGGTATTTGCACCCTCTTGCTATGTATCAGGACAAAAGACATGGACTATCTCTTCTAAGACTGGGTTATAAAAGATTGTGGCTTCCAGCTTAGGCTCTCCCTCTCTCCTATCACTCATTTTGGGGGAAGGCAAATACCATGTTGAGAACACTTAAGCCATGTAGAGAGGCCCACATGGCAAGAAATGAGACTTCCAGCCAACAGCCATGTGAGTTAGCCTTCTTGAAAATGGGCCCTCCAGCCCCAGGCAAGACTTCAGCTGATACAGCCCCAGCTAACAGCCCCAGCTAACAACTTTGTGCGATACCCAGTCAGACATCCTACTGAGCCTATACAAGATTCCTGATCCCCAGAAACTGTAAGATAGAACATGTTTGTTTTAAGCCACCACGTTTTAGGGTAATTTGTCATATAGCAATGTACAACTAATATAATGAGCATTGCTTATTCTTCAAAATCCAAACTCATATGTTTTAAAAGTAAAAAAAAAAAAATTATAAATAGAAATAGTAATTGCAAAAACTGGGAGAAAATTTTGTTTTTAAAATCTTACTAAAATTGAAAGGCCACTGTAATGTCAGTTTGCCAGTCCTACTTATAAAAACAATGAACCAACAAAGTACTATCAGGAAACTATGGACTGTTTCTGGAACAACAAAGATCAGGTTGAGGAGGTACATTCGGAAGGCAGCATCAACTTTTTAAAAAATGGGAAGGAAATCATTTTGTAATTTAAAAATCACAATATCCTATTTAACTTCGATAAGACATCCCACAAAGCTTGCCTTATCTCTTTAGAATCATGTAAAGCTTTATCTTGTCACAGACCATATCACATGCCTACTGATAAACACATAAGAAAGATAAGGACAAATGTACCAAATCTCAACAACAGATTTCACAGGCATATCACAGCATAGATGATTTTTTCCTGTAATGTTTCCACACCAAATCCAAAACACTGCTTTCACTCATACAAGCACACTCTCTGAGAACACGTAAGATTTCCTATAATAAGAAACGGTCATTTTAACATAATTTATTTAATTAGAAAATGCATTTAGTACACATACACTTAGTACACTAGTGGAGTCGGGTATTTAAAAACATCTAAAAAGTAGCAATAAAAGAAAAACGTGGGAGTTTTTCATTTGACTGGGGGGAAAAATGATTTCAGTGATCACAGGAACTCTACGTATTGATACTGAACACGAAGACTGTATTAAAATTAAAGCAGCAGCATCAACAAGTATCATTTGAGTCAACAAGCAATAATTTAGTTATCAATACCGGCAAAAACAGTTGATTTAAACTTCGAAGTTCTTTAGCTTATGAATAGGAGATAAGCATTTAACTATGACTTTGGTTTCCTCTATTTTTCCCAGCTTATCTTGAACAAAGAAGACAAATTACTAACTTCACCCTCATATAACTTACATACTTAATAAGTTTATTGATGCTAGCTGATCTCCACTGACTGAAGTTTACAGGCCTTTAAAACGATGTCAAATTTAAAATTCTCTTCATTGGAAAATGCAGCAATACTACTGCCTGTGCTAAAACAATAAGGTATGAGGTAAAATTTATCCAACTGTATCACGGGATGTGCTTTTCAAGAAGTGTCATAAGATCATTAGGGCCCTGCAAACTTGTAACAATGTTAATGCAGAAGAATTCCCAAGAAATTAGTTAGATAAGGCCAAATGTATGTTCAAATAGTGTTGTCCATGGAGAAAACAGTTCTAAAATCAATGTTACAGCATAAATGACTGGTTATATCGTTTTCCCAGGAGCATATTTTCAGAACTCAGTTTTTTAAAACCACACAATGAGTACAAACATACCTTACAAATATGCTAGTATTCAATTACTGCTTCGTATAATGGCATGATTACACCCTTAAAAACTGAACTGATTATGATGTTACATTTTTCCCTTAAAGCATTGTGCACAGACAATATCTGGAATATCCCATACTGTAAATTGGTCCACAATTCCCTGAACGTAGAAAAAAAAAAAAGCAGTTCGAAGGCATAACTAAGAAAAAGTTTCCGAAGAAGCAGTATTGTAGGTAAGTCATGCTTATGTGACCTTCCTTCATTCCTGTACATCGGTCAAAGAAACACTTTCAAGTGCCTCTGACAAATCAAATGCCATGTTCCAATCAATGTTCTCTAAACTTAGGAATGTATGGATGTTATGTACCTATCAACTTTGGGGAGGGAGGTAAACTTTTTTTTAAAAATGTCAAATACATCAGAATGTAACATACAATAGCCATGTATTTTGTCTGTATTATGTATTTCGCCTATACTGCTGTATTTAACCTGCAAAAAATATTTTAAGGTGGCTTACTCCTTTCATCCTTTTGATTTTCTGAATTCTTAGCTTTTTCACCTGCACTCAAATTCAGACCTACAGCATTCTGCACTGGTTTTAAAAATATCCTATTTTAACATGTTAGCTTAAAAATAGCCTTGCTTTCTCCCTTCCACATTACTTTAAAGCAGAAGTCTGCTTTTCACTGTAGAGCCTGATTCCCAGAAAAATACCTTCTTATTTACTTCATTCTTTCAACCTCTGGAGAAACAACAAAAACTGGAGTTTAACTTGTGCAGCGCCAAACCTACAGGGGCTTGCAAGTTGTGTTATCTGCAGTTGCTGGTTTGATCCATTCTTTCCATTTCCCAGGAAAATGTTTCCTTTGGCTGCTTAGTTTCATACAACTAGATGTGTGTGCAAACACACAGCTGAGAGCATCTCTGCCTTAGAAGCAATACCCCTTCTTTTGACACCCATACACCTCGGTTTGATAACCTTTCAAGAAAGTTTCTTCCTGCCCTCGGGTTTACAGCACTTCTCAAGCAGGCATGGCATGCCACCTGCGTGGCTGCACGTTCACAAGAAAGCAGCAAGGGCCTGGGGGACAGGAGGGCTGGGGAGGGGAGGCACACAACAAATCAAAGCACAACCAAAACACTATCGGTGCACGATCTGGGCTGAAGCTCGGCTTCTGAGCCTGGGGAGGCACCAGCCAAGCGTCGGTCCCGGCTGCCAGGCACGATCAGTGCCTGTCCTACCTGCCCTAGGGGCACACAGGAGGCGGAAAGTCCCCCCCGCCCCAAACCCACGCCCCCAAGGCCCGGACGTCCCAGGCTCAAGGCCAGACGGGCGATGGGAGCTGGGGGTAGGGGTCCCGGGCCGAGGGGCCGAGGACTCCCAGGGCGCCGACGGAGGGTGGGGACGCCAGGCCCCCAGGCTCGCCCCTCACTCGACCCCCTTACCTTGCGCGATGGCAATGGACTCGAAGCGGTGCAACTCCTTGAGCAGGCAGCTCCTCTCCGTGGAGTGCAGGCTGTAGATGAAGTCGCGCGCGCCCTGCGCCGTGTTCAGCGCCTCTATGGGCTCCTTCTTGGGGTGGGTGCCCAGCCCTCGGGAGCCTCCGGGGGCCGCGAGCGCCAGCAGCCCCCGCCCGCAGCAGCACCAGGACGGCGGGCGGGGCGCGGCGGCGGCGGCGGCGGCGGCGGCGGCCGGGCCCGGCCTCAGGCTGCGTGCGGTCCGGCTCCTCAGCAGCGGCAGCAGCCGGGACATGGCGGGCTGAGGAGCGGGGACCCCCGCGGCAGTCCGGGAGGGCGATTTCTGGCGAGGCAGGGGGAAGAAGGAGCTAGGCTCGGTCGGACCCCGCCCCGATGTCCTCCTGACTGGCAGCTGAGGCGCCGGGCACCATGCACTCCCCGGGCCCGCGCGGCGATCGCCTCCTTTTCGGTCCCCCTTCCCTTCCGAAAGGCCCGCGGCGCCGTCGGTCCCTCGGACGAGAAAAACTTTCTGTGAAGCGGCCGGGCCGGGAGAGCGCGGGTAGGCGGTGCGGGCGGGCGCCTCCCGGTTGAGGAGGGGCGGCGCGGGCGGGCGGGTTTGGCTCGGGTTCGTCTCTGTCAGTTTGATCTTCCAGAGGGATGAGTCAGCCACGCGCCGCCCTCCTTCGGCGCCGCCCTCCGCTCCTGCCGGCTTTCCCACCCTCTTGCCTGCCCTCGTCGGCGCTTGGTAGGGCTCCCGCGCCCTCAAAGCCGCCGCGCTCCCAGGCCGCAGCCGCCGACGCTACCCCTAGCGGCCGTACAGGGGCTAACAGGGCGGGGCGAAGGGGACGGGGCGGGGCCGCGCAAGCGCAGTTCCGAGGTCCCGGGTGGCCCTCCCACCGGAGTTAGGAGGGTGCACAGGAGTCCCCACCCCTCCGGTGCGTGATGGTGGGGGAACGGAGGGTGTGCATCCCCTTTAAGTGCTGGCGCCACCTTTAAGTCCGACGCAGGGAACGGGGGAAAAACAGCTCTGGACTTCTTGCTTGGTCGTAGTCCGCTCCGCCCTAGCACCAGGACTAAACCTGGGGCGTGTTCTAAACAGTGCCCCAGCGTGAGGCACCCCCCTCGCCCGGCACGGGCCCCGCCGCCGCTCGGAACCTCGCTGAGGGCAGCGTCCTGCTCGGACTTTTGGGGACTGAAGCGCCCACCGTGTCCTCGGCCAGGCACTCGGGTCTTTGAGGCAGCCGCTCTGGGAGCTGCAGAGCGAGGGCGAGGCCAGGAGTTTGAGACTGAGGCCTTGACACCGAAAATACCCTTCCTCGTCCTGATGCCAGCAGCTTGCAGTCCGTTAATGCTGCAGCGGGAGGCAAGAATGTCACCTTCTCCGGGTGTTTGCCGAGGTTTGTTTTCGTTTGTTGTTGTTTTTTTTCCTCTTTGCCAGGGCGAAAAGAATTGTGTGATTCTACACTTCCCACGTGTCCGGGTCCTAAACCTCTTCCAGGGCCACGCTCGAACGGTCTCCCACTCCAACCTTTCCTTTATCTCCTCCTAAGGAAGGAGATCGCCCCTTTATCTGAATCTAATGACACTTAGGCTTCCTGCCTTAGAGAGTAGATCCACTTAGTAAATCTGCTCAAGTGCAATCAAGATCTAAATCTTACCCTTATCTTATCCGCTGCCGCACCAACCAGCCCAAGACCTTGTATGTAGTAACTGTGCTATAATTATGTAAGGGCAATATATAAATGTGAGTCGGGGGAGGAATGTAACCACTAAATCGTTCTGTTGCTCTAACTCAGCGGTTCTCAGAGTGTGGTTGGTGGACAGCAGAGCTCGTTAAGCTTGCAAATTGGCGTACTCTGCTCTAGACCCCTTGAATCAGAAACTGGGGTTTGGGCCCAGTCGTCTGTGGTTTTGTTGTTGTTGTTGTTGTTTAATTTTTATTTATTTATTTTTAAAGATTTTATTTATTTATTTGACAGAGAGAGAAAGCACAAGTAGGCAGAGGGAGAGGGAGAAGCAGGCTCTCCACTGGGCAGGGAGCCCGATGTGGGGCTCGATTTCACGACCCCTGGGATCATGACCTGAGCGGAAGGCAGCCACTTAACCAGTTGAGCCACCCAGGTGCCCCGATCTGTGTTTTAACAAGCCCTCCAGTTAATACTGATGTGCAGGAAAGTATGAGAACCACTGTTCTAACTTAAACATAAAAAGCATTTTTAAGTAAAATTTCAAGGCAGCCTCTCTAGTGTAATAATGACAGTTAAGAATGTCCTCTGTGAGGGGTGACTGGCTGGCTCAGTTGAGAAGAGCATGTGACTCCTGATCTTGGGGTGGTGAGTTGGAGTCCCACCTTGGGTGTAGAGATTACTTAAAAAAACGAAAAAATGTGCTCAGTGGAAAATGAAGTTGGGTGTAAAGACGTGTGTCTTTCTTGTTTTTGAAACCCTCTGCATTCCCAGTGCGTGTTGGAATCCTCTGTAGAGTTATTTCAGTCTCAAATTCTTGGGATTACTACCAACTTCTCTCCTGTATCTCTCACCCATAAGGGATTCTGACTCACTGGGCTTGGGGCAGGGCCTGGGAAGTGAGGTTTGGAATAGCTACTCAGTAAGAACCCATTCCTGACAGTCTTTAGGACACCAGTTTTGTGAGTGGGCTCCAGAAACAGATGGCTGAAAGTTTGACTACTGACTCAACTATCTTCTAAGTGTATTGGTGGTAGATTATTAGAATAGTGGTCCCAATGAATCATGGCTTATGGTATCCAGTCCTTTGTGTAGACCTGTTCCGTGTTGACTGTGGGCTTGGCCATGTGACCTGCTTTAGCAGTTAAGTGGAACATCACAAACCTGATCTGAGTGCTTGTTTGCTGGGACTTGTTGTAATGTGTTTGCTGTAGCAAGTCTGCTATAGAAAATAAGAATCTAAAATGTAGACACAATTTGCTTATGAGACATTACACCTAGGATAAATGGACACGTGTTGATCGTCTCTTCATCTCTCTGGCAGAAGAGATATATGTTGGTTCCAGGCCCTCCTCTCTTAACTCTCCTCTGTGGTCCTTAAAACCACACCACCTGCAGAGAAGACTGGCACAGCAGGGAGGTTAGAACATATGAACACTGGGTGAAACAAAATTCAGATACTGCGGTCTTCCACCTGGCTATCCTAAGTATCTCTCCATCACTTTCCCCTTGCTAGGCAGCTCTTTGTTGGACTAAGATGTCAATCAGATGTCAACTAACTGCAGCTGCTGGCTGGCTGCCCAGGATGGCACATTCATGTGGCTGAGGACTGATGCTGGCTATTGGCTGGCTGCATGCTCAGCTGGGACTGTGAACCAGTGTACCTTCATTCAGCCCCTCCAGCAAGGCAGAACTTCTCCCACGGTAGCTGGCTTCCCTCAAAGGGCATGTCTGAAAAGAACCAGGTCCGTGGCCTTTTCTGACGTATCCTAAGAAGTCATGCAGAGGGGCACCTGGGTGGTGTAGTCAGTTAAGCATCCATCTCTTCGTTTCAGCTCAGGTCTGATCTCAGGGTAGTGAGATCAAGCCCTGCAGCAGGCTCCACACTTGGTGGGGAGTCTGCTTGAGTTTCTCTCTCCCTCTGCCGCACCCCCCCTTCACTCACACTCTCTCTCTCTCTCATTCAAATAGATAAATCTTAAAAAAAAAAAAAGTCATGTAGCATCACTTCAGCCTTACTAGCTACTAGCAAGCTACTAAGGCCAGCCAAGATTCAAGAGCAGTCAGTGGGAGCAATGCCAGAGACTTTGGGAACATGTTCTAAAGCTGCCACATAAACAATGTGATTCAGGTGTGTTCATTTGGTTTATAAGCCCATCTGTCCTGTGATCTATGGTACAATCTGTGTGGTGGTGAACTTGGAGCCTGCCATTGCATTAAGGTAACTCTCCACAGGACATTTGCCCTTTGGAATTCAGCTGCCATACATAGAACTCTGGAGTATCCTGATGGAAAGACCACATGGAAGAGGAGACAACAGCCAATAACCCCAGCTGACTACCAGGCACATGTAATGGGGCCATCTTGGACCATCCAGTCCCAATCAAGATCCAGATGACAGCCTTGCAAAGAGGTTAAGTCATTAGCTCTGGAGCCAGACATCCTGGGTTTGGGTCCTCACTCCGCCATTTACTAGCTCTATAACCTTGAGCTAATAACGCAACCTTTCATGGATGCTCATCTGATGGAATAAAGGCATGTTGTTAAATTTGCTCATCTGTTAAATGGAGATAAGATATCTGCTTTATAGGGCTTTAGCCTTTATAGGGCTATAGTGAGACTAAATGAGTTAGTACATGTAAAGCATTTCAAACAATACCTGAAACATGGTGAGTGCTCAATAAATACTAGCTCTCGTCATCCAAATTCCTGTGAACCTCTCAGACCTAATTGGAGAACTATCTACCTAGCTATCTGTCGTTTAATACACATTTAATGTATACTAATTAGATCCCCTATCCATTCCCTTTCTCTGAACATTTGAGTATCCTAAATCTGAGTAAATGGCAGAGACGGGGAGAGGGGAGGGTGTGGGGTCTGTCTGTGGAGCTATGGAGAAATACAGAGTAAGGCAGGTGCATGTGTGTGGCACGAGGAAGGTCCTGAGGAAATTGTGAGGGTGCTGAAGTGGTAGTGCCAGCAGGTTGGAGAAGGTTCCAGAAGAGGAAGAGCAGGAGGGCCTGGACTCAGCCTAGCCTGCCTTTCACTTTTAAAGATGACAGACCTCATGCCTCAGTTAACAATCACCATCTCCTCCTCATGAAAAGTTGCTGCTGAATCAACAGTCCAAAGTACTTTGCATCATGCAAATACCTTCCAGGGTTCCTGGCATCTCTGTTGCTGGCAGGGCACAAGGCTGTTTGCTGCGTGCATGTTCTGATACGTTACACACCCACTTATTCTGTCCATTTTTAAATTCCCGAGTTGTTGCTTACTTAGTGGGACCTTTAATCATTTATTCTGCCCACAGTTTTGTAGTTCCCTTTTGGTACTTCTCATCCCTCGGGTTTCCGCCTTAGGATCCTGACCCCTGGAACTCCCCAGCACCATCAGAGTTATGGTACATGGATTGCTGCTTCCCAAAAAAGTATGAAAGCTGGTTAGGAAAATTAAAGAGGACTTAAAAAAATGGAGAGAAATACCAATTAAAGTTTGGAAAACGCAATAGTATACAATGTTCTCCCTGAATTAATCAATAAATTCAGTGCAATGTCAATCAAAATCCCAGCTGGGTGTGTGTCCCTGTATGTGTGTGTATGAAATTGTCAAACTGATTGAGTAAAATTTACATTGAAATGCAAATGGAAGCCATACAGCATATAGAAATGGCATGGGTCTCCCGAGTTCATATCCTAACTCTAATACCTACTAACTATACCAGTTGGACAAGTTGTTTATCTTTCTAAGTCTTGGTTTTGAGTTTCTTGTTATTTCTTAAAATCTACTCTAAGAATCATGAGGATGGAAAGAGGTAATATATGTAAAACACAGGGCATAATACCTAGCATGTAGTAGGTGCTCAACAAATGATAGGTAGTATTAAAAGGCAGTAAGATTAAAAAACTAGTGTTAGCAATAAATAGTGTATCTAGAAGTATCAGAGGCCCATATAACTTTAGAGTTAAAAGAAGGAGAATCCAACTAGATCTCTAGTTGGATTTTCTTAACATGCCCACATCAGTGTTTCTTTCCTTGCAGTCTAGCTGTCCAGTTTCCAAAGGACAAAGCTGGAGATACAAATGTGGGAACCATCAGCATCCAGGTATCATTTAAAGCTATAGAACTGGCCAGGTTCCCGTTGGGGTAAAGATGGAGATGAGGAGAGGGTCTGCAGCTTCCCTGGGATCTTCACCCCTGAGAGACTGGAAGAGGCAGAGGAACCAGCAAGGTAGGAGGAAAACCAGAGCGTGGTTGTGGTCAGATCATTAAAGGCCTAGAGTATTGTTAACCTGGTGTGATATTGGTCATTACTATTCTTGGGCTATTGAATTTTTTTTTCACTCTTTCCTTTGCACTTGTACCTGTTACTTGAATTGTTTATGGTAAATGTATGTAATTTGTTTTAAAAAACAAAGCTTTTATTTAAAGAAAAGAACTACAAAACACCTGAGAAATGCAAAATAAACCCTGCAGGGACAATCTCTCTTTTGGATCCTTTGCATTCCTTTTCACCAGTCATTTAATACTACCTCTCATCTAAGAATTTCATCTGCATATTGGAAAGTGCCCATCACAGGTCAAGAAATAGTATCTCATGGAAGCAAGATAGAAAATATAAGAGAGCAGCTATCAATTGGAGCCCAAAACTCCTGTAGTCAATTTCATACTCCATGAAGCTCATATTTATCTGTCCTTAAGCATACTTAAGGCCAACAAGACTGACTGTCCCACACTCACCATGAAAAGTGCACCTGCACACCAAATGCACACACACACATGCATGCCACACACACCTAACTGACTTCTTTCAGGGCAATATTTTGTAACATTTTTTCCTTCCCAGTTTCCCCATCATGTTTGAGGTTGGGGAAGAATATTGATCAAAGCAAATATGAACAGTATGGCTATGAAATTCCTTCTTTGCAAACTTTAAACTCGAGTTCTTAGGGAGGCTTCAAATATTTAGATGCTGCAAGTACTATTTTTGAAAATGACCCTATCTGTGAGCCCAGCAGAGAGGTCAGTGGAAGGATTGTGAATGTTTCTGTTCGTTTTAGAAAGAAAATAAGGCATCGATTGAGACTCTTCTTGAACATCTTTTCAAAGAGACTTACCAGATCATCCCCAAACTCTATCTGAATGCCACATATATTGACGAATTCTGTGTAGCAGCCACCAAGTTAGGCAGTAGAAGTATGAAAATAAAAAGGCACTTTGTTTAAAGCCAGATTTTCTATTTACAATTTAATATTTTCAATGCTATAAATAAATTACTGCTGTTCAACAGTATCCAATTCTCAGGGCCAGAGAGGATTATTCTTTCCGGCACCCTTGAAACTAGGGGTAACTGTGTGACTTGCTTTGGCCAGTGATTGGAAACCTGACGTACTTTACCTCCAAATACAGGTACTTCATTGCCTGTGCTCAGCTAGGCCATTCTCCCCTCTCCTAAGGCGGTGAGATTCACAACATGTGCTGAAATGGAAGTTCTGCAAAACTGATGACGCTGGGAGAAGTAAGCCAGTATAGGAGAATAGCTGCCCAGAAGAGTTGCCCCAATCCATAGCAGATTCTGCATGACACAGATAGAAACTTCTCTGTGTTCAGTCATTGCGATCGAGGGATTCCTCTTTATTACAGCAAAAGCTCCAGTATCATGAGTAATCTAGCTCTTCTTTGGCTCTTTCTCTTACCTTTATAAAGTTGAATGCCTTCTTTCACTCCTGCTATTTTTCTAAAGGGAGGACCTTTTGGCTCCAGTGTGTTTGTTTTTTCTGGGTGGGATATAGGGAGACAGGGTCCTCTTTTCCTCTTGTTTCTGAGTTTTATGTGAATCTAGCACCCCAGACAGATTTGGGAGTCAACAGCATTAAGGAAGTGGGTTAAACCCATGTAGGCGGGTCAAGTTGTCTATAGCAAACATGTGATTGAAAACACAAGAGGACAGAGACACAGGGAACAACAACCGTTAAGGGATAAGCAGTGGAAGAAGAAATAACCAAGGAAAGTAGGTGAGATGATGTGACAAAAGGAAAAAAATCTGGCCACAGAAACCAAAGGATGATTAAGTTTCTAGAGTCAGTGGTCTAGAGTTTCAAATGCAGCAGCAACATAAAGTAAAGACAAGGAAGTACTTATTAGAAATGGTGAGTTGAGCACATAATTATGACCCCTTTATAATAAAAGTGTTCTAAAAGGAATATAAATGAGTCTTCTAAGCATGGAGTTAATGGGAGAAGAGGAAGAAGAGCTGACAGCATTACAGAAATACAAGATGGAAAGCAGATGGAGGAGTGTTAATTAACCTGGTGGACCAGAGAAAGGTGCGAACTAAGCCCAAATGGAGCAACCCACCAGGAGGTTAATTTGGGCAACAGTCTCAAGAAGGTACCGAAATTGGAGTCACCAGGTATGGCTGGAGGTTGAGATTTAACTGAGCTAAAATCAAAGTGAATCTTTTTAAAGGGGTGCTTATGAAGCCAGCTCCCCTTCCACATCCTGTAGAGCTGGAAAAATGCCCCTTCCTGACTCAGCAGGAATCCAGAAGTTTACTAGCCGAGAGACCCTGGGCTTAAGGGCACTAGAAACACCTGAGGGCCAGGGAGGTACAACTCAAGAGACTAAGTGAGTATTACATTCTGACTCCTGGGTCCCTTGTCACTCCTCTGCTCTGCTTCAAGGAGAGTATGATAGCCGTAGTATTGGAGGAGTCCTCTTTGAGCACCCAATAAAACAGCTCAGCCAGAACACCCGACAGTGAACCACCAATTAACCAGCTCTGCCAATTACAGTTTCTAAACAGCTAGCTCTCTGTTGTCTCTCTGTTAATATAAAATATTAGCCAAGAATTTAAAATCACAGGTTGGTTGAAGAAAGCCTTCAAGACAGAACAAAATAGCTAACATTAAAAAAAAAAAAAAAGTATCTGGGGCATGGGTGGCTCAGTTGGTTAAGTATCTGCTTTCAGTTCCAGTCATGATCCCGGGGTCCTGGGATCAAGCCCCAAGTGGGACTCCCTGATGAGCAGGAAACCTGCTTGTCTCTCTTTCTCTCACATAAATAAATAAAATCTGTAAAAAGAAAAAAGAAAGCCATCTGGCTGGCTTAGTCAGGAAAGCATGCAAATCTTGATCTCATGAGTTCAAGTCCCACACAGAGTGTAGAGATTATTTAAAAAAAAAAAAAAAGAAAAAGAACAAAAAAAGGATCTCAGAGGATGTAGGGAACAAAATAAAACTTTTGAAAAGTTTTGAAGAGAATAAGAGGAGATACAGCATCTATGGAAACAATGGGATTCTGTAAAAGGAGGAATAGCCAGAAAACAGTATTTCTTGAAACTTGAAATATGATACTCAAAATGAGAAAAGGAACAAAAAGATTGGAAGATAATATCGAGAAGCATTTCTTTAAAAGCAGACAATAAATAATTATTTAAAATAGAAGATAAATAACAAAATTAAAGAATCAGGTCAGGAGGTTTAAGAAAGTTGAAGACAACACAGTGTGAAAATGTGAGAGAAAATTTTCAAATGTCTGAAGGAAAACTCCCCAAAGTGAAGCTCATTTGTTCCCAGATCGAGAGAGTTCACTGAGGGCTCAGAAACTAGATGAAAAAGACCCACTTTAAAGTATGTCATCACACTTTGTTGTCATCAGACCACTAGGAACTGAAAAAAGATCTTAAAAGTTTCCAGCAACAAAGTCAAGGGATGTCAAGGGAAGTTCAGTAAAAAGGATCCCATTTCAAATATAGTTTCTACTGTAATAGCGTTGGGTGGTGACAGATGGTGGCTACACTTGTAGTGCACAGGGCATAATGTATAGAATCATTGTTGTACACCTGAAAGTAATGTAACATTTTCTGTCTATACTCACAATGACTATATATCTCATTTGCATATACAACTCTACTAAGTTTTGGTTTTGTTTTTTGTTTTTTTAAGATTTATTTATTTATTTATTTGACAGACGGAGATCACAAGTAGGCAGAGAAGCAGACAGAGAGAAAAGAGGAAGCAGGCTCCCTGCTGAGCAGAGAGCCTGATTCGGGGCTGGATCCGAGGACCCTGGGATCATGACCTGAGCCGAAGGCAGAGGCCTCAACCCACTGAGCCACCCAGGTGCCCCTGTTTGTTTGTTTGTTTGTTTTTTTAGTTTTTGTTTTTGGTTTTTTTGTTTTGTTTTGTTTTCAGAAAGGATCCTGTTTCAGACATCTCAACACTAATGCTGGAAGCCAAAAGACAAATGGAACATAATAGCTTTGAAATTCTGAAGAAAATTATTTCTGATCTAGAATTCTAAATCTAGCAATCCAATGTGAAGGTAGATTATAACCTTTTTAAACACTGAACTTTCTTGGGGCACCTGGGTGGCTCAGTCAGTTAAGCGTCTGCCTTCGACTCTGGTCATGATCCCAGGGTCCTGGGATCGAGCCCCATATGGGCTTCCTGCTCAGCAGGGAGCCTGCTTCTCCCTCTCCACTTCTCCTGTGCTTGTGTTCCCTCTCTCACTATCTCTCTGTCATAAATAAATAAAAATCTTTATTGAAAAAATTGAACTCTAAAAATATGTAAGTCCCATATATCGTATCGGGAAAAAACTGGAAATGTGCTCCCCCTCTCACTCTTGAGCACATTTTCTGTATCTTAATAAACTTCTATCACTTTACTCAAAACAAAACAAAAACTGGAAGACGTGCTCAAATGGAAGGACTAAAGCAGGAGATCCAGGAGATGGGAAGTTACAGGACAGCAGGTCTAGAGAACAACAGGTCGACAAGGGAGCAAGGCGATGGAAGGCTTTGGGAGGTGTACCCCTAACAAAGATGGAATTTATGGATTTTTCTGATGTATTTGAAATATTGATAGAATTACACTTCTGGGGGACAGTTTGGGGATGGATTAGTGATAGGTGCCTAGAAAATTAAGCAAACAAAAACTAAGGCAATTAACTCCAGTAAATAATTTTTTATTATTTGGTTTTATCCCACTATAGTTAACATACAGTTTCATATTAGTTTCAGGTGTACAGCATAGTGATTCAAAAATTGCATGTATCACCTGGTGCTCATCTTGACAAATGCCCTCCTTAATCCCCATCACCTATTTCCCCATCCCCCCCACCCACCTCCCCTCCGGTAACCATGAGTTTGTTCTCTATAGTTAAGAGTCTGTTTCTTGGCTTGTCTCTCTTTCTCTCTTTCTCTCTTTTACTTTGTCTTGTTTCTTAAATTCCATGTGAGTACAATCATGTGGTATTTATCTTTCTCTGACTTATTTCACTTAGCCTTATGCTTTCTAGCTCCATCCATGTTACTGCAAATGGCAAGATTTCATTCTTTTTATGGCTGATCTAGTGAATAAAAATTATATTAGGGAGAAATTATAGTAAATTAAAAGATCACAGATAAATGGTATTCACAGGATTATAGTAATACAGAAAACTGATTTAACGGAAAGTTATGATATATCTAAACAAGGCAGATATTGGGAGGGGAAACGTCTTAGCTCAGAGTGCCATAACAAAATACCATGGATTTTGGACAAAATACCAATGGATAAAATACCAATACTGCATGGCTTATTCAACAAGAGAGTATTTCTCACAGTTCTGGAGGCTGGAAGCCCAAGATGAAGATGTTAGCAGATAATTTTCATTCTGCAGCCTCTTGTCTTGGCCTATAGGCAGCCGCCATCTCACTCTGTGCTCATATATCTTCTTTGTGCAAGTGTGGAGAGAGAAGGGAAGAAGCAAACTCTGGTGTCTCTTCTTACAGGGTGCTAATATGATCATGAGGGCCCTATCCTCATGACCTCATCTGACTGTATGTAACTCCTTCCCAAACCCCTTCCCCAAACCCCAACACTGGGAGTTAAAGCTCCTTCAACTATGAAAGACAGCTGGGGGGACACAAACAAGAGTGTCTGTTGAGGGGGTAATATGCACACCGTGGTAGGGCAAGAAAGTTGGGAGTAAGAAAGCTAAATCTTTATCTTGCATAGTAAGCATATTAGTCAGGGTCACAACAGTTCATAGATAGCAGAGCATTCTTAATGGGGTAATTCAAGGAAGGTTTATTTACAAAGTTGTGAGGGTTGGCGAGGTGAGGGTGGTGAGTGATAGTGCAACAACCCAGGGCTTGGTAGCAATTGCGGTGTCAGCAACCTCAGTTCTAAAGGGCTAAGTGGAATACATGGGGCCCACAATCTGGAATGAGAGCCCAGCAGAGTAGCCCGCCTTGAGAGAAGCAGTGACCTCCAGCTGAGGACATAGCCAGCTAGAGTGGCTTGTCGTGGAGGGAGCCAAGGAGATAAATATTCTTATCTCACCATCTTTTGTCACTTGCTATCTCTGATCTCCTCTTCAGCTTCTCCCAACTAGAGAAAAACTTCAGCTGGAAGCCAGAGGGTCTGTTCATAAACCCATTGCTGTGGTCCACACAAGTGTGTTTCACTGAATGCAGAACAAGAAGAGTAGAGTAGATCCAAGGGACAAATGGAAGATACCCAACACAATAAAAAAAGAATAATAAAATAAACAAATAATAGACATATAATTCTATAATGTAGAAACCTAAAATAGTTGAAAATAGTTGTCAATTGGAAACGAAAATTGGAAATAGGGGGACACTGGGTTGGGAACTGCTTTATTTATTTATTTTTTAGTATACTTTCTAGAACTATTTGACTTTTATAAATAGAACCTTGATAAAAATAATTTTTAAGTACTCTTTGTATTTGCAATGAGAAAATCACTGATGACCCTTTGCCCTGCAATTTCAGTTACGTGACAAGAACGGAGGTCAGATTATAGCGGGTTGAGAAGAGAAGCTGGGATGACTGGGAAATGAATTCTAAAAGCCAGTCAATTAAATTGAGTTAATCAGCCATTTAGGGAATCTCTTTAGCTAGTCTGTTAGTTTAAATAGATGGAAGGTGTGCAGCGTGTGATTTATGTTTTAATGAGCTCTGCATCCAATACTTTGGACCCACGTGTATAAATCATACGTCCATTTTTGTTTATGCACAGTTTTAGGATTCAAAACATCCTTTGTGAGCATTTAATTATTAAAATGGTTTCTGGCTATTATTTCATAACTTCTCCCCAGAATTTCTTGCCTTCAAAACCCATTTCTCCTGCTATATTTCCTTTGTATACATTCGAAACTGAAACTCAAAGTTTGAACCACCTTTGACCTCCTTTTTCACTTCAAAAATGTCTTTGCTAAGTGCCACACATTCTATCCATTAAATGTGGCATTTTTAAATATTTTTATTTATCTGTTTTTAAGTAATCTCTATGCCTAATGTGGGGCTTAAACTCAAGACCTTGAGATTAACAGTGACATGCTCTACCCACTAAGCCCCTACCCATTAAGTGTTTTTAATTTTTATTCCCATTTTTCCATTCTGGCTGGCTCTGAGAGAGTTTAAGCTATCAGTATTTGTTGACTGTCTTTAGGCACTCTCTTTATGCCTCTCAACTGTATCTTCAGTAGCTCCCCTTATTAACTTATGGAGTTTGTGGTCTTATTATAAACTGCTTCTCCAGCCACAGCTCTTATTACTTCCCCTTTCTTGAGCCAAACATGACTCCCTTAGTTGTCTCAAAGATTTCCAGTCTTCATGTTGGTGTTCATGTTGTCACCTATTTATAGCACCTGCACACTCAGTATCTCTATATGTCCAGTCTTTCCCATTCTTCAGGGTCCAGCTCAAATGCCTTCTCATTCCTTGAAGATGCTTTCACAGAAGATATGACCCCTTTTCCTGAACTCGCTCATCCATGTCTCGGAACCTCCTTGTGTTCTAGTGCATGGGAGGGGTGGGGGCTAGTTAGTGGGGTAGGCCTCACTTATAAACAACTTGAAGGTAGCTTCCCTGTCTAATTCAATTTTGTTTTCCCTCAGCAGCCAGCAGAGTGTCCTGTATATATACACATTCAGTATATTTGTTGAATTTTTAAATTAAGTAGCCAACCAATATTTTTTCCTGCTTTATTAAGGTACAGTTGGCATACAAAAAAACTGCATATGATTGATATACATCATTTGGTAAGTTTGGACATATATATATATGCAATTGGACATATATATATGCATATATATACACATATGCATATATAAATATATATTTGTTATACCATCACCAAAATCAAGGTAATAAACATATCTATCACTTTCAGAAGTTTCCTGTGTCCCTTTATTTTTTGGTTTGGTTTGGGTGGGGGTGTGTGTGTGTGTGTGTGCGTGTGTGATACATGACATACCTTCTTAACAAGTTTTAAGCACATAATTCCTTGTTGTTTACTGCAGGCACCATGTTATACAGCAGATCTCTGGAATTTATTCATCATGTATAACTGTAACTTTACACACTGAACAACTCCTCTATTCCTCTCCCCACCACCGCCTAGTAACCACCATTCTGCCAATCAATATTTGCTTTTATGATATACTGCCATTTGAATGGCAAAAAAGAGCAGTAATCTTAGGGAACTATCATTATAATAAGACTAAGTTACTTTGCCCCAAATCCTAGCAAAATAAGAAAATGCTATATGATTGTTAAGGAAAAGATAGAGGGTGCACAGACTGAAAAGTCCTATTAATATTGAGAAGCTGTAACCCAATATTGTATCCTTTGTATAAATATAGCAGAGGTGGGGCGCCTGGGTGGCTCAGTGGGTTAAGCCGCTGCCTTCGGCTCAGGTCATGGTCTCAGGGTCCTGGGATCGAGCCCCGAATCGGGCTCCTTGCTCAGCGGGGAGCCTGCTTCTCTCTCTGCCTCTGCCTCCCTCTCTGCCTGCTTGTGGTCTCTGTCTCTCTCTCTGTCAAATAAATAAATAAAATCTTAAAAAAAAAATAAATAAATATAGCAGAGGTATTGGAGTCAGATTAACCTGGACTAATATCTTGCCTCAGCCCCTTACCAGCTGCATATCCTTGGATCAAATAACCTCTTTGACCCTCAGTGTTCTTCTTGGCAAAATTTAAACAATAATGGTACTTACCTCTCAAAGCTGTTTGTGTAATTAAGCAAGATAATCTATATGAAGAGTTTTGCAGAATGCCTGGAATACATCATATACACTCAGTAAATGGTACCTTCTTTTTTATTATCAGTGGTGAGAGCTGTGTTAATCAGTTGCCAAGAGCACTAGATTTGGAACCAGAGAGGGCTGAAGGTTCTTATTATTAAGAAATGACGAGAAAACACTTCCAAACTCTGTTTATTTGGCCAACATTAAACTCATACCAAAGCAAGATAGGGTCAATACAAGAAAATTACAGACCAATGTTCTTGATGGGCATAGATGCAAAAATTCTCAACAGACACTAGCAAGCCATATTCAACAGCACTTTAAAAGGATCAGACATCATAATCAAGTGAGATTTAGTCTTAGGATGCAAGGATGGTTCAATATATGCAAATCAATAAACATGATACACCACATTAACAAAATGGAGAAATAAAAACCATATAATAATCTGAGTAGATACAGAAAAGGCACTTGACAAAGGTAAATATTCTTCATTGATAGAGACTCAACAAATTAGGTGTGGAAGGAATGTACCTCAACATAATAAGGACCATATATGACAAGCCCACAACCAACAAATTCAACAGTAAGAAGCTGAAAGCTTTTGGTTTAAGATGAGGAAAAAACAAGAATGCCCACCCTCACCACTCCTATTCAACATAGTACTGGAATCTAAGAGCGATTAGGCAAGGAAAAGAAATAAAGTCATGCAAACTGGAAAGGAAGAAGTTAAATTTTCTGTTTGTAGATGATATGATCTTATATATAGAAAATCCTAAAAACTTCACCAAAACACTGTTGAAACTAATAAACAAATTCAATAAAGTTACAGGAAACAAAATCAACATACAAAAATTTGTTGTGTTTCTATACACTAAGAATGAACTATCTGAAAAAGAAATTAAGAAAACAATCCCAATTACAATAGCATTGGAAAAACAAAGTATTTAAGGATAAATTTAAACAAGATGAAGGATCTGTATAATAAAAACTAGAAGATGTTGATGAAGAAATTGAAGATGCAAATAAATAAGAGATATCCCATGATCATGGGTCAGAGAATTAATATTGTTAAAATGTCCATACTACCCAAAAGCATCTATAGGTTCAATGTAGTGGCTATCAAAACTCCAATGGTATTTTTCACAAAGTTATTTTTAAAAATCTTAAAAATCATAGGAAAACACAAGAGATTCTGAGTAGCCAAAACAATCTTGAGCAAAAAGAACAAAGCTGGAGGCATCATACTTCCTGGTTTAAAACTATATTAGAGCTTTAGTATTCAAAACAGTAGCTGTTGCTCTGGAATTTACTTATCATGTACAACTGTAACTTAACACACTGAACAACTCCTCTATTCCTCTCGGTAACAACCATTCTGCCAATCAATATTTGATTTTATGATATACTGCTATTTGAATGGCAAAAAAGAGTAGTAATCTTAGGGAACTATCATTATAATAAGACTAAGTTACTTTGCCCCAAGTCCAAGCAAGATAAGAAAACACTATATGATTATTAAGGAAAAGATAGAGGGTGCACGGACTGAAAAGTGCTATTAATATTGAGGAGGTAACCCAATACTGTATCAGCATAAAAACAGACATGTAGATCAATGAGACAAAATAGGGAGCCCAGAAATAAATCCACACATATACAGTCAACTAATCTTTGTCAAAGGTGCCAAGAATACACAATGGAAGAAAGTATAATCTCTTCAATACGTGGTGTTGGGAAAACTAGATATCCACATGCAAAAGAATGAACTTGAACCCTTACGACATACACAAAAATCAATTCAAAGCAGATTAAAGACTTAAATGTAAGACATGAAACCGTAAAACTCCTAGAAGACCAGATAAGGGTAAGCTTCTTGATATTGGTCATATGACACCAAAGTACAGGCAACAAAAGCAAAAATAAACAAGTGGGAATACATTAAACTTAAAAGCTTCTGCACAGCAAAGGAAACAATCAACAAAATGAAAGGGCTATCTACAGAGTGAGAGAAAATATTTGCAAACTATATATCTGATAAGGGGTTAATATCCAAGTTATATAGGGATCTCTGTAACTCAATCACAAAAACAAAAATAACTCAAGAGACTCTGGGGAACAAACTTAACTTACCATCAACTTAATATAGACTGCTAAATGCATAAGATGTTATATACAAACCTAATGGTAGCCACAAATCAAAACTAGTACAGATATACAAAAAGTAAAGAAAAAGGAACCCAAGTATGTCACTAAAAAACACAACAAAACAAAACAAAAAACCCTGCAAACCATGAGAGAAGAGAGCAAGAGAAGAAAGGAACAGAGAAGAACTACAAAACAACTATAACACAAGTTTAAAAATGGCAATAAGTACATAACCTATCAAGAGTTACTTTGAATGTAAATGGACTCAGCACTTCAATGAAAAGACATAGGGTGATAGAATGGATAAAAAAAGAAAGACCTATCAGGGTGCCTTGATGGTGTAGTCAGTTAAGCATCCAACTCTTGGTTTTAGCTCTGGTGGTGATCTTAGGGTCTTGGGATCAAGCCCTGTGTCAAGCTCCATGCTCAGCACAGAATCTGCTTGAGATTTTTCCCTCCCTCTCCCTCTGCCCCTGCTGCTCATGCTTTCTCTCTCTTTAAAATAAATAAATAGAAATAAGGTCAAGATGGCGGAGAAGTAGCAGGCTGAGACGACATCAGGTAGCAGGAGATCAGCTAGACAGCTTATCTAACCATTGTGAACACCTACAAATCCAATGGGAAATCGAAGAGAAGAAGAGCAACAATTCTAGAAACAGAAAATCGACCACTTTCTGAAAGGTAGGACCTGCGGAGAAGTGAATCCGAAGCGACGGGAAGATAGACCGCGGGGGGAGGGGCTGGCTCCCAGCAAGCGGCGGAGCAATGGAGCACAAAATCGGGACTTTTAAAAGTCTGCTCCACGGAGGGACATCGCTCCAGAGGCTAAACCGGGGGGAAACCCAGGCTGGGTCAGCGTAACCCCAGGTTCCGCGGGGTCACAAAAGGACTGGGGGCATCTGAGTGCCACAGAACTCGCAGGTATTAGAGCGGGGAAACCGGCTACAGCGACAAAGCCGAGGAGTGAGCTCTCAGTCCTGGGTTACCTTGTGCCGGTCACAGGCTGGGTGGGCTCAGAGCGCAGCTGGAGGCCACGGAGACGGAAGCAACCGGGCGCATTTCTCCAAGTGCCAGCAATTGACCGCTTTCCTACCGGCGCGACCGCAGGCCAGGGAGGCGGAGCGGTTGGGCGCTTTTCTCTGAGGGCACACTGAGGAGCGGAACCCCAAGCTCCCGGCTCCTCTGGGCTGAGAGATTGGGAGGCCGCCATCTTCATTCCCGACCTCCAGAACTCTACAGAAAGCGCTCAGGGAACAAAAGCTCCCGAAAGTGAACCCGAGCGGATTACTTAGCCCGGCCCCTCCAAGGGCGGTGCAATTCCGCCTGCGGCAAAGACACTTGAGAATCACCACAACAGGCCCCTCCCCCAGAAGATCAACAAGAAACCCAGCCAAGACCAACTTCACTCACCAAGAACAGCAGAATTCTAGAGGAGGAGAAAGCAAATCTTACCTGAACAAAATGACAAGGCAAAAAAACTCACCACAAAAAAAAGAACAAGAGGCAGTACCGAAGGCTGGAGACCTAATCAATATGGACATTGGTAACATGACAGATCTAGAGTTCAGAATAGCGATTCTCAAGGTTCTAGCCGGGCTCGAAAAAGGCATAGAAGATATTAGAGAAACCCTCTCCGGAGAGATAAAAGCCCTTTCTGGAGAAATAAAAGAACTAAAATCTAACCAAGTTGAAATCAAAAAAGCTATTCATGAGGTGCAATCAAAAATGGAAGCTCTCACTGCTAGGATAAATGAGGCAGAAGAAAGAATTAGTGAAATAGAAGACCAAATGACAGAGAATAAAGAAGCTGAGCAAAAGAGAGACAAACAAATACTGGACCATGAGGAGAGAATTCAAGAGATAACACCATAAGACAACACAACATTAGAATAATTGGGATTCCAGAAGAAGAAGAAAGAGAGAGGGGAGCAGAAGGTATATTGGAGACAATTATTGGAGAGAATTTCCCTAATATGGCAAAGGGAACAAACATTAAAATCCAGGAGATGCTAAGAACGCCCCTCAAAATCAATAAAAATAGGTCCACACCTCGTCACCTGATAGTAAAATTTACAAGTCTGAGCGACAAAGAGAAAACCCTGAAAGCAGCCCGGGAAAAGAAGTCTGTAACATACAAGGGTAAAAACATTAGATTGGCAGCGGACCTATCCACAGAGACCTGGCAGGCCAGAAAGAACTGGCATGATATATTCAGAGCACTAAATGAGAAAAACATGCAGCCAAGAATACTATATCCGGCTAGGCTATCATTGAAAATAGAAGGAGAGATAAAGAGCTTCCAGGACAAACAAAATCTGAAAGAATTTGCAAACACCAAACCAGCTCTACAGGAAATATTTAAAGGGGTCCTCTAAGCAAAGAGAGACCCTAAAAGTAGTAGATCAGAAAGAAACAGAGACAATATACAATAATAGTCACCTTACAGGCAATACAATGGCAATAAATTCATATCTCTCAATAGTGACCCTGAATGTTAATGGGCTAAATGCCCCAATCAAAAGACACAGGGTATCAGAATGGATAAAAAAACAAAACCCATCAATATGCTGCCTACAAGAAACTCATTTTAGACCCGAAGACGCCTCCAGATTTAAAGTGAGGGGGTGGAAAACAATGTACCATGCTAATGGACATCAGAAGAAAGCTGGGGTGGCAATCCTTATATCAGATCAATTAGATTTTAAGCCAAAGACTATAATAAGAGATGAGGAAGGACACTATATCATACTCAAAGGGTCTGTCCAACAAGAAGACCTAGCAATCTTAAATATCTATGCCCCTAACATGGGAGCAGCCAACTATATAAACCAATTAATAACAAAATCAAAGAAATACATCAACAGTAATACAATAATAGCAGGGAACTTTAAGCACTCCCCTCACTGAAATGGACAGATCATCTAAGCAAAAGATCAACAAGAAAATAAAGATCTTAAATGACACACTGGACCAGATGGACATCACAGATATATTCAGAACATTCCATCCCAAAGCAACAGAATATACATTCTTCTCTAGTGCACATGGAACATTCTCCAGAATAGACCACATCCTAGGTCATAAATCAGGTCTCAACCAGTATCAAAAGATTGGGATCATTCCCTGCATATTTACAGACTACAATGCTCTGAAGCTAGAACTCAATCACAAGAGGAAATTTGGAAAGAATGCAAATACATGGAGACTAAACAGCATCCTTCTAAAAAAATGAATGGGTCAACCAGGAAATTAAAGAAGAATTGAAAAAATTCATGGAAACAAATGATAATGAAAACACAACTGTTCAAAATCTGTGGGACACAACAAAGGCAGTCCTGAGAGGAAAATATATAGCGGTACAAGCCTTTCTCAAGAAACAAGAAAGGTCTCAAATACACAACCTAATCCTACACCTAAAGGAGCTGGAGAAAGAACAACAAAGAAAGCCTAAACCCAGCAGGAGAAGAGAAATCATAAAAATCAGAGCAGAAATCAATGAAATAGAAACTAAAAAAACAATAGAACAAATCAACGAAACTAGGAGCTGGTTCTTTGAAAGAATTAATAAGATTGACAAACCCCTGGCCAGACTTATCAAAAAGAAAAGAGAAAGGACCCAAATAAATAAAATCATGAATGAAAGAGGAGAGATCACAACCAACACCAAAGAAGTACAAACAATTATAAGAACATACTACGAGCAACTCTACGCCAACAAATTTGACAACCTGGAAGAAATGGATACATTTCTAGAGACATATAAACTACCACAACTGAACCAGGAAGAAATAGATAACCTGAAGAGACCCATAACCAGTAAGGAGATTGAAACAGTCATCAAAAATCTCCAAACAAACAAAAGTCCAGGACCAGATGGCTTCCCAGGGGAATTCTACCAAACATTTAAAGAAGAATTAATTCCTATTCTCCTGAAACTGTTCCAAAAAATAGAAATGGAAGGAAAACTTCCAAACTCATTTTATGAGGCCAGCATCACCTTGATCCCAAAACCAGACAAGGATCCCACCAAAAAAGAGAATTACAGACCAATATGCTTGATGAACACAGATGCGAAAATTCTCACCAAAATACTGGCCAATAGGATCCAACAGTACATTAAAAGGATTATTCACCACGACCAAGTGGGATTTATTCCAGGGCTGCAAGTTTGGTTCAACATCCGCAAATCCATCAATGTGATACAATACATTAATAAAAGAAAGAATAAGAACCATATGATACTCTCAATAGATGCTGAAAAAGCATTTGACAAAGTGCAGCATCCCTTCCTGATCAAAACTCTTCAAAGTGTAGGGATAGAAGGCAAATACCTCAATATTATCAAAGCCATCTATGAAAAACCCACTGCAAATATCATTCTCAATGGAGAAAAACTGAAAGCTTTTCCGCTAAGGTCAGGAACACGGCAAGGATGTCCATTATCACCACTGCTGTTCAACATTGTACTAGAAGTCCTAGCCTCAGCAATCAGACAACAAAAAGAAATTAAAGGCATCCAAATTGGCAAAGAAGAAGTCAAACTATCACTCTTTGCAGATGATATGATACTGTATGTGGAAAACCCAAAAGGCTCCACTCCAAAACTGCTAGAACTTGTACAGGAATTCAGTAAAGTGTCAGGATATAAAATCAACACACAGAAATCAGTCGCATTTCTTTACACTAACAAGACAGAAGAAAGAGAAATTGTGGAGTCAGTCCCATTTACAATCGCACCCAAAACCATAAGATACCTAGGAATAAATCTAACCAAAGGGGCAAAGAATCTGTACTCAGAAAACTATAAAGTACTCATGAAAGAAATTGAGGAAGACACAAAGAAATGGAAAAATATTCCATGCTCATGGATTGGAAGAACAAATATTGTGAAAATGTCTATTCTACCTAAAGCAATCTACACATTTAATGCAATCCCTATCAAAATCCCATCCACTTTTTTTAAAGAAATAGAACAAATAATCCTAAAATTTATATGGAACCAGAAAAGACCTTGAATAGCCAAAGGAATATTGAAAAAGAAAGCCAAAGTCGGTGGCATCACAATTCCAGACTTCAAGCTCTATTACAAAGCTGTCATCATCAAGACAGTATGGTACTGGCACAAAAACAGACATATAGATCAATGGAAGAGAATAGAGAGCCCAGAAATAGACCCTCAACACTATGGTCAACTGATCTTCGACAAAGCAGGAAAGAATATCCAATGGAAAAAAGACAGCCTCTTCAACAAATGGTGCTGGACAGCCACATGCAGAAAAATGAAATTGGACTATTTCCTTACACGAAAATAGACTCAAAATGGATGAAGGACCTCAATGTGAGAAAGGAATCCATCCAAATCCTTGAGGAGAATGCAGGCAGCAACCTCTTTGACTTCAACTGCAGCAACTTCTTCCTAGGAACATTGCCAAAGGCAACAGAAGCAAGGGCAAAAATGAACTATTGGGATTTCATCAAGATCAAAAGCTTTTGACAGCAAAAGAAACAGTTAACAAAACCAAAGACAACTGACAGAATGGGAGAAGATATTTGCAAACGACATATCAGATAAAGGGCTAGTATCCAAAATCTATAAAGAGCTTATCAAACTCAACACCCAAAGAACAAATAATCCAATCAAGAAATGGGCAGAGGACATGAACAGACATTTGTGCAAAGAAGACATCCAGATGGCCAACAGACACATGAAAAAGTGCTCCACATCACTCGGCATCAGGGAAATACAAATCAAAATCACAATGAGATACCACCTCACACCAGTCAGAATGGCTAAAATTAACAAGTCAAGAAATGACAGGTGCTGGCGAGGATGCGGAGAGAGGGGAACCCTCCTACACTGCTGGTGGGAATGCAAGCTGGTGCAACCACTCTGGAAAACAGTGTGGAGGTTCCTCAAAAAACTGAAAATAGAGCTACCCTATGACCCAGCAATTGCACTCCTGGGTATATATCCTAAAGATACAAACGTGGTGCTCCGAAGGGGCACGTGCACCCGAATGTTTATAGCAGCAATGTCCACAATAGCCAAACTGTGGAAAGAGCCTAGATGTCCATCAACAGATGAATGGATAAAGAAGATGTGGTATATATATACAATGGAATACTACGCAGCCATCAAAAGAAATGAAATCTTGCCATTTGCGACGACGTGGATGGAACTAGAGGGTATTATGCTTAGCGAAATAAGTCAATCGGAGAAAGACAACTATCATATGATCTCTTTGATATGAGGAAGTGGAGACGCAATGTGGGGGGGTGGGGGGAGCTAGGAAAATAAAAAATGAAAAGATGGGATTGGGAGGGAGATAAGCCATAAAAGACTCAATCTCAAAAAACAGACTGAGGGTTGCTGGGGGGAGGGGGGATGGGAGAGGGTGGTGGGGATATGGACATTGGGGAGGGTATGTGCTATGATGAGTGCTGTGAAATGTGTAAACCTAGCGATTCACAGACGTGTACCCCTGGGGATAAAAATACATTATATGTTTATTAAAATTTTTAAAAAAATAAAATAAAATAAATCTTTTTTTTTTAAGACCCTTCTATATGCTGCCTACAAAAGACTCAGACTTAAAGATACAGCACACAGGTTGAAAATGAAGGGATGGAAAACATTTATCATACAAATGGAGGTGAAAATAAATCTGGGGTAGCAATGTTTATGTTGGACAAAACAGATTTTAAAACAGAGTCAAAGAAAGATACTATATAATAGTAAAGGGAATAATCCAACAAGAAGATATAATAAGTGTAAATATTTATGTTCTCCACATGGGAGTACCCAAATACATAAAGCATCCAATAACAAACATAAAAGAAGTAAGCAATAGTAATACAATAATAGTAGACTTTAACACCCCACTTACATCAGTGGATAGATCATTCAAACAGAAAATCAGCAGAGACAGTAGCTCTGAATGACACATTGGACCAGATGGATCTAATATATATATTCATAACATTCCACCTAAAACAGCAGAATACACATTCTTTTCAAGTGCACATGGAACATTGTCCAGAATACATCACATATTAGGCCACAAAACAAGTCTCAACAAATTCAGAAAGATTGAAGACATATAATGCATCTTTTCTGACCACAACACCATGTAACTAGAAACCAACCACAAGACAAAGTCTGGAAAGAGCCCAAACATGGAGGTTAAATAACGTGCTATTAAACAATGAATGGATCAGCCAAGAAAACCCAAAGAGGAAATCCAAAAATACACGGAGATAAATGAAAATGAAAACACAATGGTCCAAAATCTTTGGGATGCAGCAAAAGCTGTCCTAAGTGGGAAGTTTATAGCAATACAGGTCTACTCAAGAAGCAAGAAAAGTCTCAAATAAACAACCTAACTTTACACCTAAGAGAGCAGGAAAAAGAAGAAGAAACAAAATCTAAAACCAGTAGAAGGAAATAAATAATAAAGATTAAAGCAGAAATAAACAATATAGAAACTAAAAAACAATAGAAGGGCTCAATGAAACCAGGAACTGGTTCTTTTTTTCCCCTTTATTTAAAATTAGCATATAATATATTATTTGTTTCAGGGGTACAGGTCAGTGAAACATCAGTCTTACGCAACTCACAGCACAGCACTTACCATAGCACATACCCTCCCAAATGTCCATCGCCCAGCCACCCTATCCCTCCCACACCCCTCCCCTCCAGCAACCCTCAGTTTGTTTCCTGAGATTAAGTCTCTTATGGTTTGTCTCCCTCCCCGGTCCCATCTTGTTTCATTTTTCCCTCTCTTCCCCCCACAATCCCCTGCCCTACCTCTCAAATTCCTCATATCAGAGAGATCATGTGACAATTGTCTTTCTATGATTGACTTATTTTGCTTAGCATAATACCCTCTAGCTCCAACCATGTCATTGCCAATGGCAAGATTTCAGGTTTTTCAATGGCTGCAGAGTATTCCATTATATATATATATATATATATATACATATATATATATATATATACACACACACACACACACACACACATATATATATATGCATCCATAGATAGATAGATAGATAGATATCTCACATCTTCTTTATCCATTCATCTGTTGATGGACATCATCCTGGCTCTTTCCATAGTTTAGCCATTGTGGACATTGCTGCTATAAACATTGGGGTGCACATGTCCTTTCAGATCACTACATTTGTATCTTTAGGGTAAATACCCAGTAGCACAATTGCTGGGTTGTAGGGTAGCTCTATTTTCAACTTTTTGAGGAACCTCTATACTGTTTCAGGAGCTTGTTCTTTGAAAAGATCAACAGAAGTGATAAAACTTTAAGCCAGCCTCATCAAAAGAATGGGTTGTGGGGAGAGGACTCAAATAAACAACATCAGAGATGAAAAAGAAGAAATAATAACCAACACCACAGAAATAGAGGATTATAAGAGAATATCATGAAAAATTATATGCCAAAAAATTGGACAATCTAGAAGAAATGGATAAATTTGTAGAAACATATAATTTCCCAAAGCTGAATCCAAGAAGAAATAGACAATTTGAACAGACCTATTGCCAGCAATGAAATTGAATCAGTAATCAAAAAACTCCCAAAAAACAAAAGTCCAGGATCAGACAGTTTCACAGGTGAATTCCACCAAATATTAAAGAAGAGTTAATACCCTTCTTCTCAAACTTTTCCACAAAGCAGAAGAGGAAGGAAAGAGTCCAAATTTATGAGGCTAGCATTACCCTGATAACAGCCACATGAAGACACTACATAAAAAGAGAACAGCAAGCCAATATCTTTGATGAATATAGATGCAAAAATCCTCAACAAAATGTTAGCAAACCGAATCCAACAACACATTAAAAAAATTATTCACCATGATCAAGTGGAATTTATTCCTGGGATACAAGAGTGGTTTGTAATGCAATTTGTAAATAATCATTGTGATACAATGCATCAACAAGAGAAAGGAGAAAAAAAAACTCTACGATTATTTCAATAGATGCAGAAAAACTATTTGACAAAGTATGACATCCATTCTTGATTAAAAGCCCTCAACAGGGCCCCTGGGTGGCTCAGTGGGTTAAGCTGCTACCTTCGGCTCAGATCATGATCTCAGGGTCCTGGGATTGAGTCCCACATCGGGCTCTCTGCTCAGCAGGGAGCCTGATTCCCTCTCTCTCTCTCTGCCTGCCTCTCTGTCTACTGTGATCTCTCTGTGTCAAATTAATTAATTAATTAATTAATTTTAAAAAAAAAAAGCCCTCAACAAAGTTGGTTCAGTGGGAACATAGCTCAATGTAAGAAAGGCCTTATGTGAAACAACCACAGATTACATCAAACTCAGTGGTGAAAAACAGAGTTTTTCCACTAAGTTCAGGAACAAGACAAGTATGTCCACTCTCACTACTACTTTTACTCAACATTGTACTGGAAGTTCTAGCTGTAGCAGTCAAACCAAAAAAAATAAATGAAAGAAATAAAAGGTATCCAAGTTCATAAGGAAAAAGTAAAGCTTTCACTATTAACAGGTAACATGAAACTATATATAGAATATCCTAAATACTACACACACACACACACACACACACACACACAATTAGAACTGATACATGAATTCAATGAGGTCACAGGTTACAAAATCAATATACAGAAATCCATTACATTTCTATACATTAATAATGAAGTAGCAGAAAGAGAAATTAGGAAAAGCCATCAAAGAAATCCCATCTACAATTACATGAAAAATAATAAAATGCCTAGGAATAAACATAACCAAGAAGTGAAAGTCCTGTACTCTGAAAACTACAAGACATGTTGAAAAAAACTGAAGATGACACAAGCAAATGGCAAGCTATTCCATACTCATGGGTTGGAAGAACAAATACTGTTAAAATGTCCATACTACCCAAAGCAATCTACATATTTAATGCAATTCCTATGAAGATACCAATAGCATTTTTCACAGATCTGTAACAAACAATCCTAAAATTTGTATGGAGCCACAAAAGACCCCAAATAGACAAATCTTGAAAGAGAACGAAACTGGAGGTATCACAATCCCAGATTTCAAGATATACTATGAAGCTGTAGTAATCAAAATAGTATGGCACTAGCACAAAAACAAACACATAGATCAATGTAACATAATGTGGAGCCCACATCTTTATCCATTCGTCTGTTGAAGGGCATCTCAGCCCTTTCCACAGTTTGGCAACTGTTAGCATTGCTGCTATGAACATTAGGGTACATATGGCCCTTCTTTTCACTACATCTGTATCTTTGGGGTAAATATCCAGTAGTGCAATTGCAGGGTCATAGGGTAGCTCTATTTTTAATTTTTTGAGGAATCTCCGCAATGTTTTCCAAAGTGGCTGCACCAACTTGCCTTCCCACCAACAGTGTAAGAGTGTTCTCCTTTTTCCACATCCTTTCTAACATTTGTTGTTTCCTGCCTTGTTAATCTTTGCCATTCTAACTGGTGTAAGGTGGTATCTCAATGTGATTTTGATTTGAATTTTCCTGATGGCTAATGATGATGAACATTTTTTCATGTGTCTGCTAGCCATTTGTATGTCTTCATTGGAGAAGTGTCTGATCATGTCTTTTGCCCATTTTTTGACATGATTATCTGGTTTTTGGGTGTGGAGTTTGAGAAGTTCTTTATAGATGAATACCCAACTTTTGCATCAACATGGATGGGACTGGAGGAGATTATGCTGAATGAAATAAGTCAAGCAAAGAAAGTCAATTATCATACGGTTTCACTTACTTGTGGAACATAAGAAATAGTATGGAGGACATTAGGAGAAGGAGAAGAAAAGAGAATTGGGGGAAATTGGAGAGTGAGATGAACCATGAGAGACTGTGAACTCAGAAACAAACTGAGGGTTTTAGGGGGGAGGGAGGTGAGGGGATGGGTGAGCCTGGTGGTGGGTATTAAGGAGGGCACGTATTGCATGGAGCACTGGGTGTCATACATAAACAATGAATCTTGGAACACTGCATCAAAAACTAATGATGTGTTAAATACAGTTTTCTTTTCATGGTTAGTGGTTGTATTTTCCTAATTATTCCATGTACACTTTAGAAAGTATTACACTGTTCAAATGATAGATGTAAAACTCATGTTTGTCCAATATGGTGTGTGGCATCATTTATAGAATTTGGGCATGGGCTTTGGTTAGCGACTCTATGATAAAATTGTGTCTATGGAAAAATCAGAATAAATTTTCAACATTGCAAAAAAAAAAAACCTAATGATGTATTTTATGGTGACTAACATAACACAACTAAAAAAAAAAAAAAAAAGAATACAGAGCCCAGAAAGATTAATGCAACAGAATTGAGAGCCCAGAAATAAATCCATAGTTATATGGTCAATTAATCTTCAACAAAGGAGGCAAGATTATGCACTGGAAAAAAAAAAACAGTCTCTTCAACAAATGGTGTTGGGAAAACTGAACAGCTGCATGCAAGGGGATGAAACTGGATCACTTTCTTACACCATATACAAAAATAAACTCAAAATGGATTAAGGACCTAAATGTGAGACCCAAAATCAGGAAAACCCTTAAGGACAGCCCAGGTATTAATTTCTCTGACATTGGCCATAGCAACATTTTTCTAGATATGTCTTCTATGGCAAGTGAAACAAAAGCAAAAATAAGCCGCTGAGACTACATCAAAATAAAACTGCACAACGAAGGAAACAATCAACAAAATTAAAGGACAAGGTACTGAGTGGGAGAAGATATTTGCAAATGACATATCTGACATATCTGATAAAGGATTTAGTATCCAAAATTTATAAAAAACATATACAACTCAACAGCAAAAACAAAAACAAAAACAAAAATCAGATTTTTTTAATGGGCAAAAGACATGAACAGATATTTCCCCTGAAAATACATACAAATGGCCAACAGGCATATGAAAAGTTGTTCAGTTGTTCAACATCACCAGTCACCAGGAAAATGTAAATCAAAACCACAATGAGATCTCACTTCACACCTGTTAGGATGGCAAGTATCAAAAGATAAGAGATAACAAGTGTTGGAGAGGGTGTGGAGAAAAGGGAACTCTTATACGCTGCTGATGGGAACTGATACAACTATTGTGGAAAAAATATGTGGGTTCCTCAAAAAATTAAAAATAAAACTGCCATATGATCAAGCAATTCCCCTTCTGGGTGTGCATCTAAATGAAGTGAAATCATTGTATTCAAGAAATATCTACACTCCATGTTCATTGCAACACAATAGCCAAGATATGGAAACAACCTAGGTGTCTGTCGACAGATGAATGGACTAAGAAAATGTGGTATATTGTTAAAATAAAATGGAGATCCCTGACGCAGACAAAACCATATAAGGCACATAAGCAAAACTTAAACTACCTTATTTCATGACTGTAAACAAAACTTAACATAAGTTATTTCATGTGCATGCCTCTGATCATCGTAAGTGAAACCTAAATTGTCTTCCTAAAATGGTATAAGATAATATAAGATAATCACTTTTAACTAATATCCTGCTGTATGGGAACTCCCACTGTAGTAACCACTTATTGTAAAGGTTAAACAATTTCTTCATTTTCACCTTATAAGCCATACTGTAATGTCATGCTTATGAATGTTTATGAGTTTGGGGTCTGAAGTTTCCCTCTTTGCAGTTTGTTTCTTGCTTGGTCAAACTTTCGCATCAAGTTCTCAGAATTTTCTTTTGGCAATATATGTAGAAATATTATTCATCCATAAAAAAGAAGGAAATCCTGCCATTTGCAACAACATTGATGAATCTGGAGGATATTATGCTAAGTGAATAAGCCAGTTGCAGAAAGACAAATGCTTTTTTAAAAAAATCATGCTGGGGCGCCTGGGTGGCTCAGTGGGTTAAAGCCTCTGCCTTCGGGTCAGGTCATGATCCCAGGGTCCTGGGATTGAGTCCCTCATCGGGCTCTCTGCTCAGCAGGGAGCCTCCTTCTCCGTCTCTCTCTGCCTGCCTTTCTGCCTACTTGTGATCTCCATCTGTCAAATTAAAAAAAAAAATCATGCTGTACAACCTAAATATATACAATTTTTATTTCTAAATCACACTTCAGTAAAGCTTTAGGGGGAAAATGGCGAAAGGCTTATTTGGTGAAAGACTGGTGACTCTTTGACCTGCAAGCGGAAAGCAGTCCTAGAACAGAAAGCGGCTAAATGAAGTTGTGCTTACTATGATCTTTATCATCTCTTCAGATCCAATCAGAACTTCTATTTCCTGGAACTATTTCCAGGACAGTCTCTGCTCCGCCATTTGAAAAGACCTTCAAAGGATTAATATTAACCCATACTGGGTTCAGGAGAGGGATAACTCTACTTTCTACCTCCTCACTTCCCAGGTACTATAAAATTAGATTAGGTCTGCTGATCAATTTCATTGTAATAGCAACCACTTTGTAGTATCACCACATGGAAGGCCCTATGCTAAGTAATTTGCACACTTCATCTCATTTAATCCTCTTGGCTTTACAAAGTAGCTCTTTTTAAATCTCCAGCTTAAAGATCATAATAACATGAAGATTACAGCTTACCATCATTGAGTACTTACTGTGTTCCCGGTACTGTTCTGAACTTTTAGTATAGATTACCTCTCTTTATCTTCATTAATAAACCCATTAGGTAGGAACTATTTTTAGTCCTTATTTTTTAGAGGTGAAACTAGAGGTAAAGACAGGTTAAGGAACTTGTTCAAGGTCACATAGCTAATAAATAATGGATGGGATTAAAACCTGTGGTCTCTGTGAATCCAGAGTTCAAGCTTTTCCCCTCCTCAAAGACCCAGCCAAGTTCAGACATAACATGTTGACCTTAGAGCCAAGTCACCACAGCCTTCTCTATGTATGAGTTTCAAGGTGTTTCAAAATCATAAGTCTATTCTTCTTCTTGGTAGCTCCAGTGTCAACTTCTCTTAGTAAATTATCTTTTGCCTGACTAGCTTCACCTTTATCATTACCCTTTTAACTGACCCAAATGATTTTTGTTAATGTAATGTTGTCCCTGAGGCACTGGAAAATACATCATTTGAGTAAAAATTATGTAAGATAATACACACAAAAAAAGATAATACTCTAAACACAGTGTTCATCAACACAAACCAAAATACTATAAATGTTAGAAGATTCATGTATTTCAGTCTTCTTCATTTGCAACTGTTTATGGACAACCTTCTCTATGCGGCACCGTACTAGACACCCTAAGCTCTTGGTTTCATAACCTCCTCTCTTTCCAGTGATCCTTTGCTCGTCTGCTTTTCAGCCACTTACTCCAGTAGTTATACCTGGCCTGGTCACCACACATAATGTCACCAACCTAAAATTCAACTCTAGCACTTCCCCCCTCTGATCATCACTTTCTACCCTTCAGATCACTACAGCGGTTTGATCCTATCACAACCTCTAACCACTGACTTCACTATTTTTCATTATTCACCAATCCTCTTGTGCTCTCCCTTGCTTTTGAACCCAGTTTAAATCCCTTCACATTATAATCACTCCTTTGAAACACTATTAACTTGCTTGCCCCCTATCTCTCTGTCCTTCTTGTTTGGCTGAATAACTCTGGCTAAACTCAAATATTGGCCGGATACCCACAGCAGCTCCTGGGAAGCAGCATGTGTTTGGAAAACATCACAGCCTTCTTCACCTGTCCCCACCACTGGGGCTTCTCTCCCTTTACAACAGATGGAGTATTACTGCTCTTTCTTTTTCTTTTTTTTATTTAAGTATAATTGACACACAATGTTACATGAGTTTCAGGTGTACAACATAATGATTCAACAACTCTATTGCACTATGCATTAGAGCTGTGCTCACCACAAGTGTAGCTACCCTCTGTTACCATGCAGCACTACTCACTACCATTGGTATATTCCCCATGCTGTACCTTCTTATTCCTGTGACTTATTCATTCCATAACTGGAAGCTTTTATCTCCCACTGCCCTTCACATATTTTGTCCATCTGCCATCTGGAAACCATCAATTCTTTGAATTCATAGGTCTGATTCTGCTTTCTGTTTGTTTATTCATTTGTTTTTTAGATTCCACATATAAGTGAAATAATATGGTATTTGTCTTTCTCTGATGTATTTCACTTAGCATTATATGCTCCAGGTCCAATCATGTTGCTGCAAATGGCAAAATCACATCGTTTTTTATGTGCTGCATGGTATTTCTTTGTGTGTGTGAATATATAAATAAATATATATTTATATGTATACACACATATATATATATATATTCACATATGTACATACCACACGTTTATCCCTTCATCTATCAATGGATACTTGGGTCCCTTCCCATATTTTGACTATTGTTAATAATGTTACAAGTCTCCTGTTCATATCAGGCATATTTTGTGGATATTGCCTGTTTAGGGAGACCATTTCTAAAATTAACATCTTTAATTAACTAAATTTTTCTTGCATCCTTAAGTTCTTTCTCTGGATACTTTCCCCAAGCATAAATCATCTTCTATTATGTTTCATCTTTAAAACAGAACAAATTCTCTCTTGAACATATTCATCTACAGCTACAACCCATTTTTCTGTCTCACGTCAAGGCAGAATTTCTGGAAGAGGTATTCATGGTTTTCATCTCCACATCCTCATTTCCCATTGACTCTTCAGTGCACTCAGTTAGTCCTCCATCCCTTTCCCCACTCTGCTGAAATTGCTTTTATTTGATGAATAAAAGGATCTATGTTGCTAAACCCAATGTTTATTTAACTTCCAATTTTCCTCTAAATTTCAAAGTTATGTGAAATAGCAAACTACTCCCTCATTCTATAAATGCTGTCTTTTTAAAAATATTGGAAAACACTGAATTTGCTGTTTTTCTTACCCACTTATTGGCTTCCTTCTTTTGAGTCTTCCCTAAAGTTTCCTCTGCATTACCTCCGTGTGTTTCAGGCACTGCTTCTCAGCCGTCCTCTTTCTCATTTCAGTCTAGGTGTTCTCAGTCATTCCCACAACTATAAATGCTGTGGGTATGCCTCTGATACCCAGATCTCCATATCCAGACTAACCCGTCCAAATTCATGCATCTAGCTGCTCACTTGACATTTCCACTTGGATATACAATACACATGTCAAATGTCACATAGGCAAAGGACATGTGATTCTACACCACTTATTCTTGATGTGGCCCTAGATAAGAAGCACCAGCATCCACCCAAATCCTTGGGTCAAAATCCTAGAAGTGAAATGTGTATCACAGGTAAATCTGTAGAGGGAGAAAATAAACTAGTAGTGATTATCCATGTGTACTGGGTTGAATGATGGCCTCAGGAGTTTATGAATGTAACGTTATTTGGGAAGAGGGCCTTTGCAGTTGTTATTAAATTAAGCATCTTGAGATGAGATCATCCCTGATTTCCCAGGTGGACCCTAAATCTCATGACAAGTGTCCTTATATCAGACAGGAAGAGAGGACATGGGAGAGAGGGGACAGCATGTGAGGACAAAGGTCAAGATTAGAGTGAGGCAGCCACAAGTCATGGAACACCTAGAGCTGCCAGAAGCCAAAAGAGGCAAAGAAATATTTTCCTTGGAGTCTTTGGAACTCACACAGTCCTGCCAATAACTTGATTTTGGACTTGTGGCCTCCAAAACTGAGAGGAATAAATTTCTGTTGTTATAAACTACCAAGCACTTGGTGATTTGTTCCATGAGCCTAGGAGACTATTTCAGTGGGGCTGGGGGGAGAAGGGAATCAAGGAGTAACTGTCAATGGGTGTGAGGTCTCTTTTTGGAGTGATAAAAATGGTCTAAAATTATATTGTGGTGAAGGTTACACAGCTCTGCAGATATACTAAAAACCGTGGAATTAAAGGCTTTAAATGGATGGACTTTTATTGACTTATGGCTTATATCTAAATAAGATTAAAAATAAAATCCCTTGGAGTTATCTTTTAATCTTCTCTTTTTTATTCTCACATCTAAATCCACCAGCCAATCTTTGGGCTCTCTCCCAAAATGTGTCTCAAATTCGACCACTTCTCATCATCTCCATGGCCACCATCTTAGTGCATGCCCATCATTTCTGGTCTATATAACCACAACAGCATAAATAATCTCCCTGTTTCTACTTGAGCTTCATCCAAATCCATGCTCCTTAAAGCAAACAAAATGGTTATCTTAGAACACAAATCACACCATGTCACTCTCTTGCTTAATCTCTTCTCTGCCTGCTCCTGTGGCTTTCTTCTCCACTTAGAATCGAATCTAAACTCCTCACCAAGCTCTGCTGGTCCTTATATGACCTCTCTGGTCTGCATTTACATCTGAAACCTTATCTCTTTACATGCTGCTTTTTGTTCTACACTTCAGCCACACAAACATCCTTTATGATCCAGGGACAGACCAACATTGCCTCTCTGTTCCTTCTGCAAATGCAACTTTCCATGACTGTCTTTTTCCTGTCAAAACCTTTTCTGACCACCCTATATAGTGTTGTCTTTCCCTCATTTACTCTCAATAATATCACTTTATTGTTTAGCAATTTTTGTTTTCTGAAATAACCTTGTTCATTTAGTTGTGTATTTATTTACAGTGTATTTCACCCGGTAAACATAAGCTCTGTGGGAATAGGAACCTTGTTAACCTTGCTCACTGCTGTATCCGCCCTCCTATCACAGTGCCTGACAACAGAGATGTCAGAAATACTCAAAATAATGAATTATTCCCTCATTCTAGAAATGCTGTCTTTTTTGAAATCTTGGAAAACACTGGATTTGCTGTTTTTCCTACCCTCTCATTGGCTCTAGTATCCAAAAAAGAATGGTCTTCACCCAGAACAAGTCTGATGACCATCCCTCAGTGAGAAACTGCTGGGGAACATGTCTTCCCCAAGCCCACGCTGGTTGAACAGCGGGAATGACTGAAGGGTTAGTGAGGCCCATGAGTGATACAGGTGCTCATGACCTTTCATGATCTTTGATGACCTCTTCTAGGATGCAAAAACAGGTTCAGAGAGCTCTGGCCTCTTTGGGCAGCATCCCTGAACCAATTCCCATCTCTTCACATTACATCTTCCTTGTTCTTGTTCTTTTGGTTTCCAGATTCCAGTCTCTGACTGCAAGTTTGGTGCATGCCTACCACCCAACAGTCTTGACCTTCATAGTGTGTTGAACCATTCCTCTCACTGAGCCCAGTGCTCTGCACAATCCTCAGGGTCCTCTGAATCCCAGAGTAAGAAATTCCCTCCCCAGCTCTGGTCTCCCAGATGCCCCTGCCCCTTGCTTTCTGTGAAATCCCCCTTCTCCACCACAGAGGAATTCAGGCAATTGATATCAAGTTAACCAAGAGATAGGATAGCAGAAGAAGCATGGGGTTGGTGTCAATCATAGCCCTACCATTTACTCTTTGTGTGACCTTGAGCAAATTAATGTTTCTGAGTTTTTCTTTCCTCCCTTTCAAAACTTCCAAAGCAATATATACATTACAAGGTAGTTGAGATGATAAAGAAAGGTCTCTTTTTTTTTCTGTCCAGAAATGTGAAATCACTATATGAATATGCTTAAAAATAGTGTTACTCTATATGTTAACTGGAATTTAAATTATAATTTTAAAAAATTAAAATATTAAAAAAAAAGAAAAAGCATCTTTTTACACCTTTTTTCTCTCATCCTCTTTCAGTGTTTTCTGACTCATTGAATAGTCTTATTATCATTGACCCAGTCTTATTACCATTACCAAGCCAACAACCTGGACAATCTTGTTTACAATTTCTCCAGATCTTTTCCTGCTGTCCCAAAGCCAAGCAACTCTCATTCAGGCCCACTTCTGTCCATTTAACTGGCATTGCTCTGGTCTAGACAGTCATCTCCTACCCGGCATACAACAGTCTCCTAACCAGTCGCCTAATACCAGATCCATTCAGCAGCCATAGCCCTTCATAAAACACAAATTTAAGTATTGCATTTACTTCCTTAAAACTCATCACTGGCTTCCCATTGCTATCAGAATAAGGTACTGAATTAATGAAAAATAAAAATAAGTCTAAGTGTATATTATAAACTATAAGTGGACTATAAAAATGGCAAATTTTACTTTCTAATTGCAGCCACATAGTTAGTACATTAGGAATCTATTTTGAGCTTATAACAACCATCACGGTGGCTTACATCTTTGACAGGTTTGGGTTCCTGGCTATTCGATGCAAATCCAAATGGTTATGCAAATACTTATATTCCCCTTATCTTTGTCCTATAGGTTTCTTTAACTGATAAACTCAGTGGAAAAGAGCACAGGCTCCTCAATGGCAGGGACATTCTCTGTCTCCCTCACCCCGTATCTCTTAGGCTTAGGCTGTAGGCACATACCGCACACTCATTTTCCTAATGAACAAATCAGCCGGGTCTAATAACAGCTCAGATGAAGCACTCCTACTACCCCCAGCAAATATCCTGAGCATCTCCAATGCAGATTTGTAATATTGACAATATTTAAGTAAATAGATGGTTTTTTATAAAAAAAAAAAAAGAAAACATCACTGGGGGAGTCATCAGGGAGGAACAAATGCAAGTAAATCAATTATCTTGTTGTTAAAAAGATTAGGCTAAGTGAACCAAAAGGTCCCTTTCATTATAAAATTCCAATTCCAGGCACCTGGGTGGCTCAGTCTGGTTAAGCGTCCAACTCTTGATTTCAGCTCAAGGTCTGATCTCAGGGTCGTGAGATGAAGCCCCAGGTGAGCTCTGGGCTGGGCACAGAGCCTGCTTAAGATTCTCTCTTTCCCTCTCCCTCTGCCCCTTCCAAACCCACTGATGAGCACTCACGTATGTGCTCTCTCTCTCTCTCAAAAAATAAATAAATAAATAAATTTCCAAGATTATATGTTAGGCATTTAGAATAGCAGGTCTGCAAGCTTACTAAAAAGTAATTGTGGTAGACATAAAAATGGTTCCCGAGATGTCCACATGTGAATCCCTAGGATGTGAATATATTACCTCACATGGCAGAATGAACTGAGCCAGTGTGGTTAAGGATCCACGCATAGTCAGATTAACCTGGATTATCCAGGTAGGCCCAATCCAACCACAAACATCCCTCAAAGGGAAAAAAGGAGTCCAGGGAGACAGAGAAAAGGAGATGTGATTATAGAATCAATGATGTGATTGCTGGCTGGTGTCACAAGCCCAAAATTGTGCACAGCATCTAGGAGCTGAAAAAGACAAGGAAGCAGATTCTCCCCTAGAGCCTCCAGAAGGCCTGCGGCCCTGTCAACACCTTGATTTTAATGCCAGAAGACCCATTTTGGATTTCTGACCTCCAGGTCTGTAAGATAATAAATTTGTGTTGTTTTAAGCTGTTGTTTAAAGTAATTTGTTACAGCAACAATAGGAAACTATTGCAACATTTTACTCTCAATTATCATAACTGGTTTCCTTGGTAATTTCCTCTGCAGTTTATTTTATGCATTTAAAATTTTTTTTCTGTTCTGCCACTTACTAGCTGTTATGACCTACAGCGAATTATTGCCACTCTGCTTCTTCATCTACAAAATGAGAATATGAAATCCACACCCCAGGGCTGTTGCGAGAATTAAATAAAATAATTTATGTAAGGATTACAGAGCACCAGGCTCATAGGAGGAACCAACAAAATGTTCTTTCCATTGCCTGTCTCTCCAAACCCTTATGATTACAGATTTCCTAATGAATTTCAAGATGATAATCAGTGTGTGACATCAGGACACTTTCCAGACCCAACCAGTGTTGTTAAATCTTAATTGGAGCTGCTGCTAAAAATATCTAACACCAGTTGCTTAATCTGACTTTGACCTTGAAATATTTAAGTACTGACAGTGTGTTTGGAAGCCTAGTTCCAGTTTTGACTAGTATTTTCTGAATAGCTTTGGCTAAATAATTTATTGTTTCTATTTACAACATCGCTCCCTTCCTTTTGAGTAACCTTCATTTAGGCACATAAGTTCAAACATGATTTATAATTGATACGGTGATTAAGACAAAAATTAAGTGATAAGGTATTTTTCTAGAAAGGATACACAATAAATGTTATCGTCTTAATGATTAAATTGTGCTTACTGAACCCCATATTCTGTCAGTTTCTTAAATGGTCCCTTGTTGTTAGTTAGGTACCTTTGAAATCATTATCCTTTGGGTTTCTATTTGATATCAGGGAAGTGTGACATATTAAGTAGCTGGGCTATCCAGGTGTCAAAGGTTAGTGCATTATAAATCAATAAGTATTTATAAAATTCCTACTTTTCTATAAAATCCTTGAGGGCAGGGATCATGTGTTTTTCATTCCTCCCCTTTGTGGATTGCAAATTATCTAGAACGTACAAAGTTCAGTGACACGTAATCAAAACTTTAAAAGCAGGATAAGAAACCCCCAAATTACAAACAGATTATATTACAAAGGTTTCCCTTTTCTTAACACAGTTTTCTATAGAAATATGTATGTGTTTCTTTAGAAATAACTATGTAAATAGAAATGTAATAGAAATATGTTAATAATCATGACATATTACAATGTATACTTATAAGTAGCTATCATGTTACATATATGTGAAGTTTCCAAGCTGGTGCATAAACTCCAGTTGATCCCATAACAAATAAAGTAACCAGACTGCTACTTTATTTTAAATATCATTAGATATATTTTAATATATGATAAGACTCCTAAAGATTGTCACTAGGCCAGGTTTCCCTACAAAGCAAAACTCTGATTCACGCCACTGCTAATTCCCCAAGCAAGATCCTGAAGCTGGACTGGGACATAGCGGAGAGAAGGCATAGGGCATTCTTATGGGTAGTATTCTGATGGCAGGAAAGGGGACTAAGAGACTTTCATTTGCATTGTTCTGGCTCCCAGAAAATAGTACTAATAACAGTCTCTGCCAAAATTAGTCTTTCTGATTTATAATGAATTTTCATATGCAGTAGGCATTTATAACCTGGGGTCTGTGGGATGTCGAGTGGGTCTGTGGAAGGAGTTCTGAAGTTCAGGAGTGACTCCTCTGAATGGTAGGCTAAGTCTAGATTATCTGCACACTTTTTTATTATTATCATTATGTTCAGTTAGCCTCTGAACACTTTTTTTTAGAGAGGATGATTCTCAAAGGGCTCTGTGACTCCAACGAGTTAGTAGCCCAAGAGACATGGTCTCAATTGTCCCCATAACCACTTGATGGGGGAAATAATATAAGCACTATTATCTCAAGGTCCTCCCCCATTCAGAAGCCCTTGGTAACAGGTAGTGGCCCTACAAAGTCCACCAGCCACATGACCAGGTGAGTGAGGGTCAAAGTGCACAGGAGTGTGAGCAGGACAGGTGTCTGGTGAGGGAAGAACTGGAAGGAATAAAAAGTTAGGTAGAGAGAATTCCCACGGGAAAGTCTTGTGAGAAAGTGGAAGGAAGAAAGGGGAAAGGGAGTGGACTTGAAGGAATGAGAAAAGCCTGAAAAATAGTAAGGCTATATTTTTATCTAAGGGACACAAAAAATACCTGTAAAAGGCACAGTCACTCGCTCAAGGAGCTCATACCCTTGATGGGGCATGGAGAAGTTGGGACAAACAAGTTGACTAAAAGTAAGTACTATTTTATGGATCCCATAGTAATGATGTCAGTGTACATAATAGGGGCTCAGTAAACATTTTGTACAACATTTTCATGTTGGTATCATGTTCTATATCATGTTGATGGTAGACACCATGAGAATAAAAATAGAATTAGTGATCAATGTGTGGTACTGTTCACTGCCGTACATGGTTAGATAAAGCATGGATTAACAGCAGGAAAGCCAGAGAGCTGAGACCACTTTGGCTGTACCAGAAAAGATGGGTAATATTTTATGAAACAAAGATGCAGTCAAGGGAATGCTTAGACAAATGTTGGGGAATATGGTGATATTTGTCTGATTAAAACTCAGAGGGTGAAAGCAGGAAGGGAGCCCTATGAATCAAAATTCCTCATGTGACAGGGGAGGTGATATGCCCATTACATAGGAAGTTCAGGGCTATAGTCAGCTCTCTTGGCTCCTGGACTTAGAATTTCTCCACTACTCCATGCTGCCATGTTTTAAAGTAGTGAGAAATAAAGCTAGATAGATAAGGTGGGACCTGATTGGCAGGGCTTTGTATCTGGAAATAGAGGTTTGGGTATTGAAAATCCAAGGTCTGAATAGAGGAGCATCATAGAGGAGTCACTGGCGAGTGAAGAAAAACTAATTCTGGGTTTACACAATGAAGATAGAGTTAGTTCCATTCTACAATCAGTAAACCCCTGATGCTTTGGCAAGTACCTAGCATCAGAATGAGAAATTTGGCATCTGGGGATTTAACATAAACACTAAAGATAACCAGGGCACACAGCAGTGTGGCCCAGACCTTGGACGGCAGCCTCCCGAGCCTGAGCAATAATGGGTGTTAGCCAAACATTCATGAGTATCAAAGACACTTCCCAGTCACAGCACAGAAAGCATGGATAGACTGGATGTCTGTGGATGTACAGAGCAATTTCACATGCTTGACACATGAGTGGAAAATGACCCTTTAAGGAAAGTCTTATTAATCACTATTTTTACGATGTGACTCGTGATTTTTTTCCCCAAGCCCTGTAAGATGCCTTGTGCCTGAGATGCCAGCTTCACAATACAGCCTTCCACAGTTGTAGAAAAGATGTTTCCCACAGATAAGATTCATGTGATGGCAAATCCATCACTTTAATCATTTTTAACCATTCCTCGACATTGTTTAGAATGGTTGCAAGGTTTTCCTTGACAATGGTCACCATGACTGAATCACAGACTTCCATAACACATCTCCATTGATGGAAAAAGCAAAAGATCCTTAGGTCATCCCTATATTTCTGTTTTAAAGGCAGAGTTATCAGGATTCGAGGGGTTTTTCAGGAAAGATTTACATACAATGAAATGCACTGTACCTCAGTGTAAGTTCAGGGAGATTTCGTGAAGGCATGCCACCCAACCTACCCATGCCCCTGTAAACCACAGAACATTTCAATTACCTCAGGAAGTTTCTTCACACCCGCTCCTAACCAAATTCCGCCCCATGCCGGGCAATTGGTGTTCAGAATTCTATCAGCATAAATCAGGTCTGACCGTTCTAGAACCTCGTATAAGCAGAATCGTGAACGGATACTGTTATCTTGTCCAGCTTTTTCAGTCAGCAGACTGTTCTTCAGTATTTGTCCCTGTTGCTGTATGTGTGTCAGTAGTTCTTTTCATTTGGGGGCAGTATGCCATTGTATAAATATACCACAGTTTGTTTATCCATTCTCCTGTTGATGGACATTTGGATGGTTTCCAGATTTTGGAAATTATAAATAAAGCAGCCATGAACAAACTCATACTAAGTTTTTGTGGACATATGATTTAATTTCTCTTGAATAAACACATAAAAGTGGCTGTGTTGGGCATAGGATAGATACCTGCTTAACTTCATAAGAAGCTGCCAGTTTTCCAGAGAGATTATAACATTTTACATTTGCACCAGCAACGTATGAGGATTTTAATTGTTTCATATCCTTGCCAATGTTTGGTGTTGTCAGTATTATTCATTTTAGCCATTATAGTAGGTGTGTATTGGTGTCTCATTATGATTTCAATTTACATTTGCATGTTGAAAATTATATTGGGGGCACCTGGGTGGCTCAGTGGGTTAAGCCTCTACCTTCGGCTCAGGTCATGATCTCAGGATCCTGAGATCGAGCCCCGCATCGGGCTCTCTGCTCAGCCGGCAACCTGCTCCCCTCTCTCTCTCTCCACCTGCCTCACTGACTACTTGTAATCTCTGTCTGTCAAATAAATAAATAAAATCTTTTTTAAAAAGTTATATTGAGCACTTTTATATGTATTTATTGACCATTTAAACATCTTTGTGTACATGTGTGTGATGTGTCTCTTTATGTGTGTGCTAATTTTTCAGGTGGTAGGGTATTTTGTTTTTTTGTTTTTGGATTTGCTAGAGAACTTTATGTGGCACTGTGAATATTTTCTCCCCATCTGTTTTCGATAAGCAGAAAATTTTTATTTTCGGTGTCTAATTTACCAGGTTTCTTCCTTTTTTTTCTTTTAAAAATTATTATTTTTTTATTATTATGTTCACTTAGCTAACAAGTGTTTTTCTTCTATGGTTAGTGTTTTTTGTGTTCCAAGAAATCTTTGTCTATGCCAAGTTACAAAGATAATTGCTTATGCTTTCTTCTAAAACTACATAACTTTAGCTTTTATGTTTAGGTTGATGATCCATTTTAAGTAACTTTTTCCTGTATACATGAAGTAGAGATCAGGGTTCATTTTATTCCCATGTCCGGTTGTTGAAGCATTGCTTATTGAAAAGTCTTTCCACTGCCCACTGAACAGCTAATGATCAGTTAGCTTTATATGTGCCTGTATATTTCTGGACTAATTTCTGGACTCTTAATTCAGTCTCATAGTCCTTTTCTCCATCCTTATATCAATTTCAAACTGTCTTAATTCTGTAGCATTATAATAAGTGTCCAATCATGTCCAATATTGCTTTGGCTATTCTAAGTACTCTGCATTTACTTATGAATTTTAGGACCAATCTGTCAATTTCTACCAAGGAGCCCACTGGGATTTTGACCAGGAGTACACAGAACCTAAAGAAAAATTTGGGAAGAACTGGAATTTTAGCAATATTGCACCTTCTAATTCATGAACATCTCCCAATATTTCTAGGTCTTTAATTTCTCTCACGAATGTCTTATAGTTTTCAGTGTGAAGTTCCTTTACATTTTCCATTAGGTTGATCCCTAAGTATTTTGTTTCTGATGCAATTAGAAATTATTTTTAATTCATGTTCCATTTAGGTCCCTTTGCCTTCTGGTCTTCTTAATATAACCGTCTTAAGTATTTCCTCTACATACACTGAACACTCTGTATCAGATGGCACATAAATTTTGTTTAAGCCACCAAATGTGATTGAAGAAACTCAGGAAGAAAAAACAGTTTATGAGAAATAAGTGAGAAATTCAGTGGGTGGAGCATGTAAGGAAGCATAGTAAAGGTGGCAGACTCGGCACTGTGGCCTCTGACTTTCTCCCTTTCTTCTTCCTGTAGCGGGACTCAGTGCTCACAGATGGAGCAGACATTTTAAGTGCGTGAGAATGAAGAAAAGTAAGAAAGCCAGAAGGATCTCTGGTCCCTGAAGGCATCGTGAAGCTGCCATACCACCCTATTCTACCTACCTCCAGATTTCTTGCTATGAGGAAAAATAAAGGCTATTTAGTTGAACTAGTATGGGGGAGAGGTGCCCTCCTGACTTAAGTTTCTGATTCCACAGCTTGGGGTAGGGCCCTGGAGCCTGCATCTTTAGGACCAGCTTCAAGTGATTCTCATGCTGGTAACCCAAGGATCATACTGAAGGAACTCTTCTTTGGCATGTGTAAATAGGAGATTTTATGATAACTGGACTGCAAGGGTAGCAATTCAAGTACTAAATTACTAGGAGTATATAGAAGCTTACAAATGACAGGGCGCCTAGGTGGTTCAGTTGGTTAAGCGCCTGACTCCTGATTTTGGCTCAGGTCATGGTCTCAGGGTCGTGGGCTTGAGCCCTGTCTCCAGCTCCATACTCAGCCTGGAGTCTGGTTGTCCCTCTCCCTCTGCTCCCCAACCTCTCGCTCCGCAATCCACATGTTCCCCAGCACTAGGTCAATGCACCCCCCCATACAAAGGTACACAAAATAACAGTTGAGTAAATGCACAAATGAATAAGTGAGCAATGTTGAAGATAGTCTTTATTTCACAGAAGATTGTAGGTATTTGTTTCCTAGGACTGTCAGAACAAATTGTCACAAACTCGGTGACTTAAAACAACAGAAATTTATTCTGTCATAGTTCTAGAGGCTAGCAGTCTGAAATCAAGCTGGGCCAAGCTCTCCTTGAAGGCTGTAAGGGAGAATCCTTCCTCTTCTCCTAGCTTCTGATGGCTACAGCAATCCCTGGTGTTCCTTGGACTATAGTCCCTTCATTCCAGTCTTTAACTCCATCATCACATGACCTTCCCCTTCTGTGTGCATCTCGTGTCCTCTTCTCTTCTTAGAAGAACACCAGTCATTGGATTGAGCACCCACCTTGGTCCGCTATAACCTAACCTTAACTAATTACACCTGCTAAGTCTTTATTCCCAAATGAGGTTATCTTCAGGTGGATGTGAATTTGAGGGAGGACACTATTCAGACCACTACATTTTGTTTGCAGGACATTCTTCGGAATGCCTCAAGAGTATTTTTTTTTTTTTTTTTTTTTTTTTGCCAATACATCTTTAACAGTTCATAGGATTTGTAACTTAATTGTATTTGCCAAAACATAACCTGGAGAACTAAAAGAAATTTGGGTGTGGTCATTTAACCAATATCAATGATGGTGGAAATATCCTGGAATATGAAGGGCAGCCAGAAAAACAGGAATAGGAAAATGCCCAAATTTTCATAAGAAAAATAAAGACAAATCCAGGAACTGCTGTTTCCTGACAACTCTGCGTATGTAAATGGCTGGGACCTGGTTGGTTAGTTTCCTGTATAGCCTCCTGTTCCGAAGGAAAGACTAGATGGTTAGAATGCCCTTGGGCTCAGCAGTTTGCATAAGTTGTTTATTAAGGGTTAGGAACACTATTACTTTGCTTATGTTAAGTAGATAAGGATCTGAGAGAGGCTTCTTGAGGGTTTTAATTAAAATAAACTGCTGACATTTAGTGGTTTCTTGCTGAACTTTCATTGTTCCATTAAATGTTCAAATACCAAAGAAGCATGAGGGTTTAGCCCCACCCACTTTATTGGGGTATTAAAGTTGACAAAACTGTAATGTATTTTAAGTGTACAATGTATGCTTTGATATACATATATGCGGGGAAAATTTGTTTTGAGAGAGAGAAAGCAGACGCGGGGAAGAGGGGCAGAAGGAGAAGGAGAGAGAATCTTAAAACAGACTCCATGCCCAGCACGGAACCGGACATGAGGCTCGATCTCACGACCCCAGAATCAAGACCTGAGCCAAAAACCATGAGTCAGACACTTAACCAACTGAGCCACCCAGACACCCTGGGCAATGTTCACCACAGTCAAGTTAATTAACACACCCATCACGTCACATAGTTACTTTTTCTTTTGGTGAAAATGTTTAAGATCTACTCCCTTAGCTATTTTTAAGTGTACAAAACAGTATTATTAACTCTAGTCACCATGCTGTACACTAGATCCTCAGAACCTGTTCATCTTATAACTGAAAGTTTGTGCCATCTGACCCACGTCTCCTTCAGCCCCAGCCCTCATCAGCCACCTTTCCTTTCTCCATTTCTATGAGTTCAGCCTTTTTGTTTGTTTGCTTAGATTCCACCTGGGAGATCACAAAATATTTGACTTTATCTGACTTACTTCCCTGAGCAAAATGCCCTCCAGTTTCATTCACGTGGTTGCAAGTAGCAGGATTTTCTTTTTTATGGCTGAATAATAGTCAAATATATATATATATATATATATATACACACACACACATATATGTATATATATATATACACACAATATCATATATAAGAATATTATATGTCATATATTTCTATGATATCTGTATTACATAAGTACATTTGTCATTACCATTTAGTTATCAGTGGACACTTAGATTGCTTCCATATCCTGGCTATTGTGAATAATGCTACAATGAATGTGGAGTACAGATAATCTCTCCCAGATAGCAAGTTCATTTCCTTAGGATACATACCCAGAAGTGAGTGCCTGGATCATACAGTAGTTCTATTTTTAATGTAGGGGAGGTCAGAGTCTCTGACCTCCCACACTGTTTTCCATAGCAGCTGCACAAATTTACATTCCCACCAACAGTGCCCAAGGGTTCTCCTTTCTCCGTACCCTCTCCAACACTTGCTATCTCTTGTCTTTATGATAACAGACACCTGAACGGATGTGAGGTGATAGCTGATTTGCATCTCCCTGTTAGGAGTGATGCTGAGCATCTTTTCATAGACCTGTTGACCACTTGCACGTCTTCTTTGGATAAATGATTCTTTAGATCCTTGCCCATTTTTTAATCAGGTTATTTGGGTTTTGTTTTGTTTTGTTTTTGCTATTGAGTTGTTAAGTGTCCCTTATATATTTGGGACATTAACCCTTTATTGGACATACAGTTTGCAAATATTTTCTCCCATTCTATAGGTTGCCTTTCCATTTTGTTTCCTTTGCTCTCCAGAAGCACTTTAGTTCATTGTAGTCCCCATTGTTTATTTTTGCTTTTGTTGCCTGTGCTTTTGGTATCACTTCCAAAAAAAAAAAAAAATCATTACCAAGACCAATGAGAAGGAGCTTTTTCCCTATGTTTTCTTCTAGGGGTTTTAAAGTTTCAGGTCTTACAAATAAGTCTTTAATCCATTTTGCGTTGATTTTTGTGTGTGGATAGGCATCCAACTTCATTCCTTTTCATGTGGTTATTCAGTTTTTCCAACACCATTTATTGAAAAGACTATCCTTTCCCCATTGTGTATTTCTGGTGCTTTCCTTGAAAATTAGTGGACCATATGTGTGTGGATTTGAAGTTTTGTCAATTCCTTTCCTGTTAAAGAAAGAAGAAAGTGTTGGTTAAGTAATAAGAAGAATCATGTTTAAAGCTTATTTAATAGTAAAATGGAGCCAGTAGACCTTCTCCTGCTCTGCAGGTACTGAGTTAGGTCCCTTGGTTTCTCCTACCTCTAACATAAGTAGTAGAGATGGAGAGGATTTCCATTTGAAGTTTTGAGCTATCAAAGAGAGCACTGCTCTGGGCAACCATGCTGTCCTGGGCCACTCCTTGGCACCTTTCCTACTGTGTACCTAGGCTGGCTCAAAACACCTATATGCTCTCCTCCAGGTGCCAGTACCAGACCTTGCAGCCCTTACTGAAACTTGTGGATTAATAGGTAGGGAGCTTGTGATTCTCTTCCTCTCCATCAAGACTCATTCCCCTGAATAGGGCTATAGAGTGAAACCCCTTTGCTACTCCAGCATTGCCAATACCCCGTTTTGTCTAGAATGCACCCCTCCTGTCTAACCTTGATGGACTTTTTAGGAAGTATTATAAGAAAAAACTCTGGTGTTTTCAGATTGTGTCCTTGTATTCCTTCTGAGTGTCCCCTCTCATGGGTTGAGTCTCCTACTGGGCCACCCTGCCACCAGCATACACCATTTAACCGAGCAGAGCAGATTTCTGTCCAGGACTGAGTCTAGGACAGTGGGAGGTTAGCATTAGCATTAGAACACCATTTATTTCATCCATATATTTCATCATTCACTCACTTACATGTTCCTTAATCATACAGTCACTCATTCAAGAAGCATTTATTGACTTATTTACTATGCACTAGTTATCTTGCTGTCGTGACTAGTGAGGTACAGTAATGAACACGACAGCAGAGTCTCTGACCTGCGTGAAAAAGCTGGAGAGACGCATTATATAAGCGATGAACAAATTAAGAAGGTCACAAGTTGTGGGACACACTGAAGAAATCAGCAAGACATTGAAGAAAAGCAACCTGGAAAGGGGCACTTCAGACAAGGTGGTCCAGGAATGCTCTGAATGAATTAGTAACGTTTGAGCTGAGACATAAAGCTGAAGAGGAGGGAGCCGTATGAAGACCCGAGGAAGAGCATCTCCTAGAGAGGAAGCTGATGGAAATGCTGACAGATGGCAAAGAGCCTGGAACATTCCATGGGACTGGGCAGGCCGGACCATCCTCGGCTTTGTGGCACGTGTAAGTGAAATTTTATCCCAAGAACAATGGGAAGACATCGAATGGTTTGGAGCTGCGGGAGAGACATGATCAGATTTATGTATTAAAAAGAGAGCTCTGGCTGCTGTATAGAGAACAAATTCTAGGTACACCTGGGGATTCCAGTTTAAAGCTAGAGTCATCTGGACAGGAGATAATGGTGAAGACAATGACAGTGGAGAGCTGGGGGCATGTCCAAGAAAGTTTTTGGACCTAGAATGGACAGCACTTGCTGAAGGACTGGTTATTGAAGAGTGAGAAAGGAAGAATGACAGATTGACTCCTGCGACTTGTTCTTGAAAGGCTGGGCAGGCAGCAATGCCAGTTTCTGGATGGAGCAAACTGAAGGAGGCTGTCCCCGTGGTCTCTCCACGGCACCCTGCGAGCTGATGGAGTGCAGACAGGAACGTGGGCCTGCAAATGGGCTCCCTTCGCTTTGGTGATAGGAAACACCAGTGGCCAACTTGGCCTCGTCCTCTCCTGCAATTCTCCTAATGACTCCATGAGGGGGTCCTATAATACCCTGAGACAGAAAACAGGTAAGAAAGTGAGCAACACCAACAAGGTGCCAGCATGGGTCTTCTTCTTCCTCTTCTTCCTCTTCCTCTTCCTCTCCTTCTTCTCCTTCTTCTTCTTTTTTTTCCATGGAAGATAATTTGCTTATTTATGCAATGAATGAAAACACACCTCCGAACACCTTCCATGACGAGGCATTGTTCTGGAGTGGCGATGATGACGGCGATGATGATGACGATGATCATCTTGATCATGAAGCAACAGCCAGAAAGTTTTAAACTCTCACTATGTGGCAGGCAGTCTGTTGCAGACTTCACATACATAAAATTCTGGAACTCTCCAGCAGTTCTGTGAGAAGTACAATTATTGTCACTGTGTAAAGATAAACTGAAGCTCAGAGAGCTTAAGTGACTTGCCTTAGGTGGCAGCGTAGAGAGGATGAAGCCAGGGGTGGAAATCTCCCTTGAAGAACTCCTGAAAAACCTAAATCTGGGGGCGCCTGGGTGGCTCAGTGGGTTAAAGCCTCTGCCTTCGCCTCGGGTCATGATCTCAGGGTCCTGGGATCGAGCCCCGCTTCAGGCTCTCCGCTCAGCGGGGAGCCTGCTTCCCTTCCTCTCTCTCTCTCTGCCTGCCTCTATGCCTACTTGTGATCTCTGTCAAATAAATAAAATCTTTAAAACAAACAAACAAACAAACAAAAAAAACCCTAAATCTGTGTCTGTCCTTCTAAGCTCTGTCCCCTCCTCATCTCTTACGGCACCGGTAGAGGATAGGTGCTCCGCGTTGAGCACCTGGAATGTGCTTTTTAAACCTGCTCCACCAGATCATTCAGATTGTGTGTGTGTGTGGGGGGGGGGGGGGGACCTGTGGGGTCATTTTGAGAGAAGCCGCTCTGGTGGCTGGAATTGAAAAGACGGTTTGGAGCCACAGAACGTCTGGACTAGATGGCGCCTTCGAAGCCACCCAGCGGCGCATCAGTCATTTTCTCGTGAGGAAACTGGGGGGCGGAGAATTCAGCTCCACGTTGTGAATTTACTGCTGTGGAAATTGAGGGCCGGATAATTTCAGTGAAACACGCCTCAGGTGGCCCAGTCGTTATCCGGTCGAGCTGCTGCGTCCACAGGCCCAGCTCTGTCTCTCCCCGATGTCTCCACACTGTCTCTCCCTGCCAGATCTGCCCTGGATTCCACCGCGACGCCCCACGCGCCTGCCCTCAGGATGCAGTGCACCCGAGGACCGCTCCTCCCGGGCTCACACCACAGGACGCTTGCGTCACCCTGCACCGGTTAGCATCTCTCTGTGACACAGCTTCGTGGTAGAGCAAGGCAGAGGCCAGGACTCACAGGTCCGTCGCGCAGGTGATGTGAAATTTAGGTAAGTAAGACTTATTCAGACATTCAGAACAAATAATTCACAATAAATAGATGCGTTAGACCATATCTTGAAGTATTCCTTTCCAAGCTTTGCCCTTTCTCAGGCACCCCTTTTTCCTTCTGTTCCCACTCACATTTACAAGGCTTATGGCTTGTGACCTCGGGAGGGAGGTAACAGGAGAGAGCAAGACTAGCCTGTCCGGCTTCCCAAAATTCTTCCTCAAAGCCCAATCCCCAGGATCCGGGAGGACTCCCAGGTGCACGCTAGTAGTCTGGGCAAGAAGCCTGGGGGTAGAACGAAAAGGAAAATTTGGCAAAAATGCGGGAGCGGGGTCGGGGAGGGGGAGGTGGGGAGCCTGGGTGGTAGATCCAGGCTCTGTGGGGCCTGGCACGTAGCAATCTGTGGCCATCTTTAAGGGGTCAAAAAGTATAAACTGCCAGTTATAAGATAAATAAGTCAGAGGGACATAATTACAGCATGGGGCCTGATATGACTGTGATATGATATGACTGATATGACTGATATGACAGATATGACTGTGTTGCATATATGAAAGGTCCTAAAAGGGTAGGTCTGAAAAGTTCTCATTTCAAGAAAAAAGCAGTCTGTAACTGTGTGTGGTGATGGATGTTACTAGACTCTTATGGTGATCAACCCGCACTATATGCAAATATGGAATCATTATGTTGTGTGTCTGAAACTAACATAATGTTATATGTCAACTGTACCTCAAAAAATGGGAAAAAAGAATATAAAGTTACAAACATAAAAATAGGAACAAAAAGACAAATATGTATCTAGAATAAGAAAAGAAATCCCAACATATGGTTAATTAAAAAAAAAAATAAAACCTCACATATATCACGAACATTACAAAATAGAAAAATAACAATATTATTTAATACACCTATTTAAGACCTTTCCTTCATGTTTAGCTGCATATCCTTGGATCCCCTCTACATGTGACAATTTTATAGCATCCTTTTCTACATGGAGCATAGAAATATGATTCAGTCTCTCCTCTAACACGTTAGAGGATTGATTGACATTGGTTTTTATGATCAGGGGTTGGAATGTATAAAATGTGCAACTTCACGGAACTCTTGCTGGTCTTAATATTGCTGCTAGTTTGTGGCCTACAAGCTTAAGAATTCTGATAAACTCAAATCTGTGTGTTGCCATCTAGTTTTTTTTTTTTTTTTAAGATTTTACTTATTTCTTAGAGAGAAAGCATGAGTGGGAGTGGGGATGGGCAGAGGGAGAGGGAGAAGCAGGCTCCACACTGAGCAGGGAGCCCGACTCGGGGCTCGATCCCAGGACCCTGAGATCATGACCTGAACTGAAGGCAGATGCCTAACCGACTGAGCCACTCAGGCACCCTGCCATCTAATTTTTTAATTTAAAAAGTATACATAACAGCAACAAAACAGGATTTTAATTTTTTCATCTATGGGACACTACGGGCAAAGACCAAATTACTGTCTCCCTTGGTTTTATGCAGAAGAAACGAAGTTGCATTGCTCTCTTTTAAAAAAAAAAAACGTTTTTATGTGAAAAATGTGTTTAACTGTAATGTTTTGGAAGATCCTCAGCCAGCAACCACTTGGTTTTAAAATTTCTTGATCAAAAAATCGAAACATGTTGTCAGAGAAATTACCTATTTGTCATTTTTAAGATTAATGAGTCGAGTGACAGGAGATTCTTTTGCAAACTCCCAGGAGGGCCAGAGTGAGACACAAGCATCAGGTAAGACCTTGCCTACTTGTCAGGTACAGACCTTGCCGCTGACTTTGGAGAACCAGGCTGACCTTCTTTTCCTTCTTACACTCGGTTCCGTGTTCTTGTCCTACAGAAAGTTCCCCCTTGCAGGATAGGCACCCGCTATTTTAGCTCTGTTCCGCCAAAAGGAGATTTAACCCAGAAAAGCTGAGTACTCCTGAGGTTGAATGATGAACGGTGTAATGACTAAGACTTGGAGGCTAGAATACAGGCCTGCAGCAAGATTCTCGCTCTGAAATTCCATGGAAACAGCTTAATGAGTTCTGTGTGTTTTTGAAGGGGAAGCAGGTGTCTCAGTGAGTTGAACTTGTGTTGAATATGATGTTAACTAAATGTCTCTAAACTCTCTAATGTCTAAATGTCATTAAACTCTCAGGATGCCTGGCTGGCTCTGCAGTAGAACATGTGACTCTTGATCTCTGGGTCAAGTTCAAGTCCCATGTTGGGTGTAGAGATTACTTTAAAAAAAATATATATATATATATATATATGTGTGTGTGTGTGTGTGTGTGTGTGTGTGTGTGTGTGTGTGTGTATAATCTCCATCCCACTCCTAAGCTCTTTTCTAATGTATGGCACATTTATAATGAATGTGTTGTGTTATCTAGTATATTCTGAACTGAATGTTAATCAGCTGAGAACTGAAGCCTCCATTTAAAAGTATACATGCCTGCAGGTTAAAAGTAGCTTTTTGCACACTAGCTACGGATGCCTTACTTTAGAAACTTGGTTTCTCCTCCATGCCTCTCATCCTTCCACTGCCCAGCATCAGAGAACATGCCTACATCACCATGGGACACCTGGTCCTATACTTCCCCATCAAGAGGCTGGAGGAGGGGCATTTGGGTGGCTCAGTCGTTAAGCCTCTGCCTGGGATCAAGCCCCACATCCAGCTCCCTGCTCAGCAGGAAGCCTGTTTCTCCTTTCCCCTCCCCCTGCTTGTATTCCCTCTCTCGCTGTCTCTTTCTCCAAATAAATAAATAATATCTTAAAAAAAAATGAGAGCCTAGGGGAATCCAGTGGCTAGTCATACAAGTATCTCTATAATTCCTAAACCTGAACGGCTGGCAAGAACGTAACCACACACAGAAGAGAATGCGATCACATAAATGTATCCCACTAAATCAGACTAAATGTATCCCATCTTAACCTCACCTACCAACTCCCCAAAATGTCCACATCCACACCCTACCAGAGGGGAAGGTGGCATAGGGTGACATAGCGATCTTAACCCCTTGTGGGTAAGTCATCTTACTTTTGCAAATTTTGCAAAAACACATGACCTTTTGAAACCACTGTGAAAGGCATCACCCAGGGTCTTCAAAAGGAACCTATGCACCTGACGGGACCTGAAGCTTAAACTTTGTCACCATCACAGTAGATCCGCTTCTCAGAACAGGAAAGTAACTCACAAGCCAATGCTGTCCAAAGGTGAATTTTTGTGTGAATGGAGCCACCATGCCTTAATTTGGCTGGGTGAGATGGGTCACGTTTAGTCCCCTGAGAGCAGAACAGCCTGACTTTGGAAAGTCATTTCTGGATGAATAGTTATTTACTCTGCGCCTCCTCGCCCAGGCACTGTGCTGAGCATCAGGCCAGACAGAAGGAAACATGGTCCCCTGCTCTCGAGGGGATCACCTTCAGCGAAGTGGATCTCTGTACCCGGTGGCATGTGCTACGTCTGAAAAGGGAACAGATGTTAATAGCACACCAACAGAGGCATGAATTCCTTCAGATGGAGGGGGTGGTGGGGGGATGTTGGGGGAAGGGGGAGGGGGTGATGCCTGAGCTGAGTTTAGGGGTAAAGTATTTAGGTAGGTAGAGATGAGAGATAAGAATGCTCTTCTGCCTTCTCTCTGGCCTGGGATAGGTCATCTTCTGCAGTGATTTCCTAAAGCCTAAAGGTGGATGGACCAGCCAGGTGGATAAAAGTCATCCAGTGGGCAGAAGGAAGATGGAGAATGTGTTCAGAGAGAACTAACTGCAGCCATACAAAGGAAGTGATGAAATCCCTAAGCCCTCCCTTTGGAAAGGTTAAGGTTTCTTTGCCCATGAAAGCACCCCCTGGTGGAGACATCTAGTAATACAAATATGCTCACACAGCTTCTCTGAAAAGCCCCAGCTGTTTACCTGCACCTCTCTAGCCCTGAGAGCTCTAAACTATGCATTTGTGATTTTACTTATAAATCTTGGAAAAGAGTTACAGTGCTAATATACTAAGTACTTCATTATGTATATGCAGATAGAGAAATTAAAGATACAGGACACAAAAAATGAAAGAAGAAAAAATTAGTATTTCCCCTCCTCCCCCACTGGGACCATCATGCATACTCATGGGGTACGTGGCATCATTTTGGAGACCTCCAAAAACTGGTATGTCAATTGTGCTGGACAGCAGCATGGGGCAGGGGGTTAACATGGAGACTCAAGAGTCAGCTGGTCTGGATGTGAACCCTGGCCGCACCACTTCCTAGACCTAGTGACAACGGTCATATCCTTTCTTAAAAAACATGAGTGATAATTGTAAACACCTCACAGAGTTCTTGAAAAAGTTCCTTAATAGAAACCATTGAAATTAGTGCCTGGCACATGGTAAGCACTTTATAAATGTTACCTATTATTTTCCTCAGTGCCACTATAAAATAATTTTAAATCTGGCGCGCCTGGCTGGCTCAGAATGTGGAACGTGGGACTCTTGATCTGGGGTCGTGAGATCGAGCCCCACATGGGACTTGGAGCCTACTTTAAAAATACTCTTCTAAATCTTTTTTTTTTTTAACATTGTCCTTTAAAAGATTTTTAAAACCCAGGTGGGAGGAAAAGGAAAGAGAAGTCCAGAAGGACTTCCTGAAAAAGATGATGCCCAATTGAATTCGAATTTCAGAGTTTGCCAAGCAAACGTGAAGGCAACAAGAGTCAGCTCAGTCCTTTCTTAGCTAAACTCTGTTAGTAGAACTTCTTCATACAAGCTAGTCCTGGCTCTAACATCCCCTTCCGGTCTTTCATCCAAACTCCTCTCCAGAGCCTCTTTATTGTTTCCAGGGGCTTTTTCACTTACTGCCTAGAGGAATGTCACTTAGTGGCTGATGTTTGCACACTCTCCCTTCTGTCTCCTCGATTTAGCCCCATAATCAAAGAGGAAAGCCAGTCCACCCCCCCCAGACTCCCCAGCAGTCAGAGGTGGCTTTGGGACCCCTTTCTGTCCCAGAGGGGGTGGCAGAAGTCCAAGAGGCAGACGCTTCTTTCTCTTTGCTCTACACTCTGCCCTATTCTTCCTGCCTCCTCTTGCTCACAGAGCCTGGAATCGTGTCCATATTGAAGCCTCAAGGATAAAAGGGTCACACTAAGACTGAGAAGGAGCCTGGTTTACTGGGGAATGCCCTGAACCGCTACACAAGCTACAAAGCCCCGAACGGCTTTTCATATTTAAAAATACATATTTTAATATATATATAATATATTTTATATATTTATTATATATTTATATAGAAATATATTATATAATATATAATTATATATTATATAATATATAATATTATATATTATATATATATTATATTATATAATAATATTATATATTATATAATATATAATTATATATTATATAATATATTTCTATATAAATATATAATAAATATATAAAATATATAAATATATATATTATATATTATAATTATATAATTATATAATAAATATATATAAATATATATTTATATATTGGATGGGGGTTTTATTACTTGCTGCCAAATACATTCATGCCTCTGGATTGGCCACGTCAGTAAGGGATGTCTAATAAAGAGGAATGGAGAAAGGTTCGTGGGGAACAGCAGGTCCCCTGAGGAGGCCTGGACATCCAAGAACCCAAGAACGTGGGGCGCCTGGGTGGTTCATCCTGTTGGGCGTCTGGTTCTTAGTCTCGGCTCAGGTCGTGATCTCCCAGGTCCTGGGATCAAGCCCAGCGGCATGGGCATCTGGCTCTGCGCTCAGCGGGGATTCTGCTTGAAAATTCTGTCCCTCTGCCCTTCCCCCACTCCCGCTAGCTCTCTTGCTCTCTTTTTAAAATAAATAAGTAAACCTTTAAAATAAAAAAGAAAACAAAAGAAACCCAAGAACTTTACTCAGAGGCTGCAACTACTATGGCGCTGATTGCTGCTGCCATCTAGTGGCAACAACTTGGAACTAAAACTCTCCCTTGGGCCATAAACTGTTTTTCCTGTAGATCTTTATTCTTCCATCATTCATTCATTCGCTCACTCACTCACTCACTCACTCACGTGTTCATTCTACAAATATCTTATGAGAATGTACTATATGTGGCAGGTCCTCACAAATGCAATAAGGAAATACAGTAATGGGAGGAAATCCAGCTCCTTATGCCCCTCGAAACTTACACACTTGTGGGGAAGATAGCCATTAATCAAATTTAAAAATGAAATAAATATGACTGGAAAGGATTCTAAGAGAAGAACATGGTGCTATGAGACTCACATGTAGGGGTTTTCCTTATTGGGGAGATGGATAGGAGGTCAGAGAAGGCTTTCCTGAGGATGTTCTGATTGGTCTTAGGAAGGGAATTACCTGGGCAGTGAGACCAGTCACGAAAATGAACTGCAGCAAAAGGAGCGAGTGTGCTGAGTGCACAGGGACAAGAGAAGACAACGTGTCTAGATTAGCACTTAATACTAGGCATTCTAGGTTTTTTTAAGATTTATTTATTTGACAGAGAGAGAGAGAGCACAAGTAGGCAGAGAGGAGGGCAGAGAGAGGGGAGGAAGCCGGCTCCCTGCTGAGCAGAGAGCCCAACTCGGAGCTCGATCCCAGAACCCTGAGACCACGACCTGAGCTGAAGGCAGAGGCTTAACCCACTGAGCCATCCAGGCGCCCCAGCATTCTAGTTTTTGAATTAAGACTGTGGTTGTTAATTATAATGGCCATAAAATTATTCTACCTGATAATAAGCTAAAAAGATATCGACTAACAGACAACTAGAGAACACTCCACACCAACAGCAGAACACACATGCTTCTCAAGGACACATGGAATATTCGCCAGGATAGACCATATGCCAGGTCATAAAATAAAGCCTCGATAAACCTAAAAGGATTGAAAGTGTACGTAGTATGTTCTCTGGCCACGATGCAATGAGATTACTAATGGATTAAAGTGAGAGCTTTTTAGATACAAATTTTATTAAATCTTGTTGTTTTTCAGTTTTTATAACTTAAATATTACAAAGTCTCAAGCTCTGAGAATTTTAATATGAATTATTCAGAGCCCATGTACAATAATGGAACATTAAATTATGGCATAATATACTTTGTAATGTGACAATGTAGCTCTTTATATAATTTAAAAAAAAGCGTATGAAAAAAAAATTCTTCACCATCTTGGTTTTTACTTCAAATACTCTGACATAAAATACAGAGAGTCAAATAATAGTATGTTATCAGTGAAGTAAACAGAGGTGGGCAATCCACTCGGGAAACTGTAAGACACGGTCTAGGGCACTGTCACTGGTGCAGAGAGAAGGGGATTCTCTGGGGAAATAGGCAGCAGGTAAAGTCCATTCAAACTGGAGGTAGTTTTGTTATCAGCATTGAGGGCAAGGGAGGGACATGAGTGAAAGAAAAGTCCCAGGTTTGTGACATGAGCAACTAGGAGACTGGCAGGAACATTTCATGAGATAAAGAGGAGTGGGAAGAACACAAGCTGAGTTCAATTTTGGAAGTGTTGAGTGTGAAGTTGTCTGGGAAACATCAAATGTGGCGGGGATCAGGGGTGGTGGGGGAGGTAGACAGGGACCCCCATAAGAAGCAGCATTCAGTGAGGTAGGAGGAAAAGCCAGAGAATGTGTTCTTCAAAGTGCAGGAGACGGATGGCTTAATTTCTCCTCCATGCTCACGAAGCACTTGGAATGGCAACCCCACTCACACTTCACTCATGACATCAGAAGTATTCACGAGCATATCTGCAACTCAGAATAGGGTTCTTGAAGGGAAGTTAGCAAATGGAGACGCAGCTAGGGGAAGGGAACAGCATTTCAGGTGCAGCAAGCGGAGGGAAGAACAGAAGGAAGGGATAACTAAGAAAGTGAAAGCAATGATACCTCTTTATTTCTAGGCTCCAGGATCTCTCAAGCCATGGAGGCAAACTCTCGTGTATACAGCCAGCCCAACACCATTCAGAACCTCCTTCCTATGCGAAAGCTGCTGGCGGGTAAAGCATTGAATGCCGCCTCTCACAAGAGAGGGGAGTGAATGGTCCCTGGGTTTGGCATCTCTTCTGCGTTGGAACTCATGGGTCATCTACCAGCTTCTTTATTATTGTCATTGTTGTTTGTTTGAGATCATGACCAGAGCCCAAGTCAGAGGCGTAATGCCTGAGACACACAAGCACCCCCAAATTAACAAACAGTATTAAGTAGACCTAACAGTGGAGGGGAAAGTGATGAATCGAATGAGGGCCCCACCGGAAGACGACCTTCAGACAAATCCCCAGCCATTCCATCATCAGAGGGAAGGGCATTTCAGACAAAGGGAAGGGCGAGTACAAAGGGAAAAGCATGAGAAAAGGCTTGGCCTATTTTCCATCTCGGGCTGAGTTTTGGGAGCCAGATCATGCATAGTCTGGTGGGCCAGGAACTTACTCTTTGACCAGTGGGTAGGCAGGAACTCTTTCCGTAGGGAGAGATAGGATCGAAATGTTTTAAAAATTCTCATCCTAGCTGGTATGTGGAGAAAAAAAAGGAAGATAAGAGTCTTAAAGGAGAAACCAGTGAGAAGGCAGCTGTAGTAATCTATGTCCCAGAAGGTGGCTAGGGAGATCAAAAGAGGTAGACTAATTTGGTATATACTTTGGATTATAAAAGTATATGGAGCATATAGAGTATGTAAACACCTGACAGTTAATCATCAAGTACCTATAGGAAGTTGAGGAAAAGGTGGGAGGCGGAAGGTGATTAGAGATAGTTTCCAAACTGTGTGCTTGAGTAAACGAGTGGATGCTGGATAACATGGTACTATTATATATATGGGATCACTGGCGGAAAGAAATCTGTTTTACAATTATTAAATATGAGTCACCTATCAGACACCAAATTGAGATATTAAAGACACAAATGGTATTGGAGTTGGGAGTGGGAGATATGGAGTGGTGGGAAATATGAACTTGAAAATATCAGTAGAAGTGAAGAATCCAGAGAGGTTATTAAAGATGGAAAGTGGCAGTGTGTTTCTATACTGATGGAAATAATCCGGGGAAAAGAGGAGAGAGAAATTGAACGTGCCTGGCATAGACAGGATTACTGAAAAACTGAAGTCCTAGGAGAACCCTGGGAGACAGTATAGAACAAACCTTAGAAGTATTCCAAATAAGGTGCGCATAAGCTGGAAAATTTATTCACCAACTTCCATCAGTTGCTGGTTGAGGAGTACTCTCAAGAGGTGGGGGATAGGTGGGCAGTAATTCCCCAGCATTTCTGGCCTTCCCTGGACATACGCTAAGCCGATTCCGGTGAGCAGAGAAAGCCATCAGGGAGACTCCTAAGTGCTTTCAGTTAGAAGCCATTGCATTGGCATATACATGAAGGGTGGTCTCAAAGCCAAATGGGAGGGCACCTGGGTGGCTCAGTTGGTTGAGTCTTTGCCTTTGGCTCAGGTCATGATCTCAGGGTTCTGGAATCGAGCCCCGCATCCGGCTTTCCCCTCAGCAGGGAGCCTGCTTCTCCCTTTCTCTCTCTCTGCCTGCCTCTCTACCTACTTGTGATCTCTCTGTCAAATAAATAAAATCTTTGAAAAAAAAAAAGCTATATGAGACACCAAAAGGGTCTTCTACCCTGTCCCACTTGATATTTTCTCCATGGAATCTGAATTTTAAACATAGAGACGAAACTGACAACAATAACAACAACAACTCTGACTGACTGAATAGGTGTCAAGAAACAAGAAATTCTTTGAGCTGTAGCCTGGTGCCTCCCATAGAGACCTGAATTGGGGAACTTAATGAATGTTAACCTCTCTGGGTTTCAATATCCTAATGTGTAGAATGGTGAGAAGTAAGTAGAAAGAAGAGGGCTTCTTTCCAACTCTTATTTTCTATTATTTGAATTTAGGTGTAGGGGAATTCTTCTTTGTCCTCATTAGCTATATCAAAGTATTTCAACAGGTATTAAATACCTACTGTCTAACCACTTCAACTTATCACGTTTTAACTCTTTAGAGTATCTACTCTTCGCTAGTCACTGTTCAGAGCGTTTTATATATAATACCTCTGATCGTAGCAGTCATCTGAGAAAGTTAGTGTAAGTCTCATTTTACAGGTGACGATTCTGGTTCTGAGAGGTGATACGATTTACTCGGATCCTTCTGACTTCCAAACATGTGTGGGTTTTTTGAGTTTGTTTGTTTTTTTGGTTTTTGATACTGCAGGACAGTGAGATGGTGACGACTATCTTAACAAGGAAAGGGAATGAGGAGGGAATGACTCTTGCAGCAAATGCTGTGGTCACTGACATTGATCTGAGAGCTGCCTGAGACGGCGGGAGGCCTTTCTCCAAATTCAGCCCATCCTCCTAAGCGCACTTCTCTCTCTTTGGATTCATGAGCAGAACTGAAGAGATGCACGAGGGTTCTGGAGAATACCGACTAACTGGACATCTTTAAGCCTACAGAACTCCTTGTTATTGTTAATCTTCTGTTGGGCGGCCCCAAGAGCGGAATCAACCATAACAAAGATGGCGGCAGCGGCTTCACATGGCAACAGCGACGCTACCTGTCACCAAGCGCCTCAGTATTTAGTTCCGGCCTGCCCGTTTGACGTCACTTCCGACACCGGTTCCGCGGCGTGTGCGCCGCTCGCCCTGCGGCCGTGGTGGGTATGCTGAGCCGGGTGAGTGGAGTCTCAGGGAGTCTCGCGGAGGGAATCCGAGAGGATGTGGGGGCAGCAACATGGAAAGGGAAGGTGGGAAGCCTGCGGCTGTTGTCGCGGTTGTGACTGAGCCTCGGTTTACCCAGCGATGCAGGGAATATCTCGAGAAGCAGAAACTCCTGGACAGACGGCACCGTGTAGAAAAGATGCCGGATGGCACGGTGGCGCTGCCGGTGCTGGGAGAGACTCTCCCAGAGCAGCACCTGCACGAGCTGAGGGATCGTGTGGCTCCAGGCAGCACCTGTACAGTAACGCAGCTCCTGGATCCTGTTCCCTCAAAGAAGGCCCAGGGTTGTTCACCTGCCCAAAGGCTGTGTCTTGAAGTGAGTCGCTGGGTAGAGGGCCGGGGTGTGACGTGGTCAGCTGAGTTGGAGGCTGATTTGCCCCGATCTTGGCAACGACATGGTGACCTCTTGTTGCTGAGCGAGGACTGTTTCCAAGCCAAGCAATGGAAACATCTGGAACCAGAACTCTGGGAGACTGTTGCGTCGGCACTTGGCGTCCATCGTGTGGCCAAACGAGGGCGGGTATCCCCAGATGGCACTCGAACGCCAGCAGTGACTCTGCTGCTGGGCGACCATGGCTGGGTAGAGCATGTGGATAATGGGATCCGATATAAGTTTGACGTGACCCGGTGCATGTTCTCCTTCGGAAACATCACTGAGAAGCTTCGAGTGGCATCGCTGCCCTGTGCCGGAGAAGTGCTGGTGGATCTCTATGCAGGGATTGGTTATTTTACATTGCCCTTCCTCGTCCACGCTGGCGCTGCCTTCGTCCATGCCTGCGAGTGGAACCCCCATGCTGTAGTTGCGCTGAGAAAGAACCTTGATATCAATGGAGTGGCAGATCGGTGCCAAATACACTTTGGGGATAACAGAAAACTGAAGCTCTCAAACATTGCAGACCGGGTGAACCTGGGACTGATTCCCAGTTCTGAAGAAGGCTGGCCCATTGCCTGCCAAGTGCTGCGGCGGGATGCTGGGGGCATTTTGCATATCCACCAAAACGTGGAATCTTACCCAGGCAAGAACCGCCAGCCTCCGGGAAGCAGTGAAATGGAGAAGGATCGTTGGCCTTATCCTCAGCAAATGATCACTAGCCATTGTACAAATGGAGCAACCAGGGATTCTAGGGGGAAAAGGTTATCAGCAGCCACCAAACCAGAGTGGCAGAGGTGGGCGGAATCTGCAGAAACTCGTCTTGCCACCCTTCTTCAGCAGGTGCACGGGACATCATGGAAGACACAAATCCTGCACATCCAGCCAGTGAAATCCTATGCTCCTCACGTGGATCACATAGTGTTGGATTTGGAATGCCGCCCCTGTCCTCTAGTTGGCTAGAGAAGGTGGATCCTGAGACATAAGGATCTACATGTGAGTGACCCTTAATACATAAGTAATACATAAGTTTAGGCGGGGTTCTCACCTCTCTTTTCTCCTGGCAGCTTATTTTAATATTTTGTGTCCCTGGAAGCAGGCTCTAGATCAGTCCAAGTCATCTTGTTTGCCTTCCATTATCACAATGAGAATGAACTGCATATCGGGGAGAAGCAGTATGGCTCCCTGAAATGAGGTCTGTACAATGAATTCTGACCTCAGTCCTGTCTTACCTTGGTATGTGTTTCCAGTATTCTTTTGGCCTTGGATTTCCTTATTTGCAAAATGAGGGTGTTTTTGAATGGTCTTATAGGCTGTTGTCTAGTAAGCAGTTGTACACAGGGCATTGGTTATTTTAGAGTGAAAGACATAGTGCTGTTTCCAAAATTACTCCAGCTACAGTGTGGAACACCGACCCGAGTGGGGCCAGGCTAGAAGCAGGGAGACCTTAGAGGAGGCTTCTGTGGTCGTCCAGGGAGAATATGGCGGTAGCTTGGACTAGGATGCTGGCAGTGGGAAGTGGATGGATTTGAGATGTGAAATTGATGGGACTAAGCAGTACAGCCCAAATCAAAGCACTCAAATGGTGCAGCTTTGTTATGAAGGCTGACTAGATTAGGGAAGGAAGAGGTTAATAATTACTCTATTTTATTAACTTCATTCCCTTTAGCATTTCTAAACGAGTGTTGGGGAAGATGCCTTATACATTAGGTTTGTTGTAGAAAAGAGGCTAAGAATGACTGCTTTAAATTATGGGGAAACTAGATTTCCAGTCTTAAGTTTATGCAGTAAGCTAGTTTTGTTTTGTTTTATTTTTTTAAGAGATTTTGAGAGAGCATGTGAGCATGAGGGGTGGGGGGTGGGAAGGGGAGAGGGAGAAGGGGAAGCAGAGAGAGAAGCTGACTCCCTTCTGAGCAGGGAGCCCAATGCTGGGCTCCATCCCAGAACCCTGAGATCATGACCCAAGCCAAAATCAGGTGCTTGACTGACTGAGCCACCTAGGCGTCCCTAAGCTACCTATTTTAAAAGTTTAAATTAAAATCTTACATTTAACAGGGCACAAGCTCCCTTTTCATATTTTTTCCTCTGGTGGACATCAGGGCCAACATAAGGAGCTATAGGCAATGTGAGATCTTCTGCAGAGTTTTTCAAGCCTCACCTTATTTTATGGCTGTCTGCCAGCTCCACTGTTTACTACTGGAACGACTAATTGCAGAGAATCACTGTTTACCTTTGCGATGACTAATTTTGAGAAGCACTTCAGAGCTTTGTTTTGGTGTACTTTGAAGCCATCCAGGCTTGTTTTCTTGATGAAGGAAACATAGGAAAGTGGCTTTACCGGGATTACAGTTGTATGTCGCATTTGGCTGGCTGGGGTTGGGCTGGAGCTGCTTGCCCTTTGCTTTTAACAGCATCAGGAAGGACAGGATCGGTGAGCCTGTTGTGTGTATGAACTGGTGATGCATTAGATACAGCCCAGTCTCTGAGGAGCTCACAACCTAGTAGCAGAAATAGCACAAAAACTGAAAGACTTGGAATACATTAAGTACCATGTGAGTAATAGCATGACATAAAAGTGCGGAGGTGGAGAAGGAAAGTTCTGAGAATGGGCAAGTCTTCAGAGAGGTCATGTCCGAACTCGCTCTTAAAAACTGGGTAAGATCTTGGTAAGTGGAGTCAAGGTGATGCTAGTGGAAGGAGAAAAAAAAAAGCAGGTGCAAAAAGCTTACTCAGAAAATATTTGCACATCGTCATTAGATCAATTTGGAAGAGAAGAAACAGTGATAGATATGTTGAAGACAGGGGTTGTTATAAGGATTAAAAAGAATAGTGTCTAGTACATAGTACACCCCCAGGAAATGTTAGCTATCATGTGATCCCACCACAGAAGGGGGCCTGATTGTTCCATTCCCATCCCACAGAGCAGCCTGCCTGTTTGCCTTAATCATCTCCTCTTCTACATATGGGGTTTCTTCTCACATGTGTGCCTGCAGCTTTTGAGCCTTGGACTAGAAATGTGATGCTGGGACTTGAGCCAATATGGGGAGGAAGGAAGGCAGGGGAGAAGCCATGAGGAAGGTGAGTCGGAGCCACATGTCCCGGGGCTGAGGAATCACCTTTCTGCCGCAAGCTATGGATAGGCTGCTGAAGTCAGATACATTGGAATGAATGTGTTCACCCTGCGATAGACACATCAGGCCTTGAGGGTTCAGGGATGCCAGAAGGTTGACGTGGGTTCTGTGTTCATAGAATTGAGGTTCAACTCATACACCTCCTGCCTTCTCTCTCTTGTCCGTGACCTGAGGCAGCCTCTCAAGATTCAGTTTCCCCATCTGTACATATGGGTGAACAACTTACATCTCCTGAAGGATACTCGTTAGCTTTCAATGAGTTAACGTACATTGACTATCACCACCATGACTGGCACACAGGGAATACTTCATTCATTCAGGAGTCTTTATAGAAGGTGAACTACCAATTCCCAGTTTGGGTGTGAGGAACTGCTGTGCATTTGCTTTAGTAGTTAAAGCAGAATGTCCTTATTTTGAAAAGCCACTCATGGATTAATTGGCATGTACTGTGTCCTTTCTCTGTTAGGCATTGTGATGAGGGCCAGAGACAGAGGTGAGTAAAACCGAGTCCTGAGGGGCGCCTAGGTGGCTCAGTAGATAGGCTACACAACTCTTGATCTCAGGGTTGTAAGTTCAAGTCCCATGTTGGGTGTGAAGAGGACTTAAAAATCTTAAAAAAAAAACAAAACACCAAGCTGAGTCCTGCCCACAGTAGGATCACTTCTGGTGACATGGACACAATGGTACAAAGTGCTGAGACAAATGAGTTTTTACAGGCACACCCAGGGGAGGCAGCTGTCCACGTCTGGGGATATGAGTTGGGGGCAGTGGAGAGTGTGCCCGGGAAGATGGGGGCAGGGATGCTTCAACTGAGAGTTAAAGAATGAGCCAGACTTACGTGTGGATGGAAGAAAACAAGGGTCCCTTACGCCTTGTCTCCACCTTGAGTGTGTCCATTTGCATTACAGTTTTCTCCGAGCACTTGCTGGATTGGCCCGCTCAGGAAGAGGCAGCTAATGGAACCAAGGAAAAAAGACTGAAAGGATCAGGAGGCTCATGGAGTGTTTGTCACCTCAGTCCAGGACTGTGTCCAGGTGCTGAAGGCTTCCTTTGTGAACATCAGGATTAGTTGCTGGGTAATACACTCACTTGATGGAGAGGCTGTAATTAAAAACCAGTAACGATAATTCTATTAAACTCCCTCGACCGTGAGTTGCTTGGCTCATTAACTTCATAATTTTAATAAATTATATGTGTATGTTGATATAGGAGTATAACATACACATTTTAAATAAGAAATTTAAAATGATGACAAACTAATACATAGCATTTTTAATTCACCTTTCTCCCACATGACAAGCACATGTGAGGAGAAAACCCTACATATGTTATTCTGAACAGCCTCAGGGTGCAGCCAGTTCACATTGAGCAAACCATAAAACCGGTCATTTTCTTGGCCTCTGGTAGTTCCCTTGTGTGTGTTGTGTGTACTCGTCGTTACTTGCCTGCTGCTTTAGGGGAATGGTCAGCAGATGTCCGGAGTGGTCTGTAGCTCTCTCCACTTTGGCATTCCACTCTCGGGACTCATTCCTGGGCTCCTGGGACTGGTCTGGGACTCATTCCTGGCTCCTGGGACACCTCTGGGAGTCTGCTGGGCTCCCCCGGCCTTCCCCCTCAAGCCACAGCCCAGAAACTTTCTCCAGGCAGTGAGAAGGAGCAGGTCAGTGGTTCGCCTTGTGGGTTCACCTCTCACATGGGTCGTTATCCATTGCCTGTGTCCAGTGCCTTGAGGGAGCTTGTTATGGTTTTTGTGTAGCTTTTCTTTCCTTTAACTATTTAGAAGTTTACTAGCTTTCACAACCATTGAAGAGATTCACTCTAGCAATAATAAATACATACAAGTACTTAAGCTGACACGAAATTTCAACATATAAAGCACATAAGAATTTCTTACCACTGCTGTGCTGAGTATCCCTACCTATATTATAAACTGAATATAAAAATATTAACAATAAACACAATGGCATCTTTCTGATTCGATATGATACTACCTGGCAGGTTACTTGATGAACAACCACGTAATTTCAGAGAGGCCAAAAACTGTCAGAATAGCTATTTGTCTCTTTGGCTTTTTAAAGGTCAAGGTTGAATCAAAGGCAAATAGAAAATAATGAATATGAATTTAAAACTGTATTTTGGTACACAGCATAGCTGCACCACACACACACACACACGCACGCACGCACGCACATCACATACATACCACACATGCGTACCCACACACACCCACACGTATCATGTTGTCTTCTGGATTATTCAATCCAGGATTATTTACTGCCCATGCAGTAAAGCTGCACTGTACACCATTAGGTAGGTAGATAGATACAGATGGACAGACTGTCCTAGTTTCTCTTTTAGTAATTGAATTTTACTTTTTAAAATCAAAACTATACGTATGCATAGTTTCATAACTCCAGTAAAGGTAACACAACTTTATGAATAAGACTACATTTCCACAACACCACAGTGAAGCAGCTACAGCCTACAGCTGCTTTCCTCATTTTGGGGTCTACTTCAACAATTTCAGCTGGACCATGTGTCAAAGGGAATTCAGGATCTAGCCAACATGTACCACCAGGAGTCATGAGGGTATGTATGGACCTGGGTCCCGAGAGCTGGCTCAGATGCAGTTCGCATTCATGTAGGACTCCACTCTCCCATCATATTATGGTCTGAGGAGATCTAGACCGTTGGAACATTCCACAGCGTATCACGCTAACCTACTGTATCTGTAGCATCATACTAATTAGGTCGGATAAAAAACTATAAAAATCTTTGCACTCCAAAGATGGAAAATAATCACTAATAGACAGCAACCTGTTACAATAGTGAAATTTTTAGGGCTGCTGGTCTGCTTGAATGCTAAGATAGCTCCTTTGCAGTAAAGAACAAGTTTTTGCATCTCTCCCAGTCATCAGTACTCCTCTACCAAGGAAGCACACCAACCTCTCTCTGCTTCTCTGTGGGAATTCAGAACTTGGGAATGCTGCTCTGACTCAGATACTAGGTGACTTAGAAGGCTGCCAGTTTTCAGTGGGATCCACGGCACATAAAGGCTCTAAGTCAGGTACAAGCTGCAGTGTAATTAGCTTTGTTTCACGGCCTATTCAATCCAGGGGATTGTGTGGTACGAGTATCTGTGAGCCATGGGAGTTGATGGCGAGCCCCAATGGGAAAATCACAAGGTAGTGTTACGTAGACATCTGTAGCAAGGCCAGGCGATAAGCAGTAGAGAACCGTGTATCATCCAGAAATGGCTCCTCCATGCCAGTAGGCGTTGGTAGAGTCTGAGCATCTCTTGGGACGTCAGGTAACCCTGTAGCCAGTGTTGCCCATCCAAGCTGAGTTTCACCAGACCTGTCAAGTCAGTCCATCATAAGATGGAAGCATTGCATCTGGGATGGATGACAAGGCCAGAGGAAATGAACAGGTGCACAGGCAGGTGGCCCAGACTCCTGTCATATTTATAACGCCTGCATCAGTGCCCTTCCTTCCACTCACAATTTTGGCCACTTGAGAGGCTCTTCGGGCTTGCTGATGAAGGACAGAAATGCGCAGCTAAATTCACTGATAGGTTTTCTTGGAATATGGGTTCAAATAAGAAACAGACTGCTGCCACCCGTCAGCCCTCCTCGGAATTGAGGGGATTCCTCCCAAAAGGCAAAATTGGCAATGTTTCTGGTTGTCCACTTTGTATAGAAAGAGAAGTGGCCTGAAGTAAGAACTACCTTTATGACAAATGTCAGATAGGTTGATGAGTTGATCAGGGACCTGGAATGGGAAAGTTAGATCAGGCACAAGGAAGCCAGGAGAAGAGGCAGCAGAGAAGCCTCCGGGATTGGACACATGAGTAAAGGTCTTTGTATTGCAGTGCCTGCCAAAGGCCTGAATCACGCCAGAGGAACTAAACAAGTAAAAAGACTTCACCAGTCAATTTTAGCAGTTGTAGTCATGAGCTGCCCCAATAGCATAATGGGCTCATGAATAAGGTCAGTTGAGGGATATAGGTTAGCAAGATGCTAGCAGCATGGCCTCTACTCACCAAGGAGCCACCCCCTAGCATTCGGCACTGAGCCCTCGAAACAACACCCTCCCTCAAGTTAGCAAGTGGATTATACTGGGCTTCTGTCTTCTGTCGCAGAAGGGCAGTGATTCACCGTGACTAGAATCTTCCCATCTGCATGTATGAGTTTGCCTTTCCTGCCCACAGGGTGTTGGCCAGCATTGCTATCCAAGGGTTTTTACAAGTGTTTGATCCATCAGTATGTATCCTACGTAATATTGCCTCTAACCTAGGGATCTGATTTATAGCAAAGGTGTTTCAGCGGACACATGGCCATGTGATTCACCAGTCCTAGCCCATCCTAGAAAATGCTGGCCTGGTGGAGTGGTGGAAAAACTTTTTTTTTTTTTTAAGAATTTTTATTTATTTCTTTGACAAAGAGAACACAAGCAGGCAGAGTAGCAGGGAGAGGGAGAAGCAGGCTCCCTGCTGAGCAAGGATCCTAATGTGGGACTCAGTCCCAGGACCCTGGGAACATGACCTGAGCTGAAAGACAGTCACTTACCCAACTGAGCCACTCAGGTGTGCCTGGAAAAACCTTTTGAAACCAGACTAAGGCTTGGAGATAATGCCCAGTGAATGAGGTGCCATCCGCCAGGATGCAGTATACATTCTGAACACCTATTATACAGTGCCATGTCCCATATAGACAGAAAATGCACAGCTAGGAATGAAAGGGTAGAAATAGAATTCCTACTGTGGTGGGCTAAATGATGCCCCCCAAATATGTCCATGTCCTGTAAGTATGTTATCTTACATGGTAAAAGGGACTTTGCAGATGTGATTAAAAATCTCAGAATGGAAGGAGGGTATCCTGGGTTATCCAGGTTGGCCCCATAAAAATCTCAGAGGTGCTTGGAAGAGGGAGGCAGTACGAGGAGGAGGAGGTGTGATGACTGAGGCAGGACGCAGCAATGTAAGGAAGGGGCCACGAGCCAAGGAATGCAGGCAGCTTCTGGAAACTGAAAAAGGCAGGGAAATGGATTCTCCCCCAGAACACTTCAGGAGGAATGGAATTGTGGATGCCTTGATTCTAGACTTCTGACCTCCATAACTGTGAGAGAATAAGTTGAAATTGAAATCTTCACTTACTGAATCTTCCATCTCGAGGCTTTTATTCTACTCGGTTGGGTGCAGCTCTGAAATGAGAAGTGATTATCAGGAGCCTGGACTACAGGATCCCATCGAGGGGGAACGGTCCTACCCTTCCCGTCCATCAGTGGGCTGCTATATCCGTCTTCTTTGGGCTCCCTGCCTTGCCAGATGTTTTTATCTTAGTGCTACTTGTATTCTGCCTCTCAGTATCTTGGCCCTCAAATTATTCTTGACCATCACTTTACATAATTAACATATTTCAACCCATAACCTATTTACATTCTAACATAAATTACATACTATGAATGTGATGATCACCTATAACAATCCAAAATAACAAACAATATCTTAACAGTAGTCCTGAGCCATACATTCTAGAAGCATTGAGAAGTGTTGTGTGTAGTGTTAGAAGGGTTTCCGTGAGGATATTCTCCTCAAATCTGTTCACCATACTAATTACTGTTACGTACTATATATCATCCTAAGTACTTAAAATATACTGCTTTAATTGGTGTAACCAGCATGAAAAATTACTTGCAGAGGATCAGATAGGCTCTGGAATCAGAAAAATACCGGTTAGAATCCTGGCTCTGCCACTGTTATTTTCTGTATCTTTCCACAGGTTTGTTGAGATTAAACGAGATGGTGCATCTATGTATTTCATACTTTATCTGGCAATATTAACCATCTTTTTTCTTTTTCCCAGGTGAGGATACTGATGATTAGAGAGTTAAGTACTCTGTCTAGAGACAGAGCACTAGCAAGAGGCAGAAGTGGGCAAGTATACTGCCAAGCACATAGTGCTCAGTGTCTGTTACATGAGTGAATGAACCAAAGTCGTCGGTATATACTCAATATTGATTCCAAACACCACTATATTCTCTTGTTTCCGTAACTGAACAACAGAGTCCTCCTGTTCATTCGGCATTAACAAAACCAGAAGACTTGACTAGTTGCTGAATTTTGACGGACACATCTGAAATTTGCTTTAATGAAATGAGAAAAACTATAAAATAATTTCAGGCCAGAAATTACTTTTTTAAAGTAATTCCCAAGGTCTGCGAAAAAGTTAGGGAACATATTTATCCCTTTCTGGGCTATCAGTTCCTACCCTTCCTACCAGCATCCCCATCTTGCATTTGAAGTGAATACGTAACACATTGGTGGGTGGAGGGTGGGTCGTTCTAAGTACCTGTCTCCTGCTGCTTTCTCCCAGTAAGGAAGCTGCAGGTACCTGCCCTCTGGTGCAGCTAGGGGAAGATACATGGTCCAATAAGCTCAACCAATTGCTTATCACTCTTGAAACTTGCAACCTTGAAAAATAATGAAAATAACCCTCTAATAAATTCCTTTTTTGCTTAAGACAACCCAGAATCAGTTGCGGCTCTCTGGAACAAAGAACTGGCAAATGCAAAGATGAACAGAAAATTCAAATGAGTTTTTACACATCCTACTTCCACAGGCTTTTTAGAACAACTAAAAGGCATTCAGCCATTAAAGCCAAATGAACAGATTGTTATTTTTACACACAGGTAATTTATGTATATGGAGTGTGCCTGCATGAATACACACACCCCCTCCACACCGTTCTGAGTGGATTCAATATAAATACATACCTGAGTTGTGCAACTTGAAGTTCAGGTCAATGTAGAAACCAAGCAAAGATTAAATTCACTGAATTGCAGCTATTTCTATGAAAGCATATTTAACTTTTTTTTTTTTTTTCCATGTGGTGGGTGCTAAAGAGGGATTTTGCTTTTTAGGAACTTAGCTTCTGTTCAGAAGATGACTAACACAGACATTTCCTGATACAGAACTGAGAAAACCTCTTGCAAAGCCAAGCAAACATAGCTAGTTTGTAAAAAACTATTCCTCTGAGATTTTCCCCATTTTTCCTCTGTTCCCATCATAGCATCTATTAAGTGGTATCGTCGTCATCAATTTTTTTGGTAGTACCGGGTATTTTTTGGTAGTATAGGAAGGGCATCCCTTCATCTTTACTTGCAGGTGATTATTTCTCCTAACTTAACTGGACCCATAAAATGTAAGCAGGCAGGGACGCCTGGGTGGCTCAGTCAGTTAAGCGTCGGATTCTTGATTTTGGGTCTGGGTCATGGGATCTCAGGGTCGTGGGATCGAGCCCCGTGTTGGGCCTCCTTGCTGGGCATGTAGCCTGTTTAAGATTCTCTTTCTCCATCTCCCTCTGCCCCTCTCTTTCTCTCCCGCTTAAAAACAAAACAAAAAACACCACGTAAGTGGGCAACTGGAGAAGCTCAGACATGATGAAACTGAACTTAAAACATAGACTTAAGAGATGCCAAATGTAAAGCAGAAGAGTGGATCCCTGGTGTAGGTAAAATCTTCTGAAAGCTTATGTTTTATTTTTAAAATTTCTAAGCTTTCTAAAAACCTTAGTAATATACACTTAGTTTTAAGACAGTATTTTAAAGTACTTTGCCAGGATCTTACTAAAGCGTCATTTTATAGATAGGGAAAGTCAGATCGAGAATTTGAAGTCATGTAAGATAAGAATGACCATACCACCACTCCTGAGAGCTCTGGGCCCAAATGGGATTTAGTTTGAATTAGAAATTCTTACACTAATGGTTGGTTAATCATTTGCCTTCGGTTTGGGTTGTGGTCCCAGGGTCCTGAAATCGAGCCCCACCTCAAGGTCTCTGCCCGGCAGGGAGTCTTCTCCCTCTCCCTCTGCCCCAAACCATCCCACACCGGCTCATACTTTCTCTCTCTCAAATAAATAAAAATCTTAAAAAAAAAATTCTATACTAATAAAATTTGTGCATCAAATTAAGATGACAAACCATTAAAACAATAAGGGCTGAGCCATTGTTACAAGATTTGTATTGACTCTTTACTACATTTAACTTTTTGAATAAAAATTGGAGGAAAACCCATGAATTATTTTATCCTTCATTTTGCATTACCATAATATAATGGTACTCGCCTGCCTTCTCTACCACACTCCTGTTTTAACATTAATCCTTGTAGACTCTTTTCTCTGTAACAGCTTCTTTTTGTTTTAAATTGCAATCAAGGCAGAATAACAGGTGAGTTGAGAAGCTAATTTACGTCTCTGAGGTTTTCTATATAACCCTTAATAGTCCTCCCATCTTACGAAGTTTGCTTTCCTTTGGGAATTTAGTCAGAACCACAAGTTTATTCCCCAGATGTGCAATTTGGGAAAATTAACCTGGCAGAGGCAAACAGACTAGATAAGAAAAGTGATCATAATAATCATAATGAGGATATTGTAGTTAATCAGGCAAGCTACAGTAGGATCTTGGGTTAGGATAGTGGCAGTGACATTAGAAAGGAGACAAGTACAAGAGACTGTGAGGAAAGAATGGATACAATGTGGTAGCAAATTGGCTGTGGCTGAGAAGAGGAAGGAATCAAAGATGCCTGAAGTTCTAAGCTTCAGACAGTCCTGCCTTCTAATCCCGAGTTTGACTCTTACTAGCCAGTAACTACTTCAACAGTTTACTACTTAAACACATGCTTGGTGATTTTGATAACCCATCTAAGCCCCAGTTTCCTCCTCTCTAAAACAGAGAGAATAATACCTACCCAAAGAAGGCTGATAGCAAAGACTGAAGTAAAATGTATGGTGCCTAGTACAAAATAAGCACTAGGTAGATGCCAGTCATTATTAGTGGGGAATAACAACAAAAGGTTAAAAACGGGAGACTGGAGTAAGGAGTCTGGGTGTTAGTCAGTCATCCTACCACACATACCACCCAGAGAAAGGGGTGTTGAAGTTTTATAATCGGCCCCTCTGGAGGGTTTTTAATTAATAGAGGATAATCACTCCTATAGATAAATCCCTGATACGAATGGATAGCAGAACGCAGTTTGGGCTAGGAGGCCAAATGAGTGAGGTTTTCTTCCTGTTTTATCTCTCTCAAGATGGCTGGGTTAGTAAAGTAAAGCAAAAAAAAAAAAAAAATCTTGTAGAGATTTGTAAAGAAGTGACAAAAGAAAAAGGGGTTTAGGCTTTCAGGGGTGGCAAACTTGTGATAAGGTAAACATATGGGGGAAACTAATGGAAAATAAGGCTTCCTTTACTAAGGTTTGTGGGTAATTGAGAGTCTAAGACTTGCCTTCTTGGTAAGGAAGAGGGAGACACCTTTACAAATGGAAGTTTATACGCTGCTCTTTAGACAAATGGTGGCAGTGAGGAGGGCAGGCAGGGATCTTAAAAAATTATTTAAGCTTCTACTGCTGTTTCTCAACTATCTTCTGCTCAAAATAATCCTTATGTCAAAGTGGCATATTTGGGGGTGGCATATTCTGATACCCTACAAAAATTTGATTATGGCTTCTTCCCGGAGGAGGAAAGAAGGGACTTCCTGGATGCGCTTACCTCAAAGACTAGAAACAAAGAGGCCTGGGTTCTTGCCCTTAAGTCACAGTGGCCCTTCACATTGGCAAAATGCGGCCGATGAGTGCCCTCGGTTCTGTCCAATCGGGTAGAAGGTAGGAAAGGTGATGTGCAAACAGATGAGAGGGATGCTTTTCTTGGCAGCGGCCACCACATCTAGCCCAGTGCCACGTAGCGCGGCCGCTGCAGAAAGCGCGCTCAGCAAAGCTCCAGCGGAGCCCCAGGCGGCCTCGCAGATATTTCCCCTGGAATGTCCGCCATCCCCCAGACCCCGCCTCCGGGTGGAGTGGAGTAGGTCTGGCGGGCGGCGCCCTTTGCTCTCCTCCTCCCAAGAAGCTCTGAACCACGTTTATGGGCTGTTTAAAGGACTATAATAAAACAGCTAATCATTCCGCCCACGAAAGCAGGAGTCCCGCGCTCAGCCGACGCTGACACCGCCTCCGGCGAGGAAGCCACTCAGTCAAGGGGGCGTGGCTACCGGAGAGCGCCTGCGCCTAGGGTGGCGCCAAAGCCGCGAAGGTGGGCGGAAACCATAGCAACACTGCCAGACGATTGCTACACCGTGCGTGATGACGTCGTAGGGAGCGCCCCAAGCGCCGGATTATGATGCAATCGGCGGCGCGGGCTCCGCGGTCTCGCGTGACCGCGGGCGCAGCCTCCGGGCCTCCAAACAGCAGCAACGGCAGAGGCAGGCGGGCGAGGTCAAGATGGTGGCTCCGCGGGCGGGGGAGGTGTTGGAGGGAGGAGGAGCCAGACCTTAGCCGACCGGAAACACCGACACCCAGAGGCCTCCCGGGAGCCGCCGCCGCTGCCTCAGCTGCCGCCGCCTCCGCCGCCTGCTCCAGCTCGAGAGACGCGAGCGGGCGGCGGGGCGGGCCGTAAGGGAGCAGAGGAGGGAGGACGGGGGCGGAGTCGCCCGCCTTAGCCCCCGCCCCTGGCCGCGGTCCCGGGCCCTGCCCCGCGCGGCCCTGCCCTGCTCGCCCAGCCCCGGTGTGGCAGCGGCTCATGGCGGCGGTGGGGCCCCCGCAGCAGCAGGTGCGGATGGCCCATCAGCAGGTCTGGGCGGCGCTCGAGGTGGCGCTCCGGGTGCCCTGCCTCTACATCATCGACGCCATCTTCAACTCCTACTACGATTCCAGCCAAAGCCGGTTCTGCATCGGGCTCCAGATCTTCCTCCGGCTCCTTGGTAAGGGGAAAGGGGTACCTTGCGTCCCGGGACGGCTTTGAGGGCCGAAACGTGCTGCAGGGAGCGGGCACCGCGCGCAGGCTGTGGGTAGTGTGTGTATGTGTGTTTGAGAACCGGTTTCTTCGCCAATAGGGGAGTCTCTGCAGGTTGGGAGGAGGGAAGAGATGACACTTGTCTCAGAGTTGACAGCGGAGCAGTCCTCCTAAAGAGTCAGCCTTCTGTTCATTTTTGCACCCGAGGTTGGGGAGAAAGCATGGATGTGTGAGCATGCGGTGCTGTTTCTCTTGGGGAATGAGTGCTGGCTTGCCGCGTCTTATGCGACAGCCTTAGAAAAACAGCAACTGTTTACCCCGATCTCGCCGTGTGACCTTGGACGTAAAGTGCCAAAGCCTGGGCCTCAGTTTACCCCTTTCCAAAATGCAGAGTACTCGTATGTTGTCAGTTCCCTACCCACGAGGTCCACATGATGGTGAAGTGTCTGCAGTAAATGACATCCAAAAGAGACAGGGTTTTGAATGTCAGACCTTGAAACCATTACTAAAAATGCTCATGAAGAAGGCGATACTTGGAACGAGTCCTAAAATTTTCCATGAATAGAGAGGTATTGAAAATGGCTATAGAAACGTGGCTAGAAAGTGATGAGACTTTTCCTAAAGAGTCTTCTGAAAATCAGCGTCTTTGTTATATATGAATGGAGTGTTAAAAATATCTTATGTTTCGCTCCCAGTCTTCACTTGCATTACCAGAGTGAGAAGCATTTATGCATAAAAGACTTTTTTAAAGTAATTGAAACTTGGCAAATTTTGTTAATGAGGTAATTCTTGTGATTAGTTTTTCGTAGGCTTGTGATTTTGAAGTGTTGCTGAGGAAGGGTAGATGATGAGATCCTTACCAAGCCTTTCTGAATTAGGAGCCATCTGTTGCTTCCTTAACCCCCCCCCCCCAAAAAAAGTTGAGTTTTGTTATTAGCAATAAATAACATTTTACATTTGTTTGGTACTTCACTTTTGTAAAGCATTTTCACTAACATAAACTTTAAATTAGTGTCCTTAGAGGTGGATTGTGTTATTCTCATTTTTTAAATGAGGAAACTGAGGGGCATAGAGGTTTAGTGTGTTTTGCTTTTGATATAGAGCAATTAAATGGTTGTCAGAGCCTAGGCTTAAAAATCTTCTGACATCAAGGGTGATTCATTTTCCTCCATACAGCTGCTGTCCAGATACAGCATGAGATAGTAGTGATCGTATGCTAGGTAGGTCTTTAACAGATGTTGTGCGAAAGTGATGTTCTTTCGCGCAAGACTTCTCAGTTACCCACCAGCCACTTAATCCCAGTCATTCCTTCTTATCACTGCAAAAGTGTGATGCCCTCATTATTTGAGGGAGCTGTGTGATTTCACAGCCTATGCAAATATGGAGTCATTATGTTCTACATCTGAAACTATTATGTTATGTGTCAGTTATACCTCAGCTTAAAAAGAAAGCATTCACTAGTTTTCATCTTTCATACTTAACGCATTTTGCTTAGTTCTGGTAGTCATGGGGAAAAGTGATTTTAGTTAAATAACGTTAAAGTAAAATTAATAAGGGGGACCTGTTGGGAAGGCATTTTATTTCTGCCAGTTAGAAACCACTATCATGACCATAAATTAACAGGCAGTTCCTTATCTCAGTATAGTTACTTAGGGGTTCCAGCTGAGCTTGACGGACTGCCAGCCCTCTTTCCCCGTCATACCTGCCCACATTTCTTGATATATGCATGCAGGCAAAATCTGTGCCAATTCTTGGTATGGAGAGAAATGGAGAAAAATTATCATTCCTATTCCTCAACTCCACAGGATGGGAGAGAGCTTGCTAGAGAGACAACAGAAGCTAACAGACTTCTAGGGAACTGCCAATTTTGGGATAGCCGAAGTGCTGCTTTAGAAAGTAACCGAATATAACATAGAGGGGATGGAGGGGATGACTTTCCTCGCTTCTCTTTTAAGAGGAGGTCATGATGTAGCCAACAAAAAAGAAAAAAGAAAAGAAACAGCTGTATTTGAGAGGATTCATGGATTTATTGGCAAATAGTTGTAGCCACTGCCTTGAATGTTCTTTTGGCCTGTGACTGCCTATCCTCTTGACAGTCCCTTTGTGACCAGGTGCTTTAATGCAGTGCTCTCAGTTGAGCTTTAGGTTAAGGAGCTTTAAGGAAAAGGGAGTATTTTCCTTAATTAAATCATTTGTAGTTTAAGAACACTTAACAGTAATTTTGGTTTTTTTTTTTTTTTTTTGTAGTAAATCATGGAAGTTTGTATTCAACAATTACAGTAGAATGTGACCTCAAGCAAGTTATTTGACCGCTCTGTACCTCTCTTTTCTTACCTTTACATTTTTAAAGATGGGCAATAATGGTCTGTCATAAGGTGTTAAGGATAATAACTGAGTTAGGATGTAAGCTCTTAGAATAGTACCTGGGACCCAGTAAGGCTACTAAGTGTTAGCTCTTAATAAGCTTGATAACTTTAGAAAAATATTTCTATACTTCTATTAAAACCGCACTGGTACAGATATTTTGGTCTTCTGAAGGCTTCAGTGTAATTTTGGTGCTTTGTTCCCAGAATTTTTATTCACACTTCGTTAGAAATACAAAATATTTTCCAAATCTATTACCTGGACTGCCCCTTACATTATACCAGTGTAGTTTGCTAATTATTCACATTTGTGAGAATGATAAAAAAAATTTTTTTTTTTTTTAAGATTTAGTTACTTATTTTAGAGAGAGTGCACAAGTGGGAGAGGGAGAGATCCCAGGTAGACTCCCCACTGAGTGTGGAGCCTGACACGGGGCTTGATTTCACGACCTTGAGATCGTGACCTGAGCTGAAACCAAGAGTCAGACACTTTAACAGACTACACCACTCAGGGGCCCCGAGAATGATAAAATTCTTAAAAACTGGTTTTGATGCTAAAAACTCACCCTGAATAAAAACAAATGTCTTCAATATTTGAGGTCCATTCAGTGAGGCAGCTCTTGTTGTTATTGAAAGTGATGGGTCTGTGTGTAAAAGATACCAAAGGATAGTTGAAATTAATTGTTCTATACCTGTTTGTTGTTGTTGTTGTTTTAAATAGTTGTAGATCTCAGTATTACTATATATAAATCTCAAAACTTGTCAGTCTCATCTTTTTCTTTAAAATGAAATTGTAAAAATGGAAATCTATTTTCTAAGTAAAAAGCATTACCAATTTTATATCTCATCTCTAAAGAATTTACTCCCCTGTCCCTACAAAAAAGTACTACCACTGCGCTTTTGGTATCAAACTAATATAAGAATTTCAACAGATCAGAATATAAAGCATCTCATTTTTGAGATCCAAATAAAATCAAATCACAATAGAGTATTTAAGAATATTAAGCTATTCTTAGGAGGTGTTAAATGCTAAATGAAATGCAACCCAGTGCAGCATACTGCTGAATTAACAAATCTAAATCCAAGGCAGAAAATACAAGCACGGGAGTTTGTTTTAATAGTATTACTCAGGTAATGATAATTCATTGAAGTGGAAAGGCCTTTCTAAACATACAAGAAAACCCCAAAATTGGAAGGGAAAATTTGATAAATTCTAATAAATAAAAATGAAAAACTTTTTTTATCACAAACTTTTTTTTTTTAACTTAAAAATGACAAACTGAGGATACTGTTCGCATTGTATGGGATTGAATAAAAGTTTTACTGTCGTTAAGAAAAATTTATACTCCCAGAGAAAAATGGGCCCAGGATAAGCAGTTCCCAATAAATGAAATGCAGATGGTCAATAAGCAAAAGAAAAATAACTCGGCCTCAGTGAGAACAAATTTCAGTTATCAGATTGGTGAAGAGTTCAACATTCAAATAAAAACTAGTTTGTCAAAGTTGTAAGGAAATGAGTAAAGTTATACAATTTTGGTGTACAGTCACTCCTGTGTGAAGGCATTTGGCCCTAGCTACTGAAATTCATCATACAGCTTTCGACTCAGTTCTCCTTCTAAGAATTTGATCTAGAGACATAGCCGTACTTGTTCAAAGATTATGGGAAAGGACTTTCATTGCAGCATTGTTGGTAATAACAAAACTTAATATTGATTAAAAGGGAGCGCCTGGGTGGCTCAGTGGGTTAAGCCTCTGCCTTCAGCTCAGGTCATGATCTCAGGGTCCTGGGATCGAGGCCCACGTTGGGCTTTCTGCTCAGCAGGGAGCCTGTCCCCCCCACCCTTCTCTCTGCCTGCCTCTCTGCCTATTGGTGATCTCTCTGTCATAAATAAATAAAAACTTAAAAATATATATATTGATTAGGGGCGCCTGGGTGGCTCAGTGGGTTAAAGCCTCTGCCTTCAGCTCGGGTCATGATCCCAGGGTCCTGGGATCGAGCCCCGCATCGGGCTCTCTGCTCGGCAGGGAGCCTGCTTCCCCCTCTCTCTCTCTGCCTGCCTCTCTGCCTACTTGTGATCTCTGCCTCTCAAATAAATAAATAAAATCTTTAAAAAAAAAAAAAATATATATATTGATTAAAAGGGAACCTGTTCTTTGTATTACATTTAGACATACAATAATAAAGTCTTTTAAAAGAATGAGAGTTATTTTGGGTGCTGTAGAAAGAACCCAGAAAGCCTTTGAAGTGAGAAAACATTGAAGCAGTAGTAATTTTGACACGATAGGGATAGATTAGGAATTCTCAACAATATGATTGACATTTTGGACTGGGTAATTCTTGGGGACGCGGGGGGTGCTGTTCTCTGAACTGTAGGATTTTTAGCAGTGTCCTTGTCTTTACCCATTGCAGATCCGTCAGCACCCTTCTTCCCCCTTTTGTGATTGCTAAAAATGTCACTAGATACTTAGATATTGCCAAATGCTTGGTGTGGGGGTGGGGAGGTGGTGTTGGTGCAAAATCTGATCTTTGTTAAGAATCACTGAGACAGACAAATAGACCAATAGCACAGAATGGAAAGCCCAGAAGTAGTGCACCCATGTACACAGAGAAACTTGATGGGTGTCAGAGGTAGAACTGAAGTATATAATTTGAGGTAAATGTAGACTATTCAGGTAATGGTCATTTAGTTTTATGGAAAATATTATACTGGATGCTTAACCACCAACATATGAACAGTTCTAAGTGGCTTAATATCTGAATGTGAAAAGCATAACTTTAAAGTTTTTGGAAGAAAATATAGGAGAATATAGAGGGTATTTTTTTAACCTTAGAGTAAGGGAGAAACTCTTTAAAAATATATGAAAGTTGGGGTGCCTGGATGGCTCAGTCTGTTAAGCATCTGCCTTTGGCTCAGATCATGATCCCTGAGTCCAGGGATGGAGTCCTGCATCAGGCTTCTTGCTCAGCGGGGAGCCTGCTTCTCCCTCTGCCTGCCCTTCACCCTGCTTATGCGCTCTTGCTCTCTGACAGGTAAACTTAAAAAAATCTATGAAAGTCAGGGCACCTGGGTAGCTCAGTCAGGTAAGCCTCTGACTCTTGATTTTGGCTCAGGTCATGATCTCAGGGATTGTGCCCTGCATGGGGCTCAGTGCTGGGTGTGGAACATGCTTCAGTCTCCCTCTCCCCTTCCCACTGCCCCTCCGCCCCTCTAAAACACACACACACATACACACACACACACACACACACACATTTGAAAGTAAATTTATAACTAAAGATTGATAAATCCAACAATATTAAAATTAAAACCTAAAAAATAAAAAACATGAAAAGACCAGCCACATACAGAAAATTTGTAGTCAGAATATTTTTAAGTGTCTACAATTCGAGAAGGAAAAACAACTCCATAGATAAATGGACAAAAGATAAATTGGCAATTCAGAGGAAGAAACATGAATGGTCAATAAATTAGAAGGTGCTCTCTTTGATAAGTAATCAGAAATGCATTTGTTTTTTGTTTTTTCTAATTTTTTATTTTTTTATTAACATATAATGTATTATTAGCCCCAGGAAGGCATTTGTTTTTTAAAGGTAAAGAAAACTCCACTTTTACAATGCGATCCCCTTTGGTAAAAAGCAAAAAATAATGTGTTTATGAATATATATTTATACAAAACTGTGTTTATTTTTCCTCTAATACCTATAAGGTTTACTTTAAAAAATTATATTGAGATTTCTTTTTAATAAAAACATGTTAAAAATCTTAGAAGTAAAAACTCAAGATTTCTTATTGATAAAACAATTAGAATACTCTTTTTAACCCAAAATGAGAGCTTGATAGAAAAATTTTCTTTATGCTCTGGTATATTTATCAAGTATACCTGTAGATTAACATTTCAAGATATTTACTTTGTCTACAGTTCATTGCTGAGGGCTCCCTTTGGATTAAGGTAATCATAATATTTCTGTGCTGTTCCGTCTTTACTCTGTTGGGCATTTAAATGTTTTTCTGCAGTTTTCTTTAGATCATGTTTAAAAGGTATTTAAAGATATCTGGGGAGTTACAAATATTATGTCTTATTTCCTTTTAATTTTTAGTCCTAAGCTTCCAGACAAGGTTAAAGAAAGTACGAATGTATTTTACACATAAAGGGGTTAAATGCTTTGTTGTACACTGTGCCAGGGTAGTGTTTGTTTTGTTTGCTTATTTTTGGTAGTCAAATTGCAAAGGTCCTGAACTCTCCCATGAATTGAGTTCTGTGTATCTTCAAAGCTCCTGAATTGATTTTGATCCTTGCCTGATCCTACCCTGAAGACTTCAGTGAAACTCTGATCACGAGATGTGGAGAACTGGATCCCGGAAATGTGCTTTCAGTTACTTCTATTTTCCAGTGTCCCATGGTGATTTTTCTTCATAAAGTAGCATTTATATATAGTTTTGATTGCTTCTTCAGACCACTCTTAAATCCTAATGAGAAACTCTACCACTGGGCTTGATTTTCTTAGGCCTCTAGGATAAATACCAAGAGTTTTGTATCTGAAGTTGTGAAAATGCAACATACTGGGGCACCTGTGTGGCTCAGTGGGTTAAAGCCTCTGCCTTCGGCTCAGGTCATGATCCCAGGGTCCTGGGATCAAGCCCCGCATCGGGCTCTCTGCTTGGCAGGGAGCCTGCTTCTCCTTCTCTCTCTCTGCCTGCCTCTCTGTCTACTTGTGATCTCTGTCTGTCAAATAAATAAATAAAATCTTTAAAAAAAAAAAAAAAAAGAAAGAAAATGCAACATACTGATGCTCTTGACAATGCTCCCTAAAGGCCATAAGGGGGAATGTTACTGGAGAGACTTGTTACTTGGTAAGTTGGCCACACAGAGGAACATGAGTGTAAAAGAAAAATGTAAGAACCTTACATACATGCAACTTTTGGGTAGGAATTAAAATAATTTTATACTATTCTTGAAATGTTTCATCATTATTATGTCTTGGGGTATAATTTTAACCAAGAGAAGAGTGGTATCTTCTTTTTTTTTAATTCTTTTTTTTTTATTATTATTTTTATTCTTTTATTTATCTCAGAGAGAGCACAAGCAGGGGGAGGCACAGAAGCAGACTCCTTGCTGACCTGGGAGCCCTACATGGGGCTCTGTTCCAGGACCTGGAGACCATGACCTGAGCTGAAGGCAGACACTTAACCATCTGAGCCACCCATGCGCCCCAAAAAGAGCGATATCTTATTGTTACTTGCTAGGATAGATCAGACTATAGTCTCACTACATTGTCCTTCATCCCCTCCCCTTTTTTCCCTTTGATATATTTGCATGAAGCAAAAAAAAATTTATAAAAATACTTCTAAAAATCAAATCATTCAATAGCTCAAGGAAAAAATCTATTAGAATAAAAAGGACTGGTTTATAAATTATAGCAGAGTTCATATTCCCAGGTAAAGATTAATTTACCCCTTTGTGAACAGTTGAGAAAAATACTTTACAGTCCCTGTTTGATTTTCTTCTTATAAGTAGCATAAAATAGAACTGCAGTTATCTGGGTTTTGTTTTGTTTTAGGAGATTGTTTTGTTTCAGGAAAAATACTTGTTTTTCTATGTAGAGAAAGCAAGATTACGCATAGTGGCTGAGTTAATCCCGTTTCCTATTACCTTATGTGAAAACGGTTTCTGAACTTCCGAAGACCGTTATTTTCTATTGAAAGGCCCATTCCAAGCTGCCAGCTCCTTGGGAGATTGTTCATGGCCCATTTGCTCCAGGAGTCAGGTGGTTCTTATGCAGAGACACACGCGTCTTTCCGGTGATTGTGTCCTTTTGTTCTTCTTTTCACAAATGACCTGACAGGTTGGCACAGGATGAATTTTAAGTTCAGGGGCAAAGCCATCAGTTGGAAGAACTAACCCTTGTTTTTATATGCAATAGATTGTAAAATGCCTCCACCGTAATATGCAGTGTCTTTTCTTGATTACGTGCTGAAGTAAGGTGGAGAGGTGATGTTTCATTTGGGCTTTGACACTTTGCTGTACTCCAAGCTCTGGTTTCTCAGCTTTGTCTTGGGTTTTCATAGGTTTCATTTTCAATGTGGGCTGTATTTTGTGCTTGCCTTTAAAAATACAGTCCAGGATTCTACATTAACATTTCTCCGTTATTTCAATAAACAATGAAGTAATTTTTCTGCAGAATATTTGGGATTCATAATGTGCAAGGTAGGATCCTTGCTTGCTGTCACATGGGTACATGATATAACAGGGTAGATGATCTCCTCAGATAACTACAAACTACAGTGTATGAGTATTGGGCATTTCACTGAGTTCTGTTGGTAATTTCAAAGATCAGTAACTATCAGAGAAAACTGGTCTATTGCGTGGGTAGGATTTGAACAGTCCGGGACTTGGGAAGCTCACCATACCAAGCGAAGAGAGGAATGTAAACATAGCTGCGGTTATGGCAGAGAAAGGCGTGGGGGTGTGTTGGAGAAAGTCTGGAGTGGTGGTGTGTGTGTTGGGAGGAATACCACATAGGAGCCTTGAGTGTTTGGACAAGGAATGTAGATTTTTGTTGCTAGTAATTTCAGGGGCTACTGCTTTTGAGCAAAGAAATGAGGAAAAGCAGTTTGTATATAGCTGGGATTGTGGATGGAGCTGGACAGGAGTTTTTAGAGTCCAGCTAACTGGTTGGTGTCACCGAGAAGAGGGAGGTAACAGGTGTTAGTAGAATTGGCAAATAACTGTCAAAGTTTTAGGGTGCGGGGCTAGAGGTACCGTTAAGAGAATTATGGTACCTTTACCTGCAATTGGAAATCTCAAGAGTTATTTGAAGTCAGGTTTTAGAAATCTTGCGTGTTGCGGTTATAACGCAGAAGTGGAACCAGGTGAATATTTGGATATCCTTTCCATACTGAAGCCTTGGGCGATAGTGTTCACTGTGATCGCACAAACTTTGAGCACAAAGAAAGATGCTGCTGAATGCACATCACATTGTATTCGGTAACTTACGGAGAGGGGGTACTTACTCCATTTTTTAAAACATGTTTTTGGTTTTCTGAATGTGACTTTTTGTAATTTGAAGAACAGTAAAAAGGGTTGACTGTTTGTAATGAGATACAGTGATGTACAGGAAAAAGAACTTGGATGATGTTTCTGAAATCTGTAGGAAAGTATATAGAGGGGGAAAAAAATCCCTGAATTTGGACCCATGGAAAAATGCACACATTTTAAGGAGCAGGAAATATAAACGCCAGCAGGAGTTCACTATTTGAGAAAAAGGCGGCCTAAGGTTTAAGTATAAAAGTTAAACTTGATTTCCTAAAGAACATTTTTAAGAAAAAGAAGTCTAAGATTTATTAGGAACAAATATTTGCATTTTGCTTATTTTTGATTTTTTTAAAGTAATGGAGTTGGTTTAAATATTCTTAGTACTTAATGAAATTATAAAGGACATGTTCTTCCAAGATTTAAAAATGTGTTTAAATGTAGATATCACTTATCTTGAAGATAATGTAGTAATTTGGTTTCTGGATATATAGTACTATTTGAATTTGGAACTTAAAAGATAAGGAATAAGATTTTAAAAAATAGTATGATCTGTTCTTTTGAACTCTGACTTTATATTTCTTGGCCTTTAAGCCTAAATTGCCTTGAGACTTAATGTTCATAACTTTGAAAATATTGTATTTCCTAATTAAGGGAAGGGGTAACTGTTAGTACAAAAACATTCTTAAAAATGTTGCATTCAAGGGGCACCTGGGTGGCTCAGTCAGTTAAGGGTCTGCCTTTGGCTCAGGTCATGATCGTGGGGTCCTGGGATTGAGCCACGCATGAGGCTTCCTGCCCAACGGGGAGTCCACTTCTCTTTCTCCCTCCGCCCCTTCCCCCGCTTGTGCTTGCACGCGTGCTCTCACAAGTAAATAAAATCTTTAAAAAACGTTGCACTCAAATGATCTTTCTTTCCTTTTTTTTTAGGTATATTTGTATCCAGTATTGTTCTGATCTTGTCACAACGATCACTTTTCAAGTTTTACATGTACAGTTCAGCCTTTCTCTTAGCTGCAACTTCAGTGTTGGTAAATTATTATGCTTCTTTGCACATTGACTTCTATGGTGCCTACAACACATCAGCTTTCGGAATTGAGCTGCTTCCTCGAAAAGGGCCCTCGCTGTGGATGGCACTCATCGTTCTACAGCTGACCTTAGGGATTGGATACATCACACTACTACAGATTCATTCCATCTACTCACAATTAATTATTTTGGATCTCTTGGTTCCTGTAATAGGCTTAATCACAGAACTGCCATTACACATCCGAGAGACTTTAGTTTTTACTTCTTCTTTGATTCTCACATTAAACACAGTGCTCGTCTTGGCAGTGAAACTTAAGTGGTTTTATTATTCTACACGGTATGTTTATCTTTTAGTGAGGCACATGTATCGAATTTACGGATTACAGTTATTAATGGAGGACACGTGGAAGAGGATTCGTTTCCCAGATATCCTGAGAGTCTTTTGGCTAACAAGAATTACAGCTCAGGCTACAGTGTTGATGTACATTTTAAGGATGGCAAATGAAACGGATTCCTTCTTTATTTCTTGGGATGATTTCTGGGACCTCATTTGCAATCTTATAATTAGTGGATGTGATTCTACACTAACTGTACTGGGCATGAGTGCTGTAATTTCCTCAATAGCCCATTACTTGGGCCTTGGAATATTGGCCTTTATCGGATCAACTGAAGAAGATGACAGGCGGCTTGGCTTCGTAGCACCCGTTCTATTTTTTATTTTGGCTCTTCAGACTGGTTTAAGTGGGCTGAGACCAGAAGAGAGACTTATTCGCTTAAGTAGAAACATGTGCCTTTTATTAACTGCAGTCCTGCATTTCATCCACGGAATGACAGACCCTGTATTAATGTCTCTCAGTGCCTCTCATGTGTCATCTTTCCGTAGACATTTCCCTGTGCTCTTTGTCTCTGCTTGCCTGTTTATTCTTCCTGTTTTACTCAGTTACGTTCTTTGGCATCACTATGCACTAAATACATGGTTGTTTGCAGTTACGGCCTTTTGCGTGGAACTCTGCTTAAAAGTAATCGTTTCTCTCACTGTGTATACATTATTCATGATTGATGGCTACTATAATGTCCTTTGGGAAAAGCTTGATGATTATGTCTACTATGTTCGTTCAACAGGCAATATTATTGAATTTATATTTGGAGTAGTAATGTTTGGAAATGGGGCTTACACTATGATGTTTGAGTCAGGAAGTAAAATTCGGGCTTGTATGATGTGTCTACATGCATATTTTAACATCTACTTACAAGCAAAAAATGGCTGGAAGACATTCATGAATCGTAGGACTGCTGTTAAGAAAATTAATTCACTTCCTGAAATAAAAGGGAGCCGCTTACAAGAGATAGACGATGTGTGTGCGATCTGCTATCATGAGTTCACAACATCTGCTCGCATCACACCGTGTAATCATTATTTCCATGCACTTTGCCTTCGGAAATGGCTGTACATCCAAGATACCTGCCCAATGTGCCATCAGAAAGTGTACATCGAAGATGATATTAAGGATAATTCAAATATCTCTAACAACAACGGATTTATTGCACCCAACGAAAATCCAGAGGAAGCCGTAAGAGAAGCTGCTGCTGAATCTGACAGGGAATTGAACGAAGAGGACAGTACAGACTGTGATGATGATGCTCAAAGAGAAAGAAATGGAGTGATTCAGCACACGGGCCCAGCAGCTGAAGAACTTAATGATGATACTGATTAAAATAGCATTTACTAATCATTGAGGTTATTTGTTTAAAATTCAGTTCATCCAAAATGGAGTAATACGCTTCACTTCAGTGTGTAACCAAGCACAAAAACAGTATCCATGTTCAATCTGTGAATGGTTTTCCGTTTACTGTGATGTGCTACTGTAAATATACCTCTTTAATTACTTCTGGTCTCTTTGGTGACCTATTTAAATTTGTGTACATTATTGTACATAGAATAAAATGTTTTCACGTTTTTATGACAAAATTTGAACAAATAGCTTTTTAATAGATGTAATGATAATACAGTGCGTCAGCTGTGCCAAAGATTCCTCAATGAAAGCATATAAAAGTATCTAACTCTGGACCGTAGTTTTTCTTTAAAATGGGTGGGAAAATGAAAATGCAGGTTAGAGGAAACCACATTAAGCCAAGGAAATAATTTGGACCAGAGGATAAAAGCTGTATGTAAAGTATTTTAAAACGAAGGGGCAAACAGGCGGCCAGAAGAGAGACTTTTTTGAAATTTGAATGTAGTGGCTGAGCTGGGTTCAAAAGTCATGATTCAGAGACTGTGTAAGAATTGAGAAACAGGCTTTTATCAACTAAACTTTGGTATAAAAACCAGAATGTGCTAACTGTTTAATTTTGATGTAAATAAAACCAGTATATTTGTTGGCCATTCTGTTTATAGCGTTGACATAAAATTGTCCTTTCAGACTTTTGAAGAGATTATAAAATGAAATATTTGGGAGTTTTCATTGTTGTAAACTAAGACCTTAACTGATACTAAAATTCTGATCTGACTTGATGAATAAAAATGAGGGGAGGACAGTATGTAGTAATATGGAGTACCTCTTCAGACAACTTCCAGAGAATTCCTTTATTCAATCTTTCAGTAAGTTTTGCCATGAAATTTTACATACATGATGGGTAATGGAAAGAACATACCAATTACATGTCAGGAAAAAATATTTTAATGGTGTTGTTATATAGTGTATTGGCTAATTCCAATGGATCCTGCTCTCTTACTGCTGACATTATCTCCAGTATTTGACTAAAAGAAAACAAAACAAAATGGTTAATTTCCAAGTATATGCTCAGTTTTAAAGGTATTAGTTTCCACATAAAGGAAACCATTGTTCTAGCACTTTTAACATAGTAAGTTTTACAGGTACAAGGTTTTTGGCACTATGAACAGAAAAGTTGAACTGTTATATTTAAAATAATTTGAGACAAATTTCTGGGGCAGCCTTGCATATAACTAGAACCAAGGTCCAAGTTCAAATAAATTTGAAAACCAACCCATATTATGTCAACCACAACTAATAGAACTAACCCAGTGAAAATGAGAAGTTCTTTTAAACTGTGGGTCATTATGGATTCATTAATGGGTCATGATGAGCTTTCAGAAAATTGTAAGAAAAGGAAAAGTACGTTGCACTTCGGGAAGTACTGTTTCATTTCTGTTTGGGGTTTATATATGTACGTGGGTGCTGAGTCATAAGGTCTGTGGTATTGCGGGTACGGCAAAGTCTGAAAGCTACTGCTAAGAGATTTAGTTCCAGAAGCAACAGGAATTTGCTGCAGCATGACCAGCACAATGACAGCAAAGGAAGTGAGAAGTTATTTACTTGGAACAGTATATGGTTATGGGGTGGGAGGAGGAGAGATGCTTTCTCTTCCCGTACTTACTCCCTGCAAGAGCGAGACTAGCCCAGGTGTCAGATCTTTCAGTTTCTGTTCCTCGAATAATCAGTCATACTGTTCTCTAGCAATACTAGAGATAGACAGGTTTTTATACAGGAATTAGAAAGATCTGAAGTCCAAAGTGAACATTTAAGTATTCGTGGAGATTTTTCTCCCTGGTATGAGTTTCTTAAAAATGAACACATAAAGGAATTAGGGATTAATTATTTAATTAATAATTAAATTAACCTTTTAATTATATAACTGTAATGCAACCGCCACACTTATTAATATAGACTAAATTTTTATCTGAGTCAAAATGTGCTAAAAGCAAATACATTAGCATTTAAATGGACACTACAGGCCCAGTTCTCTTAGTAAACTACAGAATTCTCCTCTTAACTATTCAGCGGGAACTTACCTGCATAATACTGTGTGAAATCAGTATGATTCCTGCCACCCATCTCCCTTTCAGTCCTTTTTCTATGCTGATACGTTACAGCTTTAAAAAAAAAAAAACAACAAAACGGCCCCTTTCCTGCTTAAAATCCTTTTTTGGGTCCTGATGAAATGTGCACTACTAAGGTTGACATACAAGAGCCTTCACTAGTCTGGCCTCACCTGCCTTCCTACGCTTACACTCACCCATGCATCCTACTTTCCCCCACACTAAACCCATTGTTTCCCCCAGAGCAGCAAGCCCTTCTGCCGGTCTGCCTTTGCTTGGGGTGTTTGTCTTGGTCTGGCACAAGGCCCATTTGTACCCCATGACCAGGGGAAGTGTCACCTTAGTTAAGCTATTTCTCCTTAAGGCAGGCAGCTGCCGTCCTAGGGTCCTCGTCCTCGTCATATGTTCATACTTCTGTAACGGCACGAGCCTCTTGGATTATGCTTTCTGTTTATTTGCTCCAGGAGGGCAAAGATCCCTGTCTGACTCCTTCAATATCTTATCCCAAGTGCCTGGCAGAAGGTACCGAGTCATCTGGTGGATGGATGCAGGGCAGTGAATGTCCAGATTCTCCTAGGTAGCCTCAGTAACTAACCTGGACCTTTCCTGACATGCAGGACCTTCAAAATGTGTTTCAAGGAATTTAAAATTTCAAAGGGAGGAAAGAGCTCTATAAAAATAATGAAAACATAAAATTGTTAATAGATGGGTTTGATAAAGATGACTTTGTAAGTAGGAATTAGTAATTAGCATTAGACTGGAGGCATGTTTGTTCTGAAATGTGATTTAAAAACGGTCAGTTTGTAAATGCTGGCTTTCCCGAGCTCCCGCCGCCTCAGCTGTAGTCATGACTGCAGATGAGACTCGAGCTTTCTTGGTTCTCACCAGTCTGCACTGGAAGACCCTTAGAATTTTGTTCTGCAAATGCAACTAGAGTCAACGGCTCTATTGTACTTAACATTAAGGCAGTACAGAAAACTGACGTGGATACACTGTTGGCAAATACTTCCCCTGAGTTGGCTACTAGAAAAATACCAATTTCTTGTCTCTAGTGTCCTATTAAATCTCTATAAAGAATGATTCAGTAATAATTGTCTTCTGTCTTCTGACTGAATTTGCAACTACCTACATCTCATAAAAGGTACAAGTGATTCTTTACTAATCAGAACTTAAATATATTCCTCAGCCTATGGGTTTTAAAACATTCAGCTTTAAAGCTTTGCCAACACCGGCATGTTAATAAAGGAAAATCTTTCCAGTATTATTTCTATAGAATAAATCTTCAGTTCTCTGCCTGCTGAATTTTAGAGCTGGCTTACCTAATACTCTTATCAGTTAAAAACTACTAAAAAATGCATATGGAAGGAATTATTACAATCTGAAAGTAACTGTTCAATTGCCTGAACTGGTAAACCACAAGAGACTGATGGAATTGCGATTTAAATTATCTGCTTATGCAAACAAACTGGATGATGAGCGCATGAACACGACAGGAACTTACCCTGTAAGTTAACGAGCTCTACAGCTCCTCAACAGCAGCCCCTCTCTCCACGCGCTATATATGTTATAATTAAAAACATGATGCTGAATTGCTGCTTGCCCCCCGCCGCCACCTTTTTGAGTTAGAAAAAGGAAATCTTTCTATAACTGGACCTCCTTGTTCAGAAGCTTCAAGAAATGTGTTAATACTTAAGTTTATTCAGGTTGTCAAATCATTTAAAATACACAAAAAGGTCTCCTGCTGAGAGTGCATTTGTATAACCATAAGCAAGGAAGCTGCGTGAGAATCTTTCCCCTTTCCTACAAAATGACAAATGACCAAGATCACATGAAGTTTTCACTCCTGTAATAAAACCACTCGTAATGAACTGAGAGGTTGAGATGATGGGGGGAGAGGAGCCTAGCTAGAGCAATCCAGGTGCGGAGGCTTCCGAATCTCTGCATTACAACGGTGGTTCTGGTCTGAACTTCATTTGGATGTCACTGGACTTTACCTCAGTCCCTTGAGTTCATTTTGTAAATGGCATTTGGTGGTTGACTTGAATATTTTGAAGAACGTGAAAACCAAATACTTACATTATATGGCAGGGTTCATTCCTGTCTTTTAAGCAGTGCCCATTTTCCCACTTCTTTTTGGTAGGAAATGAAGTTTTTATGTATTTTGATCCAGCATGTGTACTTTTCACTCCACACCAAGGTGCATCTAGAGTTAAGCAAAGAAGTGTCTTAACGAGGTTTATCTTTGAAATCACTGTTCTCTTAATAAACAATATCAAATAAAAATGTAAATTCTAAAAGTCATGATTCAGCTTAAAAATGGTAAAAAGCAAAAAATTCTAAGCACAAGATTAAATCTTGAACTGTACCAACTTTTAAATGCCTTTAAAAAAATTTTTTTAAAGCTTTTTAAAGACTCGCTTTCATTATATATTTTTCTGCTAATATTACTGTTGGTGTATGGCATACTTTAAAAAAAGAAAGCCAGAAGAAATACAAATTTTAACCTGGAAATATTTAGGTTAAGCCTCTATTTGCCTCTACTGAATGTGAAAGAGTGGCTTTAAATACTGGGACTGGGGCACCTGGGTGGCTCCGTTGGTTAAGCATTTGCCTTCAGCCCAGGTCGTGGTCCTGCGGTCTTGGGATCCAGCCCCACATCAGGCTCCCTGCTCAGCTAAGGGCGTCTGCTTCTCCCTCGGACCCTCCTCCCTGCTTGTGTTCTCTCTCTCAACTAAATAAAATCTTTAAAAAAAAAAAAAATACTGGGATTATTCACTTAACCTCTTTAATAAAGAATAAGAATTCACACATTTTATAAGCATTGTACTTTCAATAAGATCATTTCATTTTCATGACTCTCCAAGGAAATAAACCTGATGGTTAGGCTTGACTTTACTAAAAAAGCCCATATATGTCAGTAAAGCCTTGAGTTAGGTAAAATGTTTAGCTTCTAACTTTTATTAAGAGGGAACAGATTTCTAAAATTCCTTGACTAAACCAGTTTGATTTAAATTCTTGTACTTTATGTGAAAGTACTGTAAAATTATGCCATTACAAAGACAACACTATAAAAAAAATTCTGAAGTTTGTGAAACCCCAAGTGGGGTACTTCATTAAGACTACTTGTTTAATAAAATATACATTACAACCTCCTTAGCTACATAGTTAATATTCCTTTTTTAAGTGTTTAGGCTTAATCAAACTTCTAAAATTGAAAATCTTGGTTGCAAAAATAGTTTTCTATCAATTGATGAAAAACCCCAAAGGTTTTCTGTAAAGTACAGCCGTTGAAGCTGTGAATGAACTGTTTTAAAATATTTAACTTTTGTCTAGCTCTGTTTTGATATGGTTTGATAGGAAAAAGTTCTAACAGCATAAACTTACCAGTTTCAATCATTAATTTTTCACTAGGTATTGACTTCAGAACTTCCAAATTAGCCTCGGTTTTCAGTGAGCTTAAAAAAAATTGACATATTTAGTCAAGTTTTTTCAAATTACAAGCTTACCTAAAACAGATTATAAAACCTAAAGCCCACAAACAAAACTCTGGTTGGCTCCAATGGCAATATACACATTTCCATCCTTACAGGATCTAGATTAAGATCTATTCCAACCACACACTGCCTTTAATAGGATGCAATTTTTTGTGTTTATCAGCTGACTGTCTATTAACGTTCTGAGTCAGTCTGTGTAAAAAGAACTCGTTTGCTTCCCTGGGTAATTTGCATAACTCGGGCTCAAATGCGGAGTTGGAAGGTATGATCAGTTCTGCTATGAACCAACTACTGCTAGGAAGGAATCAAAGTTAATGTTTCACGAATCAGCAATAGAATCCTCACAAACGATGAAAATCACAGTCACAGAACTAAGAGTATTTAACAAGGAATGAAAATGAAAACCTCATTAGGAGATGTCCTCCCCACATATGCAAACAGGATCTTCCATTATTCTTGACGTTCTGAAACTTAGGTGAGACTTTTTTCATTCACTTAGGGGAGTTAAAACCCTTCCAATTTAGACCCCTCCCCCCAACTCTGGGAAAAAATTATGGGAAGAGGGATTTTCCCCTTTTGTTTTCTCATCTCCTTCTGGGACTTCTATTCTTCAGTTTTACAACTCTGGAACCGATCTGCTAAGGCCCTGTTTCTTTTACCCTTTTCTGGGAAATTAACTTTCATTTCCTTAACTTTCACTTTCAGACCTTGAGACAGACTGGATTATTGGTCCCAGTTCTTCACTTTCCTTTCATAGAAATGTATCTGCACCGTTGCCACAGTTTCATTGTAGGAAGGAGGAGCTTGAATCTGGTCATGGCCTCAAGACTTGCTTTGACTGGATGACAGGGTTAGAGGCTTGAAAACGCACTTTTTAAAATTCTGATGGCACTTCTGTGATCTGAAAGTAGCACGCACTAACTAGCCGTTACCTCCTCCACCTGGGCACCCAGAATGAAAACCCAGCTCAGATCTGAATTCAACATGTGCCTGTGGCCAAGAGATCTTCTTATCAGTCAGTCAACCCTCAGCTGATCGTAAGACCCAGGAGTATGAAAAAATGCTTACTGTAATATGCCAGTGAGTTTTAGGATGATTTGCTATATAATGTGATGATTAATACTGTCCTTATGTTTTATTTAAATTTTAGCATATATTTAAGTTTTTATTATGGAGAGATTAAAATATTATGTAAAACTAGAATACAGAACCCCCACGTATTCATTACTCGGCCCCAATCTATTATCAATTCCTGGCTGATACTATCCCATCAACTCATCCCAAACCTCTCCTGTATTATCTTGAAGGAAATTCAAAATGTATAATTTCAACATTCTAGAATTTATTTCAGAGAATATTTCAGCATGTAGTTTTCAGCGTGAAGTTTTCTTTTAATGTAACCACAATACTATTAAGCATGTCTAAGAAAACCCTATTTTATCATCTATCCAATATTCAAACTGTCTCAGTGTCCTACATTCTTTAAGTTTGTGTGACTCAGGATCCAAATGAGGGCCACATACTGCAACTGGTCAGTGTTCTAAATCTCTTAACCTCTTAAGTTTTCCTCAATCTCTTTTTTCTTTTTTTTTTTTTTTAAAGATTTTATTTATTTATTTGACAGAGGGAGAGATCACAAGCAGGCAGAGAGGCAGGCAGAGAGAGAGGGGGAAGCAGGCTCCCCGCCGAGCAGAGAGCACAATGCGGGGCTTGATCCCAGGACCCTGAGATCATGACCTGAGCTGAAGGCAGAGGCTTAACCCACTAAGCCACTCAGGCGCCCCTGAATCTCTTTTTTCTTTAAAAATTTGTTGGAGAAACCCAGTTGTTTGCCCTGAAGAGTTTCCCAGTCTTGATTTCATCTGTGTTCATCCGGATTTGTATCTGGGCTCTATTCTGTTCCACTGATCTAGGTATCTAGTAATAACTGTACTATCAGTTTGTCCCTTTATCCCTGTTAATGAACTCTGTATATTTAGATGCTCTCTTGAGTGCAGATATCTACAATTATTATATCTCCTTGTTGGATCCCTTTATCATTGCGCAATGTCCCTGTCTCTTGATAGACTATACTTTAAAACAAAGACTGTATCATTTAAGCATTGCTACTGCAGCTTTTGTTGCTGCTGCTGCTGCCGCTTCTGTTCACGTGGACTATCATTTTCCTCATACCTTCAGTCTGCACGTATCTTTAGGCCTGAAGTGATTCTCTCATAGGCAGCATATAGAAGGTTTTTTGTTTTGTTTCTTTTTAGATGTCACCCCACGCTTTTTGATTGGAGTATTTAATCCATTTACGTTTAATGTAATCATTGATAAGGTAATTGTTTTCTGGTTGCTTTTGTAGTTCTTCCTTCTCATGTTCTCTCTGCCCTTCTGGTTTGATGGCTTTCTTTAGTGTTATGCTTGGATTCCTTTCTCTTTACTTTTTGTGTATCTATTACAGGTTTTCAGTTTATGGTTACCGTGAGGTTCATATACAACACCCTGTATTTACAACAATCTGTTTTGAGCTGATGTTCCTTTTAAGTTTGAACACATTCTAAAAGCACTGCATTATTCCCTTTCCAGGTTGGAAAACCCTCTCTCTCTCTCTGAATTCTAAATGATAACCTTGCCAGGCACAGTATTCTTCATTGTAGGCTTTTTCTTTTCAGCACTTTGAATATATCATCACACCCCTCCCTTCTGGCCTGCAAAGTTTTAGCTAAAAAAAAATAATAATAATAAAAAAAATAAATCAGCGGATAGCATTAGGGGGTTTCCCTTTTGTATATAATTAGTTTCTTTTCTCTTACTGCTTTAAAGACTGTCTTCAATTTTTCACTTTTTATTATGTGTCTTGGTGTAGACTTCATTCGGTTCACCTTGTTTGGGGCTGTGTGTACTTCCTGGACATCTATTTCCTCCCACCGGTTAGGAAAAGTTTCTTCAATTTCTGCTCCCCCACCTCCTTCTAGGACTCCTATAATGCGAACGTTAGCACACTTGATGTTGTCCTAGAGGTCTCTTAACCTATTCTTATTTTAAAAATGTCCTTTTCTGTTCAGCTTGGATGGTTTCCACTACCATCTTCCAGGTCACCAAACTATTCTGCTGTATCCTTTAATATGTTATTTTTTTACTTCAGTTACTGTATTATCTCTAATTGGTTCTTTTTTTACTTTCTCTTTTTCTGATTTCATCCACTCCTTTCAAGTTCACTGAGCATCTGTATGACCATTACTTTGAACTCTTTATCAGGTAGATTGCTTGTCTTGGTTTTGTTTAGTTCTATTTGTGAGGCTTTGTCTTGTTCGTTCATCTGGAATAAATTCTTCTGTCTTCTCATTTTGTGATTTTTTTTCTTTGATTTACATCAGTTATATCTGCTGGCCTTGTAAGCAGTGGCCTTGTGTAGAAGTGTCCTGTGGGGCTAAACAGTGTAACATCCCCCATGGTCGTCAGAACCAAGCACTCCAGGAGGGTCCCATGTTGTAGGCTGCTTATGCCCTCCTCCTGTGTACTGCAGCTGCTGTGAGTGTGCTGGTGGGCAGGGCTGTCCCCAAGCCCAGCTGGCTGAGACGCCCTCCTGAAGTCACTGCAGGCATGCTGGGTGGGGGCAGTAGTTGCTTTGTGGGTTCACCAGTCCCAAACAAAGTGACCACTGGGTGTTGCCGGCAAGAGCCACTTTGGAAGGGGACGTGCCTAACCTGGCAGGTTGGGTGGAGTGGGTCTGACAGAGAATGCCAGGCAGGGCGAACGGTGCTATCAACATAGTTGGGAGAGTGTCAGAACTGGCTCTTGTCAGCATCAGGCCAGCTAGGTGGGAGATGGCACCTGCTAGCACTCCCAGTCCCGGAGAGATTTTTCGGTAGATCCCTGCCCCTCCAGCAGCCACCCTAAAATGAGCCAATAAATCTCCTTCCTGTACAACCCAGGTACTTTTTAAACTGCTGTCTCTCTGCTGGATCTTGGAGTGAGTGATACTGGTGTGCTGGCCCTTACGAGTAGAGTCTCAGTTTCTAATAGCGCCCTGGCTCTGCTGGAGTAAAATCCTGCTGCTTATCCAAGCCAAACGTGATGGGGGCCTGTCTTCCTGGTGCAGACCCCCAGGGCAGTCAGGAGGCAAGGGGGCACCTGACGTGCGGTGGGGCTTGATCCCCTTGCTCCTCAGGGAGGACCTCTACACTTGTGCTGTCCCCTCCTGGTTGTGAGTTGACATACCACATATTTGGTTCCCTACCATGTCTCTGCTCCTCCTCACCCTTCTCAGTGTGGCTTTTTCTTCACAGTATGGAAGAGCTGTTCTGCTGATCAGGTCATTCTTGGAAAGAATTGCATTACATACAGTTGTTGCCTGGGAGTCTGTGGGAGGAGGTGGGATCCTCCTCCTCCTCCACCATGCTCCTGGTCATGTCAACCTGAAGGAAATTTTGCCTTCTGTATTTCTTACAGGGAATCTATATTACCATCTAGAGTCTTGACCAGATTCAGGTGGGAATTTTCTTATTTTGGCAAGACTGCCGTAGGTGGTAGGATTTTCTACTTAGAGAGGCACACAGTATCTGGTTATATTTTTGTGACAGGAGGCGGCGATGGATGCCCAGTGCTTAGACCACTTAGTTTACCAGAAGTTGCAGAATGTTGACAGAATTCTGTCAGCCCTTTATTCACTAGGACACTTGTATAAAAATTCCTGTGTCTACTATTAGGTGCCCAATGGTAGGTGGTAGGGGGGAAAATATGTATCTTCCTGCTGAATGTGTTGATTCCCTCACTTCCTCCAATGGTGGTACTGTTTTATAAACACAGACATTTATTTTTAATCATTAAGGAACTCTTATGATCTTTTTCTTGTAATATCTTGTAATATCGCTCGTATTTTATGGATGTAACATCTCAGCCTTTACTGTATCAAGTCTCTCTTAAAGTTCTTTTCCCTAAATTGTTTCCTCTGTTGTTAATTTTTCTATTTATCTTGGCCTTTTTCTTTCTGTTGGTTCGCCTCATTGATCTGGTGGTCCTTAATTATCAGTTATATTTAAGGAGGCTTGAGTTGCCAGTGTTGTGTTCCCTCTGCTTCTGTGAAAACAGGACTCTTTTACTGCCAGTTCTCTGAGGGGGGAATCTTACTGGACATTCCTTGTGGGACAGGCCGGGACTGGACACACAGATCTGCGATTTCATTTATGAGTGAGAAGGGAGGGAATTAACTGTGAGGCTTCTGCTCCTCTGAATTCTTTCCTTTGGGATCAACATTAGAGTTCCCAAGTCTTGGCTCTCACAATTTCTTCAGTTTTCTTAAGAAAGAGATTTCCCTTTGAGTAGAAATGCTTGCTGCACCTGTACTCTGCATGGCAATGAACACAGGGAGTGACAGCTTTCTCTATGAGGTCTTGAGTTACCCTAACTTGGTCCTATTTGTCACTAATTCTAAACCCAAAGTCCTCCCTGTGATTCTGCGTGCCAAATTTGCTCTCACGTCCTCTGGAGACCTTTAGTCTAATTGGTCCCTTCCAGAAACTCCAGCCTTGTTTCTTTGCTCTTACGTTTTCCACTTTGAATACATCGGATTTTACTTTAGAATGATTTTAGAAGGAGTGAAAGGGAAATGTGTGTCTAACTTGCCATAAATACCAGCCTTTTTATTACTGTTCTCTAGAAACAAACAAAACTCTTATTTTCAGCCAGCAGTAACAACTGACCAATAGGAGTATTTTCAAAAATATATTGATATGCTTGATATGGGTATTAGATTTAAAACTTACAGTTATCAAATTAGTTGTGTATTTTCAATCTCTTGAAAAGAAATCATGTCTGACTTAGTTGTTTCCTACATATACTCCATGCTTATAAAAACTGATCTACATACAGAAATATATACTATGAAGAAATATTTTTAAATCAAAGCCAATTATATCTTTAGTAAGGTTTTCCATTTAAAGGAGAGAAGTTACATGATTCCACAGTCAAATCTGAAACTTTCCCATTTTCGTGGAGGAAAATATTATAATTTAACCCTTAGAAAACAGACTTTAGGGACGCCTGGGTGGCTCAGTTGGTTGGACGACTGCCTTCGGCTCAGGTCATGATCCCGGAGTTCCGGGATCGAGTCCCGCATTGGGCTCCCAGCTCCACGGGGATTCTGCTTCTCTCTCTGACCTTCTCCTCGCTCATGCTCTCTCTCACTGTCTCTCTCTCAAATAAATAAATAAAATCTTAAAAAAAAGAAAGAAAGAAAACAGACTTTATGTCACAGGCAGTATAGATTAAATTACCATAACTCAAGAGACTCAGATTAAGACCGCAATAAACTGAATTTCAGAATAAGAATAGAAATATTGAATGATTAAGTGACTAATGTTAATTCTGAGTTAATACAGGAAAAAAAAATCATATCATTAACTTAAAGCCAAATCTTTATAAATTCAAGGTCATATAGAAATCTCTTAAGATAAATGTACTAAATCAAGTTGGTGAACTAAAGGCCTTCCACCTTCTTCCTTTAAAAAAGATTATTTAGAGAGCAAGAGTATGAGCAGGGCAGAAGGACAGAGAGGATCTCAAGCAGACTCCATGTTGAGCATGAAGCCTGACTTGCGGCCCAATCCCATGACCCTGAGATGACCTGAGCCAAAATCAAGAGTCAGGTGCTCGACTGACTGAACCACCTAGGCACTCCTACTGTCTTGCTCTTAAAAATCATTTCAAAATAAGAAGGAAAAAAAACCCCACTTTTTTTTTTAATGAAACTAGGACATATTTCTGACTCCTAATCACAAAATATACAGCAGAAAGTAAATGGTAAAATGATAAATGATCTGTTTCTGTGCTAAGGTGACTCAAGTGTCATGTGGCTGCAGAGAGAGACACCAAAGATAAGCAAATCAACTGACCCAAGGAAGTTCTAAGAACTGGAAGATTGAGGTCCTCAGGCTGGGATACGGCAAGGGACTAAGTGGGGACTGTTTTAAAAGGTGGGGAACAGGAGCGCCTGGGTGGCTCAGTGCGTTGAGCCTCTGCCTTCGGCTCAGGTCATGATCCCAGGATCCTGGGATCGAGCCCCACGTCGGGCTCTCTGCTCAGCGGGGAGCCTGCTTCCCCCCCCCCCCCCCGCCTGCCTCTCTGCCTACTTGTGATCTCTATCGGTCAAATAAATAAATAAATAAATCTTTACAAATAAAAAAAATAAAAGGTGGGGAACAGAAAAGACAGAAGTGACAGATTACTTCCCAGGCTACTTCTGCCCCCTACCCCTGGCCTGAGAGAGAGAAGGAAGAGAAGTTGTGCGTACAGTCCCTGGAGAAGCTAAATCAGAGACAGCGCAGCACAGAGGCGTGCAGGGGGGAAGCGCAGGGTGAAAACAGAGACCGAAAGCTGACTGCTTGGTGAGCTCCTCTCTCCACGCTCATTCTGCTCCAGAACACCAGCACACTGACGAATCCCGACCCTTTCCAGCGGAGATCAGAGGATCCCAGTCTGAAGAAACTGAAGCAACTCAGAAAGAGCCTGACAAGCTGACATTTAGGAATCCCTGGTGCAGTCGGCTGGCCTGCCGGGCGATGTGCTGTCTCCCCACAGAGATTCCAAAGAGCTTTTTATCTTAACTTTTTAAATACAGAGCATAAAAATTGCCTGACATTTGAAGAAAGTCATGACAGGGACTAAAACAAAGAAAAAGGAACTCGGAGGAAATAAAAGCATGACATGGCAAACAAAAAATAACTCTATCTTTAGAGAGATAATAAGATGCATCTGCATGTGTCAAACCAGATAATGGTAGGGAAGAGCTTTCAGATATTAGAACCAGAACCTGAAGTTTTATTAAAAAGTTGAAAAATATTTTTGAAAGTGGGAGAAACAGAGATAGAAATTATAGGGGAAAAAAACTGAGATCAGAGTATGAACCTGAGGGGTCCAAAGAAAGAACAGGAAAAAAAAAAAACCTCCCAGAATGGACAGAGATGAGCTTCTAGCTGGAATGGACCAGTAGAGAGCGCACAAACTCTGAATGACAAACCCATCGAACACCTTTGTGAAGTCTAATAATTCCAGAGGTAAAGAACTAAAATATCCCACTGGGAGAAAATAGTAGGCCTACAGGGTAAGGACTAGATATGAGGACAGCCACTGATTTACGGACATTAAGCCTAGAAATGGAGTCCTGCAAATTCTCATGGACTTAATAGAAAATTATTTCTAGTCCAGAATTTTATGCCCAGGAAAAATACCCAATAGAAGGGTTTTTGTTTTTCTTTCATTACCTATCCGGGCAATCTTACAAAAACAAAGTAAATCCAACTGAAAAATGTTTCAGCAAAACAAAACTGAATACACGGGATCTAAAAGTAAGAGTTCCGCCGCAGAGCAGACACTGGTCCGAAATGGAGAAGACGGAAGGGTCGGAAACTGGGCAGATAATCTAGAGAGCCAGATTATCTAGACAGTCTTCCTCATGTGAAGAAACAGAGGAAGGCGTTTCACAGAGCTGTTGCAAAGTGTGAGAAGGCTTCAGCTTTTGAAGAAAACGAAGTAAATAAAAGTGAGGAAAGCTGCACCAGGAAAACGAAGCGGTATATCCTATGTTCAGCAGTCAACGGCATTTACACCGACATAATAATGAAAACACTAAATGCGTATACAACCCCAAATTCCGAACTGAGTACACTGAGAAGCTGTGGAGGAAAGAATTCAGGCGGCAGGAAAGTGCTGGATGTAAGAACAAAGATGCTCGTCCTCCTTAACGGAAACAGAGAAGATGAATTAAGAGAGAACCGCACATACTAATACTTAGACACATGATGATGAAGAGCTAAGTGGGCGTCTCTGGGAAAGCTGACTTACAAGTAGAGAGTATGGTGGGGAGGCTGTGTAAGTTTTTCAGAACTACTTTATAATCCATTACTCATGTATTCCTTTCCATAGTGGTTTACTGATTAAATCATTAAAATAAAGAAGCAGCACCTAGGACATATAAATAAATCTGAACTCCATAGCAAATAATTTCATGGTTCTATTTCCCCGAGGAGACATTTCAGTAAAAAATAATGCAGTCAGCTAAGTGGTAGTTTTAAAGGAACGAAACACTGGGGAGGGACAGCCCAGGGACCCAGCGGGGCCAGCAGACAACACTGGGCTTACGCAGGCTAGTGTGGTGTACCATCAGGAAGGTCAGCGAGCCTGGAGGCAGAGGACACTGGTTCTCACGCTATCATTACTTTAAACCGGTTTCTTCACTTCTGAGAGCCTCACTGTCTTGGCCTACAGAGATCTATGAAATGATTATGTCATAGGGGCAGACATCACTTGTGTACATGCATACACAATGCTGCAAATGTGCATGTTTTAAAGGGATAAAATGACCTGAGAATCGACTGCATTGCTAGAGAAAGCCAAGCTGTCAATCTCGATACAAAACTGTTTTCTATAACTGTTAATACCGGGTTAGTGTACAACCTGCAAGTTTTCAGTAGGCTCTATGACCAAGGTGGGGCTTGAACTCACCACCCCAAGATCAACAGCCGCATGCTCTACCAACTGAGCCAACCAGGTGCCCTATAACTTTCAAGTTTTAATTGAAAGGAGTAATGGAGTTTTTTACTTGCAGGAAGAGCATCATTTAACTTCTTGCATACTTACAGAAATGCATAGGCCAAGATCAATGTGATCAACAAATACATTTAAATCCTTATCTGCAATTTGCTGTAGAACAAGGAGTCTACTTAATATAAAACAAATGTAAGGACCTACCAACCATTAAATCCTATATAGAGATCCAAGTCAAGCAAGGCTGCGGCTGCTTCCTTCGTACCATCAAAGGAATGCACCTAAGGACATACAGGTAGAATTTTATTTAATTACTCTTTCTTTAAAATCCTAAATGACACCAATAAGACTTTCTAAGCAGAAGTAGAGATGCATTAGGGTTTTTTGGATCAGAGCGTTTCAAATGCGGTGGCCCCTACATTTTTTATTTTCAAATCCAACCTCACAATTAAAATGGGTCAACATCCCCCCGATGCGAGGCAAGAGGGGAGAAGGCCACCTAGAACTTCTGTCCGTGGCTGCCTGATGGCTCTGCTCCAGCATTCCTGCAGCGCCACCAGGAAGGGGACTGGCGCTGGGAGCCCCATCCTCGGGCAAAAGCATGAAGTTAAAAATGTTATAAAACCATGCAAAGTGTATCTTAAAACGTTGTCATTTTTATGTTATGGGCTACTTTTTTCTAGAAGAGAGATGACTTAAGAGGACAAGTTTTAAGAAGATCGATAGAGTTGTGAGAATGTCACTAAAAAAACGTGAACTGTTACACAGCAGTATCTCAGGAGGCCAAAAGGAACGAGACGGTGTTCTCCTTCAAAGCTATAGGGATTAAAGTACAGTTTTTCACACTTTGAACATATTTGTGTAATCAAAACCACAATTAACAATACTTTTTAAAATACACCTAACAAGTGGGAGCACCCGGGTGGTTCAGTTCGTTAAGCAGCCAACTCTTGGTTCCAATTCAGGTTGTGATCTCATGGGTCATGGGGGCGAGCCCCATATGGGTGGAGTGCAGAGTCTGCTTGGGATTCTCTCCCTCCCTCTGCCCTTCCCCTGCTGATGTGTGCATGCTCTTTCAAATAAATAAGAAATCTTTTTATAAAAATAAACACACACACCTAACAAGTGATGTCATTAATGCGTTCAAACAGCATCCAGAGTCCGAATCCATTACGAAAAACGGGCTTCTCAAAAACAGAACCATGTTACACAGCTGCCCAGAAGAGTCTGTTCTTCCCCTCAGCATTTGCAGCTGACTAGAAAATATATCCTTCATTAACATCAAATTAATTTTAAATCAGACTCTTCATAAACCATTTCAGAAAATTAGTTATACTTTATTCGGTGATTTCTTTTTTTCCAAGTAATTCCTACACCCAATGTGGGACTTGAACTTACGACCCTAAGATCAAGAGTCACACATTCTACCCACTGAGCCAGCCAGGCACCCCGTGGCAATATCTTTTTTTGAAAAAAGTCAAACATTTAGGTTGGATTTGTTGCTGTTAAGTAAATTCTTTAGAAATAAAACAACTGGGCTAAGGGGTAGAACCATTAATCCCAAGGGCATTAATGAGAGCCTCTAAGCCTCTCTCAGTTCCCAAAGGATAAACTGCAGGGTCCGTAAACTACAGATACAGAAGTGCACAGCAGTGCAGAAAACATTATCGCTAGCAGGCTGTGAGACACGAAGCAGGGCTACAAACTTGGGAGAATACAGACGACACTCTCAGCAGCACAGTGCGGGCATACAGTACGATACCCACAGGGAGTAGATACAGTAAGTGTAAGTGCCATTTCCTCTGTCCTTACTTGGACGTAGTAGGACTGATTTTATAGAGCTGGGTAATAGCTTTTCTGCTGGAGACTAGTGAATTGCTCCTAAAATTAGAGGTGAAAATGTGTGCATCGGAGAGTTTTTCTGAGGCAGATTTTCAAAAGAACCCATAATCCAAAAAAGACTTAAAAAACACTGCTTTGGATGCCTGAGCTAAGGCAGGTAACATTTATGGGAACTGACTGAAATGACCACACATCAGTGTTTAGAGTAGAAGCAAATTACAGAAAGGAGGGGGTCTCGGATCAGAGTGGTTAACAGCAAATGAGTACAGCTGACAAGAAATTAAGAAGGCAAACCTGAAGTGAGAATTAAAATATTAAAATCAGCTTAGACCCTGCTCAGAATGTCAAGTGAAAACCACTGAACAACGGCCGATGGAAGAGGCAGAGAAAAAGATCACCCACGCTCCCGAAACGCGAGTCCATTCACGGGGTTTTCTTGTGAACCAAACTCTATCATTCTTGTACTTTGAACAAAATAAATGTAATTAAATCCGTGTGATTTATGTATCACATGTGGCCCATAGGTTCTAAAGTAAATGTGCGTCCTTCAGTAAGAGGGGGAGGAGCACTGACTGCTGATCCCTGCATTACTTCGCCAACCTGAGGAGCGAGGAAGCTTCTGGGCAACTCTTCTACTTACCACTCCCCCCACACACCGGTCTCTGTTTCTCTTCATTATGTCTGTGAATTAAAAACAAACAACTGCTGGCTAATACCTTGTTTGATTTCTGCAAAATTCTTAAATTCTAAATGAGACTTTAGCTTTAACTCACCCAAAAATTCAGCATGTGAGTTCCGACAGTGAAGAAACATTGGTAATTTTGTTTGTTCTGCCAGTTCAAACTGTTTTTCAAAGTATCTGTATGATGCCAAAAAAAATTTCCTCGTTAATTTTATTTTAGCGTGAAAAAAATAACTGTTAAGTATTTTTAAGTTAAAGGACTTTTATTATCTTGAGATTACAGGACAGAAGTAGTGAACTCAGACGTTTAAAACACATCTGGCTTAGTCAAAGGCTTTTATAACACACAACTTCCTGAAAAGGACACATCATTTTCTGGGATTACAAAATTATTTTCAAAAATGTTGGTTAGCTTTCCATTATAACTACTGGGTAAATTAGGTAGCACTTTACTACTGATCACTAGAAATAGCTATAATGTTTATGTTTCCAGTGATGGGAGCTGTTCCTCAAATAATTATTATTTTTTTTTTACACATTTTATTTATTTGAGAGAGAGAGAGAGAGACAGCCAGAGAGAGCACGAGTAGGGGACGGGATAGGTAGCAGGAGAGGGAGGAGCAAGGAGGCTGATATAGGGCTCAGTCCCAGAACCCCAGGATCATGACCTGACCTGGAGGAAGACGCTTAACCAAATGAGCCACCCAGGTGCCCCTCAAATGATTACTTTTAACTAGGTTTTCCCACCAAACCCCAGCAAATGAAGCAGATACTCTCCCATCACCCGTGGGATCCGTTCCCTGCAGCATGTGTTGGAAGGGAAGAACACACCAGCAGCCTCTTGCCCCGAGAGCTGGCTGAGCAGCATCAATGGAAGTCAGTTCGCTGCAGGAAGGGGCCTGGCACAGCTTTACACTCAGTGTTTTCCATGTTCTGTTATACAAGGAATTACTACCACTAGATGCAGGGATTTATTAAATAAATATAAATAGCACAAAAACTGAAACATTCTACTTTTCAAAGATATAAAAACTACATGATAAAATGGCAGCCGTGGGGCGCCTGGGTGGGTCAGTCGGTTAAACGTCTGCCTTCAGCTCAGGTCATGATCCCAAGGTCGTAGGATCGACTCCTCATCGGGCTCCCCACTCAGTGGAAAGCCTGCTTCTCCCTCTCCTTCTGCCTGCCGCTCCCCCTGCTGTGTTGTCTCTCTGTCAAATAAATACATAAAATCTTTTTTTTTTTAAGATTTTATGTATTTATTTGACAGAGAGAGATCAGAAGTAGACAGAGAGGGAGGCAGAGAGAGAGGAGGAAGCAGGCTCCCCGCCAAGCAGAGAGTCCGACGCGGGACTTAATCCCAGGACCCCGAGATTACGACCCGAGCCGAAGGCAGAGGCTTAACCCACTGAGCCACCCAGGCGTCCCTAAATACATAAAATCTTAAAAAATAAAATAAAATAAAATGACAGCTGGGGATATTTAGAGAGTACTTTATAAAAAGGTTTTTCAAGTGCCACATACCATTATCTCATCTGATCCACAAAATAACCCTAGAACAGGACAAGAGCTGGTGCCAGAGGACGTACGACCTCATCCAAGATCACAACACACTGTAACAAACTTGGACCCAGAAACTGAGTGCTCGAATTCCAGGTCTCAGCCAAAATGACTAAAAGTTGTGACATTTCCAAGAAGCTTCTTCTGGTCCCACAGCATAATGAAAATAGCCAGATGTAACATGGTGCGTGTTCCCGGTGTTCTCACTCAGCGCGGGGCTCACTCATTCTCACTCATGGTCATGCAGTTCAAATGAAATCAGGAGTTACAGAGAGTAAGGGTCTTATTTTCCTACAGGAGTTTACCTCTTCTAGGTACCTTAATTTTAGGGAATAATTTCTTGGTGTTTAGTTTAAATCTCTTTTGCTATATATTCCTCTATCTTATCCCCTTGAAATACAAGACAACCATTTTCCTGGAGTACCCCTTTGTCCTCTTGAAAATGCCAAATTTTCAAATTAGATACATAAGTGCACTTCTTAAAGAGTTTTCATAATTTTGGTAATTTTTTTTTGTCTTTATTACCCAGTGTTTAGGCTTTTAAATCACCTTTTCAGGTTCTGCTGGGCTATAGTAAGCAAAAATAATTTTAGTTAACAAAGTGCTGAAATTTCACAGGGCAGGAAACAGAAATGAAATCTTTAAAGAAAAGTCACTATTTCCATAACCTCTACAGTAATTGAAATGTCAGCAATGAAGTGTGCTCCAGTCATTACGTAAACTTTACCATGGATCTGGCTTCTGGCTCCACACTGCACACTCTCCGCTTCACGCTCCCCATCTACACGGATCGTTTCTTTCACACACAATTCTATGTACAAAGCCACACAACTGAGCCACAGATTTACAAAATCTAATGATCCCCTTGGGAATAAGCCTGCCCATCACAGCAGGCAAAAGTACAAATTATGAAAATAACAGATGTTCAAGCAATGTGCCTCCATTATTCTGCATATGAGAAAAGAAAGGTCCATACACTCAAGCTAGCTAGGTGTCTTAAGGAGGCCAACTATTCCTAATGACACAGACTGAGGATAACCAGGGCTTGACATGAATTTTTGTCTTTAAAGAAAAAACCCACCATCCTAACTAGAAATAGCGTAAGTTACAGGGCAGCAGAAATTGGCCCTTATCAAGAGATTTCTCTGCTTCTTTCAGTTTTTTTTTTTAGTTCATAAATGAAAAGCGCTGTTTCCTTGAGTTAGATTTGCTCATTTTAGTGAAGCTGTAATTTGCTTCTGCCTGTATTACTGCTTCTTACATTTGAGGGTCAACAATAACGGAGGACAAGGGCTTGAAAAGGTCAGCTTGTGAGTAGCTGTTAGTAATTAAGACTGAGGCAACTCCCCAAAGCCCAGAGCCTTGGAGCAGTGCACCTTAATCCGCAGAGCTGGGCCAGCCTCTGGACTGGCCCATGGCAAGGACAGCCTCACTCTCTCATCGCTGGGGTTCCCTAAATCCCCAAACGGTTCTTTTGAAATCCTGTCTGATGTTGGGTTTCTTTTTCCAAAACAGACCTGCACAGTATTAACATTTTAAAGCCCCAGGAAAATCCCACAGCAAATTCTTCCCACTCAAGTGAACTGAGCTCTAAACTTGCAGCAAGGAAAGGGGATGGAGCCCGGGGCAGACACTGAAAAGACAGCCCAGGCTTCAAGGGTAACTCTTCGACAGCAAAGTCCAGCTTATTCCTTGCTTTCATGCCTTTGGGGATTTTCTGCTCTTTAAAAAAATGCTTTGCAAAAACCCCAGAGAAAAAGATTGTCTGTATTTTCTTTAGGATGAAAATACTTCTGAGAATACCACCACAGTCGCAATTTCTGGAGCACTAACTGCGCCAAGCCTGTCACTATGATGCGCTTTACATACCCGATGTTGAGAAAGGTAGACGGTATCATCCCCATTTCAGTGATGAGGAAACTGAGATTTACAAACAGACACACAGCCACCAAATGGCAGTTAGGGTTCAAACACAAAGCTGTCGATTCTACGAGAACTACCCCGCACAGTTACAATCCGCCTTACTTACCAGCAGGCCTCGGTATTCTTTGGCCACTGTGTCTACTGCACATCAGTCCTGTCTTGCCTACGAATCCATCACACCATTTTCTATTTTTCTCTTCTCATACATCTTTTTCCTGACTGAATTTTTATTTAAAACAACAACAAATCATACTCTGGGTGTCTCAGATGGCATAAAGAACAGCTCAAAATCAAAATTCTTCCAAGAAAAGATCCAATAGTAAAAGACGAATTATAGGCTTTTTACTCCATGCTGCTCTCCAGGAATCAGAAAGACCCTTTCTCCTTATGAAAAACTCAGTGAACATTTACGGAGTACCCGCCAGGCACTGAGAGTACTGCGCACGGTGCTATGGGAGCGACAGCATGAGTGAGGCTGGGTATGTGCCCCCCGGACAACTCAGACACTAGCCTGTTGTGGGACAGGAAGGGGGGACATGAATGTATTCCGGGACAACGTGAGAAATGCTGAAACAAGTACAGAGCACTGTGTGTGCAAGGAGGGAGCATCCGCAGAGGACAGGGTGGGGGGTGGGGAGGTGCGTGCGGAGGGATATTTGTGTTCTTAACAACAATCCAAATGGGATTCCTACTGCTATGTTTTTTTTACTAAATCATTTGATGTTTTAGAATTTAAAATCTCAAACTGAACTGCCCATCTTTTAAAAATCTGTACCACACTTTAGTTTGTCCTTAGCTTTATCTCCTCTGGAAGAGGCCTAGCTCACATCGCCTCACCTTATTAGCAAAGCCTTCCCTGACTCCCCCCAAAAGTCCTTCCTCCTGCTCTCCTACACCCTTTGTTAGCATTTTCCAACCCATTTAATTACTTATGTCCTCTCTTATCTATAAAGGCATCAGAACCAAGCCTATTCTTTGTATTACACTGAGGAGGCACTTGGTAATCATTTACTGAACGAGTACTGAGTTTAAAGTCTTAGTACAGATTACTACCCGGGCAGCTGGCATCTGTGTTCAAGCACAAACTACATCCTGCTATACGTATTGTTTTAAGTTCTGATCTTAAGGTAATGGTGGGAGTATCCTCAGAGCAGTGAAACAGAACTATCAATGTTTTCATTAAGACAAAAAAACCGAGTTTCAAGTATGTAGGTTGCATTTTAGAATCAGTCTGAATGCATCTGGATCAAAGTCCTACGGCCAGAGGATCACTGTCACACCCCACGCCATCTGTCTGCTTCACAATGTTCATCTTGGCCAAACACAGACTCTAAAGTAGAGGAATTATAATCTGTGGGCTTCACCTAACAAACTTAAGCAGCCAACTATTTTTCAATTTAAATGTGAGTATATGAACTTTTAAGGTAAGTGAGTGACCTATAAAAATGATAGTCAAGAGAGGTTCAGGATTTAATAATCCTCCTGGTCATCAGGTGACTGTCCCCGAAAACCACAGCATCATACATCACTGAACAGCTCTGAGAAGATTTAGTCTAATGTTCTATCACCTGGATAACGAATACATTGTTTCTGAAATGCAACAAAATGCTCATTAATAGACTTAAATGAAGTCTATGAGCTAATTTTTCTTTTTGGCCTATCACGCTACCCACCGGTGTGCTGACAGGAGCTCCAACTAAAAGGTATAGGCACTGGTTGTAGGAAGTCTACAAAGGTTGGGAACTTTGGAGTTTTCTGAGAAGCCCCCACTCTCCACATGGCTTCTGTGAAAAGACCCTCACGTTCTAAGTAGACAATATCCAGAGCCTAGCAAGAGTAGGTTTTTCCTACTTTGGTGATTGATCCTATAATCTCCTTTTAATACCCCTTGCTCTTAAATCCTTTAAATCACTGATTGCTCTCAAATCATTCCATTGGAATGGTTCCTGCATGAATACACTCATGAGAAAAAGAACAACAAAAGTCTCCATCATGTAAAACGCATCCCAAACTTGTACCATTAAAATTAAGTTAGATGGTTAATCAGTTAGGAACTAGATGCCTCCATCCCTTATGAATTCCATGCAAGTATGCATGGAATTTTTTTCACTTCACTTTTGATATACAAAGGGAAAATGCTTAATCCTGATGCTTAATCCAACTACATTCTGAACAAATAAAAGCTATTTTTTAAAAAAAAATCACTCTTCTGATTTTACGATAACTACTAAAGTCAAAAAGTTTCCTTACTTGAGCTGAGTATCTTTGGGACAGAACTGCAGTCGGTCGAAATCTTTAAAAGACAAAATAAATAAATAAATAAATAAATAACAACTCATTAACTTGTACAGAACAAATCACTTTCAAAGTCACTCTAACAGGGCTAGATTGGCACTTACCCAGTCCACACTCCCCGATTGCTACAACTTTCCCCTTATTGTTTTCAGCAAGATTTAACAACTCCGTTAAGTAAAGATCAGGGTCATTCTTTTCAAATTCATCACATCTTGTAGGATGACATCCAACTGTACTGAAAAACATATCTAGCACAAAATAATGTCTTAGGATTATTTTCAAAATATTTTTCATATTATACTTAATATGCAAAAATGATAGAACAAATAATTTCAACTGGTTAATTTTTAATAACAGCCATAAACTATTTGAACTACAAGAACTGCATATGGTTAATCATATGATAATTTTTGGAGTACCTTAACAAAGCAGCACATGAATATGAAAATTGCCTTTAACATATTGGTAAAAAGAATTAATTCAACTTTCCAAAGTTTGGTATTTACTGAGTCCTGCAGAATGGAAAATAAAACAATTTCTTGGAGAATGAAATGTCACAACCTAATTATATCTTTTATATTCACTATTCACATCACTGTCTTGTTTCACATATTTAACATAACAAAATGTATTTCTTCCTCTTAAAAAGGGTGACTTAGGGGCACCTGGGTGGCTCAGTTTTTAAATGGCTGCCTTCAGCTCAGGTCATGATCCCAGGGTCCTGGGATGGAGCCAAGCCCCGCATGGGGCTCCCCGCTCAGTGGGGGAGTCTGCTTCTCCCTCCCCTCGCCACTCCCCCTGCTTATATTCCCTCTCTTGCTGTCTGTGTCTCTGTCAAAAACATAAATAAAACAAACAAACAAAAAAGGTGACTTAAAGAGATGGAAAGGGAATCTGTTTTTTTCTTTTTATTTTCTTAAGATTTTTATTTACTTATTTGAGAGAGAGAGAGAGAGAAAGAGAGCGCGAGCATGGCGGGGAGGGGCAGAGGAAGAGGGAGAAGCTCGCTGTCCAATGAGCAGGGAGCCCAACACCAGGGTTTGATCCCAGGACCCTGGGATCATGACCTGAGCCAAAGACAGATGTGTAACTGATGGAGCCACCCAGACACCCCGGGATTTGTTTCTCCAATAAAAAATAAAGCTCACTTATTTGGAGATCGTGCTAGCTGTGACTGCATTGAACACAAGTATAAAGTCAAAAAGGGCTTCTGAGTGGCTTGCCCCTGAAGCCTGGGAGAGGCGGGGAGCCTTCTTCAGCCTCTGCTGTGGATGTTTACATATAAAAGGAGGCAGAAGTTTTAAAGCAGTGGGGACACAGGTATGGGAAGAGGAGTGAAGAGGGCTGACAAGGGAGCTTCAAGAACTTTTAAAAGTGTATCTCTTCAAGAATAAAAAGTATGGAAGACAAGATTCTTATATCCCCAGAGGCATCTGGGAAGGTGACTACTTTTACCTTAATCACTAAAAAAAAGTGTCAGTGGATCCTGAAGAGAAGTATGCATTTTAGAAAGATTTCCATAAAAATTAACTTTTAGTAAGTAAATCAGTATTTTGAAAAATAACATGGAATGCCTAATTCTTCAATGTCTAGCACAAGAAGCATGCATGCCAAAACACAAAACCAAAATAAGTTAGGTAGAATGAATACCAGATAAGGAGAGGTTTTCTGTAACTAGGATTTCCTTAGGAACCAATTCTAAAACTTCACAGATTTTAAATAATTGCAAAATGCATGAACATAAAGTGAGCAGAGAGATTACATATTATTACTTGCATTCCTGGGGTCTTAAAACAGTGGTCTGCATGATAAATATTTAATAATGATCCTTCACAGTTGAAGTTTAAATAAAAAGCAACTCACATCTTAAGCACATTACAACATAGAAAAATCTTACATCAGGAATATGTGAGGCTAAACTGTATACCCAGTGAACTTAACTCTCATTAACCTTAAAATAATCAAAATAATCATTAAGTATGTGAGAGAGAGGGTTTAAGCAAACGTCTGATACACTGATGGGCACTCAGAATTCCTTCATTTTAACCGTGTCCCATTGCAATCAGTCTTGTTTTCCTGTTACTTCTACAGCCACAATCCATTGTATTGCACCTGAGGCAGTTTTTACAAAGATTTCTTCAAAATAACTCAACTCATATTTTGGGTGGGTGGGGGGTTGGGGTAAAAGTAATATGAGGATACCATTTGTTTGTGCCAAATGCAGTGCCTCTTTACTGTCCTGCAGATTTCCACCTGTAATCATGAACTGAAAAAGAAAGAAAGAAAATAAGCCTACTTGAACAGGGCATCAACAACAGTTTCCCAAACATGCCTTCTTGCTGCCTTTTTCCAGAATGCTCCTCTCTCTTTGACTATCACACACTTATCCTTCCTTTAAAATGTGGCTGAAAGGTCATTTCCTATTTCAAGTGGTCCCCGACCACCCCTCTCCACACACACAAGCATAAATACAACACAGAATTTATCACTCCTACCCACTAAAATGGATTCACACGTCTGTTTTTCCTGTTAGATCAAGAGCTCCTTAAGGACAGATTATGGACACATTATGAAAAACTGAATAACTAAAGACTTCTGAATTTAGAATTCTTTTCATCTAAATTGGAGATTCAGTAGTGTTTATTCATTCAACAGTTCTCCAAGTGTGGTCCCAGAGCCCCCAGGTGAATGTGAGGGCAAAACTATTTTCCTAATAATTCTAAGATGCTATTTGCCTTTTTCACTCTCACCCGGCCCCAAGGGTGCAAGGAAATATTCCAGAGGCTACATGATGGGTAACAGCACAACAGACTGACTGCAAAAACAGATACCCAAGTTCTGGAGTCTTCTATTAAGAGCCAGACATTCAAGACATGTTTTAAAAAAAAAAAAAAAAAAAGACAAAACAATTCCACTCACGTCACATTTTTTTGGTTTGGAAAATACTTTTTCTCATAAAAATATGCTAATTATATAATGGTTTACTGTTAGTATATATACATATATACAGTAGAGATATATATATATGAAATATATATATATTTTTTAAGATTTTATTTATTTATTTGACAGACAGAGATCACAAGTAGGCTGACAGAGAGGAGGAAGCAGGCTCCCGGCTGAGCAGAGAGCCCAATGTGGGGCTCGATCCCAGGACCCTGGGATCATGACCTGAGCCAAAGGCAGAGGCTTTAACCCACTGAGCCACCCAGGCACCCCTGTTAATAGATATTTTATGTTCTTCTTAGTTCTAATTTTTAATATTGACAAATAAAACCCACATAGAGAAAAGCTCTTTGGGTCTTCAGGAATATTAAAGAACGTGAATGGGTTTTGAGACCAAAAGTTTGACGATCACTGAATTAACACATACTGAATCCTCTGTAAGGAAATGTATGGCTCCTGGCAGAAAGCAGGTTTCTAAAGACACAGCCCTCTGGGTCCCCCAGCAGTGAGAATGACTGTATTAAAAGAAAAATGTTACAAAGAGCAATGTGTGGGTGCCGACTACTAAGGCAGTGCTGCTGAAGCATGCGTCCTTTGAAAGAAGGGACGAACTAAGCACGCTGATGTAGATTTTTTTAAGCATCTCCCTTCAAATGCCTCACTGAGCTAAAATGAAGAATTCCTTCCAGGTATAGGCCTCAAGAGAAAACATACAAAACATAGGAGGAAGTGCAAAAGATGAACAGATGTTTTCATATAGCAACCTAAGTTTCTAATATAATAAGCACTAAGTATCTATTCAGGGAACCCGCAGCCATTATTAAATGCTCAACTGCTTGTAAAACACAGGGTGTGAGATATTAAAAAAATATTGAGAGAACGTGACTGTTTACTACCACCTAATTCTTTAATACAAAACCAGGTGCCCTCATCTAGTATTTCAATTCTGTAAAATAATTCCTATGCAAGTCTACCTTTTATTTTATCTATAACTTTCCCAAATAGATAAAAAAATGACGACAAGACTAGAGGACATAATTTCCCCTCCCTGGTCACAATGATGATACTAGGATGATGGTGGCTTCCACCATAAACCTGATAGAGAAACGGGTATTTACGCAGGTACAATACCATGTGCTTTGCACTCCAGCTTTATTTAACTCTCACAACAACTCCCTTAATTAGGCATTATTATCATTCTCAAATTACAGATGCGAAAACTGAAGCCTAGAAAGAGAAGCACCCATGTTACAAAGTTCTGAAGAACGAAGCTGGAGCTGAAACCCAGGGGTGTGAGGCCGTAACTGTGCTTTTCATTACTATAACGTAACTGCAAGACGTTAGATTCCAATTAGGAACCGCATCCGAGACATTGGTGTATATGTTTCAAATGTTAGGATTAAATTAGGATTAAACTACTCATGGCTGACACATGAAAATTCAGGAGCTTGTTATTTCAGAGTCTGCAGAAAAGCATTTTATAAAGTGATTTACCAAGCAGAGAATGACTGCATAATGAGAAATGAATACTGGAACGTTAATCCTTTCTTATCACGGTGAACAGAGACCACAGTGCAGAGCTGGGACTGCGCAACTCAGGAGCCAGCAGGGTCCTCTCTTACTCGAGGTAATTCAACTTAGAACTCGCAGCTACCAAGTCTCCCGACACCACACTGGGGAACTTAACCTTATGTGTGCATATGTGGGCTAGCTTGGTATTTTTTAAAAATACTAATTAAAAACAAGTATCTATTCAGAGAATTTGACACAGAGCTAATATTCATTTGCTTAGAACTCTCTTAAAAAAGTAGAATTATCCTGATAATCAAGTTAGTACTGTAAAAATTAAAGTGTCTTCTCAGTTGTTCAAAAAGGTATATTCATACTGTAAAAGCTAAACTCGGTGATAGATACAGGTCTTTCTGATGCCCACTGAGTTCTAACAAATGCTAAGTTAGGTTATAAAGTTTATTAAGAGTGCATCTTGAGAAGCCTGGTAATTAAAATAGGTTTTAAACACTTTTATCAGGGGCACCTGGGTGGCTCAGTGGGTTAAGCCTCTGCCTTCGGCTCAGGTCGTGATCTCGGGGTCCTGGGATCGAGCCCCGCATCGGGCTCTCTGCTCTGCGGGGAGCCTGCTTCCTCCTCTCTCTCTCTGCCTACTCATGATCTCTGTCTATCAAGTGAATAAATAATAAAAATCTTTAAAAAAAATTGTTTAAACACTTTTATCAAAGAGACTTTGCCATTTACCACACTTCTGCTCACATAAAGAACAGAGCATAAGGCTTGTGTCACTTAAGTTTTGATGTTTTACTTCATTTACTTACTAATATTATTTGTTGACAATACATATCCCCAAATGCCAAGCGTGGCATTAGCTCCTTCTCTTCTATTCTACAGTATCTTAACCAAAATTTAATTTTTTAAAAAACTTAACAAAAAGTTACCTTTTTAACACCAATCTGGACAGCTCTCTCTATTACATCTTGTAAGTCATCTGTAAAAAGCAAACCCCACATTAAGAAAACCTGGTTAAAAAAAAAAATTTCACTTACTTATCCCTTCTTTTTTTTTTTTTTAAAGATTTTATTTATTTATTTGACAGACAGAGATTACAAGTATGCAGAGAGAGAGGTGGAAGCAGGCTCCCTGCCGAGCAGAGAGCCCGATGCGGGGCTTGATCCCAGGACCCTGGGATCATGACCTGAGCCGAAGGCAGAGGCTTTAACCCACTGAGCCACCCAGGTGCCCCTACTTGTCCCTTCTTGAAAGAAAAATACAAAGAAACAATTATATTTAACAGATCAATACTGAGTACACATATAAAAATAATCAGCAACAACCCGAAAAAAAAAAAAAAAAGAAAAGAAAAGAAAAGAAAAGAAACCCATGTAAGGCAAACTAGATGCCTAGTTATCCATTTAATTATATTCTGTTGACCAAAGGGAGAAGAGTGACATTCAAACCAAAGATGAATTTGCTATCATTTAAGTCACTTGCCTTAAGTTCGAAACTTGTTGGTATTGTATTTTTTATATAAAAATAAAACAATCATTAAGATTGTTATTTTTACTAGAGCCTTTCAAAATATATCTGTAACGCCTCCCAAAGACCTCTTTGTAAATTGCAGTTAATGCTGTATTTCTGTAATTCCCATTCCCATTGAGGAAGGATAATTTTTATTTTCTCTGACAGTTTTTTGCTTTTCCCCCCAAATTTCTTGTTAAGTAACAACAAGCTTTAAGAGGCCTGAGGTAAATGGACAGCAAAAATCAAACAATTCTATCATAAAAATCCACTTATTAATTTCATATTTAATTACCACAGTAAATTTAGTTAGAATTCAATTATTTCTAGAATAGCTATAATATTTCTTTTAGACAAAAACTATCAAATTAGTGAACTTATACTGAGACAACTAGTTTTGCTAAATATTATAAACCAGAGTGCTACTGATACTGATGACAATAAAACTTATTTCATAAACACACACATACATGCAGAGTCACAGAGCATGAAATATATTAAGTGCTACAAGGGCATGAAAATCAGAATATAATTTATTATATATAATATAATTTATTCAATCATCTGTAGTACCTAACATCTTTATGTTTGCTTTAAACATAAAGCAAAAACATTATCTAAACTTCTAAATGGAGGAGAAAAGTTTTGAGGTAAGGCTTATGAAAGCTAACACTGAACTTTCTTCTATAAAGTGGCACCTGACACTCCCAGTATGTAGAGAGGCTTTCACTAGAAGCATAGTGAAACTAGCTCTGAAATTAGCACAGTGAAATTAGCTGTTGGAATGTTCAGTTCCACTTCATCCAGACCACAAAACCAAATTTTCATGTTTGCATTTACATAATAACAAGTACAGTAATTTTTGAGACAATATTTATAAACCAGTTTATTGGAGAAATTCTCCTTTCAAAAACATGTTGTCACCATCACTTACTGCTTCCTTGCCTCAGCTGACGAAGTATGCTTTTTAAATGAACTTATATGAGAAATACAAGCCATTTTGCTCTTGGCTAAGCTTTCCATCAATCTTTGAGAAACTACTGTCTATTCCCACCCACACCACAGGCATCTGGGCTCTGGCAGGACTTGGAGGAAAGGGGGAAGGCAAGACAGGGAAGCTGGGCAGCAGCACGCCTGCTCCTGACCCACATTTGTCACTCAGCTGAAAACATTTCCAAAAGACGAGGTACTACAGTGATGTTCAACTGCACCTGATTTTTAAATTACGTACCCTAATGTTCAATGCTTAAAAGACTAATTAGACATCAACTGTTGTTTGGCTTTTATGCCTATGGCTTTTTTGCTTTTTTATGCCTATATGCTTTTTTTTGCATTTTTTGCATTGCTCTGTTTGAAATGCTAAACTTCCTCAGAGAAGGAGGCCTTGGTAACACTGTCATTACAGCTGCTTTACAAATGCTGCTGGTTGCTATTTACTTAAGCAGCTTATTTATGTTTCCCTTTGTTTATAGCTTTAAACTATATGCATCTAAGATGCATAATAAATCCTCTTAATATTTCACTTGTAAAGTGGATTATGCTTCATGATCTCCTTGTGGCAGACACCTTGTCTTCATAGAGAAACTATTCATCTTACTAAAAGAAACAATTACCTTGATGCTTCTGAACTCCTCTATAAATTCCTCTGAACATGGGATCTGTCAAGTTGATACCGATATCTGTGGAAAGCAAAAATAAATGATTAATTATTAAGAGCTTCTATTTTAAACTTCTATGTTAAATAAAAGCTCCTGTTACTAAATTTTTCATTCACTCAAACAAAATCTAAGTGCCTACCACTTGTCACTGTGCTAGACATCTGGGATAAAAAGATGAGTAAGACAGAATTCTACCTCTCAAGAAATTCACTGCAGAACTGGGAAGGCAGACCCATTAACAGAACGTGAAGAAATAATTTTAAGTAGACACTGGCACTGTGGGACACAGATGAGAAACACCCAACCTAGTCTGGTAGATGGCCCAGAAGTTTCCAGAAAGAAGGGATCTCTGAACTGAATCTTACAGGGTAAGTTAGAGTTACCCAGCAGAAGAGGGGAAACTGCAGACAGAGGAAGTAGGAGCAGTGAATGCATCTTGCATGTGAAATGGCAGTGACTGTGGACAGCTATCGGCTGTTCTGGCTGCTGGAGAGAAATGGAGGGAAGGGAGTGCCCAGAGAAGTCCAGACCCAGCCAGGTTACAGACATTCATCTTTAAAATACCAGCTGCAACTAGAAGCACAGACAGCTCGTAAGCAGAGGTGGTAAGATATCTCATTCTGGTATCTTTGGAGAAGGTGGGATTTGAAGGGGGGCAAATGGAGTCAGTTTATCTTATCTGGAAACAGGCAAGAGCTCATATTTACAATGAGAAGAACCTGAACTGGGCTAATGTAAGTAGAGATTCAGAGAACAGAATAAATTATTTCATTATTCACCAAATACCATGAAGACCAAGTCTGTGTTGTTACTACGTAAGGAGTGAGGGGAAAGGACTAGGACCCAACACATGGTCCCTGCCCTCCAGGAATTCACGGTCGCTACAGGAACTACAAATACACTTTGTGATAATATGGTGGACTAAGCAACACAAGGCAAGAAGGTTTTTCTTTATTCCTATGTTCCTAAAACCCAGCATAATGGTTGCCACACAGTAGGAGCGCTAAACGTGTTAAGTCTATAAATAATTGCTACGTGCTTAGGAGCACAGAGAGGGGGCATTAACAGTTTTGGCAAAGATGACGAGACGAGCCTCCCAGCAGAGCCGGATCTTTAACAGAGCTCAAGCTTACAAGCTGACAGACGGAAAGGGCATGGACAGCATGGACCGGTGTGGGCACCTTCTGTACCTGGGCACAGAAGAATCGTGCCTACACAGCAGTGGTCCTCAGTGGAGAGCCATCCTGCAGCTCCTTCTCCTTCTAACCCACCCCCCTGCACAGCACTTGGCAACGTCTCTGTTCACTTCTAGTTGGTGCAGCTGAGGGGAGTCACTGGTGTCCGGGCCGGAGGCCATGGATGCTGCTGAAAACCTACAATGAACAGGACAGCTTCCCGAGAGAAGGGATTCTCTGACCCCCAACATCAACTGCCATTCTCGATAAATCCTGCTGCAGAGTGCAAGGGAACCAGGGGAGTACCAGGACGTGAAGTCAGACCACACTGGCCACGGGCAACAATAATACCTTCCTTATGGGGCACCTGGGTGGCTCAGCCAATTGGGCGTCTGCTGTTGGCTCGAGTCGAGATCCCGGGGTCCTGGGATGGAGCCCTGCACTGGGCTCCCTGCTCAGCGGGGAGCCTGCTTCTCCCTCTCCCCCCACTTGTGCTCTTCCTGACTCTCTCGAAAATAAATACATAAAACATTTTTTTTAAAAAACAGTAATAATACCTTCCTTATTTAAAATTTAAAACACCCTTTAGCTTTCAGCACTAGGAGAATCTCCAAGTTCTTGATGGCAGGGGACACCTGCCTGCCTACAGACCCTTATGTTACTTCTGCTTACTTTCAGCTTCCTCTTGGAATGTTCTGATTTCTGCCAAGCTGGCCCTCGGTAAGCTGTGCTGCTTCCACACGAAGACAGACGTGACAGGATGGATGGGAGTTTGGATGATCTAGGAGATGGTAGGGAGAGTAGTCCAGGCATTTGGAAAAAGCAAAAGAAAGGCACAATGCAGAAAAATTGGAAGATATTTCAGCAACAGTATATAGGCCAATAGAGGGTAGAAGATGAATTCACACCCCGTACCCTTTAACGGACCATTAACACACGAACACTGACTACAGTAACTACAATATGGGGTCAGTGGAATGGTCCAGATCATAAGAATTCAGCATCTACTTTTTTTTTTTTTTTTCAATTAAGGAAAGGAAACTACATAGGGCAGGAGGCAGACTGGGAAAGGGAACCCAGGGAAGAGAGGAGAGCCTTTCCTGCCTAGAAGAATCCTTCACAGGGCTCCATCTACAATCACCCACCATGGACGACGGTTAGGGGCACAGACTTGGTCTGTATTTCTTCTACTCATTTCCCCTTTGTGCAGCAAAGAGATTAGTATTTTTCCAAAACAATCTATTTACTAGAAAACAAAGTGAAAAACAAAGGAAACAAAAGCAAGCAAATTTAGCAAGTAAACTTCATGATACTTATTTTAAAAGCGAATGGAGGAATGCCTGGGTGGCTCAGTCAGTTTAGTGTCCAACTTTTTTTTTTAAAGATTTTATTTATATATTCGAGAAAGAGAGAGAGAGTATGCAAGCGAGAATGCATAAGCGGGAAGAAGGGCAGAGGGAGAAACAGGCTCCTGCTGAGCAGGAAGCTTGAGTTGGGGCTCAATTCCAGGACCCCAAGATCATGACCTAAGCTGAAGGCAGACGCTTAACTTACTGAGCCACCCAGGTACCCCTGGTGTCCAACTCTTGATTTTGGCTAAGATCCGGGTCTCAGGGGCCTGCGATCAGCTCCGCACCAGGCTCCACACTCATTACAGAGTCTGTTTTTCCCTGTCCCTCTGCCTCCCACCCGCCCAACCCTCATTCTCTCTCTTACACAAATAAAATAAAATCTTTAAAAAATAATAAAATAATTTTAAAAAGGCAATTGAAGATGAGCTTGGGGGCTCAGTTTCTGAAGCCTTCCCATGTCCTTGTCTCAACCCTCACTGGACCAGATGTGGAATCACTCTTCAGCACTTAGTACTGAGGCTGATATGGTTGAAGCCAATGCAAGGTGATACCATTGCCTCTTAAAACCCACTTCTAGATGTGGGTCAGTCCTTCAGGCCCTAAGTCACAGTGGAGTTCAAAGTCTGTGTTCAGCTTTGGACCCAGATGAGCCTTGGGCTTTAGGATATCCTACGTTGGCTCAGCCACCAGTTTCTTCCCTCTGCTGCAAGAAGTCTGACTTATAGCCCTTGGCCCTTTTCTTTCGGACATATGGTTTGCTTGAAGTATATTTCTTGGCCAGTTGTTAGAGCCGCTTTCTACCTTAAAGAGAATGTTTCACCTTAGTCAGGTTTGGTGAAGAGGGTCAGAACATACCACCCCAAAATACGCCACTTTGGCATATCGGTTATTCTGTACTGAACGCACTGGAGAAAGAGGAGATGCGGGCAAGGCTCTCTGTTCTCCCCCTTTGGTAACTAAAAGTAGGTCATACAATTTCCCACTGAGACACACCCTCCCTATATCAAGAATTGGAAGAATATTGTTATCACTGCAATACTGTTATCACCAGACTCAGAGTCAATGTCAAAACGAATCTGTACAAGCAGACCCAAATAACTCTCCTCATCTACCATTAGTTTCCCCATGCATTTCCTTGTCATTGTCCCACAACTTAAGTCCTTTTATCAAGTTGCCACTTATGCTTTTGGGCCTAATGGCTTCTTTGGGGCTTCATTTTCCTTCTGAAGATCCCCATATCCACAAAAAATGTCTGTGCTTTTCTCCTGTTAATGTCTGATGTCAGTTTAATTCTTCCACCAGCCACAGAACCTAACAGGGTAAGAGGAAGATTTCTCTCCTCTACCGAGGCAAGTAAGTTCTTCTTCTGGACACTGAGTCACTCCTGTTTCTCTAAGAAGTTCTCCTTCCTACCCTGGCTTGCCTCTGGGCCTCGCGCTCCCCATCCACCTACTCCCCAGCAAATACCTGCAGTGTGGTTAGGATCATTAACAGGTCACTATGGACGGGTCAAAGAAAAGTTCAAACCGATCACCAAAAAGTGTAAATTTGTGAGCACGTCCCAAGAAATACAATGAAATGGAGGAAATGCAGTTATGGAAAAAGAATGGGCTCTGGAGTCAGAATTCCTGGCATTATGATGAATAAACTGAATGATGCTGGGCAAATCAGCAGCCCTTCTGGGACTCAGTTTCCCTACTAATAGGGCATAACATTTCTCCTTCCAGGGATGAAATGTAGCTCAAACTGGAAAATCAATGTGAAAGCACTTTGCACAATAAAAGCCTTGTAAAATGTACTTACTGTTATTACTGTGCACCTATATGTTCTGAACATGCCAGTACCACACAGAATTTCCGTCAACATTAGCGACCATGGCATACCACCTTCAGTGGTTAACACTCTCAATTCACTATTCAATAGCCAAAGAGAGTCCACCTTTTTATACCCAACTCATGATGCAACTATGAAAATAACGCCACTCAAAATCCTACGCATTTAACTTGTTCAAAATGTCCTAATATAGCTATAATAAGGAATCCTATCTTTTCAACTAAAAAGTTCTTACCAGAGGGGGACCTGGGTGGCTCAGTCCGTTAAGCATCTGACTCTTGGTTTTGGCTCAGGTCATGATCTCTGGGTTGTGAGACTGAGCCCCACGTCGGGTTCCATGCTCAGCACGGAGTTGACTTAACATTCTCTTTCCCTCTCTCTCCCCCTCTGCCCCTCTGCCAGCTCAAGAGCGCTCTCTCAGATAAAATCTTTAAAAAAAAAAAAAAAGTTCCTATCACAAGTACTTGTGTTGTCAACAAACTAAAAAAAAAAGTAAACAGTATATAAGAATCAATTTCTAGCTTGAAATAGCCTGAAAAACTAAGAGATGGGAGGAGAGTATGGGATACAAAGAAAGAAGACAAAGAAGAAAGGACTTCTGACTGGGGGAACTTGAGGGAGTCATACATTTAGTGGCATGTAATCTTGTAAGGATCAGTGATGTTTCTTTTCCGTAATTTTTCTTTAATTGGCTGGCTTTAAAAGCAGTAACTGCTTTACTGTTAAAAACCACTTCCAGTATTAATAAGTTTTATTTCTCAAAACAGAGTGGAAAACTACTTGCAACCAAAAACAAAACCACATCTCCAAACTCGTGCCTCACTGGGCTCAGGGAAGCATGTCCTATCACCGTCACCTAGGATCTAGGGATACAAATGGACAGTAAACAGGGCACTTAAAATTATTTCAGATTTGCTTAGCCTTCAGATAGAACTTCAACTTCACAGAAAATACAGGTAATTAAAGGACAAGCTTAACACCAGCACACAGCAATCAGACAAATCCTAAAGACAGACTTCTGTGGGGCCACCAGCCAGTGCTTCTCCGAGACAGTGGCACCAGGGAAGAAATGTGCTAGATCAAGGAGGTGGCAAGCTGTTGCCAACGGCAGACCGACACCTATTTTTGTTTGCCCCGAGCTAAAAATGGTTTCACATTCCTTAATAGCTGGGGGGGAAAAAAAAATCAAAAGAATAGTAGAGTTTTGTGAAACATAAAAATTATAAGAAACTCAAGTTTCAGAGTCCAAAGTTTTACTGGAACACAGCCATACCCATTTGTTCATATAGTGTCTATACCTGCTTTTGAGTGACGAGATCAGAGTATTTGTGATAGTGATCATATGGTCCACAAAATAAAAAATATATACTACGTGACCCTTTAAGGAAAAAGTTGTCCAACCTCTGTGCTAGACTAGATACAAAACTTACAGGCATCCAAGTATATGGCTCTGGACTGGATACGGTTTTGGAAACGATCACCTTATAAAAGAGGCTCCAGAGAGACCCCTTCCTTGCCTGTTCCACCACATGAGGACACACTGAAAAGGCAGCAGCTAGAAACCAGGAAGAGGGTCCTTACCAGAATGCAAACATGCTAGTGCCCCTGATCTCGGACTTCCCAGCCTCCAGAATTGTGAGAAACACATTTCTTTTTTTTTTTTTTTTAATTTTTTTATTTTAATAAACATATAATGTATTTTTATCCCCAGGGGTACAGGTCTGTGAATCGTCAGGTTTACACATTTCACAGCACTCATCATAGCCCATACCCTCCCCAATGTCCATTTCCCCACCACCCTCTCCCGTCCCCCCTCCCCCCCGCAACCCTCAGTCTGTTTCTTGAGATTGAGTCTTTTATGGTTTGTCTCCCTCCCAATCCCATCTTTTCATTTTTTCTTTTCTTACCTCCCCCCAACCCCCCCGCCTTGCATCTCCACTTCCTCATATCAAAGAGATCATATGATAGTTGTCTTTCTCCGATTGACTTATTTCGCTAAGCATGATACCCTCTAGTTCCATCCACGTCGTCGCAAATGGCAAGATTTCATGTCTTTTGATGGCTGCATAGTATTCCATTGTGTATATATACCACATCTTCTTTATCCATTCATCTGTTGATGGACATCTAGGCTCTTTCCACAGTTTGGCTCTTGTGGACATTGCTGCTATAAACATTCGGGTGCACGTGCCCCTTCGGAGCACCACGTTTGTATCTTTAGGATATATACCCAGGAGTACAATTGCTGGGTCGTAGGGTAGCTCTATTTTCAGTTTTTTTGAGGAACCTCCACACTGTTTTCCAGAGTGGTTGCACCAGCTTGCATTCCCACCAGCAGTGTAGGAGGGTTCCCCTCTCTCCGCATCCTCGCCAGCATCTATCATTTCTTGACTTGTTAATTTTAGCCATTCTGACTGGTGTGAGGTGGTATCTCATTGTGGTTTTGATTTGTATTTCCCTGATGCCGAGTGATGTGGAGCATTTTTTCATGTGTCGAGAAACACATTTCTTATTTCTAAGCCACCCAATCTGCAATATTTCCTTAAAACAGCCCAAATGGATTAAGGCAATCTAAGACATCAGCTTCTCTCTCAAGATGTACTTACCAAGTAGGTGGAATTTATCTCCCAATCTATCAAACCTGTGCACTCCTTTCCATCTCCCCCTCTACCTTAAGACTCCAGTCAACTCGGGCCCCAAAGCCACTCTGTTCCCCCTGCTGTTCTGTTCTTCCCCTGACCCAAGGTTTCTTTAATTCACAAATCAGATCATGACACTCTTAACCATACTTCTCACTATTAGAATAAAAACCGAAGTCCTAACATGGCAGGACCTTGGTTCTGCTAATCTCTTTAGCTCATTCTATACCATCCTCCCACCCCCTCAGTCACTTCCCCATTTCTCTCCGCTACAGACCCACTGGTCGGTTTTTTAGTTCCTCAAAAGTATCACGTACCCTATTGCCACAGGATGTTTGCACAGGCTGTTCTGTTTAGAACCTTCTGCCTTCCTTTGCCTACTTAACTCAATCTTTCAGAGCTCCGTCCAAGTGTCACTTCCTCAAGGAAACCTTTTCTGACCTCCCAGACTAAGTTTTGTTCCTCACCAAATACCCAGAGAACCATGCTCCCTTTCTTCAGTGCCCTCTTCTTAGTAACTGTGGTAAAGCCATTAGTGCACTCATGAGGCTATCTCCACTAGGAGACTGTGACCTAGCTTCTGACTACCACGGATTCCTAGCATTTGACACACTGGATGGCACACAGTAGAGACTCAGTAAATACTTTAAAATGAATGAATGACTAGGCTGCTTAAGGGAATTGAAGACAAGGAATAGGAAATATGATCCAATCCCCAGGGAAATGGAATTATACAAAACCGGTAGCCAAAAGCCCCAACCAGCCTGCTTCTAGGGCCACAGGGCAGGATCAGAATCCTGTTGCAAAAAAGCCAACTTTTTAAATCTTAGGGACCTAAAAGCTGGATGGGCCAAAGGGATAGTTATGCTACGAATTACTGCCAGCTGCTCTCTCATTGGCTCATGGAGGAGTGTGGGGACTGCTAGAATAGGAATCATCAAAAGCTGTGCTTCTCAAACTAGGGGGCTCTGGGGCACCTGAGTGGCTCAGTCAGTTAAGCGTCCAACTCTTGGTTTGGGCTCAGGTCATGATCTCAGGGTCCTAGGATCAAGCCCCACCTGGGGCTCCGCACCCAGCAGGGAGTCTGCTTGAGGATTCCCTCCCCCTCTCTTTCTGCCCCTCCCCCAACTTGAGCGAGCGTGCACTCATGCAAGCGCATGTGGTCTTTCTCTAAAATAAACCAATCTCTAAAAAACAAATACACAAAAAGTATGGGTGTTCCACAGAGTATGTAACAGTTTGAGATTTCCTGGAGTATCAATTTTACTTTGGAAGATTTAGGGGATAAAATATCTTCTTAATTTAAGAAGGGCACTATACTATTTCAAAGACAAATACAAAACATCCGAAGAAATGTAAATGCATCAAGAGTTACACACCACTGCTGCTATCCCCACCACCCCTGGAATATGCTTCCCCCTATGCATAAATCTATTAAACCAGGGAAGGCTATACTTAAAAAATTTTAACACTGGCTATCTCAGGAGAGTAGGACTAAAATGTATTCAAAATAAACCCACTTTCTTTAAGAAGTCTTTCCAAACTTACCTTACTGAAAGGCTCGAATTCCTTTATCAATTTTCTTAGCACCATGGTACTAAAACTACATATATTGTTTTACCCATTCATTCCTATTTCCACTGATCATCACTGTACTAAGTTTCCGGGAAACAAACACTACTGAGTATTTGCCTTAAGACTGTGGTCTAGTGGGAAGGACAGACACATAAATAAGTAATTATAAAATAATGTGTCAAAGGGTAGAGTTATGAAGTCTGAAAGAGCAAGTGAAAAATCAACCAGGCACGAAGGTAGTCAGTCAGGGGGATATTAGTGGTAAAAGTGACACTATGGTCCCAAACTGTGGCTCTAAAACCTTGTCCGAGGCAAGAAACAGCATGTGCAAGTGTTTCTCAAAGATAAAAGCGATGAGGCTTGAACAGGGGGCAGGACCAGAACACGGAAAGGTTTTGTATGCTGTGTCAAGATACTTCAACTATCCTGAGCACAATAACTAAAGGATCTGAAGCAGAAGAAAACTGTAGTTGATTTTTACACACACCACACTGAAGGCTGTATGTACGATGGATTTAAGGAGACATGACTGGAGGCAGGGATTTAGTTTTATATCAAAAATAAATAATAAGTTGTCTTTCCCTTGTGGAATGTTTCATGGCCCTTAGCCCATCTCCCCCCAACTAATCATCTCACAGATTGGAATGGAGAAGCGGACAGATGACATGCTTGGAAATGTCTACAGCTACTAAGGACTACAGCCCAACCTCACCCCAGGCTCTCCCACAGCATTTTTAAACTTCTTTTGTGGCACTTAAAACATTCTCCCCTGCACCTGCTTTGACAGTCCATATCTCTCTAGTCTGAAAAATAACTGCGCCACTCAAATATTTCATAGTTCCATAAAGTTAGCCCAGTGTCTCTGGAAAAAGTATCGCTTAAAATAACTCTCAGATCTAAGACTACTTTTCCAATTGCCCAGTAAACGTTTCCAGCTGGATGTCCTGTAAGACTCTCAAACTTAACCTAATCCACATGGATCTCACTACATCTCCTACCCATTGCCAAACTAATCATGCTTCCATTTCATATTTAGGTATTTATCCCAACCCTGAGTCATCTCTGATTGTTCACTCTCCCTTACTGCCATAAACACAGCTGCCAAATGCTGCATATGTACCTCTCTCCCATTTCTCTCTTCCTTTCCCTCTGCCCTAGTTCAAGCTGGGAAATGTTTCCCCATCTCTTCCCCTCCCCCGAAGAACCTACAGTAACTATCAGGATTGCCTTACTAAAGCAGAGATGTGACCATTGCCCTTTCCCACCTTCAAGGAGCGAGAAACGCCACAAAGACAAGAAGCACACCCAGCTTTACTAACTGCTGTAAGGCACAGCCCAAAGTTCCTGGCACATAACTGGCACTCCATGATTTACTTGATGAAGAAAGGTTGAAAGCTTCAGCAAAGCTCCATCCTACACACAGCAGAAGTAAACTTAGCCAGACCTTTGAGTCCCAAGTTACCCTTCAAACCCTAGCTCTCACAAGGTCCCCAGCTTTTTCCATGTGCCTGGTAGTAAATACTCTTACCCCTTTGGTTCCTGTCGCATTTTCCCCCTTTTTTTCCTGAGGGTGAACAGATTACTGTACTTGCCAAGTAACAAAACTGTTATCCTCCCCACGATTTATACCCTTCAGTTTCCCCTCCAGATGGTGATGCCAGCAGATCAGGGACCGGGTCTTTGCACCCTGTGTTCCTAGGCCGGTGCCTGGCCCCCCAGGGGCGCGCAACAACTGGATGTGAACGCACGAATTAGCGAATGAACGGGTCGCTTGAAGTCGTCATCCTCTCCCACACAGAGGAGAAGGGGCGGGAGGTGCACATGGGATGGAGGGGACTACAGCGAGGGGCCCTTTTTTGGTCTCCTTTTGCTTTCTTTTTACTGAACACAACACGTATGTCGAAAGAGCATAAGTCAGTTTCTACAGCTCGTTAATTTTCACACATGAGCACACCGTGACACCAGCACCCAGGCCGAGCAGAATATTAACGGTACCCAGAAGCCTCCCCGCGCCCTCTTTCACTGAGTGCCCTCTCAACCTTGAGAAAGCCGGAGAGCTCAAGCCCTGGTCCCCTAGCCGCGGTAAGCGACGTCCCTCGGTGGTCAGAAAAGGCCAAGAACCGGGAAGACGCTTACCCACGAACTTGAAGCGACTCATGTCTGCAGCGCCGGCTCCGCCCCGGCGGAAGCGGAAGTGGTCGCCGTCGTCCCGCCCTTCCGGCTGCCCCGCCCCTCGGCCCGGCCTCCGGCATCCCGGAAGCCTCCGCGGCCGCTGGAGGAAGCCGGTCGTCATGGCGTTCTGCGCGCCGGGTGCCTACCTGACCCACCAGCAGAAGGTGTTGCGGCTTTATAAGCGGGCGCTGCGCCACCTGGAATCGTATTGCGTCCACAGGTGGGAGAGGGAGAGCCGGGGCGCGGGGAGGTGACCCCGGGGATCCTCACCGAGGCCGAGAGGCCTTGTGGGACCGAGCGGCTCAAGGACATGGGGGACGTAGTGGGAAGGCGGCCGTAGACCCGGGTCCAAATCCCCGCTTCGTCGCTCCTCGCTGCGAGACCTTGAAGAGTTGCTTATCTGGCCCAGGCCTCGGTTTTCCAAGACCGACGCAGGACCAGCGCAGAGGGTTGCATGACGACTAAATGAAATAAAGGAAAGTGCCTAAAAATCTGTTGTGCGTCCAGCGCTCGCTTAGAACTTTCTTTTTGACCTTCTTGTTGTTAATATTGGCAGCAGGAATATGTGCATTGTTTTCTGTAGTCCTCATAACAACTCCAGGAGTTAGGGATTATTTAGCCTTAATTTACAAGTAAGAAAATAGGCATGGAGAATAACTTCCCAAGGCCCTACAGCTGGTGAGTGTCCGGGCCAGGATTAAAACTCAGGTGGTAACCCAAAAGCATCACCAGTCTCCCACCTCTCCAGTCAGCTTTCCTCTTTTTAGCTTCAGCCCTTTCCATTATTTTTACACCCACATGATTACTTAGCAGCCACATCATTCTTTCTTCTCCCCATCTGAGAGTAGTCTTAGGACATAGTCTTAAAACACATAGATTTCTGTGACCTGGATGGAGTGCATGGTAGGGTGGCAACCCAGATGCGTGGATGCTGGGCTTCCCCTGCCTCACTGGAATCCTAAAGCCTAGTCCCAGGAGAAGGGCTCCTGGGAGAAACCTCTAAACGATGGAAAAGTAAGTAGGTCTGGAAAAGTTGTGGAGGGTATCCTTAAAACCCAGATTGCATATTTGTGATTATTGGAAGGTCATTGACCTACTTCTCTTTACTAGGCAGAAAGATGGCCGGGTTCATTGTTGTCAGATTGCTGCTTTTCTCCCTGAATTTTCCTTATTCATTCATCTGACAAAATTTGCAGCCTGCCTACTTGTGACCTCTGTCTGTCAGATAAATAAATAAAAAATATTTTTTAAAAAAAATTTGCAGCTCGGGTTCTGTTCTGGCTGTGGAATAAACAAAAATTAACAAGTTCTCTTTCTCAGCTGTAGCAGATCACAGATTAATGGGGAAGGTGGACATGTGAATGAACAGATAACAGAATTATCAATCTTATAAAGATGAAGAAAGTTGAGCTGTCAGGAATTCAGGTACCACTGAACTACATCTGGGAATATTAAAATTCATAGTCCTGGAGGAGAAGATAAAAGCATCTCTGGTTTTTAAGTCTCACTGACATCCTTTCCCAGGACTTTTCTCCCTCCATTTGTCCTCGGTGCTCTTTGTTCTCCATGGTTCCATCCCAGGTCCTTGGTGGTGTGTACGCTTTGGGCAGCCTCACTGAATGCTGGGAGTTGAGTCACCACCTAGGCTCACTTGTCTCTAAGGCTTTTTTCCAGCTCTTTGTTACATAACCTACAGTTCTCTGAAACTCAGCTTGTCTTAATGCCTTAAAACTAAACTCTAAAGTATATCATTCTGATTCTTTTCTCAAATTCCCTGTCTCTGCTAATAGCATTATTAATAATTCAGTCACTCAGCTTTAAGTCTTAAAATTGTTCTTAAGTACTTCCTGCTTATTCTGATGCCAATGACAATACGTGCCAACGACACACATATGCTGTGTATAGTTGGACACTATTTTTGTAAATTCTCTCCACAGTATAATAATATGCTAACTGACATTGAGCAGAGGAGGTACCAGGCGCTGTCTGAAGTGTGTTGATATGTTTTAACTCATCAAGTCTTCAGGATAACTGTAAGATCTAGATACTGTTATTAACACTTTTGTAGAGGAGGAACCCATAAAGAACCCTAAAGATATTAATTTACCCCAGATTACACAGCTAGTAAGCTGAGATTTAGTCTGAAGCGATCTGATTTTAGCAGACACTTTACCATCACAGTTGCCTGCTTCAGGCCCTTCTCATCTGTGGCGTGGGTTATCGTCAAAGGCTAAATGATCTGTGCCTACCGTTTCTTCTAGAACCTGACCTTAACGTGCCTACAATCATGCAGTTAGTGTCAGAATTAGGATTCAAGCCCAGATCTGTGTGATTCAAGCAATACTGTTTCCACTGTGTAATATCTTCCTTCCTACTTATATTTGTATGTCCAGAATTTAGCACAGTGCCTAGCACGAGGTAGGAGGAATCTCAGTAGTTGTCATTCAGTGAGTGTGGAATGATACAGAAGCGATAGTTCTTTCTCTCTTGCCAGTTATCTTTGTTTGAATCAGCATTCCTTTTCTGGAGGGGTGGTGGGGGTGGTTAGGTTGTGTTTAATACAGTATTTTTTTTTAAAGATTTTATTTATTTATTTGACAGAGAGATCACAAGTAGGCATAGGAGGTGGGGAGGAAGCAGGCTCCCCGCTGAGCAGAGAGCCTGATGCAGGGCTCGATCCCAGGACCCTGAGATCATGACCTGAGCTGAAGGCAGAGGCTTAACCCACTGAGCTACCCAGACGCCCCTTAATACAGTATTTTTTTGCTGCTGCCACCATGTGGGGAGCTGCCAAGGAACCCATCATAATGATGTGGCTCCTTCGTTGGCAGGGTCTGGGCTCTGTCTGGGCTGGCTCCCTGTAGTTAAGCTGCACATTCAGAAGACGGTTAGTAGAAGTGCAGCCCCTTGGCAGACAGTAATCCTGCTCAATTGAGTAGGTAATGTTTCTCATCTCCAAAACCATTTTGGTTAAAGGGACAAGTACCGGTACTTTGCCTGTTTGATGAGAGCCCGGTTTGAAGAACATAAGAATGAGAAGGACATGGTGAAGGCCACCCAGCTGCTGAGGGCCGCAGAGGAAGAATTCTGGCACAATCAGCATCCCCAGCCGTACATCTTCCCTGAGTCTCCAGGAGGGACCTCCTATGAGAGATACGAGTGTTACAAGGTAGGTGAGCACTGTAGTGGTGACCGCCTTCGGAGAGGCAGACTTGCTCCCATCCCAAGCCTCACCCGCAGATCCGCTTGCCCGGTTAGGGGCAGCGAGGCCAAATTCTTTCCTGCCACTGGTAAATACTTTTCTGTTTTCAGGTGTCCATTTTCTCTCTCCAGGTGACATTCAGCCTTGTCCTTCTGACAGTTCAGCTCCGAGGTCTTGCAGTATCTTTTTGGCATAGCAGTGTGCTGAATTACTTGGTATATAACTCATTTTGGGATCTTAAAGTTAGCCAGTTCGGATTGGTGCTTAGTATTTCAGAGCAATTACAGGTACCAGTTCCGCGCGGTATCAGGCCGCTCTGGGTGTTTGGAGAATGCGGATCAGAGAGGATCGGTGCCTGCTCTCTCTGGCCCGACCTTGAGGTTTCTCGGCCTGTGACACTGACTCTCAGGTGTTCTTTAGGTCCGTGCCAGCTCACCCTCCACTATCGTTGTGCCGTGCTCGAAGCAGTCTGATGCTTGCAGCGGTTATAAAAATACATGGTCATTTTTGCCTTCTGCCTCCTGAACAGACCCTGTGGGTGGCATGTTAGTGCCTCCTCCGGGCTGATGCAGTGATTTCCTCTCCTGCCAGGTGCCCGAATGGTGCTTAGATGACTGGCATCCGTCCGAGAAGGCAATGTATCCTGATTACTTTGCCAAGAGAGAGCAGTGGAAGAAGCTGCGGATGGAAAGCTGGGAGCGGGAGGTGAGGCTTCCTGGCCTTTCGCCACACAGCGTGGCCCACATGGTCAGCGCCTGGACGGGCTCAGGTTTTGTTCCCCAGGTGCAGACGTCCAGAGTCCGGTCATGACAGTTACTGTGGCCGCTTGCCTCTCAGATGCACTTGTGTTTCCAGATGTGCTGAATGTAACCTTTACTGGTGACAGAATGTCGCTGGTCTCTTTGGGTTTTCTGCTCCCTGCTTTTGCCTCTCCCCTCCCTCCTCAGTCCTCTGCCTGACCGTCCTGCTGCACACTCCTGTCCCTGAATTTTCCTCTCCACCAGGGCCTCAGACATTTTTGATTCGTGATGTCTGATTTACATTTTTAAAAGCTCAACTTACCGGAGTGTGAAGAATATATTGGAGAGGTCGAGAGGAGAAGTGGAGAGACCAGTTTGGGGTTGTTGCAGTTTGGTCAAAGATTATGGCAACCAGCAGCTGGGGGCACGCAGTGAACAGGGAAAGAAGTCAGTTCAGGGTATTGCTGGCAGGGATATGAAGGCCAACTGGATGCGGGCGATGTGTGAGGGACAGAGAGGAATCAATGAGATCCATGTTAACACCTGGAGTTTGGTGACGGTTTATTGAGATAAAGAAGAGGGAAAAAACGGGTGCCAGTGGGTTAAGCATCCGATTCACAATTTCTGTTAAGGTTGTGATCTCAGGGGTGTGAGATGGAGCCCCATGTCAGGCTGCACGCTTGGGGGGAGTCTGCTGCTCTGTCCCTGCCCCTGTGTGCTCTCCCTCCCTCTCTCTCTCAAATAAATAAATCTTAAAAAAAAAAAAAAAAAAAAAACAGGTGTTGGAGGGACAAGTAAGTGTTTGGTTTTAAATTTGTTATATCTGAGAGTCCTGTAGACACCAAGTGAGATGGCAGTAGGCGACTTTGGATGTAGAGACCTGGAACTCAAAGGAGAGATTTGAGCTCAAAACAAATTTGTGAGTTATCCATTGTTGTAAAAGCCACAGAAATGTAGGAGATCTTAAGAGAGGAGAGAGAGCAGAAAAGTTACAGGCGCTCCCACTCAAGGAGGCAGCAAAGCACCTAGCAGGGGAGAGGGGTGACAGCAAGCCCAAGAGAAAGTGTGTCAGGAGCGCCCAGTCAGCACTGGTCGTCTTGGCGGAGAGTTTCTTTCTTTCTTTCTTTTTTTTAAATTTTATTTATTTATTTGACACAGATCACAAGTAGGCAGAGAGGCAGGCAGAGAGAGATGGGGGAAGCAGGCTCCCTGCTGAGCAGGGAGCCCGATGTGGGGCTCGATCCCAGGATCCTGAGATCATGACCTGAGCCGAAGGCACAGGCTTAACCCACTGAGCCACCCAGGTGCCCGTTGGCGGAAAGTTTCTAAAAGATGAAATAGAGTGAGGACCGGAAGTAACCTCCCGGGATTGCGGCAGTAGGAAGGGCATTCGTGACCTTGGTGAGAGCCTTTTCCTAGGGGCTTAATCACACCGGTGGGAGTGAGCAGAAGGGAAGAGAGAGAAGATAGTGGTATGGGGAGGGGGAGGAATTCTTGAGAAGTTTCGCTTGTGTAACGGGAGCCCAGGGCATTATTTTCTTTTAAGATAAGAAATGCGTGTGTGCTGAGAGGAGATTCAGGGCGAGGGAGAAGTGGACAGTGTTGAGGCAAGGTGGAAGAGGTCAAGGAGGAAGGCTTTCGAGAAGAGTGACAGGACCCCAAGCATGTGTGGAGGCCTTTGAAAGGAGAATGGGTTCTTCCTCTGCTAGAATCGTGCAGAAGATGCACGTACCTACATCTGGGCTGGAAGTTTTGGTGATGGGAAAATGAGAGTTCTGTGTGATGGCTTCTCTATTTTAGCAAAGAGGAGAAGGCGTCAAGTGGGCGCAGCCTGTTCAGAGAATGTGGAAAAGATGCGGGAGTCATGGCAGAGGGTGAGCTCATTGGGGGTAATAGTAGGATTGCCAGGTGGTGGTGAAGCCCCGTTTGAAGTTGGGAATAATTAATCTGTTGTGACATGGGTTTGTTCCAGCATTTTTTTCTTTCTAGCAACCCCAGCTGTCTGGGTGCCGTCTGGAAGGTGGATGGTATGGTGTGTCTGGTGGAGAGTGTCAAGATACCTTAGAGGCTATTCAGAAAGGAGTGATGGTCACGATGGGATGGGAGCGGGTAAAGCAGGCACAGAGACAGCAGGCTGATGCAGAGAAGGTCAGATTGGGTCAGAGCATCTGTCAACTATTTCCAAGTTTCAGAAAGCATTTTCAAGGGGACATTTAAGCACATGAGCTAGAGAGGGCTTCTGTGGTTAGATAGTGGGATATTTTATTCACGATATTTTATTTTAAAGATTTAGAGAGTGCATGCTCGAGTGGGGGAGGCGCAGAGGGCGTGAATCCTCGAGCAGACTCCTTGCTCAGCGCAGAACGCAGTGTGGGGCTTGATCCCAGGACCCTGAGCTCATGACCTGAGCCAAAACCAAGAGTCAGAAGCTCACCTGCTGAGCCACCCAGGCACCCCTGATTCAGGAGTTTGAAAGTTATGTGGGTTCTGATGATAAAGCCCAGGATGTTGACTGCAGGAAGTCGTTGGCCAAGGTGGAGTGAAAGGAGAGTCATTGTGACCAAGGGGGGCAGTGCTTGCTAAGAAATGTCTCCTCATTTGGAAACGGGAGGCGTGTTCATTCATGGAGAGTAGCAGGTTCATTCTACAGTTGGTCTCTTAGAACCTCTTCACAAAAACCTTTACCTAGTTCGTCTTGTTGGCATGGTTAAACAGCACATACGCTGGAGAGTCAGGTCACCCACAGTCCAGAATTGAGTTTTCTGGAGGAAGCTTTAGAAAACCCTTGATCTGGGGAGTGGGTCTCTTACATGTCCCTTCACTCTCAGGACAGTGATAGTCTTGGAGATCACTGGAACTGGTAGAGGGGGAGTGGGCTGGATGAGGCAGAACAGAACACATTTTCACATGTCATTTCTCGGTATTTTTGGTCCTGGTTGCTATTTGGGTTGGGGGGGGGCTTTAAAACGAACATCTGTAATATGTACGAATTAAGGTTTCCTAATGGTGCTTTTTGGAGAGCACTTAGCTGAGAAATAAAAATAAATATTTTTTTAGGGGGTATAGGTAGGGGACCACAGCAGAGGGAATGGGGCTGATAATGGTCACAGGTTTGCATCATGAGTAATAAATGGGGTGGGAGGGTTGCTCAGCTTTGCTCTTTTAAGAATGGGAAAACCTTTAAGGAGAATTGCTTTTCTGAACTAAACTGTGGGTATAAACATAATGCAGGTATATATAAAAAACATCGTAGCGTTACCAGTCATTTTGACTCTTAACTGTTCCTCCCTTCCCCCTTTCCAGGTTAAGCAGCTGCAGGAGGAAACCCCACTTGGTGGTCCCAACACTGAAGCTTTGCCCCCGGCCCGGAAGGAAGGTGATCTGCCCCCCCTGTGGTGGCACATTGTGACCAGGCCCCGGGAGCGACCCATGTAGAGGGAGAGGGAGACGGCTCACCAGCCAGTCACGTGCAAGTGAAATAAGATACAGAACATAGACACACTTGCCCTAATAAAAGCAATAACTCAACACGGTATGACTGCTGTGTTCTTCCGAGGGTCAGCACGACACCAAGCAGCTGTGCGCATCGTCTCTTCCCACTTGCGCACGGAAGTATGGGAAGTGTGGCCAAGTGTCGTCTGCCCCAGGAAGTCCTGTTGCCAGCACAAGTTATCAGGGAGAACAGCAGAACCAGATACGAGATTTACTCTGAGGATATGTTTAGTGGAACAAACCCTAGTCGAAGGCTAGTGACGGAGGAATACGAAGTCGGGAGGAGGTATGCAAGTACCAAGGACTCGAGATTACCCTCTTGGTTTTGTAAAGATGCCAGGAATGACATTTTAGTGTGATTAAAAGGATAACTGTAAGCCGCACACATTCAGCAGATCAGCATGGAGTTTATGGGCTTTGCTCAGGGGCGGAGGTTTGGGAGCTGGGGTGAAACTTCTCCAGAACAGGTTCCCAGCTCTGCCTGCTCTCCCGTAGCTTGGATGGTCTGCGCACTCCCAGGTAAGGGGACAGCAGAACCCTTTAGTGTTGGGAAAGTTTCTTTGAAAGGTAGAGCCATTTCTAAAACCATCAGCCAAACCCATTGGCTTTTAGATGGTGATACTCATTAGAATTACATCCAAACAGTTCAGGAGTGGAGGCCGCTAATATTCTTAGGGCTCGGGGCCATCCCAGAAATGACGTTCTGTCGGTTTCCCAAGAAAACCCAGTTGACGTTGCAGTGCACCTCCTAACAGCTGACAAAGACTTGCAACTGAATTTTAATAAGTCTTGACATCCAGGACTTTTTCTAGTGGTTCTTTATTTATAATGTAGGCTGAAGCAATTGTTACAAGGTAGAAGGGAGACACATACACAATTGTTATTTATACAAGTTTAGAACAAAAAAACTGCACAGGGAGAGGTCAACTCTCAGTACAAACTAGCAACTAAACCACAATAATTTACCTTTAGAAACGATGTCTTTATTTTTAGTTGTGACACTGCTTTTACAATATGCAAAAACACAAACAGAACTACCCAAGGTGTGTTGTCACATTCTTTCTACATTGAATTTGGCAACATTTTATATTAAATTTATTCAGATTATACTAACGTTTAAAAACTAAACAAGTGAAAGCTGTACCAAGGTACAGTTACATCCATTTATTTCAAAGGTTTAAAATACCACTTTTATCTATTGTAATTAATTACCTTGCAGTGATTTCTGCTTTTGCAAAAACCATCTCAAGCATCATATGCACAATGCATCAGCTACTTTTAGTCATCAAGATTGGTGGGCTAAACCACAGGCACTACTGTTGCTTATATTCTGTAGAAGGAGCTTGTTTTTCAAAGGAAAAAAAAGCTTAAATAGTTTTCTAATAATCATGCCTTTGCTTTAAAGCCATAACATAAAATGCCCTTGAGCAATCACAGCAGTGTTAAATGTTAATATATAGAACAGTGACTATACAGGTACATTACTCTCACATCCAATGCAGTTATGTATTAAAGCATAAGATTATGTAATTGAAGAGTTGAGCCAACAGAAACCTGCAGGGTCTGTGGGACCCCCCAAGCTCCGCTTCCTTCAAGAGAAACGGACCCGAGTGCTAAGGGACTTGCTTGGTTTTTTTCAAACTCTGTCGCCTTCTCCAAACAAGATCCATTTAAATCTACAGATCTCTGTTGGCTTTAGGGAATGGGCATTAGAACAAATTTAACTTTCACTGAAAAAAGAAAAGACATAAATCCATTCCAAAAAACATTACCTAGAATACCAAAAAAAAGGGGGGGGGACAGTTATAGTGGTCAGATTCCCAGTGACAATAAATAAATCCTCCGTTCTTCAATGTTTGGTATGATGCCAATTAACTGCCACTTATTTAAAAGAAGAGAAGAAAAACAAGCCCCCAGATCAGTAAACACATTGGCAAGTTGCTAGATTCCAAGCTGGTTACCCTTGTTAAATCCGTTCGAGTTTGTTAAAATATTTGGGCTTTTCAACGCACCCAGCCTGCTGGGCACAGTTAAGTAAAAGGCATTGGCTATATCTAAGAATTCCCTGCTATCATTTTAAAATGTTTTCACATTTTTAAAACTGCCTTACCCTTTTTGGATGTGTTTGGATTCAATGAACATGGGCACGAGAGACGAGTAACTGAAGTGGGGGGCTCTGGGTCTACCCGGGGGCGGCAGCATGCTCGGGACTGGAGGTGGGTGCTGTGTACAGTCAAGAGGAATCGTGGGAGAAAGGAAGTCCTTAAACACCCTACAGAAACAAACACTGCAATCCAGTATGGCTTATTCGGATGCATTTACCATGAAGCTACTAGAAATTCAACCTACGAGGCTACTCTTACATGTTAACAGGATCGGCTATGTTGACAGTGTGCCCCTCCCACGGCCCTCCCCCCAATCCCAACAGAGTCTACCATTTCCAGATTCACTTCACTCTGAATATTGCTCATCAACTGTTACTCCTGCTTTTCTCAGCCAGAACGTACTACATGTAAAGGAAGATATTTACCCCTTGATCCATTTTGTTTGTACATTAAAATAACTTGAATTTGCTTCTAAGCCAGACTACTACAATGCATCTACAAAAGCTTGCAGGAAAAAAGGAAAGAAAAGAAAAGGCTAAAGTAGAGTTATCCTTTTTTCTGAAATTAACTACTTTGTGTTTCCCCTGCCCCAACCACCCCCCCCCACCCATTATGCATTTAAAATTTTACAAAGACTTGTAAAAAAGTTAAATGGAATTTGGCACCTTCAGAAAAATCAAAAGGGAAACTAAGATTAAAATGTGCAGAAAGAAAATGGTCAATATTTACAAATTAAAAGATCAAAGGTATGTCAGTTACGTATGTTACTTTTAATTCTTAACTAAAGGTGTCAAGTACTTTCAAAAGAGCTGTGTTCTGAGTTGCCTACAAAATCTTTTGTCTGATTATAGATTGGAATGGATCGAGACAAATTAGGTTTTATGGATTGAACAGTTCCTCCCCCACTGGCAGCATTTCTGGGGAGCCCGCGAGAGCCTACGAGAAGCGGGGGGCGGAGCGGTCGTTCGTCGTGGTCTTCTTCAGCTTCACGCCCCTTCGGATGGCGTTCAGCATGTCTTCCCCTTGCGGAGTATCTCTTGGGCTCAGGTCTGCAGCGTCGCTCTCCGGGATCTGGCCTGGAGAAGCAGTGGCACTTGAGGGATCCCTCTCCTGGTCTTCGGCCTCGCTCTCTGGAATCGCCTGTCTGTGCTCCTCGGGGATACTTGGCTTCGGGCCTGGGAGAGGAGGGTTGACGGAGGCTTGGCCGCTCCACATGGAGGAGGGCATGCTGGTGACACCCTGGGGGCCCTCACCCACAGAGGGCAACTCGAGGCTGTGCTCACCCCTCTCCTCTGGCCCATCCGGAGGTGTGGGTAACACCCCAGGGAGGTCTGGGACAGTTGGGGTCTTGACCGGGATCACGGGTGTCTTGATGGGGATGGGACCGGCTCCGATGGTCCCCCGGCGGACAGAAGGCTTAGTGGAAGGGGTCCGTCGGATGGTTGCAACCCCTGGGGTGACCATAGCGGGTCCGAGGGTGGTGGGGAGGCCAGCCGTTGAGGCTGGGCGCTTGGCCTGGAACATCCGTCGGTAGGACTGGCTGATGTCACTGTTTCTCGGGATGGTGGAGGATTTGTCAAACTCCTGCTGATCTGCCTCCTGGTCGCCACTTACAGAGAAATAATCATAATCTGAAACTGATGATAAGATTTGATTAGGGCTCCCCAGGGCCGCAGCTTTGCTCTTCGGTTCTTTGGTGTTGGAGGAACAAAAGGCACAAGAGGGAAGAGAAGGAAGGTGCTTTACCCGCCACCTCGTCCCCAGCCTCCCCGATCTCAGTGAGAAGTCCCCGCCGTCACCCTGGGTCCCAGGACAGCAGTGGACACCGGACGTCGCAGGGGTGCCCTCAAATCCCTACCGCCTAGCGTCCCGGGGAGAAGTAAAGGGGCAGGGAGAGAAGAGGGGGCCCCCCATGTGGCCTCCGGTCCCGCACCGGACGTGAGAAACACGCCCTCAGGCAGACCATGTAAGTAACTCTTCGAGCAAAGGCTGGAAAAAAAAGGGCGCCACGGGCACTGGGCCCCTGGGAACCCACACAAAGCCACGCTCCACCCGCGAGGTGTGCGCACCTCAGGACGTGGGGTCACGAGGGAGGAGGGAGCCGAGCACTGACGCGGCTTGGAGCAGGGGTCGGAGCAGCAGCACCCCTGGCGTCGGGGGTGGGGGAAGGGACGGGGGGCCCGCGCTGCGCATTACAGGACGTCCAGCTGCACCCCCGACCATCGACTGGGTGACAGCTGCAAAGGGCTCCGCACACTGCCCCGTGTCCCCTGGCCAGCAAAACGGCCTTCCATGGGACCGGCTTAGTCTTAGAAGCTTTGACGCACGAGCGGCGGATCGGTTTGGTCAACCCTGGCCATCTCCTTGGGCTGCCCCCCTGCTGGAGCGTGCGGTGCTGTGGGAGGCGGGGGGCCCGGGGGAATGGGTTGGGAAAGGGTCCGAACTGGGGGCTCCGGGCTCTAACAGCCCTCTCTGAGGCTCAGCTCACCCAAGCGCTCCAGGAAGAGGCCACTGCACTTATATGGGTCCCCCCTACCCCCACCCCCGCCCTCCTGCCGCCTCCCTCCTCCTCACCTGGCACAGCCCGGGAAGCCCCCCCTGGGAAGCCCGGGCTGCCTCATACCTTGGGAGGGGATGGTGTCCTCGGAGCAGCACGGCGTGGTGGTCTGCGTGCTGTAGCCGCTGGAGCACTGCAGCGAGTCCCGGCTGCTCCTCTGGGTGTCCAGCTGGAGGCCCCGCGACAGGGCCAGCGCCAGCTCCTCGCACGCCTCCATCTCCTCACCAGGCTGTGGGGGTACGAGAGAGACACAGACAAGCCACCAGGGCCGTGAATCCCCGATCGGGGTCCCCAGAGCCTTACTGCATCCGTCTTCACATGGGAGCCTCAATGTTACTCCTATCCTGCTGCCGTCTGTGGATCCTACCCAGGCTCTAGAAAGTTCTAAGAGTCTGATTTCGGTGCCAGGCTTTTCCCTAGGGGCCTTCTAACCACTTGAGTGCAGAGTGGGACAACGGGGCTCAGGTTCCCCTCCGCATTGCTGGCCAGCAAACGGCCACCAGCTGGGTCTAGAGGGGTCCAACCAGCCGTAGAGAATAAAAACGTCACCCTGTTGGCAGCTGACACGGTCATGCTCCGTGGTCTCTGAGCCTCCTCGGCCGCTGCAGGCGCGCCACCCACGGCGGTGGGTCCTCCTCCGTTGGGGTCTGGCTCCCGCTTCTCTTTGCGGCGCTGTAGGGTGTTCACCAGAGGCTGATCGTAAGGTCCGGGCTTGGCCCAGTCCTAAGCAGAACGAACGTGGTCAGGCGCCGGGGCCACCGGCTCCATGTGGAGGCCTGTACAACCCGCCGGACAGCGGCCCACAGAAGGCGGCTGGCCCCCAGGGGCAAGCTCAGGCTGGGACAGGCCAGCAGGCCCTTCTATACCACGTCCTCGCCCGGCTCTAAAAGAAGTGAGTGGAAAATCCTCTGGGGGCCCCCTGGGAACTTCCCCTTTCCTCCTATCTGCCTGTGGGAGACTCTTAGTTAGCTGGCAGGTGACCAGCTAAGGTATCTGAAGGCCCCAGGCGGTGGAGAGCACATGCCCCGGGGCCAGGCCCTCCCTCCCGGGGTCTGAAGGAACCCCCCTCCCTTCAGCCCAAATGTCTTCACTTGAGCCAAGTGACCACCAGGAACCACTAACGGGATTCAGCCACTCCCCCCGAGGCTGAACCTCCACTTGCAGGAAACTGGGCCCCCAAGGGCACTCAGGATGTGCCCTCCCAGGCCTTCCCATAGGGAGGGAAGGCTTCTGGGGTCAGCAGAAAGTTTTGAGGAGCCTGAGGGGTCCACACTTAATCCGACCGAGGGATTAAGTCGAGACCTCAAAATGCCACAGCCTAGGGTCACCTACTATTCAAATCAGGGACACCGCCTCTCAAAATAGGATTGGACGTGCTAGGAAATCATTTTAGAACTTTGTTTTTGTATTAAGGCAAACACATTTGGAGAGTACACAAATGAGACTAAAAAATAAGTCTGCATTTACTTTTGAGATAAAACATGGTATAAGCCAACCCATAGTTTGGATTATGGCTCTGTTACCATGGCCCAATAAGGGACTGGCCGGGGAGGGCAGTAGCTCCCAGCCCCTGGTAACGGTGACACCCCACAGCGGCCCCCAGCCACGCAGAACCGCACGGGCCCTGTCTGGGTCCACCATCTAAACCAGCTTAAGCAAGGTTCATTATGGGGAGCCTCTCCCATCTCAGCTCCACGTGGACCTTTCTCTGTCAGGTCTGCCTGCTGCTTTCCGGTTCTTCCCGGTGGGACGTTTCTTAGGGAGAGGTGTTCTACGGGGAGGAAGGCAGAGTGTGGAAGGGAGGGGTGAGGGGGGTCAAGAAGAGGATCCTGGGACAGAAGATGGGGGAGCACAGAGCCATGAAAGGGGGTGGAGGGAGAACAGGGGAGGGAGGAGAGACACAAACCTTCCAGCTAGGGATCTGAGATGACGGGAACATGCCGGGCCCAATGGTGTGATAATGAGCGAAGTCTGGAAGGTGGACAGAGGTGACCCGAGGGAGCAGGCGGGAGGCAGGCGGGCAATGAGGGGAAAGGCTTGCCCCCACGGGCCCCACATGGGACTCACTTGGCAAACTACAGTGAGAAAACCCGTTAGACAACTGGAAACAAAACAAAAAAGGGGGGGAAAAAAGGAAAATAAAATTAATATAACAGGATGAGTGTGGAGGTACAAGATGGCATTGACATTCAAGGGAGGAAGGGGACCAGAGTCTTGATCCGTCAAACAAGCGGCGGGGTTCTGCTGCTCATGGATGGTCCGTGCGGTAGAAAGGGGCCACGGGGCAAAGAGTGCACGTGGGACACCAGATAAGTGCTCAGTCAAGGACATAATTTATCTACATTTTGGAATAGTGTGGAAACTGATCGGTGTCTTTCATTTGTGGCGTCTGCAATGGTTTTTGATCATTTAGCCAACGAGGCAGAATTTCACGGCGATCCTGATTTGCTCATCTCATTATGCAAATTTAAAAATTCTCAAGCGTCAACTAAATCTGTTCATTCTAGTTTCCGAAATCATCACACTGTTCAGGAACAGATTCCAAATCAGGGTGAAGAGAGAGGAGGGGTTGGCAAACTAAAAGGCAGAAGAGCACGCAGCCTCCGATGCAGTGAGAGGTCCCCTCAGGCGATGTGGCTATGGCGACAGGGGGGCCACGGTGGGTGGGTGGAGGTCTGGGAGGGTAAATGGGGAGATGGATGAGCATATGGCACTGTTCTGGGAGGAAGCCTTCCACCTCCGAGTTCCCTGTCCTGCTTCCTCTCCCTCAGGACGATGCCAAGGTCATGGCTCAGGAGCCAGGAGCCCATCCAAGAAAAAGCCCTCAACCTTGTCCCTCTCTCTGTCCCCAAGTGGAGCTGCTCTGGGTGTGCCTTTGGTTGATTTCAAGTGTCAGGTCCCAGCGGTAACAGCCAGCGGCAGGCAAGGGATGGGGGGGGGCGGGGGGGGGGTACTAGGGAGGGGTGGCCATAGTGGCCAGGGCCCAGCCGGTCACCTTCTCTGTGGACGCCCAGGCGCCCATGGTGGAGCCTGAGCTGACCGAGGTGGGCGAGCTGCACTCGCTCACGGACTGGCAGGTTTCGGAGGCTTCGGAGGAGGCCGAGCTGGACGAGTTCTGCCGCAGGGAGGGACCACATGCCACCAAAAGTAACAGGAAATCGAGACAGAAGATGGGGTGGGGGGAGGGCAGGCACACAGAGAGAGAGAGACAGACATATACACAGAAAAGGGAAGGATGAGAGAAGCAGAGGGTTAGGGTTATTTTTTCCCCCAAAGCTGCACCCACACAGAAGCTTCTAAGCCCTTGAAAAGAAGCCTGAGACGCGGCACGGCCCAGACCTGCCAGGCTGTCAGTGCCCCAGGACCCTGACTGGTGTGTGTCTAGTCTGCACCATGCACAGGTCAGGGGCGGAATTCCTGGTGCTCCCTTGGGCTTCCCTCCTCATGCCACAAGCCCAGGTCCCAGGGGAGGCCTGCCTCTGGCATCTCCCAGGAGCACGGGCATCTTTACTGCCTCGCACTGACCCCCAGCCCAAAACACACACACACACACACACACACGCACACACACGCTCGCGCGCGCTCTCTCTCTCTCTCTCAGCTTGGGCTTCCGCTCCCCGGTCTCCAGTTCCCGGCCTCACCCTTGGTCACACGCAGCCTCTGCACCCATGAAGGGTAGTTTCCAGCTACGAAGCTACATCTTCATGGGACGGGTTTTTAGGTTTCTTTGCCTGGGAAAGGATTCTGAGCTTTGGGGACAGTGAAGCCCTGAGCTCAATGTTTCAAGTGGCCACCCAGGGAGGGAGGAAGCATCTGGAGAGATACGGGCCATTACAGAAAGGAGGTCTGACTTGGGACAACATCCCTTCACGCCGGTCTTCATTAAACCTCCAGTCTGCAGGTCCCCCACGTTGGCCAGGGTCCGTGCTCCCTGGTCAGGCTCCTGACATTCAGCTCAGGCAGGGACCGGGCCCAGGAGCTCACTGATCCATCTCAACTCTGTAGTCCTGTCCTGGCATGTGGCAGGCGCTTGGAATTACCAAATGGGTGCATGACAATGACCATCTCTTCTGCAGAAGCCAGGTCCCCTGGGATCGTGCTTGGGGACACCTGGGTATTCGCTCTAAGTTTTGCTCCTGGCTAACTGCATTCTCTGGCTCATCCTTTTGTGCAAATAAACCCAACCCTGCTAGGCTCTACTATTACCTCCCCACAGTGTTCCCGCATTCCTGGCCAAGGAGGCCAGACTCCTGTTTCTGCCTGCTTCTTTCACCACCAGATAAAGGAAAGTTCCTGCCAAGGACGGAGCTGTGGCTCTCCATCCTGAAAGCAGCAAGGCTCCAAAAAGACAGCCCACTGCACGGGGCCCCGAGGCACCAGAGCAAGGACAGGCTCTCCGGAGGGTGCCCTGGAGGCCTCAAGCTCGGGGTCTGGCAAGCGGGCCCGGATCCAAAGTTTGAGGGGTTTGGATTCAAGTTACGTTTCTGTCACTCCTCAGTGAGGAAACCCAGGCTTAATCTAAATCTCAATTTCTTGCATCTTTAGGGACCAGTAATAATCCAGCGGAAGAACACGAAATGAGACTATATCTAACAGACGATGACAAGAACGCGTCCATGTCCGTGAGCGTCTGTGCACGGGGAAGCCAGCTAGCGCTGCCACCCGCCAGGCTGCTCGTTTTGGTCCCTCCAAGTCAAGGCCGTTCAACTTGAAGGAAAGAGCCGGTAAACCAGGGCAGGACTGCCGGCTCTTATTTCCTTTGACTTCTGTTCATTTTTCCTAAAGAGCCTCTCACCTTGCTAGGAGGAACGGCTCTAGGACGAGACCCTCACCACAGACAGGGCCCCACTCCCGGGCCTGCGGCACTCAGATACGACCTGAAAAGAGCACCGTGGAGGAAAACGGGAGAATTCTTAGCGTCCTCCATCAGCCGGCACTCACTTAGAGCCACGTGACTGCGGGAGCAACGGAGGGGTCTCCCCCCTTAGAGCGCGTGTTCCCTTCCTCCCAGTCTAAGTAACGGTGTGATACAGCCTTCAGGAGACTGTCTGCTTCAGCCTGTGTGACTTGTACGATTTCCTTACACGTCCCCCCTCTACCGGACAACGGTGAGCAGCCGTAATGCCTTTCTGGAGAAACAGAATTCTCCACTGAATTCTGCAGCATCCCCGAGCTTACTGGGACCACCCGAGAGTTGCGAGCCAAGCAGATCGTGGGCACCAGCGTTCAGATTCGAGGAAATCCCAACACGCCACCTTCTGCTTCCCTCAGCATTGCTGGAGGCAGAAACACTCGCTGCAGCCTGACCCACACACACCGCCCTTGACAGCAAGGCTGGAGCACAAGGCCTCTCTTTTTAGGAAGGAGCGTTAGTGCACGACACCATGTTGTTAGTGCGCGACACCATGTTAATCTGTCAGCTGATTAGAGACACACAGAATTAGGCCGCGCAGGCAGTGGAATAACCTGGGAAGAACCGCACGTTCCGGTTTTCTCTCACCCATTCACACCGCTTTCAAGACCCACAGGTGTGGTTTAGTGCGCACATGGCGGGGGACAGGAAGGGGACACCTGACAGACCAAGCCAGAGCACCCCCACGAGGACAAGCAGGTTAGAACTCAGAGCCAAGGCTCTCGGCCCAGAATGTTTCTGGTTGAAGTTCGAGTCTCTATCCCAGGAAGACAGAGTGAGGCCAGAGTCTCCTGGGACAGCTGGAAAATGCCAGAGGGAGCCCTGAGCTGAGGACCTCTGGGTTCAGCCATGTCAGACACGTCAGGCAAGTAAGCCTCTGGCTTAAATTCCCCAAACACTGCAGCTGCTTCCTCTCCATGATGTGTTCCCCCAAAACACTTCCAAGGACGCCTGGGGCTGAGAAGGAGCAGGAAGGGCTCTGGATCGGTCACCAGAACCCTTGTTGCAGGCTCCCGAGCTGCAGGTCGTGTAATAGTGCAGGTGGGGAAGTCACATCTCCGAGCCTCCATTTCCACAACCAAACAGACCGAGCAATACTCCCCGGGGCTGTTGGAAGGATGACCCGGACAGCAGTTGTGGGGGGGTGGTCCTAGGGTGGTGCGGGGAACCCAGATATTCAGGGACTGTTAAGCCAACTGGGTACCTGGATAAACAAGACAAGCACGTGACCTCCCGACTCCTGAGTCCACAAGATCTCAGACCACGAGCTGTGACCCTACGGGCTCTGAGCCCCCTCGCCCCCCAGCAGATGGCGCTGCAGGGCAACCCCGGGCCCCGGCGTTTCCCAGGCGTCCCTGTGTCACTCACTAAGTGGGAAGCCAGACCCCTGATAGTAGGGGAAGGAGGGCCGAGAGGGCAGCAGGCGGAGGGCGATCCAAGGCCCCGTCCAGCTCCTGCCTCCTGCTTCCCCTGGGCCCGCCGGGCACTCCTGCTGGGCCCACCAGGCGGGGCTGCGCTGAGTCCAGCGCCACCCGACCCGGCTGCGGTTGAAAGATCCAACATCTTCCCTTCCCTGGGGAGCAGAACGCCAACAGAACTCATGAGCGAGGGCTCTAAGGAGTCATCCCCATTCTCACACCAGCTGCGACAGGGAACCGGGCAGGGCCACGGAAGGCTTCCACGGCACCGCTCAGACTCGCCACCACTTAGGGTAAAGCGGCGATGGCAGGAGAGATGCCACCGTTTGCACCAACGTCATGCATGAGGCACTGTGCCCAGCCGGATGCTTACAGGGGTGCCAGAGGGCGCCCCGACTTCTTAGGGTCCGTCTACTTACGTGAGAGAACTCCCCAAACCAGCGGGGTGCCGTGGCCATCACCACCATGGAGACAGGCTGCGCACCCAACTTAGAGTTCTCACCCTTTGGGGAAACAACACATCTGAAGATGAGAAGTTAAACCAGAGGTTTCTCGTGGGAAGAGGACGGGGGTCCGTCCAAGCCAACGTCCTTCTCTGGTTCCGGCCACTGACAGTGGCCCGAGCACTAGAGGTCACAGCGGCCTCTGGAGCCAAGGGCACCCTTACCTGGTTGGGGGCCTCTGGCGGCATGGGGGACGGTGACTTGGACTGGAAAGCGTCCTGGGAAATGAATCCTGAGTCGTGGGAGGACACGCTGGACAGGCGGACGGGTGCCTGCTGGGCCAGGTTGGAGCTGCGGTAGCGGTAGTGGGAGCTGGGGGAGTGGGAGTGGGAGCCGCTGGAGCGCGAGTCACTGCTATTGACACTGTTCAGGCTGCTGTGGGGGCAAGCAGAGGGGAGGCAGGTGGGGGAGGCAGGGGAGGAAACACGGGGACGGGGACGGGGTGGGGACATCATGTAATCAGCTCTCTGCCACAGGGAAGCAGGGCAAACAGTAAGACGTGTTTTCAGAACACCCCACCATGAAACTAGCAAACGAAGGGCTTTTCACGTGAGCAAGGGAGAGAAAACTAGAGTTGTTAGAAACCAGGCGTCTGCCGGGACTCACTTCTCCGAAGGTGTCAAGAGGTGTCCTTGCATGGACGACCATGATTCTAAAGAGTCCAGGGCTGCCCAATTCTGCCATGTCATCTACCACCAAAGCTAGAAACCAAACGTCGGTGGCGAGAAACAAGAAAGGGCTGATCCTCTCTGCTCAGCTGCTCGCAGAATCCCGTGACTCTGCAGCCAAAACCAGGGGCTGCTATGCCGCCCGGTTAGAAAATTCAAGTGTCTCCCTTAGATGGACCGTGTGGGTCCAGGAAACCAAGGGCAACCCAGACAACCATCACCTTGGGAGGGCAGGTGCCAACGGCCTCCTCAAGGTGATTCCATCCTACGTGAACCGGATTCAAGACCATCCTAAGAGCATCAGCAAACCAACTCTGTGCACGTGTCACCACGCTTTACCTCTTATGAACAAAGTTGGTGCTTTAGTGAATGGCTTTACCCTGATCACAGGAATCTGTGACCGTTATCTGTGGGCCGGGTGTGACCGGCACACCTGGCGAGAGGCGGGCAGCCTTCAACACCTTCAGGGAGTCAATGCTAAACTCTTTGCTTCCGAGATGAACCGTCAACGGGGTGTCGAGCAGTGACGCATGGCCCCTGGGTGTTCCCTCCGTTTCCATCTCCAGCTCTAACAGATAACACCCCGCACGCTCATTACTCAGATTACAAAAACCGGAAAGCTGAGCAGAGTTCCGTGGTCCCAGCAACCAGAATGGAGAATAAGGTGCAGTTGTAGAAGGATCGGAAGGGACAGAACCAACAGCCCAGCCCAGGATTAGAAAGTCTGTGGCTTCTGCTCCTGGCAAGAGAGTCTCGTCAGGGTTCGCCAACGCCGGCAGCTAACGTGGGAGTCAAGGGCTGTGTGACTGCCTCCGCAGGAGTTACTTGGTGCAGGTGTCCCGACAGATCTAGGGGACCGTTCCAGGGGACATCACGGCTGCTGGGGATAATTACCGTAATATTGGCTTCCCCCTGCCCCCCACCTCCTGCCAATCAGTCAGAAGAGGGCATCTGGGGACTGGCATTGAAGCTCATGGCGACTGCACTCCCCCAAGGTCATAGTTGATGCCATCAGTACAAGGGGCTTTTCAGCGGAAGCAAATATAATAAGAGAGAACAGATACTCGTGCAGCTGCGCCACCAACAATTTCAGGTTGCGGAACGTCAGGATGTAGCATTTTCTGTCTGAAATCACTGCTCAGTGTTTACCAGACTCACTCAAATACGGAAGGGCACACACACACACGTGTGTACAGAGACACAACCGCACACAGATTTGGCCAGTCCAACCTCCTCTTTACTCTTAATACTAATTTGCGAGAAGAGCAAGTTCATTTGGCTTTGGAAAGTCAAAGAAATAGATCAATGGGTCGAGTACCCCAAGAAGGATAGTGACGCACAATGAAGCTTCCGTCCTTCAAGGGAAGGACAGTCAACTGCAGGCAGCAAGCCAAGAGCAGTCCAACAGGAAAGTGCTAGAAAACAATGCTGCAGATAGAAGAACTATTCCAGATGCTTCTCACGTGTGTCAGGAGGAGCAGAGCCCAGCTTGACTTACCTGCAGACGCTGGACTTGCGGGACATGGTCGTGCTGGGGGAAGAGGGCGGCGTCTGGTACGACCAGCTGTAATCAGAGCCTTTCAAGTCCAGAATCACCTAAGGGGTCAGAGCCACATGGGTAAGCGAGCAGCTGAGCAGGGAAACGTTATCCATCAAATCTCTACCCGTAACATCAAAATTCTGCCATCATCCAGAGGTACAATGTCAAAACTGTCATTCGGGTCTTGTTTTAAATTAAAGAACCATACTACCGATTCATCAATGTCTTCATCCTTTTTCTGACACAAGCAAAAATATAAAACAAAATTGGAGGTGGGGAGGGGACCATGAATGTCAGTCGAGAGAGAGAGAGAGAGAGAGAGAGAGAGACTGATTTACAGTTACAGATGGACAATTTACAAGAGTCATTCATACTCCGGCTAGAATTTACAGGACTTCTGTCCTTGAGCGCCACAAGCTCAATCACAGTTCAGGACTGGTTGATCTTGCATTTTAGCTGCTTGACACTCAGTGAACATTCATGCCCTATCTGACCAGGACTTGATTTTTTAAAACCCAACAGAATCAAGAGCAAAAGGCAATTTGCCCACAGTTACTGCTTGCACCACTCCCTGTCTGACAAGAGCTACTTGAATGTGAGGTCTGCCGTGTCTGCCTCTCACTCCTATAGTAGATGCTCGATAAATGTCTACTTATTGAGTCGATGCATGCCTGTTGTGCTTTAACAAAAGCAATTTCATTGAACGGAAAATATAAACTCTTGTGTGTGTCTTTGGAGTTGGTTCTCCAGGCAGGCAATGAGAATTCTATACAAAGGGCAAAAGCCAGCACGTGATTCATCAGCTGTTCCCACTTGATATAAGGTTACTGTCATATGAACTAAATGAGTAAGAAGGAAAAATGTCATTTTTTTCATAAGACAGAGCCTCACGCATTAATTAATTAGAATGGGAGAAATTCAGTGGGACTGGTTCACAAGGATGACCGAGACCACTGTCATGTTCTTGTGAGCTTATTTCCAGAAGACGGATAAACACAATGGTTAAGACCACCAGGGCTCTTGACTGCTTGGTTCAAATCCCAGTTCTGCCACTAATTAGCTAGATGAACCTGGCTAAGTGACTTTCTCTCTCTGCGCCTCACTCTCCTGCTCTATAAAATGGCAGTAACAGTGAAGAGCTGAGGACGTCTCCATATGGAGCTTAGAACACTAGCTGGCATACAGCAGGTGCTCTATAATGGCTCGCAGTGATGACGACTATATAGCACCATGTGAAACACCAACAGGATTTGAAATGGGTTAACACCTCAAGGAACCCTCAAGACCTCAACACCTTGAGCCTTTGCGTCTTTGGTTTGCTCCCCCGAGCGCTCAGCCCACGACTCCTACCTGTTCGCTTGAGGAGGGCAGCTTATGAGGGTCCATGGTCAGGCTTTTCAGATCTTCTGATATGGTCTGAAGGTGAGTGATCTCCCCTAGCATTGAGATTTCTTCTTCCTGAAGGAAAGTAATTCACAACATGTTGTCATCATGAGTGATTCACTTCCTTGTCTTGGGCCAACCATTTTTCTCAGGGTCACTGTCAAACCCTTTCAACTTTCCAGAAAAGGTGCCCCGAGACTCGTATGTTTGTGCTGAAGGCACTACCAGCCCTCTCTCTTGGAAACAGAAAGGGAAGAAGGAATCGGCCATAATTAGGGAGTGACCTGTGCCCGCTAGGTAGTGGTGAGGAAGTCAAGTCAAACATGTGGCCTCCCTTGTAGAGTCTGGGGTGAGGGTCTAGGACACCTGCTCAGGTGGTCTGCCTGCATATTCCCATGGGACCTGGCAGCACAGCCCCCTCGATGGGCTGAGGCCTTGCTCTGAAATCACTCAGCTTCGATGGTTGACTGGAGCGGGAATGATTTTGGTCCAGATCGGGTGACGGATCTTTGGGACAGCCCACATGTGTGTGGTGGCGTTAACTATCCCCCTTCTCCCTGGTGTTTTCCACCAACTTAATAAACAGCAAGTGAGATGGGAGCAGGAGACTATGGAAAGAAGTCATTCGCTCCACCAAAGTGCCAAGCTGGGACTACAGGCCTGGGCAAGAATGAGCCACAGAAAAGTTCAGTGCTCAGAGGTGTGACTTGCATTTGGGCATTTTGCTAGGGCTGAGGGAAATGAGCTGGTGTCTTCTTATCAGCTTCAAGAATGCCGACAGCAGAAGTCTTCAATTATCATATGCAAATGATTTACTTAAAAAATTAAGTCTGCATTGATTCGTTGAGACTCTTCCCATATTGATCTCATGGTCACTCACTGATGTTGAGGCCAGAGCCCTTGTTTAAAGCCCAGATGACTGGATCCCCACCCCGAGGTGTCTGGATTCAGGAGCGTCTGGGTTGGGCACAAGAAGCTGCATTTCCCAGGGGACACTGCCAGCCTGGGGACCACACTTTAAGAACCACTCTGCCAGGCCTTCTTGGGGAGAAACAGTAAGTTTCAACCAGTGCTAAGAACCGTGAACAAGGAGTGGGCCCCATGGCCACTGGCGACCCGTAGAGAATCACCGGCCTACGGAAGCACTTCCGCTGTCACGATTCCTGACACACAGCAAATTGCCTGTGACTCAGGGACGGGTGGGTCAATAAAGGAAAGTTGCCTCCAAACCGGCAGCTGAAGCCTTCCAGAACTTTCCACTAACTTACGATCACTGGCCGCAGCATGGAGATGAAGGTGCAGAACCGACCACGCTCCTCAATCAAAGCCTTCCGGACCGCCTGCTTCTCTGTCTCTTCCAGCAAGAGGTACTTGTCATTGACGTCCTGGAGGGCGCTGTCCAACTGAGGCTGGATATCGCCTCGCCCTGGAAATAAAACAAAGCCCTGGAACAAATGCCCTTCCTCCCATGAGTCCTGGCCAGAGTGGACATCACCTCTTTCCCGGACTTAAAAAACAATTATTTAGGGATCCTTAGGATTTAAGGTTGCTGTTTTTTGCGTACTGGCCATTGCAGTTTCCAATGCCCAGAGGCCGTATTTATTCTCCCGATGAGGAAGATTTCCTGCGTGGCCCCTCCTGACCGGCCTTCTTGCCTTGTGCAACTCCGCAGAGACTTCTGCCAACAAAACCCCAGGATGCGGCAGCCAGACAGTCTTCTTTCTTTTTAGAACATTCTGGAGAGGCTAAGGGATGAACAAGGTGAGGGCCTGCGGTTGTTTCCCAAAATGGGCACAGGCTGGCTTTGTTGGGTCAGCCACAATCAAAGAGCCTCTGTTTGGATAGAAGTTTCTGTCCCTGAAGACAAAGGTGGTGAGCCTCAGCTCTTCCATTTCGGGGGCGGGGGGTGGGGAGGTGCTGGGAATCCTTGGCCGTCAGTGTAACTCCCCAGTGGAGAGTCCTGAATGTTCCTCTTATACAACAAGCCCAGGAACCGAAAGACCAAGTCTCTGCTGGTGAGAACCTAAAGGCAGGGTCAGTGCTGAGTCCAGCCCATGTGAGGTCATCTCTGGCCACGTCCACAGACCCAGTTACCATGAGGCAACCCGTTCTAGAGTTTAAGATGGAGTGCTAACTGTGTGTTTATTTATTTATTTAGGGGGGAGTGTTAACCTTTTAAACTTGAACTTTATGACGTCAGCAAACTATCTCGCTAAATAAAGTTTTATTAGCACACAGCTACGCCCACTCGTTCCCATACCGTCTACACCTGCTCTTTTTTTTTTTTTAAGATTTTATTTATTTATTTGACAGACAGAGATCACAAATAGGTAGAGAGGCAGGCAGAGAGAGGTGGGGGAAGTAGGCTCCCCGCTGAGCAGAGAGCCCAATGTAGGGCTCGATCCCAAGACCCTGAGATCATGACCTGAGCTGGAGGCAGAGGCTTAACCCACTGAGCCACCCAGGCGCCCCTCTACACCTGCTCTTGCTGTGACTGCAGAGTGGGATCGTTGTAACACACAATGCGTGGCCCCTGACTAAGGGGGAGTCAGATTTACAATCTGACGCTTCAAAGTTAAAGTTCCCTAGGCTAGAAGACAAACACAGGCACTGTGTCAGAAGGAGAGGTGACTGCAGACTGATTTGTAGGTGGGGACAAGGGGGTGACCACTCGAGAGCCCAGCTCACAGGCTTCCACGCTCGTGTCCCCACATAGGGGCTTCACCTATCACCTGAACAGAGAAAAATTTCTAAACCCCTTCAGGCCAGGGCCTTGGAACTCTCCCTGCCCAGCCCCTACCTGTGACAATGCCACATATGTATACAGCAAGTGCTCAATAAATGGTCATTTGAACTATGGGATGTCAGAAATGGAGGGGGCCTTCGGGGCTGTCCAACCTGCTTCTATCATAGCAGAGGCGGAGGCCTTGAGAAGGTGAGAGGCTTGTCTAATATCATTCAGGGAAAGCTGGAGAGCCAGGACAGAGCCCACGTGGCCCGACCCCCTTCCTCCTCCTCTGCCCCACGGCCTCAGCCACATGAAGGAACCCCACTCGCCTCCTGGCATGGGGCCTGAGCAGTCACTGTTTGCCCCTCTTTAAAATGATGTAGAGAGGGCGCCTGGGTGGCTCAGTGAGTTAAAGCCTCTGCCTTCGGCTCAGGTCATGATCCCAGGGTCCTGGAATCGATCCCCACATCGGGCTCTCTGCTCAGCAGGGAGCCTGCTTCCTTCCTCCTCTCTCTCTCTGCCTGCCTCTCTGCCTACTTGTGATCTCTGTCTGTCAAATAAATAAAATCTTTAAAAAAAATAAATAAAATGATGTAGAGAACAATAAATGCAGCGTGTTACTGGGTTTGAAGAAGGAAAGGGTGAGGGGAAACTGCCTTGAAGGTAGGAGAATGTTCCCTGTTTTCTCTCATAAGCACATGAGGAAGCTTAATTTGGAGCAAGAGGCGGTCAGCCTTCAAGAACATGTCAACAGAAAAGGTCTTTGGATTTTATTAAGGGAAAGTCACTTCCTGGGCAGGGATGAAGTTGTAGGTGCATGAGCAGTGGGAAAACCGTACCTAGTACGTACATAGTCAAAGGTCACCCCTGAAAAAGCCTGGGCTGGTCGGTAAAGCACAGTGAACACGGCCCACGCAGCTCCCTCGAGGCAAGGCCGCACAAATGCACGACGGCTACAACCACAGGCAGGAACGAATTCCGCGTGGGAATCTGATCCAACAACCCCAGGCGGGAGAGTCTGCCTACGTCCAAGCTGGCCGCCCACCCATTCCTCCTATCAGTCCCTGCCTACCCCTCAGGATAATTCTAGCACCTCCTCCAGGGTCCCCATCGTGCCTCCCCAAGGATGCGGGGCGTCATCCCCACATGTGAACCTGGCCCCGGATCCCAGGTTTCACGCATCTGCAACGGACAGGAGACCTGGGAGAGCACGCGTGCACCCCTTCTCACTGGGGGGACTGGCCGGGGAGGGGGCAGGTGCTCCCCACCGAGGACCCACTATCCACAGGCACCTGCTCTGGGAGGGAAGGCTGGGCTGTCATCGGCCCTATGAAAACTGGGGGCTTTCTCTTCCCCTCTTAAATGGCTGGTTTGTGCAGCCAAATCCACAGACGCTGAAGGTGAACCCAGCCCAAGTCTCTGGTCCTCAAGCTCCAGGACACTTTGTCAACATTCTCTGCTGTGCTGCAGCCTACAAGGCCGCCGGGCCCCTCTCTGGCCCTGTGGGGGGGAGGCCCCGTGGTTTGGGGCTGGTCTGAGGCCTCTTTAAATCTCTCCATCTCTTCTATGATGTTCTAACTCAACACGGAGGGCCCCAGGCATCAGAACGTTCTCAAATGCGGCAGATGAGGGTGGACGGGAGTCGGGAAGATAGATTAAAACCCACAGCGCTTGACCAAGCCCACTGGCATGCGCCTCCATTGCAGTAGTAATTTCTCTTCGTATCAGCCTATAATTACAAGAAATTAGGAAAGTGTGGATCTTGCCTTCCTTTCACAGGGTATAAGGCACATTTCCACCTGCAATTAATTAATGTTGACTTTTAAACATATACCTCCATAGGAAAGCAAAGTGACGGGATCCAAGTGTCATCTAATCTGGTAAATATAAATTTCAATTATTCTATAATTACAGCAAAGTTATCTTATACTTGCATTATAATTAAAGGGCTTCCAAATTGTGGCATTCTAAAATAAGTATAATCTGTAAAGACGGCTGTAATTATAGGCACAGTGAGTACACTTCCATTCAGGACATATCATAACCTAAAAACGCAATGTGTATTTCTTAAATTCACCGATACAACATATAATTATATTTATTAAAAAAAAAAAACTGTGGAAGAAATTATTCCATGTCCTAGTTGGATGCACTGGTTTTAAGATACAATCCAGAGCCGTATGGTGCAGAGTCAAGATACAGAAGCCCCGTCATGGGGCTTCCGTGGCAATGTTTGGGGAGCCCAAGCCAACGTGCCCCACGCAGCCGGCCGCTCCAGCCCCGCTAGACTGGACTCCATCCTCTCAGGTCACCTCTGCTATGGTCAGCCTCCCTGGGTGCATAAGATCCCATCATCCTTTCATGAAAGACAGGAGTCTGTTCATGTCTTCCGAATGAAGACATGCAAATGGCTGGCAGACACATGAAAAAATGTTGATCGTCATTAGCCATCAGGGAAATTCAAATCGAAACCACACTGAGATACTACCTTACGCGTGTCAGAATGGCGAAAATTGACAATACAGGAAACAACAAGTGTTGGAGAGGATGTGGAGAAAGGGGAACCCTCTTACACTGTTGGTGGGAAGGCAAGTTGGTGCAGCCACTTTGGAAAACAGTGTGGAGATTCCTTAAGAAATTAAAAATAGAGCTTCCTATGACCCTGCAATTGCACTACTGGATATTTACCCCAAAGATATAGATGTAGTGAAAAGAAGGGCCATCTGTACCCCAAGGTTCATAGCAGCAATGGCCATGATAGTCAAACTGTGGAAGGAGCCAAGATGCCCTTCAACAGAGAAGTGGATAAAGAAGATACGGTCCATATATACAATGGAGTATTATGCCTCCATCAGAAAGGATGAATACCCAACTTTTGCATCAACATGGATGGGATTGGAAGAGATTATGCTGAGTGAAATAAGTCAAGCAGGGAAAGTCAATTATCATATGGTTTCACTTACTTGTGGAGTATAAGGAATAACATGGAGGACACTGGGAGAAGGAAAGGAAAAGTGAATTGGGAGAAATCGGAGAGGGAGTCGAACCATGAAAGACTGTGGACTCTGAGAAACAAACTGAGGGTTTTAAAGAGGAAGGGGGGGATAGGTAAGCCTGGTGGTGGGTATTAAGGAGGGCACGGATTGCATGGAGCATTGGGTGTTACAAGCAAACAATGAATCTTGGAACGCTACATCGAAAACTAATGATGAATTTTATGGTGACTAACATAACACAATTTAAAAAAATAAATAATTGAAGAAATTTTTTAAAAGGGAAAGACAGGAGTTTCATCATCAGGATTCACGAGTCCCTGAGTAATCGGCTGTTTAATCAAAGCAACAACAGCTCAAGGGACAATCAGGAAATGTCCCCTGCCCACCTGCTGTGGCTCAGCGCCCTTGTGCCATTGACAGGATTCCTCCTCCGCAAAGTCATACCCTCCCATCCGTCACCTGCTTGCCTGAACTTTGCCTCCCCTTCAAGTCCTCTTTCTCGCATTTCCCCTAAAAAGCTCCTGAACCCCCCTACCTCTCTCCATCCCTGTGGCCAGTTCCCCGAGCCCTGGCCCCGGTCATCTCCTGCCTGGACAGCAACAGCCACCTGTTCATAGGCATCCAGCGGGGTCACTACATAATCCAAATGCACATGGGCACAGAAGAATTTTCTAGAAGCCAAGGAGCCTACAAGGCCTTCCCGACCCTGAAAGTCACGTCTTTAACGTGGTAAAAAGGCTGACAGGTCAGCAGCTCACCTGTGCCTAGTCCTGCTCCTGAGAGCAGACACAAGCCCCCTCCCATCCACGGAAGGTCTCGTACATAGCACGTTTTTCCCTCTTCCCTCCGCACGGGGAGAACATCTAGCATCTGGCCCCCGATAGGACGCCCAGCAGGGACCACTCAATATTAACTGAATTAGACAGCGACGAAACCCCCCTCCAGCTTCCAGCCGTGCGGATGTCACGCGTTCTTGCTCCCTGAACATTCACGCCTCTCCTCCCGCCTGCCCCTTTCTCTACCAACACCCTGGATTCAACATCCAGGAGTCTGCTTGAGTGCTGCCCCCTCTGGGAAACCTCCAGCTCCCCCCAGAAAATCCAGCCCCTGCCTGCTCCGTGAGCACCAGCATTTTCTTCACAACAAACCGCACTGATGTGGCCACGTCATTGCTGTCGTAAGATGTTCGTGTGTTGACTTCGAACAGAACACAAATAAACATACATGTGGGCTTTGCCCCAGTTCCCGGCCCAGAACTTCCCCAAAGCCTCGGAGTTTCCAGAATGCCAGCAGTGTCTCTGTCGTGCTAACCAGGTGACAGGAGGGGAAGGGGACTAGATAGGTAGCCACAGGATGGAAGAGGCTGGCCAGGAAAAGCAGCCACAAGCCCAAGCCTTTCAGCCCACACCCCTGACCTCCGGGGAGGGGAGAGGGAGTGCGCTTTCAGCCACCAATGGCCAATGCCTAACCGATCGCACCGTAATGAGGCCGGGGTAAAACCAGGGACAGCCGCTTTCCGGAGGAACTCCTGCTGGGGACTACGCCAATGAGTGTTGGGGGGGTACACCTGGGGAGGCACAGTCGTTCTGCGCACACCCCGACCCCCCCACCCTGTGCCTCTCTTCACCGGGGTGTTCGTCTGTACCCTTGAGAACAAACCGGCAATCCCAAGCACAGGGCTTCCCTGAGTTCTGAGTCTTTTTAAGGATTTAGCAAACCTGAGGGGAGTCCATAGGAAACCCCGACTTTGAGGTTGGCCAGGCCAAAGTGTGGGTAGCCTGGGGACCACCACTTGTGGCTAGTGACTGAGGTGGGGGCAGTTTGGTGGGACTGAGGCCTTAGCCTCTGGGATCTGTGCAAACCTGGGTAGGCAGTGTCAGAACCACGTTCAGTGGTTGGCGTCAGATGATGTTCAAACATAAATGCCTTTGCCACCCTGGGGACAGCTTGGGGGCCAAGGCCACTTTTGCTACCTTAGCGGCCCACGGGGCCAGCAGGGGAGGCACTCACAGCTCTCTCCCTTGATGGCTGACTGCACGGGGCTTATCAGCAGACTTCCCGGAGGATGTTTATGAATGAGAGAAACTGCACCAGATGGGCACCAGTTAGCCCCGTGAGAACCAAGGACGGCTTGCACTCCAGCAAGCCAGACCTGCCACCCACCCCGCCACCCATCCCACCAACCACCAGGGGGTGCAAAGCACACTGGGTAAGAAAGCAGTATTGCAAGCAAGCTGTTTGTCAATTCCTGGCCTCTCCGCTGGGCTCCTGTTGCAACCCCCCCACGCCAAGAGAGGAAATAGCTCTCCCTTGGCTCCTGAGTAGCCACAGGGAAGCCAGGTGCTCCAGCCCATGGCCACAGCCACACTGGGCAAGGGACAGTTCAGCATTTCAGCCCCTGGAGCCAGCCAGCTGCAACCAGGGTCCCGGGAGAGGTCCCTGGTAAGCTGTGTGGGGGTGAGTTTCTCCCAGAGATCGGCTCTGCAAAGGAAGGGGGTTCACAGCGCTGGGCCTCCAGGGGGTGGGGGGGTGGTCTGCTTGGCCTGTTTTTTGTTTTTTTTTTTTTTAAGATTTTACTTATTTATTTGACAGACAGAGATCACAAGTAGGCAGAGAGGCAGGCAGAGAGAGAGGAGAAAGCAGGCTCTCCACGGAGCAGAGAGCCCGATGTGGGGCTCGATCCCAGGACCCTGAGATCATGACCTGGGCCGAAGGCAGAGGCTTTAACCCACTGAGCCACCCAGGCACCCCTTGGCCTGTTTTTACCTACAGTTCTCAGCTGTGAAATACGACCAATGAATCCCCTCGCCCCCCACACACACACCCGCCGGCTCTAAGGACCACCTGCTTCCTTCTCCAAGCAACAGCCCTTTGCAGGAGTTTCTCTGCGTTAAATTCCAATGTCTCCACTGATTTCAGGCAGGGACAGCCTTCCTGAGTGCCACACAAGGCGGATAAAGGTAAATTCACCAATCCTGCTTCCATCAAGGTGGAAGGCGTCGAACTGTCCCCAGGCTGTGCTTTGTGCCATCAGCCCGCTAGCCCTGGGCTTCACCTCCCAGGTCTGGCTGTGTCACCCACCGGCTGCTCTCTCTGGTGTTTCCAAGGGCCAGAACATCCATCAGGCCACAGCTCCCTCGTGCTGACTCATGATTACAAAGTCCTTCCCTGTCCCTGTCGCACAAGTTTTCCCATTAAGTAAGACTTGTACCCATTCGATTGTCTCCTGCATAATTAAATGAGTGTGCTCCTGGAATGCGGTCCCCAAGCCTGGAACAAAGCCACGACTCAACAGCCTTCCCCACTTGGTTACAGTTGGATCCAAATCCCCAGACCCGTCCCCAGGCTGCACGTGGCCAAACCACCTCCAAAGGCTGAAGCCATCACTGACTGGTCCCCTGGCTTCAGAAGGAACCGTTCCAGCTTCAGTTTCTGCAGAAAGTAGCATCCGGTCGGGCCCAAAGTACACTTTCACCATCTGCACTGGTGCGGGCGCCAGTGGGGGTGCCGGTGGGGATAAGCAGGGGGACCGCGGCCCAGCCCCTCACCATGTACGACAGTATTTAGGAAGGACAGTGGCTGGGTTGTTGCTGTGTGGACAGCAGACACATGTCAGCGAGGTGGTGACCAGAGAGAGCCGTCAGCGACTTCCAGGGCCAGGTCTGGGAACCCAGACAGCCAGAAGCAACCAGGGGGCCCCTTCTCGGCTCCATCCTGACCCCAGCAGCCCGGGAGGTCCTAAGGGGATGGCGATTCCTGACGACTGTCAGAGGCACACCCAGGACACGAGTGATGGACAGGCGTGCGGGGTCCCTTGCCGAGCCACGCCAGCTTGAAGCTGAACAAGGGTGGGGGGAAATCCCTGTGGATCTCATGCGGGTCCAGCCCACTTGGGCGAGACTGGTGAGACTGGCAGCCTCCGGAAAGCTGACTCAGGGTAGCAGGCACACGTGCCCTCAGGACACAGTCACGTTTGACCAGAGTTCAGGTGCTCCTGTCTAAATGGTGACAGCCACGTGTTGGAACACACTGTCCCCTCTACCCTGAACATCCCCTACCCTATTTTCCGCCAGCGGGCCCCTTTCCATTTCCTCACTTTCGCCTCCCCACCCCCAAGCTGAGCTGAGTTCCTTCTTCGCCCACCACTAGAGCTTTTGCTCATAGTCCTCACGGCACTGAGCGTGCCAGATTAAAGTAGCTGGTTTACTGCCGCCAGAATCGCAGTTCCTCGGGGCGGGGGCGTATCCCCAGCAGAATACGTTTTGAGTTGTAAATTCCTTCCCTCATGGAGGCTCCCAGCCAAGCTCATGCAGGAACCCAGGGTTCAAGGTAGATACTTGTAACTATACCAAAGGACAGTTTCGTTTATATATTTTTTTCTCTCGTTGAACCAGGACATTTTAACTGGTGCGAAACTGTATTAAAATATAGATGCCCAGGTTCCAAAATGATTTAAAACTTGTAAAAAGAAAAGTTAAGAGGGCTTGTGTTTTTACACCCAAGTTCACTGCTATGATTATGTGTCACTGTGGCTTAGCCCCAGGTTCCAAAATGATTTAAAACTTGTAAAAAGAAAAGTTAAGAGGGCTTGTGTTTTTACACCCAAGTTCACTGCTATGATTATGTGTCACTGTGGCTTAGCCCTACGAACCCTGCAAGACAAAGAAACAGAAGGAACTGTGGTGACTTCTCCCGAGATGAGCAGAGCCTATGTTACAGAGCCGAAGGGCTGTGTGGTTTCTTCCCTCATCCCCAACCCTACTGTCCATCATTCAACATGAGTAAAATACCCAGTTTACTCCACAGATGGACTCACACCAGACTCTTAGCGAAGGTTCCAGTAAAACTGTGTTATCGAGTGGACGCCTCTTGTGCAGTTCTTTTTATATGAAATGTCTGGCAGAGGCAAACCCACAGAGAGAGAAAGCAGACGAGTGGGAGTCCGGGCTGGGAGCAGAGAGAACGGGGAGAGGCTGCTCAAAAGGCAGGGGGCGTCTTTTCGGGGTGGTGCAAATGTTCTTGAATCCTACAATGGCAATAGCCACACAACGTTGTGAATGTACTACAAGCCACAGAAGTGTATACTTTAAAATGGTGAATTTTAGGTTATATAAATTTTGTCATCATATGCAAAAAAAGTGGCTGTCTTACCTTCCTCCCAAAAGTTCACTAAATACTGTGCAAAGTGTTTCACAATCACAACATTGAGGGCTGGAGAAGATCATCGCTTACAAAGCTGGGGAACAACTAGGCCAATGTCACCATGAGGGGAAGCAGACGCAGGGCCGGGCCCCGAGGGAAACCATAGTGGACCATCTCGGCGCCCCACCTGTTATAGGAGATCTGGGCCTTTCGGGTTTGTTGGAGAGGACAGATTCCAGTTTAAACCTCTGTGGAGCTGCTGGGTAAAAATGTTCTCAGAGGACACTCAGGCACACTCAAGGCAAGAAAAATCACACGGACACCTCAGACAGACCTTTCCAAGACAGAGGGATCGCCACGAGACTCCAAAAGCAAATCACCCAGAGAATGAAGTTCAACATTCAGTCAAGAAGAATCACTGTATTACTGAATTTGGAGATCTGATACCTTTGAAATGAGACATTTCACAAACTCCGCTGAAATAAGAAATACTTCCGATTTTTTTTTAAAGACCATGAATTATTCACTTTGAAAAGAACTAGATGGTCCTGGGGAGACAAAGTTAAAGAAATTTTGCTAGCTTAATACAACCAAATCTGATTTGGGGATTATTTTTAGGGTTTATTGAGTGCAGTTCTACACGTTTTGTGATATAAACACACACATACATATATACTCAGATATATATGTATGTATAAATGGGTTTGCTTCCTGTGCAAATCACTCTGTATTTCTTCTTTCCATGAGTCTAATACTGAGTCATGATGATGCGAAAGCCCTCAGCATGTTGGGCTAACCCGTGAAAGGGCCAAACACCAAAGAAAGAAAATGATTAAAACACACACATACACACACGATTTTCTTAAAGTTAGGGAAAATTAAGTAGGTGCAACTGATTGTTCCGAGCCGGCAGGAAAACTTGGGCAATTAGCATAGGTCTGGACAACCACGGAAAGCCCACAGCAAGGACCACATTGTGACCAGCCACCAGAGAGTCGGGACGGGAGACTTACCGAGAGCGTCCACTGGCGGGGGGGCGCACGGTGAGAAAGTGCAGGATACACAATTGACACAAAAAGGAAAATAATAAAGTCAAACTGGGATTCGAGCAGCAGTCTTACCTTCCTTTCATGGGTTAAACAGTCCGTGGCTTGCCACCGGATTTTCTATCGGGGCAATGAAACCCACCTCCACCGAGAGCTGCGCAGCCACGGTCCCTTCCCTGACTTGCTAAAACTTTTCTTTCTCTCAACAGAAACCTTCCTTGTTAGCGAGCATCACCCCCTAGAGATCACGGCACAGTTTCTAAGAAGAGAGATGCAGCCTATAGTCCCCTCTGAAGCCAATTAAGATGCTTCACCAAGAAAATCTTTCAAATATAATTTACTATAACTTGAAAAGTAATTAGGGAAATCCAGGAAACAAAATTCAAACCGGGGTAAAAAAATGAAAAAAAAAATAATAAAGTTAAAATTCTAGTAGAAGGGCAAATAACATGTTCCTCTGCACCTCTGTGAGTCTCTTTATTGGGTTTATAGTCTTTACCATAAATATACTTTACTATCTGGCCAAAAATGATAGACTGAACGACTGAACTGTCGGGTTCCAGGGTTAATACAGTAAAACACCCCAGTTTCAGCGGCCTCAGAGAAAGTCCTGAGAAGCTTCCAGTAGTCACAGATGGAAACAGAAATGCTTGACCATGATTAATTTTTACATTTAAATTAATAGTAATCTGGGAGTTAGAGGAGAAGTGAGGCTGCTGACTGTACAGTAAGACAGCAAAACAAGCCAAGAACAGCACACGTTTCCCACAATCGACCCACGCTCATTCCCTGTGAAGTCTCGGCCAGCCCTGGGACCCAAGCTCACATCAAACCGCAGGGCTTGCCTAGGACTCATCGGACGCCTTCTAGAGCTCGGGCTGTTGGGTCTGCTCCACGCCACACCCTACCTTCCCGGGGCCTCAGTCTTCTCCCCATCCCCTGTCAATCAGGCTGGCTCTGCCCTGGGTCCCTAGTCCTGGGCATCAGCCTGGAATGTCTCCGAGGGCGGCTACTGTCTCTGCAGCCCCCAGCATCTGCCTCGTGTTTACTCCCGGCAGGTGTTGGGTAAGCCTGCCTCCCACTAAAATAGCTACACCCGCTCACAGCTGGAGCAGATGCTAAGTCGTGCTGAAATGGTTTTGAGATAAAACCTAATCAAATCCCCCAAAAAACATTTGAATTTTTTTTTTTGGATGGTAATATCCAAATACCTTTAGATTATAAATTACCACTCTCTTATAATAAAGAGGGGAGAAAGCGCCCAATAAACATGTGACAAAAGGTGATTATCTGCAGAGTGAAAATTAAATTAGCCACATACAAAAAGGACGTCCCGTGTATGTCTGCCTACGTCAAGGGCAGAGCTATCACCATGCTTAAGTGCACAAAGGCATTTGAAGTTTTGAAAAGGAGAGTCAGAAGAGCTCTTAGATCAAAGATCACAGTTTTTTAAAAAGGCACGGCAGAAAGCTGCTTGGTGAGCTCCTGAAAACACATTAAAGGTGAAGTGATTATGTGGTTATCAGACTCCATTCCATCAGGACAAAAAAAAAGTATCTGAAGCAAGTATCTGAAAAATATAAAAAGGATCTGAAGTATCATAACACATCGTGTAGATCTCAGAAGAAACTACCAACGCTTGATAAGCTGAGAATCCAGGAAGCCACCACCTGAGGGAGGTGAGGCAGATGCCCTGAGAGCAGTTCTGGAGGAAAGAGAAACTTCCGGTCACCAGACCCCAAATCACTAGACGCCTCAAGTAACATTTCTGCTGGCCCGTAACTTGTCGCATTCCTGCTCCATGCTCAGGCTATCCCTCTTCTAGGAGAGCACTCCATTATCACCAGAATGAGGACTCCGGTACCTTCTAGAAGGTTCCATTCACCCCAGAAATACACAAATGTGTGCACTCAGTCCAAAAAATGTGCTTAGATATCTTAGAAAAAAAAATATTTTTGTGATGGAGAGAAAGAAAACTGTTTTCTGGTGATACTCTGGAGTAAAGGGAAAATCATCTGGAACATTACAAGCAACTGATCTGACTTGGTGGTGTACATAACTACACCGCCATGGCCAGCTTGTCTAGGAGGACATGGTGCCTGAGACCACCAGCTATGCGGCTAGGGCTGAGAGAATGCTTCCAGAAACCCCTGGTCACAGCCTCCATTCTCTGCCTTCAGGCCCAAGTGCCCCACAAAGCCTCACAACCAAATGCCAATTCTACTGCCAATCCTGGGACCAGAAGCATCTCTTCATGTTACACAGTCCAGCACCCTAGGTGTCCCGAAGCTTTCCATCGGATGCCTTGATGGGGAACTCATTATCCTCTCTAGGCAGTCTGACCCAGTGCTTGGTCAAGTCTAATTGCCAGAAACTTCCTTTTGTGCTGGACTGCAATGAACCCATCAGGCTTGCCCTGTAGGTCCAAATTGTGCTAACTGGACAATGCCAGGGTCTTTGAGTGACAGACATGCACTGTTTCCGCCTCCGTGCAGAATTCTGATAAAAGGATTATCACTGCAGCCAAGAACTTAAGGCCTCTGGAAAGAGAACTCTGGAAAAGCTAAGGGAAAACAGCTACTTCTTCTTCCCTCATCCTTTTTACCAAACTTCCAAACCTTTCCCAACCTGTGTCTTCCCTGGGCCTTCCTTCCAAATCCCTTTCATCTCAAAGCTGCCAAGTTGTCAACAACAGGGAAGTCAGTTCCGAATTTTTACCAGCCAGCTCTTCCGTGGGACACCAGATTCGACGGAAGTGGTGGCTGTTTTATTTATAAGCATTTACCTCTAGACTCACTATAATGTTCCAGGCCTCAAACCCTGTTACTTGTCCAGTGCGAGCTCCCAGGTGCACCAGGAAGAGAGAGCACGTGTTCAAAAAGCACCAAGACCAAGAAGACACATCCAAAAGAAACAAGTGAGGCCAATGCTGACAGAAAACCGGGTTATGGGTGAAAATTCTCCTGCCCTTATCATGAAACGGTTTTGCGGTTTTCACCAGAACGGGGAAGACATATTTGAGAAATGTCAAAGCTTAAAAAACTGTCTAGTCCTTGCCCCCCTTCCACCAAACACTCCAGCTCTCTGAATGTATTTTCCTCTCATTCCAAATGAGAACTGACCATTTAGGAAAGGAGGAAATTTGGTTTTGGGGACGTTTCCCTAAAAATTGTCCCAAGCATACACCAAACACAGAAGAGCCTCATGGGAAAAACAAAAATATTTTATCAGTTGTGACACAACAAATTCAAAAAGCTGGCATCAAGAATAGTCTGGAAAGACTGTCACCTTCTCAAGTTCAAGACCCTAGATTTTTAGGTCTTAGGAAAATGTCACAAATGCCTACAAAGTGGATGTAGCTAGATTTTTCTCTGCGGGTTCCCAGTCCGTGCTGGAAGAGCCGAGCTGGGTCACGGATCTGACAGGGGGGCCTGTGTGTGGGTGACAGTACGCAGGGAGGTGGGCGGAGGGCCACGCTACCCCAGTCTGGTTTCCCCTAGGGAGCCCCCACACTCACGAACACCATGAAAACTCTCTCTGCACCACACAGGCTCCCACTGCAGCCATTTCTAACATCCTCACAAGGCTTAATAAAGGGTTTCAGAGATTATAGGCTGTGAAAGATGGAGGAGAAAAGGACATAATTTCTGTAATAATTACTCTAGTAGGATATTTGCATGAAAGCTTTTATGCATGATCCCAAGGCTTCCAAGAAATTCATAGGTTTCATTACAACACACAATAGGCATGGAAACTGTCAAATTTTGGAGACAAAGGTGGGGGGAGGGAACAAGTCAAGTACAACTTTGCAAGGGCCTCAAATTAATAGATATTCTGCACTTGAGAACTTTAATTCAGATGGATTCTATGTGCTCCTGCTCCCCAGGGCCGTCATATGCAACGAGGTCTGAATCGAATGCTTTCTGCTTCAAAGTCAAAACCAAGCACGTGCTCGTTTCCCCAATGTAACGCTATTAATGGCAGAATGTGTAAAGTTACCTTTTTTTGCTTTCTTCTGCAGTTTCAGCGTATCTGAAGACTTCTTTTTTATCTCTTGGCGAGCTTTTTTATATTCTAAGACAAAGCAGAATATTGAATCATTTTACCACTTTGCTCAACGGAAAACATTCTAAGGAACAATCCTTACTTTCATCAGAGAAAGCAGAAACGACGCTACGCAATACAGAGCTTTATCCAGAACGCCACGCGGTAACAACCTCACGATGACGTTTTACAGCACGGGGCTTATTAACATGAAAGAGCACAGAATGCGCCTTGGTTTTCTCCTGATGGCATTCACTCATATCAGCTGTGAAGGAAGACGTCATTTGGGGGGATATTTTACTAAAAGTGAAAAGTCCACAATTTCTCAGCTCACACATCAGGAAACTGAAAAATAGGATTTGCTTTCCCGAAGGCCCAACTTCGCAGTGTTTTGCTCAAAAAAGAATCCATGTGGCAAGACGCTGGCCAGATGCTGCAATTCAGCAAAGAGCCCCTGAGACCCCAGCGTGAGAGATCAGACGGCAGGGGGGCAAACTGGGAAAGGCCCAGGTGCCTTAGCCTGACTCTCGCACTGGCGCCAAGGCAGGCACTAGACCCCGAGGAGGGGCAGCCCACGTACAGACGACACGCCCCCCCCCGGACGATGACTTCCTCCTCCTCTACCAGTCTACACCTGCTCCTGGACGCCCACTTCCGTCGGTGCCGCTGTCACCCAGACGCGGACACCTGAAATGACGACAGCTCTGACCTTCTCTCCTCCTTTGCCGCCCTCGTATTCAAGTAACTGCCCCCTCGGCCAGTTCCCTCGCAGCCTTCCCGGACGCCTCCCTCCCCCGAGCCCCATGCCGCCACTCCCGGGCCCTCGCCACAAGGGCTCTGGGGATCTGCTGGCACCAGCCCTTCATTCTGGCTTCCTCCCGCCTCCAGTCTCCCCTATGCCTTCCCTCCCCAGCACGCAGTGCAGGTCGCAGGACGTGTCCTGCCCTTCCCCGCTGCCAGCACCCCAGCCTCTGGGCCCAGGAAGACCAACTGGGGAGGCACCTGTCGGGACCCCTCTGCCCCCAGGGCCTGGCACACGCGGTGCAGAGTCGCCTGCATTGAAGCACATTCAGAGAGGGAGGCGGTCCCGGGCAGGACACCCAGGTTAGCTCCTCTCTTTAGAGGCTGACTTTCGAAATGTGCCCCAATGCCTTACGTGTGAGACTTCGGCATCGAAGCCTGTCGTCACCGTCCAGGTCTCATTCACCGATCGCAACTAACACCTCTGAGAGCCTGGGCCATCAGCCGCTGAGGAAGGTCTCGGGGGCCCTTATCCTCCAGCGCTGAAATGGGAGAAGTGGGACCAGAGGGGACCCTGACGGGGGACGCCAGCAGGGGCCGAGGCCGCAGCCGGCCACACTCACGGCTCCGCTGGGAGCACGCGCTGCCGGGCGGTGGAAAGCCTGTGCCCTGTACCTTTTGCGTGGTCTTTATCCAGCTGGTTGGCCACTTTCTTCCATTCTTCCATCTGCTCTTGAAGTGGGTTTATCAGACAATCAATCAAAGCACTTTTTCCCAAAAAAAGAAAGAAAAGGAGAAATTAAACAAATACATTCGTGGTAAAGATTCACACTCGGTTGTCAAAACTACGTAAATCATGACAACCGGGTACCAGACAAGGCAGTACCTGAGCCCAAGTTCACGTCCAAATCCCGCCATTTCGTAACAACCTTACTCTCAGAATGCTCTCCAAGGACTGGCAGGGGCCGTCATCACGACTGGATGGGGCGAGCCCTCTTCCCATTTCCCGGCTTACTCTCACTCTCGTGTTCACAACATGGTTGCAGGCCAGGGGGTCACCCCTCTAGCTGCACCCCAGACCTCCTGCCTGACAGAAACCTGGAGGGCGGGACCCCAGTATTACTGTATTTTTTAAAGAAACGCACATGACTCTGATGTGCCTTTGGGATGAGAAGTCATGAGTGTAGACCAAGGTAGACCAAGTGTGGCCAGCCTGGGGCAGGAAAAGCTGAAGGGACAGCTTCTGCATCCGAGCGGCAAAGGCATCCCCAGGGACATCCCGTCATTTTGTGCACTGTCTCCAGGTGGCTCCCCACCCAGAGGAACCGTGCGAGGCATGGCCCCCCAGGAAGGAAAATGGATACATTCCTACATCACCAAGATGTCGTAGGAAAATCAGGAAGTGCCCACAAATCACTCGAATTGCTCTGGTGAGAATTACTAGAAGGTGTTCTCAGACTACTTTTTGATCGTGGGCCTCCTGAAAATCTTCAGGTTCTTGGTACAATTCCCTCCTTTCCTCGTCAGGGTCTCCCCTCCCTCACACACCCACCAGCCATCAACACAGTGCACTCGCTTCTTTCTTCCAGGTCTCTGTTCAAATCGTCCTTCCGGACAGGCTCATCCCTTAACCACCTGGCGTGGAACAGTGGCTGCCTGTCTCCTACCCATGGATTTCACCTCGTGACACTTCCCACCGCCTGACATGGTGAGAGGCGTCGCGGCGCCTGGAGTGTAAGCCCCGTGAGGACAGGGCACGGTCCTACTCACTGCCACGGCCCACATGCCTTAAGACAGAGCGTGGCACACAGCAGGTGCTCCATAAACACCGCCAGGTGAACTGCTGTCTCCTCATCCCTCAAACAGGCTGGGGAACCGCAAGACTGGCCTGCAAATAAGCCCGATGGCAAGCGGGGCCGGAGGCACCGCAGGGCCTGGACCCGAGCGGGAGGGAAGGCGGCAGAGTCCTCACCTGCTACCCGGGTGCCTTCTGCTGGAAATGTGTGGGCACTCCATGAATTTTTACAAGCGCCCCATGTTACAGCAGCTGAGATTCCAACCAAGAGGCCAACGCCTGTGCGGCCCACCCGGGGTTCAAACCCAGGCCTATCTGTCTCCAAGTCCAGCCACTTCCCACCACTTTCTGCCACCTCCCACAGTGGCCCGGCCAGGAGGGGCAGAGGCCTCTCACGTTGGCAACCCCTCACCCAACTCACAATCCATCAAGCAGAATGGTTTGGTTTGTTTGGAAGAAGGCTCCCCTCACCAGAACACTGGTGACTCAAAGTCCCTGTGGGCAACCACTGCCAGCTCTACCCATTCTGGGTGCTAGTAAGACAGACAAGAGGCAGGCAGCACGGAGAGTGGAGAAGATGCCCACAGAAAACGGAGGAGCAGCACGTGCCTGATCCCCAGCCCCACGGCTCCCCTTCCAGAAGCTTCTGCAGAGAGCAGATGCCCTGCTCTCACGCCTGCGGAGGGCCAGGAGAGACCCACAGGAGCACAAAGTGGGGTGTGGGCTCCAGCGGGCAGGCCCCGGGCCATCTGGTCACCCACTGCCTCCCCAGCACCCTGACCAGAGCCTGGCATGCGGCAGACAGCCGAAGAATACTTGCTCAGTGAGTGAGCAGCGCGATGGGCTGCGGGCATTTCAACTCTGCAGGGAAATACCCGCTGCTTCGGGGGAGGCCCTGCCCCTTCCCTGGAAACCAGCAAGGGCCGGCGAAATCCGGGCAGAGATGCGCTCCTCACCTGGAGAACTGCCTGAGCTTGGCTTCTATGCTCCTGTGTCTCATGCACATCCTGGTCAGGGCGGAGCCAATCTCCCTGGTGCCACCTGCAAAAGAAACACAGGCAGAGCTGATCACGGGAGGCAAGCAGGAATCACCGAAATCCTGGGAAGAGAACGAAATCATCTAAAAAGAAGCCAGATTTCACCACGGGGCAAAACCCAAGCCACTGCCTCTCACCAGGCGTGTGTATATGTTTGCATGTGCACACACACACACACACGTATAAATACATACGGTGACACGTTTGACTATAATCAGCAGAATAAAAGGCACCTTGAGTCTATACAATGCCCAGTAGTACTTTCTGCTCTGATTTTCTCTAAATGCCGACTGTGACCCAGAAATCGATTTTACAACCCACTAACAGATCGGGAACTGCAATGCGAAAAATAATTTCTCAAGGAAGATGATCAAAATAATATCTGATATTGAAGGAAAAGCTGTTGTTTCGTTCGGTTTTGTTTTGCTTTCCACTTCCGGCAAAATAATCCCCTTAGCGTCATTTAGGACAGCTAATAAGGCCACTCTAGCTGTTTTAAGATGTGTAGTCCAGACTCCAAGCCATTCAGAGACAAGCGAGGCCAAAGCAAAATGAAACAGAGGAGTATTTTCTAAAGGTTTGGGTAAGACTGGTGAAGAAGGTCCTCAGACACCACAAATGTCAAAGTAAGCTGTAATTCAGTTTGATTTTCCCGAAATTCTTGTCACACTGCTCCCTCCCGGCACACCCTCTTTAAGATTATTTGTGAAGTTCCCCTCCTTCCCCCTCCTAGAAACAATGCCTGAATCAGCACTTGGGCGTGGGGGAGCACACTACAACCACAGATGGTCATCCAGCATCAAGCCCCAGAAAGCTCATTACAAATGTTATGAAAATACTAGGACTCATGAAATCGGGGCGGGGGAGGGGGGCGTCAAACAAAGCACTATTTTTCACAGACAAGGCCTTCAAGGGAAAGCTGCTGGCACTGACGGTAGGTTCAACCAAACCAAGTTAACAGGGAAAAATGTCATCCCTTATTCATGCTAGTGACATTATTATGGTTCGCATCTCCCCCTCCGCCTGCTGTTCTAGAAACACCAATGTGCTATTTTTCAGTTCCTATTTTCCATTTTATTCTGCACAACTAACAGGTTTCCAGAACAACAACAACAAAAAATTAGTGATAAAAGTAATATGTATTAAATATTAATATTTCTATATCCTGTTTTAGTCTGAAAAGAGAAGCCTTCTAGAACAACTCTCCCGGTTCCTCTAAAACACGGTTTCTTGGCCTGAATATGACTGACATGGGGGCCGGATGATTCTTTGTTGGGGGTGGGGGTGGGGGGTCCTGTGCACTGTAGGACATGAGCAGTATCCCTGGCCTTGAGCGTCCACCAATCAGTAGCCGGCCCCCCATCTGTGACATCTAGACATGTCTCCACACAGCATGAAGTGTTCCCTGGGGAGCAAAAATCCCAGTCTGTGAAGCACCGTTGTGAGAAAACTGAGCAAGAGCTAACGGTCACCTGAAGCTGGGCAGAATTCAGCCAGGAGTCTTGGTAAATGGGCTCCCTTTAGCCCCTGGCGCCTGTAGCCACTAGAGGGAGTTAGAGACCACCGGGCATCCCCATCTGCGGCGGCTCACCATGCTCCACCAGGGCACACCAGTAGAGGGCGCCGTCTGCATGCGCGCTGAGGGCCTCCTGGGCTCTTGAGGTCCTCCCAAGCTTCTGCTGCTTTACGAGCAAAAGCCAGGAACACTTTATCCCCAGGGAAATATCTCCTACTTTTCCTGGGCCTTCATTTGATTAAAAGTTAATAACCTGACCCTGCAAGGAAGCTGGCACCCTCATGCACTGCTGGAAACAGTGTAAACCAGTCCTTTTCTGGAGGAGAACCCGGCAGCGTCCACCCAGGAAAACCTTTAAAGACGAGTCCCCTCTTCAACGTGGCAATTCTAGGTCTGGACAATTAACCAGAGAAAACAACCGAGGACCACAGCAAATCCTTCCCTAGGAGGACGGTCCTCAAAGTGCTGCTGACAACAGTATAAACTGGAAGCGGACTCCCATTCTAGGGGCCCTGGTGGATAAAGCAGAGACCACAGACCAGCGCTGGAGTGTCAGGCGGTCATCTACGCCGCAGGCTGGCGGCGGTGAAGGTCATGGGAAAGGGAAACATCTGGATAGAACTCAGGCTGCACCAGGCCCAGGGAGAAGTGCCGTGCTCCCGAACTCCCTCAATCCTCCACTCCTGGTTCTGCTGGGACAATTATCCCCGTTTCCTAGATAGGAAAGGTGCTGCCTTATGGAATTTACCCAAATTCTTTTTGGACATGTGACATATGAATTTTGTCCAAATTTGTCCAAAGTCATGCTGCTAGGAAGTGGGGTTCTGACCCAGGCTGAGCCTCCAGGGCCCATGCATTTCCAGCATATGGCTCTGACTACAGACAGAGGAAGGCAGGGCAGGGGCAGAACCAAGAGCCTAGAATGAATACTGCTAAATTTACCTCCCGACACGCTCTGAGGGGCATTAGGCCTTTAAAGCCCGGCTCTCAAATTCCGGCGGTGGAGCCTAGAAATGTCGAGCTAGTACCAGAGGACTGAGCTCCTGTCCTTGCTAAGCTACCACCGAGATCAAAACGGTGGGCAGCTGCTTCACGGATAACCCGTGCCTTAGTTTCCTCAAGAGAGACTTCCAGGGTTGGAAGTTTCTGTCACCTTCCCAGACATTTTCCATAGATGGCCACCAGTCACGTGTCACCCCCAGGAAAGCCAGAGGCTTCCCAGGAAGAGCTGCCCCGTGGGACAGTAACGAGCACTTCCTAAACGGGCCGTCGGTGCTCACCGCCTGGCCCCCGCAGCACAGGAAAGCCTGAGAGGGGAGGAAATAAAAACCACAAAGACAACCTCCAAACAGCAGCATCTCTGTCCAACTGACACAGGGCAGGAGACAGGCGGGTGACCCCTTCCACGGACCCCGGGATCTGTCTGCTAGAATTACTGCTGATCGCAGCAACATGGGGCACCCTAAAAATAGCTCTATCTGTGGATGTGCTTAACATCTTACGCTCTTCCTGACCCTTGCTCAAACTTACCAAAAAAAAATCAGCAAGTTTGAAAAAGCTTCAGAGGAAACCAGCTTTAGCTACAAAGACAGAGCAGACATCTGGAAGGAATCCGATTTGACAGTGAGAATATTTATGGAATCAAATGGCTGAGACACTCAGCAGCTTGTGAGTGAGGACAAGATCTTACTTGTTTCTGGATTCCCCGCACCCAGCACTGGTGCTGAAGGAAGGAGCCGCCATCTACCATTCTGAGAGGGGATCGCCGGGCTGGCAAGCCCATACCTGGCGGCAGGCCCAGGGGCTGGGTCTGTCTTTTGTTCAATCCATAAATCTTTGTGTGTCTTCCATGTACACACTATAGAATATTCAAAATAAATACAAGGGTCTTCTCTTAGAAAAGGTCAAGACTGATGCAAGTCCACCTAAAGAAACAAGGGTATATTTCCTTCCTATTGTTTTTATAATCAATCACCACAAACTAACTGGCCTAAAGCCAGGCACATTTATTATCTTACAGTTCTGGAAGTCAGAAGTCACAAAATCTGTTTCACGGGGCTAAAATCAAGGTGTCAGGAGGGCTGTGTATCTTCTGGAGGTTTTAGGGGTGAACCCGTTCCCTGCTTTTTGCAGCCTCTAGGGGCTGCCTGCATCCATCCCTTGGCTTGTGGCCTCTTCCAGCACCTTCAAAGCCAGCAGCTCAGCATCTTTGCTCTTCTCTGACTTCTGCACAGTCCTCTCATCTTCTCTTACACTGATCCTGTACATCCTTCTTAGAAGAACCCTTGTGATTACACAGACCCAGCTGGATAATCTAGGATAATCTCATCTCAAGATCCTTAACTGAATCACAACCACAGAGTCCTTTTGCCTTGTACTGTTGGCAACACAGTCCCGGGTCCTGGGGGTGAGGATGGAGACCCTTTCGGGGAGGGCATCAGTCTGCCTACCAACACTGCATATGAGTTGCTAATGTGGAGAGTGCCAGGGGCACTGTGTCTCTCCAGAGCCCATCCATCCTCAGATGGTTAAGTCTGGGCCAATGACCTAATCCCACCCCTTTGGCAGTGGCTGGTTCAGTGATGGGACAGGAGGTCTACGGAGAAAATGGCCCTGATCGGCTATCATGATGGCCATGGGGACACCTGCCTTAGGATGAGATCTGTCCTCCGGACAGAAGACAGAGGTGCTGGCATCCCCAGGGACCTCCCTGAGCCACCAAACTAATACACGGAGCCCAGGCAACCTCTGAACCTGGAGTTTCTGTTTTGCGAGAGGGTACGTTTTTATAGCATCTTCGATTTGGTTCTGTTTCTCGCCAGTTGAAAGGAGAAGAGGGCAGGGAGCGCAGGCCTCCCGCGCTTCTCCCGAGCACCAGCAAGCAGCCCGCTGCTGAAAGAAACAGCTGCTGGGACACAAATACACTTCACGGCACAAACCCTCATTCTTTCCAGTGTGGTGCACAGAAGCACCTTCTGCTGTGACAAGCAAAGGTTTTTATAATAAAGCAGCACAAAGTCGCTCGGTGATCTACACTGCATGGATTGCAAAGGACACAAACGGTAGAGAGAAGAAAGAAAGGAAAAAAAAAGTCCAGAGGCTAGACTAGCAGAGCACGACTGCTGGGGCAGAATCCTATGCCTTGCACCTGAACACACTTAACCATTCCACAAATGCTTACTGGGTATTACAACCGTCTCCTAGGGTGGCCGTGACAAAGCACCCTGAACCAGCTGGCTTCAGACCACCACCATGTAGTGTCCCACACTTCTAGAGGCCGGAGTCTGACATGAAGGTGTGGGCAGGGCCGTGCTCCTGCAGAAACCCACAGCGGAGAATCGTCTCCACCTCCTTCCAGCTGCTGGTGGTTACATGCAACCGGGTGCTTGTTGATGCCTCACTCCTGTCTGTCGTAGTTGCCAGGGGACAGGCTCCTGGGTGTGTCTGTCTTCACACGAGGCACCTGTGAAGGCATTCCCTGCTCTGCACGTGTCTGTGTCCAAATTTCTCCTTATGGAGACAGCAGCGGTACTGGATCAGGGCCCGCGATAATGACCTCACCTCCACCTGGCCACACCTGCAGAGACCTCATGTTCAGGTGCGGTCCGGTTCACAGGTGCTGGGGGTTGAGACTTCAACCTCTTTGGGAGACTCAATGCACCCCATAATAAAGGTCTACCATGCAGCAAGAATTACAGTGACCTCAAAGATGACGACAAGGGCCTGACCCTTGAGAAGCCAGAGGACTGGTTGGGGGTGGGGGGGACAGCTACGAAATGGCGCAGGGAACGCAATCTTCGCAGCAATGCTGTGGGCTTGGTCTTCTTGCCCCCCCCCCTTGTAAGTGGAAAAACTGGAGCTTGGGCGGGTGAACTAACTTGCTGAGGACCGCGGGGCTGGGAAGTGGGAGAGCTAAGATCCAAGCCCCACTTTCACCGACAGCTGAAGGCCCTTTCCCACTATGACGAGCTGGACACGTCCCCACTTAGGACAAAGAGGCATATTAAAGTCACAAACAGACGACAAGGGAAAATAAGGAGACACTGAGCCATGGTCGTTCCCCACAAACGTCCGACAGGGCCACACCCTTCTCACTGCAAGTTGCCACCTGGTGGCTGGGCGGAGAGGTAGCACAGTGGCACGCATCTGGTGGCCTCGTCCTGCCCCTACACGCAGCCTCATTGGCAGGCGGCTTCCGTCTCCCCACACAGCGGGGGCCTAATGCACCGGCCATGGTGGGGTCTCCGGCGTGCAGGTGGCCAGCGAGGGCTGAAAAGCCGGTCTGTGGGGCCCCGCTTCTGAGGCAGAAGAGGGGAGGGAAGGGGGAGGGGGAAGCAAGATTTAAGAAGCGCCCGGGTCGGAGCTTGGGGCCACAATAAGTCACTGTGCTTCCCGGAGGCCCTCTGAGGGCTCAGTTGTTGGAAGCCTAATTAGCAGTCAGAAAGAGCCACCGGACAGGGGAAGGCTTTGGGAAGCCTCCCCAGAAGAGGGCTCAAAGGGACAGGGCCGCTCACCTGCCGCAGGGGTTCCTGACCCCAGCACAGCTCATGTCTGGGACCAGCTCCTTCTTTGTCATGCGGGGCTGGCCCGAGCACTGTGGGGCGTCCTGCGGCATCCATCCCCGACCCTCCAGGTGCCAGCAGCATGCCCCACATCAGGATGACCAGAAATGTCTCCCGACATTACCAAATGTAGGGGGGGTGGGCAGAATCACCCCTGTTGAGAACCACCAGCCAAGGGGAACAGTGACCTTCTCCCATAAGGACAGCACTCTGATCTGGGCGCTGGGCCTGGAGAAGCCACAGCTCTCCTCTGCCCCGGGATGGCAGCGGTCCCCGCCCCCCCCCCCCCCACTGCAGCCGCTCCAAGAGGCCAGCTCGCTGCCCACTCCCGGCTTCCCGAGCGGAGGTGACAGGCACCCCCTGCTCATGTAGAGAAACTACCCCACTTGCCATTAGAGAAACAGTAATTCCAAAACACGCAACGGACATTCCCCATAAAGTCAACAGGCACTGACCCCCTCCCTGACAGCCCTAGGGACACACCGATTGCACCAGAGACAGCTTATGTTCCCGTGTAAAATACCAGAAGGATCCACGCAGCCATGAAAGGGAGGAGGACACGCGCCCACTCCCAAGCACAGCTGGGAAGGGCTCCTTCACGGGACCAACACGGGCGCAGAGGAACAAGGGCGGTGGGACATAAAAGTGACCTGTAGCCACTCAACGGCTCGTGCCTTCTGTCTGGACACAGGCCAGTGAAGCACTGACGGCCCCACAGTGTCTCTAAAGATCGGTGACATGGGACTCTATCTATACACAGGTGCCACGCACCGGAGCCCAGCGGGGGCTCCGTCCTCATGCATGCAGATGCTTGAAACCACCTCCCTCGTCCACCCAGTTGAAGTTGACGAGATCCAAGAGCAGTGGCTGTGTGTGGCTCCCAGGCACATGCACACCAAACACGCCAGATACGCCACTCGTATCAAATAAGACGGTCACCTGCCCCTGAGACATGTTTGTATCAGCAACCTGTTCCCAAAATCTATCTGCTTTGATGCATACCAGATCGCACCTGTTGTGGTATGTGACCCCGTCCCCTCCCCCACTGACCTCAAAGGAGTTCTGGGGGCCCCGCCCCAGCCATACTCCACCCCCCCAGCCCCAGGGCCACCCACCTGAGTGACATCAAGACTCCATGCAGCCTGCAGGCCACGGAGCCCCACAGCGGCACGCTCACCGTGGCTGACCTGACGTCGTGGCGGCTCCCTGCCATGTCCCAAATTAACACGGGGATCAAGAAGAAAAGCAGTAGAGACACAGGGTTAAGAGAGAGGCTTCGAAGTGAACCGATGTGGTTCAAAGCCCAGTTCAGTCCCCCCACTAGCTGTGGGGCCTCGGAAAGGGTCTAACTTGCTTACACTCAAACGTGGAAGACTGTTTTCTAGTAAACAGCGCTGTCGACTCAGGTCTCGGGTCTCTGTTGTGCACATCACACCCGGAAGGCATCACCTGTGAGTCAGAGTTTGGGCTTCCTGTGAAACAGCCTTAGTATCCCAGTTACAATTTTTTAAAATCTTGTCCCCGATCTTTCACAACTGCCTCATCTGTATGCCATCTGACGGCGGTATTTCTTTTTAAGAAGCAACTCGTTTCTATCCCCTATTTCAAGCATTCCACTTATTTTGCGGAAATAACCGATCTGGATTTGACATGCACATTGCGAAGATTTATATACCTTTTAATTAAATAATTTAACAATGGTCCATACTGTGTGGATATACAGAGAGAAGCCTGGCAGCTGTGAGCCTGCTAAAGGCAGGGGTTGGTACAGTTTCTAGAGAAATACAGAGCACTGGTTACATCGACGGGCACATTAAGAAGGGCTCTGGTGTGGCGATAATCAGCCACGTCCTCCAGGAAGGCCAGAGTGACTCTGCCCACATCGATGTGCCAGCCACCACAGGACGGCCCTCCCTTCTCCCACGTGGAATATGGCCCTTCGCCAAGAAGCTGGCTGATGAGAACATGGAAGGCAAGTTAACAGGACAAAGGCGCTTTCTGTGAAAGCCCAGGTTATTCCTTCTTTCCAAGCATCTCAGGAGACCAGAGGCTGAGAAGAGCGGTCCAGAGGGTCTGCCTTGGAAAGGCCGGCTTGTCCTTAGTTATGCATCAACAAAGCGGTCATTTGATGGAATTCAGGGCTGTGGTATCAAGAGGTTCACGGTCAGCTGGCTGCAGCGAGCTCCAGTCTCCCAGTGTCCCCAGACCTCCGAAACAGGCAGGCAGCTGTCCTTGGCTAGCCAGCCTTTGAAGGTGTCCCCAGCCCTCTGTCTCTGCTGTTTACTTTTACATTGCAAAGATCAAGACAATTGTGTCACCGGCCTCCTTCCCGTAAAGGATGGAAAGGGAAGGTCTCATGGACTCCGCTGCTCGGTACCATCACAGGCCACTCAGGAGCTCTCCTGCCAACAGCACTCAGGATATTAAGAACAAATCAACATCGCGGGTTCCGTATACGAGGGAAGAGTATGTCTGTCCTTCCTCTCCAGCCCCTGCTCTTCAAGAGGCCCAAAGTCTTGAAACGTCAGGTGTCTTTCACCTTGACGGCCGGCTGGAAGACTGCCCAGGCAGGGCATCACAGAAGCTGCCTCAGCGTGCGTCAGCTGCCGCTCTGGCCAGACTGTGCAGGGCACAGCTGGGGACACCATCTGCCGGCATGCGCCACAGGCACCGTGGCTTCCCTGACAGGGAAGCTGGCGCCCCACTTCTGCCATCTTGTAGGCAGGTTTCAGGGTCCTCACAGCTCTAAGTGATGGTTTACCCAAATATCCAAATATCAGTCCAAATATCCAAATATCCAGCCCAAGGGCCAAGTGCAAAGGGCCATCAGGGGCACCACCACAGCTGGACCAACAAAATAACGGGTCTGTAGGGAGCACTCGGGCACTCCAGGCAGAGGACCAACAGGAGCTCAACTGGAGGCAGGCGTACCTGCCTGAGGCTCTAGAAAGAGGACTTTCCAGGTGACCTCCAGGCTGGACCAGCTGACCCTCTTGCTTCCTTTAAGACAAAGCATCTTATGGCAGCCAGGATGCTGGAGGAGACGGGACAGCATTCCCACACTCCACAAACACCGAGGAAATGCTGCTACGGTCCCATTCCTGGGCCTTGACCGGGGAGACAGCTCCAGTCCTCATGGAACGCACAGCTCATCTAAACTTAGAAGCAAGGAATTTGCAGGGTGACCTTTGGGCTGGAAAGTCCCTTAGAAAACACACCAAGCAACAAACCAGCAGTGCCTTATTGTTTGGCGTCACACTGTTGCCTTAATTAGCGAAGAAGCTCCTGATGTCCTCTCGGGAGTCGGACACTGGCTGTCCTTTCTCCTGTTTGGGAAACACACCCAAGCCTGTCCCTGCGCATTTGTGCGGCGACTGGTTCCTGTCAGGGGCACCATCACTTTCATTAAAGGTCAAAGAAGGCATTCAGAACAAATTAACTGCTTCTTCCGGCTTCATCAGCATTTTATTTTTATCCTTGGGCACAGAGAGATGGACAACAGGGAAAAGGTAGCATCATTTGACGCCCTATATTTGTTTAACGGAGGGGACGAGGAGGGAAGGGGAAGAGAAAGAAGCAATCAGCCGCGGCACCGCAGGTTACCACGCAGACCGGTTACCATGCATATCGGCCACGGAAGCGGCTCGACTCAGTAGAAACACTGGTCTGATGTCAACCACCCAACAGCACCCGAACACCTTATGTTAACCTCGGCGATGGTGGAAGAACACTTCTGCATGTGCTACTTAGATCACCCAAATGTTCTTGCAACACAAATCCACGATCTGATCTCAGGGACCATGAGAAACGTGAGCGGTATTTTAAGCAGTCGAAGGATCTGCCCCTTTGTCGTCATGGGGTCCCTTAGGACGAAAGTGAAAAAAAAATTATGAAGATTTTTTTTTTTTTAAAAGAAGCCCTTAAAAAGCTCCCCCACAAAGGAAGCCTAACTTCCCTTTGGCTACAATGGCAATCCCCACCACCCGCTTCCGTCTTCACGGAAGAGAGAAACACATGGAGTTTCCTGTTTGAAAAAACGTATTATTCAGCTACTGTACGCGGCTGAGCGGCGAAGGACAATCCAGCTGGTGTTTACGGGACAGCTAATACTGTGCACTCAGCGAACGCCGCGCAGGGTCAGCAACACATTTTGGGAAGACACCCTTGTGCCCACACGCAGGGTGGGAGACACTGCAAACTGTTATCAGCTGACAACCTCGCAGCCAAGCTCACACTCCCCAGCCTCTCCCACTTCACGACTTTTCCAAAGCAGAGGAAACAAAACCGCACACAGTCCCACCACCATCTGGCGGCTTCAGCAAGCACGAGAGTCTGGCATGCACGGTACTGGCAGCCACAAAGACCAATATTCCTCTTTCTTTGTTGCTGTTTTAAAAGCAAAGCGAGAGCGGTAATATGGAAACACAAACACGCGGACCCGCTCACACGCCGGGGAAGACGGAGCCGCCTCGAACGCACTCCGACCGCGATCCTTCCCTGCCCCTGTTCTGGACGCCAACGGTGCCCGGCTGGAAAATGCTGGGAGAGGTGGGTATCAACCAGGAAATGCCACTGGCCCCCCAAGACAGCTGCTACGACCAGTGCCCATGGCGAGGGTCTGCCGCTGATGCACGGGCGCAGAAAGATGCCCCCCACTGGAGCCAGGTGCTCAGCTTAAGGGAGCCAACTAGGCAGATGTGGGCGGCTGGGTTTTCTTAGCCAGTGAAACTGAACTGTCCGGAGGATAAGATGCTTACAGCCACTGATGTGGGCATTACCTCCCAGGTGGCTTCAGGGAAGGGCAGGTCACAGAGAAGGGGGCCTGATGAACGATATGGACACAGGAGAGGGCAGTAACTTGGGGATCAGAGAAAGCCTGATGCATCCACCTCCCCAAAAGTGATGAAACCCCCGAGGCTGAGCCCTTGATGCTGTCTCCTTAGCTGTCCCCTGGTTCTACTTCTGCTGGTACCAGACCCTCCCTGTAACCAACAGTTAAACCTTGAAACCTCTGCTCTCCAGAAATGTGTTGCTGACCTATGAACTACTCTGTTCCTTTAAGGGGCTTCTGTACCTGCCACAAACTATGCCAGAATATGTTGACTTCATCAGTTCTCAGGAAGCAATCTTGCTGCTTTCCAAATTATTAGGAATAGCTACCATTTACGAGTGGCTCATAACTGAAGAGGGAGTTGAAAGCACACTATATTCAACTTTAAAAACTTCCTTCTACTCCTCATATAGGTATCATTATCAGGTAGGTATTATTATTCTCATTTTACTGATGAGGACAGGGAAGCTCAGAGCAGTGAAGTCATTTGCTCAAGGTCACACAGTAGAATTCAGGGTCTGTACCCAGGGGTGAGTCTACAGACCTTTGAAACTTTCTTCAGGACAACTCACTGTTGCAAATATATCTCAGAATATCTAATGGATAAGAAGTCAGGTTTTCACCCCCTGCCCTTGCTGTAACTGAAGGAAATAAAAACCTTTCCACTCAAACATCTGTTTCATGAGCGAGATTCAGACCACCGTGGCCACATCCCTGCTGGGCTCTGTGCAGGCTGGCTGGTCTGCATGCAAGGCCCTGGTTCCCCAAGGCAGACATGGACAGTTTCAGCAGATCGCCTCCCACCAGCTTCCTTTGCAGCGGGATGCTCTTTATTCATGCAAAGGACCCTTCCCTACTCACTAGGAGTGTCTTTCCCAAAATCACCCTTTCAGCTACTGACCTGTCCCAGGAGGAGCCGCTATAGTACAGTTTTGTGGAGACCTCATCTTTGCTTAGTCTAATTTGAGATCTCTTTGCTATCTGCAAACACTGACATCTCATAAAATGGCACATAGTGGGATGTGTACACATTTCTGGACACAGTAGGTGCTCAGCAAACCTCCGTACATGGGAACCCGCAGGCGTGCTGAGCTCTGAGTTCCAAGCTTATGACGCTGGCTCTTCCCAATTCTCTTAGTACCTCCCCCGGCTCCCCACCCTTGTCTCCGTGCCTGCTGCCCACCCCCACCTGCCACCGTAACAGGGAACGAGGCAAGAGCAGCTCAGATGTCCGGTTCTACAGGGAGAGTGGCCGCATCAGCCAAGACTCCATTAGTGGCACACGGGATACGGACAGACTTCTGTGTTGCAGCTAATTTCCTATCCAGATTCACCCAAGGTCACTCCGTATCCTCCTCTTCTCCCCCATCCATTTCTATCTCAGGCCACACCTTCCCCAAATCGTTTCCGGATGACTCTTCAATGGTTTCTGATCCGGTTTCTTCTAACTAACCCTGAAACGGCAAATGGGACATTGGCTCTTCCAACCAGAGAAAGCGGGTAGAAGGCTGAGGCAGGCAGGAGAGCAGCACTATGACGCAAGCCAAGCGTCCCCAGGACCCTACGGGCTGGCCACCCCCACCCGTCCATGCTCCATCTGTCCAATCCAAGGGCGTAAACCGGTTTTAGTTTCGAGTTCCCCAGCTGAGTCTTAAGATCAAGCACTAGTGAAGGGAACCAAGGACTATTCTCAGGTATTTCCAATCTCTTTACTGCTCTGGCCAAATCAACCACCCACTGCCCTTTGTGTTGTACTGGAACTGCATTAAATCTGGCAAAAACAATCCCAGGTTCATAGTTACTAGGGTCCTCCAAAGTAAAGGGTGGGGGAGAGGGACAGCTCAAATGTTACCTGAAAAATATTATTTGCTCGGTAAATAAGACTTACAAAGCTTGAGGTAGGTGCATAGATGTTGGGGAAACACAGAGTCTTCAAGTGGTTAAAAGCTGGGGCTGGAAGCAAAAGATAAACGTGCATCCCCCAAAACGTTTTCTTGGTCCTGCCCAATTTCCATTAAAAAGGGCACAATCCTAGCGTCCTGATGACCCTTCAAGGTTAACCGAACCGGCCTACATGAGATGTCCCCGAGAGCCGGTCACGGGATGGGACGCGAACATTCTACTCAATGATCAGGGCTACTCCTGATCTTCTTCCTGCTCTGTTCCCCAACACCCTTCTTTTCCCTAGTCTTCTAACAGCCCAAACCCTTCCCAAGGACAATAACCACCTATGAGTGGTTCAAACCTAACTTCTCCTCAGTCATCAAACAAACCCCACGGAAGCTGCCAGAAAGCATGGACTGGCCCTGTGTCCTGCATGGGGGTTTGGGAGGAAACGCATGAACACAGGCTTCCCCTGCTCTGTCCAGCTCGCGGCCTGACCCCGCGGACCAGCTAGGACTGATTTATTACCACTGCGCCGTGTATGTTTCAGTGGCCAACAGCTGTTCATTCAGTGGGCTCTTGTGTCCCTTTCCTCTTCCCTGTGGAATGATTAGGGGCATAATTCTCAACCCTGAAGATCAACGATCTAAGCATTCCTTGTTTTTTAAGATCAGCTCTTCATAAAGGTGGGGTGAGGCAATCAGGTTTGTATCTTCTGGGCTAATTCTGATTGCCTGCTAACGATACCTGGAACATTGTGTTAAGAAGGATTCTGAGGCTGGATCTGGGCTTGATGGAAAAGCGGGTGCCTACATCAGCTAGCAGTGTTTGCCACGAATTCAGGAACCACGGAAGGATGCATGCCTTGTATTTGCTACTCTGGCCGTAAGGTCTCACAGGAACTAGAGCAGTGAGCTTTCACACTTCCATGTGATCACGAGGGGATTTTGCTAAAATGCAGATTCTGACTGAGAAGGTCTGCAGCGGACCTGAGACTCTGCATTTCTAACCAGCTCCCAGCTGATGCTGACTTGCTGCCAGACACGCGACCATGCTTTGGGCTGAAGGTGCTGGGGTACTTCAGCCAGTACCCCTTTCCCAAACTCCCTGAGAACTCCACCACAAGGACCCTAAGCAGGCGAAATCTAGGTAGATCAGATGTCCCCACCTTGGAGGAGGGACGTGGAGAAGGTGACTGTTCACTGTGTTGTACCCCATAAGACACTGGGGCCTCCTGCTGGTGAAGCGTCCCACCCCTCTCCAGAGGTCCTCCAGCCAACAAGTGAAACCGCAAACCTGGGTCCCGAGAAAAAGAGAAAGCTCAGAAGCATCAGACAACACATGAGGACAAAGTGGCTGGATGTACGTTAAGTACAGGTCACAAAGTGGCCCTTGGTTCCCCACGTGCCTCCAGCTCTCCCCATGCCCTGGGAGGTTAAGTAGCCTTCAGAGTGACTCAGTATGAAAAGGGGGGCATGGAGTAAGCTCTCTCCTCTGCCTTCCGGGGAATTAGCACCTCGGGGTCTCCAGCATCTGCAGTTCAGGGCGGGATAACAGAGGGAGAGGAGAGGTGAAGGGGACCAGATGGCTGCTGGCTCACCTCGCCCTTTCCCGTGCACATGCATGCATCACCACACTTGTGACACTGTCCTGGGCTTACTGCATCCTGGGCCTGTGTCCTCCACTAGACTGTGACCTCCCCGTGGACAGCCATAGGGTCCCGGCCATCTCTGAATTCCCAGTGTCTGGCAAGACGCACGGCCCAGGATAAAGCCTCTGTAGATATTTGCAGATAAAGGAAAGCAAAACAGAAATAAAAATTCTTTTTTCAGACAATAACCCATCCTAAGAGCAGGCACCCCTAGCAAGGTGGTAGCTGGGGCTACATCTGAGCTCCCAGGAGGGGGTGATGAGCACATCCTTACCGGAGTTAGGCTCACCCATGGAATGAAAACAAAAGGGACAGGAGTTCTGACCCCTGTGAGCTGTGGGAGGCCCGCCCGGCTTGAGGTTCAAGACCATTTAGTGAAAGAATATACCTAAATGCTAATCTAATAGAGAATATTTAGATCTAAGCTCAGCTGTTTGGGCTGCGCAAATAAAATCACTTGTGCACCTACTATGGGCAAGGCATCGTGTAACAATGGGAGAACAAGTCTTCCTCCACATAAGAGCATGTACAAAAGAAAAAAAAAACAAAAACAAGAAGGCAAAACGAAGAGTGGCCTTTTTACTTTAAGATAGAGGACTGATACGGCCCTCGAAATTCCCCATCGGGACGGAACAGGGCCCATTAAAATGTTCACAATATTCAGAACATATTTTTTTAAGAAGATAATTACCAACAACCTCAGGAAGCTCCAGAGCCCCTCAGATGCTATTAGCAAAACCTTTGCAGGCGCAGCTATGTTGCCATGACAACGACCACTCGGCTGAGTTATAAAGAAGGACGAGGGACCCACCAAATGGTATTCTCAACAGTAAGCCGTGAGGTTTCCTAAAGCCACTTTCTAAAGAAGCCTCAGCATCTAGGAGTTTAGAAAATGTACAAGCGCCAAAGGACCCAGGGCCAGCCCAGTTTTAGCATGTTTCTGGCATTTTTTCCTTTCCCACCCCTGCCAACCAGTCGCCTAAACTCAGGTGACATAACCCCCAGGCCAGAGAACTCACCCTGTCCCGTGCTCAGAGGAAGAGGGCAGGGAGCTGTCCTCTGCAATCCCTGGAGGGAAGTGAGCACAGGCGAAGCTTTAGGAAGGGCAGGACTTCTCATCTGAAGAACCTCTCCCTTTCCAGGCAGAAGGTTCAGGTAAAGCACCCGGACCTCTTTGGCAACTCCTGCCATTAGCTCAAGGAGGCTGAGACAAAACAAAAACAGCCATGGAAGGCAGCTTCTTCTGGGTCTTAAGTATAGGATCACTTTCTATTTCCAACCATTAAGTGTCACCTGGAAATTTCATGATCCCGTCACTGTCTTACTGGGACCTTAAACAGACACAATGCATTAGGGACCCTAATGGTATTCAGTGAAACACTTGGGAGGCTGCCTATGGCAAAAACATAACCACATGCCTAGTGTCCACATGTATATGGTGTGCACATGCACGTGTGCACAGACCACGAGAGAGGAAGCCACTGTGATGTGTGTCTCTTTGGTCACCTTCATGGAGCATCACCAAGGATGGCTTCTCCCATGGCCCCGGGCATCAGATACCTTTGAGACGAATGCGGTTGGATTAGGTAACTCCCAGGGGAACACACTTGTGCAGACCAAGATCGGGAGAAGGGGACGTGGCTGACTTGGGGGCACCACGGGGCACATAATTTGCATTGTAAAAATGGACACAAAACAATGCTGAAGGGGAACCCCACATTCCACCAACATGTGCTGCTCTGGGGAGCAGCCCAGCCTGAAGAGGAGCCTCCCAGATCCTGGAACAGATGACCGCCACCTGTCCTCCTGACCCCGCCCCTTTACAGTGAGGTTCCAAAACAACAGGTGCTCTCCGGGGTGCCTACGTGCATCCTGTCCAGGACAGAATGGTCCAGAACCCGCAGCTTCCTTCAGCACACTATGCCCCTCGGCTCACCACTTCCTGGATGGCCTCTGGACACCAACCGCACCTTCCACCCTGGGCCAGCGCAGCACTACGTAGGACCGCCATCCTGGAGCAAGCTTAAAGGCTCATTTCATTGGAGAAAGAGTCAGAATGATTTACATAATCTGTTCTTAAAACTCCAGTTTACTTAGTGCGTTACAAATAATTTCTATCATCCTAAGAAGAACTTGAAAAGATGAAACTCTACATGATCTACAGTGCTCCCACTGAAATCAAACACCCAAGTGGGCTTGTTTTCACAGATTTGCTATCAAGACCATACCAATGCACAGGTGTCTCCCCAGAATGCTGCAAGGCAACTCCCCGGGTTTCCCACCAACATGTTCCTAATCAGGAACCCAGCTCTCATCCAGGGAAGAGCCCAGCAAACCTTAGCAGTCCTGAATCAGCACACGGACTCAAGTCGGAGACAGGAGTTATGAGCTCCTGTAAGCATGAGCGCTGATTTGGAGAGCACACTACCAAGAGGGCTCTGTACCTGTCCACACCAGTGGAGACACGTCAGGGAGGACAGAAGCACAGAAAGGGGCTCCTGACCAGAAGGCGGAAGACGAAGGGTGGAGGGACTGGCAGGCGTCAGCATGTTCCTGTTACAGAAAAAGAAGCCGGCCCTCCCCCACCGTGGGACTGTGGGGCTGCCGGCCACGTTTCCAGATGACTGCACAGGGCCACAGGAAATGGCACAGGCAGGCAGCCATTAGGTGAGAACAGCTCTGCATCCAGAGGGCTAAGGAGACAAGCTTACAGCCCTGGAGATACCAGTTTATTTTCAGAGACAATTACCCAGTAATTACAAACCTAAGACTGACCTTTCTGCTAGAAAGCTTGACATCAGGGACCCTCTTGTCCCCAGCCAGAAAACAGGAAAAGCAATGACATTTGAATGACTTCCATTTGAGGAGTGGGTATGTGTGCCGCTGCATACCTGTGTGTATGAGAGACAGACACACAAGGGAACCCAGGGCAGGGACAGATCCCCCAGCCACACAAGGCTGCTAGATTAACGCGGAATTGTATTCAACCCACAAACCAGCATTCAAAAGTGGATTAGTAACTGCTGGAAAATGAGTCCGAGTAAACCCCATTTTCTTAATTTTTAAGTTCAAAGACTGAGACCCGTCGGGTAGATTAAGTAAACCCAGGACAGTTGCCACCCCGCCGTGAATGCCCTGTTCGACAAGCAGACAAACCCAGCACTCAAGCTACACCTCCGAGCTCCTTCCTCACAGTAAACGGATTCTCCAGGCAGAATGCTAGTACAAGGGGGCATTTCTCTGGCCCTGGAAGGACAGTATGATTCCCGAATGTCCAAGATGGACAACAGTAGGCCCTGCCATCATGTGTCTGCACCCCGTCCCCTGGCTACCCGCCCCCCAGATCAGCTCAGGGTAACCCAGCTGAGCTGGCTGCTGTTCTAAGAGGTTCAGATTTGGTTTCTGGACTTGAACCCAGAACCCATCCATAGCAACTGTTCTCCCTGCAACCCGTGGTGTAACCTTGGGCAGCGTCCACTCCAAAGCTCAGCACTTCCTCCCTATAGGGCCACAGAGGGCTGATAAGGCAAGTAAGATGCTGGGCACCTGTTCAGGCCCTATACAGACAAAGGACTCCGTAGACACTTGCTACGGTCACGCTATCGACATTCAAGACCACAGCTGTCTGATTCTCTTCCCTCGAGCCTCTGCACACACAGCTTCACACAAGACTCTTTCATCTCAATCTGGTTTTGGATTTACATCCCACCTCATTGCCAAATGCATTTTAGGTTTCTGTTAAATGCTTCAACTGCAGCAGAAATGTCTGTAGTGACTGATTAGGAGGAAGAGGTCACTGCCTTCAAAGACAGCCACTGAAAGGCCCTTCAAGCCTCTTGGGACTGATGTGTACAGCTGCATAGGCTGTACACTGCGGAACTCCAGAGGATACCATGCCCACAGAGGGTGTGTCAGGGGCCTCTGAAAGTCTGGTTTCAGCCCCAGTCAAATCCAGAAGGAGATGGGAGTGGAGCCTGAATCACAGCTCCACCAACTCTGCTAGCCCCAACCCTCTCCTTTCCTTTCCCTGGGTCTGTTCGCAAAGTTTAAAATAGACCAATTCACTCTCAGCAAAGGGTTAGCTTCCCCCCAGGCCCCCAGACAGCTCGGAGGAAAGAAGACGGTGATTATCTGCTACTGAAATCTCGGTTAGGCGGAGACCAGGGGCTAACACCGCGGGCCCACCCCATTTGTGAAAAATCATACATTATGTTCTCAGGAATCACTTGACTACGACTGAAGTTGCAACACCTTTTGCTTTCCTTTGCAGACGGATGGATAGATTTCTTTTCCTGATGTACAAAGGCCCACTCACCTTTGTCCTCATTATAGGGAAGGAAAAACATCTCTGATTTTCAAACCAGTGGCAGTGTCACCAGCAGACCTCAACTTACCAAAGAGGTGCCTGTTCCAGAAGACTGTGTTTGCTGTTTCAAAAATGGCTATTTTTCCCCTGCAAAGAAATAATGCCCACACACTTGACCCATGACATACCTGAGCCAAGTACCACGGAACCGGACCAGTCCCGCCACAGTGTGGCTCTTGGAAAAAGTGCTCATGGGAGCACTTCTACATAGAACATGGATTTTAGCGGCAAGGAGAAAAGGGCAGAGCAGAGAGAGGAAGTGAAGAGCCTCCTGCATTTGAAAAGACAATATTCCTCATGTGTTCAATAAACACGCCACACCTACCACGCACAGATGCTACGGTTCATCCATAAAATGGTCCCCGCTCTAAAAACGGCACACGGGGCCCTGGCACAAAATAAGAAGCACAGAAAAAGAGATGATACAGTGTGTTAAGATCCCAGATTTGGAGAGAAGAGCTTGTCCAAGCTGGGCGGGCCACAGCCCAGCCAGCCTAAGACAGTGTGCTGGTGAGTCCAGAGAGCAGGGAAGAACCAGCAGCAAGAGGGGACAGGTCTGGGGGCCTCCAGGGAGTCCAAAGTGGCCGGAGCATCTTGGATGGAGGGGCAGCAGTCAGAGGATGAGGCTGGAGAGAAAGGGAGGAAGGGGCCTGGCCTTGAAACTGCCTCAGCTACAAGGTGAAGCTGGGGAAAAAACTTCACCCCCAGGCCAATGGAGAGCCATGGAAAGGTTTAAAAGAAGAGGCATGGCCAAGAAGTAGAAGGAACCCGGGTCCACCAGTGGATGAATGGACAAATAAGATGCAGTAGATACATAGAACAGAACATAAGTCAGCCTTGAAAAGGAACGAGAGGGGTGTCTGGATTCAGTGTCCCACTCTCGGTGTCAGCTCAGGTTGGGATCTCAAGGTCATGGGATCAAGCCTCACGTGCGGGTCTGTGCTCAGCGGGGAGTCCTTCTGTGCTACCCCACCTCCACACTCACGCTTGGTCATGCTCGCTCGCGCTCGCTCTCTCTCTCTCAAATAAATAAATCTTGTAGGTATCCACAGTTGTCCAATTCAGGGACACAGAAAGTGGAATGGTCGTTGCCAGCGGCCAGGGGACAAGGAAAACAGGCAGCTATCATCTAATGGGTATAGTGTCGGTTTTCCCAAGATGAGGAAGTTCTGGGAATTGATTATATGACAAGGTACATAACACTAGTACTACGACTACTACTGAACTATACACTTAAACATGCTTTAAAATGGTAAAAAGATGGTATATTTTATATTTATATGTATTTTACCATCTTAAAAATTAAGATTAAAAAACATTTCAAAAGATTTCAGTGATCTCATCTCAACTTCCTCTTCCGCTGTGGGAATGGTTTTGGAGGAGAAGCTAATGCAAGAACAGGAATGGGACCCCTTTCCCGGACCAGATCAGTCTGGGGGCCCCAGAACGAGTCACTAAGAATCAGAACACAAACTGCTAAGCTGCGCACTCTTCTCTGGACAGCCTCCATCCGGCTCAGGCAGCTGGGCTCCAAGACCTCTGCCCTTCAGGGTCCTCCCTTCTCTCCTCAGCACTCTCCCGGTTGCTGACGTCAGAGGTGACAGATGTCAGGGCTCGGGACCTTATGGACCTCAGATTGAACCAGGACTGCCATTTCACATTTCTACATACAGGGAACAGACAAGCCAGACCTCATACAAGACACGCGGCAGAACATGCTGAGGCTCCATGTGACGTCAGAACGCTCCGGGTGCGGTCCCAGGCTTGAGGATGTGGCAGTGACATCAGAACACTCCGGGCGTGGTCCCGGACTTGAGCATAAGGTAGAGAAGGGGTCACTGCAGTGGACTGGGAAACCAACCGAGCCATGTTCGTTGGCATTTGGGTTGACTGGGAAGCAGGTGGGGTAAGAGCGTTAGCTCAAGGCACTTTCTCTTTTTGTGGGTGTGGCCTCTGCCACAAGCGTGTTTATTTCAGGTAGTAAAAACACCCCGGGGCGCTGCTCCCTTCTGTGAGCCTCCTGGCTGGCAAAATGCCTCCCATGACCTGACATCCCGCCTGGGGCCAGCTGCTGTGACTCAGCTCCCACGGGCCAGCACACGCGATGGGAGACACAAGTAAGACCCCACGGTCCCAGGAGAACGAGGTAAAGTACACCTGCATGTCACCGGTATAACAGAGTAGGGGAACACGATAGGAAGAAGGGAGAAGAACAAGGTCCTGCGAGCACCTAGCCCCCCCAACCCGCCACCCCCAAATCCTCCAACAAATTCCTCCTCTGGGTCTGAAGAGATTTCTGCAGCTACAAAGCAGACTCTTGACTGATAATATCCGGGAGAGAATTAAGTCCTTCTCATTCACCCCTGGAGCAGCGAGGCATTTAGCTACTGAAATCTGGACTGCTTTTTCATTTCCATTTTTGAGCTTCTTTTAAAAATGGATTGATTAGCAAACAATTCAGATTAACAAGCAGAAATCCACACCTACGGACTAGCATTTCATCTGCCCTCTGGCCTGCAACAAATCCTACTGTTTTTCCAATCAGGATTATATAAGTAGGAACCCACAGCTGGAAATGCTGTCTGAGCACAGAGTGAGGGCAGGGTGTCTCCCTCGTGCACGCGGAGTCCCACCGACTTAAAGTCTGTGCCTAATGTTCTTCCCAGGATTCATTCTCAGCACATTGGCGGCAATGAGATGATTTTCAGGCAGGGTTTGGCATCCAGTGAGGGCGTCCTCCCTGCAGGAAGAGGTGGGGATGTGGCCCCCCGGGCAGCCCCGGCCGGGAGACCAGCAGCCACCTCCAGAGGCTCCAGGACTCTTGCTTCCATTTCCAGGAGAACAAGGACTCACCAAACAGCCCGCCAGCGGGGTCTCAGGGTTCCCAACCAGGGCAGTAGCAGACTTTGAGGCCCCAAAAGGCCATTAACTGCTTTAACCCATTTATCTTCATTTTCCTAGCCTATCAAGTACAAAAGACCAAAAATTCTGTTCTTCCACTTACTACAAATGAAAAAAACAGGGGATCTGGGAGGGTCCTTGAAAAATCATCTGGTACTTCATAAGGGATCTCACCTAAACCAGAGATTTGCAAGATAATTTAGCAGCAAAACCCTATTTTGAGTTCAGATGTTTTACAGAGAAAAAGGTCCAGGGCTGGCTGGAGGGGGTAGGGGAGTGCAGGGGCTCCTCACGGACTCTTCTCCACCCCAGACCCCTGGACAGCACCTGAGAGTTCACCTATCTGATAATGCCCTCATTTGAGGGACCTCAGAGACCTAAAGAAGTCAGCTGGCCAAGATTAACCACTCCCCTTTTACACTCCTTACTCGGGGTGGCAACCTTATGCTAGGCAATGCAGATACTTTATTTCTAATATTCATGACAGCTGTGCCCATTGGACATTTAATGTTCCCACTGTGGAGGAGGAAACCGAGGCAGAGACCAAGGCACTCATTCCAAGAGGTTAGCCCGCACCCCACACCAACTGTGTTTTGGAAGAGGGATTCTTTATTGGGCTACGTGTGTTTCCCCCAGTTTTGTGCAAAATGTTACGTAAAAGTACTGCTTCCAGACTCCTATGTGACAATATTCTCAAGCTGTCTGTGCACAGAGAGGGTAAGCAACCTGCCATGGGTCACACAGCAAACTGAAGGGAGCTGGGCTTTAGACCAGATGTCTATCTCCAAAGCCCGTGCTCTCTCCACCAACCCCCACTGCTTCTCTAACCTAAAATCCCTCAAACCGTCCCCTGGGCCTCAGGGGAAACCGTGCAGAACTGACCATCCCCCTCCCCTGGCCCCTCAGGTACCAGGGTTCGTAAGCGAACAGACAAGTACCCACAACACACTCTTCTGTTTCACCACATTCCTGGCTTTCACTCGTGTCAAGAGTAAGCGGCCGCTCAACATTCCACATTATCACAAGACTGATTTCCAAAGATGATGTCAACAGGGCAGCGAGCCCGCGCCAGTTCTTCCATATTTGATCTGCCGTTGACAAAACTAATCCTCGGACAGCTGGCAGCGCAGACCCGGTGACCCTGCTCCTAAGGCCACACGTGCTCCTTGTGCATTGTGACCAGGCTGAAGGATGGCGATGAGCAGCAGGAGGCTGTGGCCCTTCCTTTCATCCCAAAGGGACACCGTACATGGTTGCGGGCGCATGGCCTCCCGATGGGCTCTGCAGGGACCCCGGCACCCAGCAGCTCTCTGGAATGCAGGTGCCGACTTCAGCCAAGGAGAGCAGCCTTCCCCAGACCCAGCGAAAGACAAAGGAGAAAAAGAAAAAAAAGAAAACCCGGACACAAAAAGCCACTGAGAAGCAAGCTGAAATACGGTTCTAAGGAACAAAGGGGAACAGATGCGAGACAGTCTCAGACTTGACGATGACTTTCACAGCCTCAGAATCATTTGACAATAACAGATTTATAACATTCGGGGGTATGATGGCTGGGAGAGGCAAAGAGGAAGTGCTTTGCTCCCAATGACTGGGACAGATGTTTGCTAAGTTCGTCTCAAACGTTCATGTGCGCGTTCAGGGGAGGTAATTAGCATTCATGGGAGGAGGATTTCACCTGAATCTCAGAGAGCTGACATCTGTTAAAGACAAAAAGTCAGAGCTGTGAATGTTCTTTGAAGCTGGAACCTGAGAGTCTTCACGGAAAGCAAAATTGGCACAAACTGCCAATGCTGGCATCCTGGCAGCTTCCAAACGCCCCATCCTCCCTGCCACTGTCTCTCGGCTTTGGGACATGCTGTTCCCTCTGCTGGGACGGTACCCTGCCCGCTGGCTTCCACGCACCCTCGTGACCGCGCCTGGGCGTCCCCCAGCCTGAGCGGCACTCTCAGAGCTCTGCCTCCGAGAAACCCCCTTGCCACAGGCACTCTGTGCCCCTCACCGCCCAACACACTGTGTCCTGCCACAGTCTCTACTGCTTCTCTCCTCCACCAAGACGAAACTTCTTGCCCGTGGGGGTCCCACCCGCTGTGCAGTGCGTGGTCCAAGCAGCACTCAACAAAGACTTGCTGAATGATGGAAGATGGGAAGGAAGAAATCACCAGGAATTACTACGGGGTGGGCTGGGGGTAGGGTTGTCATTAAAGACAACGGAAATGCAAACAGAATAGATCTGGTTGATTTTTCTAGACTTCTTAAGAAGGGGGGGGGGGGGGGAAAAGGCTTTTTAAAATCTCCAGCTGGCTAGATTTAAGTATGGCAGAATTGAGACTCACGGAACTGGAAGGGATCCTGGGGTCACATGGCCCCACGTCCGTATAATACAGGGAACACGTGTCTGCCTTGCACGAGTCGGACGCATCACTGATGCTCTGTTATCCTGGCAGGCCCTGCTCCCCGAAGAGCCATAAGCTGCAGGCCTGGTTTTCGGCAGAATCACAGTACACAAATTAGAGCGGAATTTTTTTTTTTCCTTTCCACTGCTTCAACTTTCTCCTGTTTATCAACTCCAACAGATGGAAAAAAAAAATCCATAAAAACTTAGAGGAGTTATGGCTTCATACTCAGAGGTGGGCATTTTTGTCTTAGGAAAATGGACAGTATCCCTCTTCTCTATGGGGTAGTTTTTGCTGCTCCCTCCTCGATAGGAATTAATGGAAGGCACCGGACTAATTCTCTTTAATTCTCAAGGGTGCCCCACAAGGTCTGGGCACACAGTGAACGCTTGAAATCTTTCCGAGTTGGTCTTTTACCAACAAAAACCCAACGTCGGCCACACCCGTTTCACTTTTGAGGCCCTCTCCATTCTTCTCCCGAAATTCCCATCGGCTGGTGGGGGCAAAGCTGGAGTCAGCTGAAAAGTTAATTATGGCCAATCAGTTTTATTACTAGAATAATGAAGCTAGGATCCAACCACCGTGTGAGGAGTGATGTTACAGCGGCGAGAATGGCTAGCTGGTGCATCCAGCAATGGCTCTTCAAGGAAGGAAAAAACCACAGCAATTTTCAAATGTATGTCCTTCTTTCTGCATAAAAAATTAAATTAAAAGGAAGAACAATGGAATTTCTTTTTTTTTTTTTTTTTTTTTTAAAGATTTTATTTATTTGCCAGAGAGAGAGAGAGAGAGCGAGCGAGCGAGCACAGGCAGACAGAGTGGCAGAGGGAGAAGCAGGCTCCCTGCGGAGCAAGGAGCCCGATGTGGGACTCGATCCCAGGACGCCGGGATCATGACCTGAGCCGAAGGCAGCCGCTTAACCAACTGAGCCACCCAGGCGTCCCAACAATGGAATTTCAATGCCTTACCAAGCTCTGATGGTGCAAAATGATAGCCTATGTTGAATGGACATGGAAGATGGTTTCTGCTATTAAGCACCGTTGTCCAGTTCCAAGGTCGTCCTCACCCACATTCCAGCCCCTTCCTGGCATCCCTCTGGAGAATCAAGACAAGGGAAGGACCTCCCCGCCCCCAAAAATTGTATACACACACACACACACACACAGAACTATCATGATCACCTGGAATCCCTTCACCCATAAAGGCAACTTCTATCTTCCTTCTCACACTTCCCCTTCCTTCCCATTCCCCACCCAAACCCACAGGGAAGGAAAACAAAGACACCACTGCAATCACCATGACTCTGACCTTTAAATGTTTAACCAGGGATCTATTTTTTAAGGTCCCGATAAAAAGGCTGGTGATTAGTTTTCAAGGTGAGTCACAATATCCCCACAGTGAAATAATTCAATTAAATATTTAGTGGCCTTAGGTTTTCTTTGAGGCCCTGTGTGCACTGGGGCCTTGCTGGCCTGGCTATGCTCTCACAGCATGGAAGGAGTCAGCTCCCGGGGAGGGCAAGGCCCTTAGGCGAGAGCAGGCGGCCCTATACCAGACCTGGAAAGCAGACCCAGGAGCAGGAAGAGGGATGGGCATCTGCCACACCACAGCCCTGTGGCACTGTCTCTCACACCAAAGAGAAGCAGAGGCCATGACCTCTCTTGGAGAAATCCTTACAAAGCCTTGGAGAGCCCCAAAGATTCTCACGTAGGTTCCTGGCCTTGAACTGTAGGTTGAAGGCTCTGGTTGGGTTTTGCTTCTCTCCAGTGACATGCTACCATGAGCTGGCTTTCCTCTTCCAGTTGAGATGACTCTCCCCAAGTAGCATCCCAAGAAAATAAGGGGAGGGGGCCCAGGGCAAGATCAGAGAACAGACAGCCCATCCCTGCCCAAGAACAGGATGGTAAGAACGACCCAGCCTGTCCACCTTCCTCAGTCCTTCCAGCAGCCAGAGCCCCAGGGAGTGGGTGAAGGATTGAAGTCTTGTCTACAGCAGAGGACGCGATCACTGCAGGGCTCCAAGGGGGAGCGACTCCCCAAACTACTCCACGGGGCTGTTTCAAGGTGTATGGGTTCCCTACTGGAAAAGTTTAACTCCATCTGCTATCATATGAACTCACATCAAGGCTTATCCTTCTCATGAAGGCCACGGGGGCTACACCGCATGCATCTGTGTTCACACATATATATTAAACGTGTCCTATCTCCCCAGACAGTTTCTGTTAAGGTATCAATCGCTTTTGTGGTTGGCGATAATGAAAGACCAAAATTACTGGAAAACGTGGTGAGGCTCAGTTCTGTGAACACCACATTTTCTTTCTTTCTTTCTCTCTTTCTAAGATTTTATTTATTTATCAGAGAAAAAGAGAGAAAGAGCACAAGCAGGGGGAGCAGCAGAGCAAGAGGGAGAAGCAGGCTCCCCTCTGAACATGAATATCCCCGACATAGGGATTGATCCCAGGACCCTGAGATCATGACCTGAGTCGAAGGCAGAGGCTTAACCGACTGAGATACCCAGGCGCTCCCCACATTTTCTTTTTACCAAAGACAAGTCAGTCTGACACCCGAAATAGTTTGGTGCCCTGACCTTCTCCCGAAACAACTTATCAGTACAATGAACTTTTGTTGAATTAACAAATCATCCCCAAAGAGTGAAGTTTATAAAATTAACCATCTGGTTTAAACATCTGACTATGAAACAAAACAAAAAATAAAACAAACAAACCAAAAAAAACCCACAAAAAACAAAGAGTATCTAAAACAAGGAAGCATCTTCAAAAATGTGCTGTCCTCTTGCCCTTCCCTATGGAGATAGGAAAACCATCTCTCCTCCTCTTGTCATCAGCTCAACGCCATCAACCATGGCTTCTGGTTGGTGAACAGAGAGGCACTGGTTAAGCTACCTTAAAACAAAGGGGAGAAGTTTACTTGCAATCGCCATTTCAACTTGCACAGTGGGAGAGAAAGGAATATGCGTGCACTGTTCATGATCAGTTCCCAAAGAGCTCCAAAGCAAAGGGCACTGTGCGCAGATGGCAAGGGAGTGCTATTCTTGGAGCAGGGCAGGGCCTTTTTCCTAGAAGACGAGCTGCGAAGGTTTCAAGAGGAGAAATGGTGAGAGGCAAGTATCAGCGTTCAGAAAGGAAGAGGCTGAGCCAGACGGCAGGAGAGCGATCAAAACACAGGACCGGGGGAGCTTCCCCGAGAGGGCCAGGAACAGACGTGGAAATCAAGAGGAGGCAGTTGGGTTTGGCAGAGTCTCAGGTGCCACCGGGTGGGGACCAATATCCCTGTACTGTGCCAGGTACGTGGATGGCACTGAAATCAACGTCTGTTCGGATGGACGGGGACCAACCAGCAGACGGCTGGAGCGGGAGACTGGAAGCAAACCCAAGGAGGTGGATTTGCCCAGAAGAGGGGAGTGTGGGCACCAGGATGAATGTGGCCTACACACAAAGCCGTTTCCTGCCCTCCACATTACAAATGGCAGATGTCTAGCGAGTGCCGGGAAATTTCCTGATGCTCCCCTCATAAATGCTATCAACAACATGCCCATGTTTCCCCAGCTACAGACCTCACAGCTGTAGCAGCATGCGGCCCCAGATCTGTCAGGGCGAGGGTGTGTAGATTTCAGTCCAAATATGCAAATCACCCCCTTTCAGGGAAATGGTCCTGTGGGCGGGGCTTGCTAGGCATCCGGGGAGTAAGCAGGAAGGCAGGTGCAAGTGGTCCTCATCTTCTCGAGGCTCTGCTTCCCTCTGGTTACATGCCCCTGGGAAGGATTTTTCTGAGCCCCAGTGGGATCACCTGTCCAGCGGGCTCTCTCCAGGTGTGAAAGACTGCAGTTCAGGAACCTGTGAGTGCAACCTCCGGAGAACACACTACAAAACGGTAGAGCCCTCCCCACAAGAGCAAGGGATTCTTGCCAAATAGCAGAATCCTTCTGAGGCTTGCACTGGACCTACCCCAACAATTCTGACTCATTCTCACAGGCAGAATTCGGGTCCAGAGAAACGAGCGCAGGGTTGGGAATTTAAGGGTCAAAAAAGCTGAAACTTTAGACAGACCAGCGCTTTCGGACACTGACTTTCAGTTCTCCAACACAGGCGGCTTTCACAGCAAAGTTCAGCTGGTACAGACCATCTGCTTTCCAGGCAACTGTACGCCCAGAGGCAGCCCCGTCCTGGCTCCAGGCGGGGCCGGTGGGGGGGAGGACAGTAAAGGCACCCACACACACAAAAACTTCGGCTTTGCGAATCGTTGTGCAAGGGGCTTCAAGGCTCCAGCTGCGCCACGCTGCCTTCCTTCAACACGTCCAGCTCCTCGTACTCCTTGAGACCAGCCTCCCAGGCCCCGCTGCGGAAGGGGAAGGCTGCACCTCCATTTCAATGAGCGCATCGTCATACGGAGCAGTTTCCATCCAAGAAACCCAGGCGACAGCATCACATCCCTGCAAGGTCTCCACACCTCTCAGCTGGCTTACGGGGTCCATTTCCCGTGGTCTGTGACTCTGGCTGAAGCACAGAGAGCACCTACTGTGTGCAGCAGAGCACTGGGCAGGGCCTGCTGACAACAGGAAGGGAGAGACTGTGTGTCTCAGTAAGACTCCAGCGCGGGTCTTTTAAGGGAGGCACTGTGCAGGCAAGGAGGAGGATGATGATGGAGGGGTGGGGAAGCCAACCAAAGCAAAGACCAGTGACGCTGAAGAGCTGTGGGAGAGGGAAGCACAGGGTGTGGGTCTTCCACGAGTGGAATTTGCCTCTCACTGCAAAGAGCTATGCTAACGTCTCCTAAGTTCCTGTCTTGGGAACATTCTTCTACACGCAGTATGGGGCTGCTTCAGCCCGTTGACGAGTTTCTCTGCTGCCTTTTCTGCCAGAAAGCTTGAGCTAAAAGACGATCCCGTAGTCAAGGTAGCCCTAGTCAAAAGGACCTTGAGAAGCATGAAGTCCAGAAATCTTGGCCAGAGAGCAGTGGGGTGGGGATGGGGACCTAGTGAGATTCCGATCTGTAAGGCAATCTGTTGGGAGGTACTCTACCTGCCTTTGGAAAAGAGGTGGAATGAGACAGCCCCAGTCCTGGGACAGGCGGGTGGGAAATGACCAAAGCCCAGTGAGAACAAAGCACAGTGCCCTGCAAACTCCAGCCAGAAGATCTGCTGACAGGTTTCTTCCTCTCCATGTGATCCCAATCTCTGTTCCGGGGAGACAGCAGAGAAAGGAAGCAAGGATCGCATCTTCACGTGACTGTTGCAGGGTCCATGTTCGTGGCTCGGTGCCAAAGAAGGTCTCTCAAGGCATCTCTGGGTCACTGTGGCTGACGAACCGGCAGTGTGCTTGCAGCCCCCACCCAGCCTGCATGCTGGGTCAGGAGTGAGCCTGCCACGGGTACCACGTCCCTCCCGAATGCTACACTCATTCCCATTTCTTGCAAAGCAGCTGCAGAGCCCAGGTCAAAGTCTGCCCAGAGAAAACCCTCCAGGGCCTCAAGAGACTGCCACCCTGTTCTCACAAGAGAAAGTGAGGCTGTGCTTCTCTCCTCTCCCATTCCCTGGCACCTCCGACCTCTGACCTTGGTGTCTTTGTGGTGCCTTTGAGCCATCTGAAGCCTGGAGTCATCTTAAATTATCTAAAACTGGTGCAGTGAAGTTATTCTGTTGGCACTCAAGGATGAGGGCTGGCTCTCAGGAAGAAAATGGAGCATAATCATTGCATGAGCTAACACTTACTGAGCACCCCTGTGAGCATTTAGGCACTTGGCACTTCCCCTTCATGAGCCCACAAGGCAGGCACCCTCTACTTCATAAAGGGAAAGGCTCAGGCTCATAGAGGTTAAGTCACTTATCCAAGGTCACAAAACGTGAACACGTTGGGGCCGGGATTCAAACCGGAACCATCAGATTCCAGTCCCCATTCTGAAGTTCCCCGTAACACAAAGCCATAGCCTGGGAGGGGAGGCGACATGGAACCGGGAAGACCAGAGGGTGCCAGGAAGCTGTCCCAGAGAGGGGAGAATGGGATCAGAGCCCCAGCAGAGCCATGGGTCCCCCAAGCACCACTGAAAGGGTCCTGGAGGAGGACATCAGGTGCCAGGCCGGGAGTCGGAACTTCCAGAGGCAACGGGGAGCCAGGGAAAGCAGCACAGGAAAGCAATATGAAAGCAATGTGAACTGCACTGTGGAAAGAAAACCGGGACATTGCTGTTTTCTATGGACTTCCCGTGGCCGGAACATGAGCAAGGATGCACCGTACGGCACAGGTCACCAAAGGAGCAGACGCTAAAAGCTCAGCAGGGGCCAGAGGCGTGCTTCCCGCCACCATCAGCAAGAGTGAGCACCATCAGCCCAGCGGCTCCTGGCCTTCTCGCTCTCGGATCATGTTCCCCAGAGCACAGCACCAATTATCTCTTCCAATTAAACCACCGCCACAGGATACTCAATCCAATGACACAAACCAGCAGCAGGACACTCACTCAGCTGAGGACTGGCATTTATGACCCTGATTAGCAGGAAGGCTGTGTCTCCTGCTCCCCACAGCGCGCCCAAGAAACCCGGGACGGCAGGTGAGCCCAGCAGGACCCTCCAGCTCCCTCCTCCACAGGCTCCCCCAAGCATGGGCTCCGGGAAAGGGCACATTGTCACGGAGGCAGAATCCGGAGGAGCCGGGGCTCACTCACCATTACGTCTGCGGTCTGGCACAACAGGGCGGTCAGGATGCACCGGCCCTGAAGGGGATTCTCTCCCCACCGACAAGGAGGAACTTACCAAACCTCCAGTTACAGGCATTTTGTGAGCTAAGAGATCCCTCTGATGGGGTGCGCATGGAGGGCCGGAAACTGCAAGGAGCACCTGACATAATTTCATGCAATCCTGACTTAGGGCAGACCTCTGAGGCAAGTGGGATGTGACCTCCCCTCCATCTCAAAGACGGGGAACCTGAGACTACAAGAAAGTCACCCTATGTGGGTGAGCCTAGGATTCCAACCCAGAGGGAATCCAGCTCTGAAGTCCGTACATCAGAGCCCGTGACACTGGCACACTGGGACGGTAACGTATACGCCTTCTGTGTAATCCTAGACGATCTACAGGAAACTTGTACCCACCAGGAAGGTCCGTGGGGGCAAGGAGGGCAAGGAACCAGGAATGAGAGCTAGCTTATACTGAGCACTCAGGAGCAGGGCCCAGGCCCAGCTCTGTACACACATTAATTCATGTTAATTCTTCCGACGACCCTGTGAGGACGTGCTGTTATCCTCCTCGTTTTACAGATGAGGAAATGGGAGACTCGGGGAGGGCCGGTCACTTCAAGTTACACAGCTACAGAAGGCTAGGGCTGGATAGTCTGCTCTCAGGTCACCCTGTCGGGTGCCCACGGTCTGCTCGCTGAACCACAGGAGAGCTGGGCTTTGGGGAGGCCCCTCCTACAAGAGCCCCCAAGTGTGAGCTCCTCTGTGCCCGGGCCCTGAGACAGCCAGTCGGCCTCCGAGGCGAGTGTCCTCCTGTCCCAGTGGAGGCCGGGCAGGCACTGTTTCCATCCCAACACAGACATATGACCCTCTACTCAGCCCGCCCGACCAGAGCGTCCCTTCGACCAGACTCCAACCAGCAAGGCTTCCCCTCCCTTCCTCGGTGAATCATCCCAACAACTGAAACCTCCCTTTCTGAGCAAGGCACAAGTTTTCCTTTCCATTTCAGCTGTCACCTTTTTTCCAAACACTTTATGCACATGAGGCTTTCCTTCAACAAAGCCATCAGCAGACAAGTGGGCCCCCATGACGCGGTCGGCTGTCAATCACTCGGGGGATAACAGTAACAAGAGGCGGGAGCAGGGGCAGAGGGAAAGAACTGGAAGGAGAGGATGTTCAGAAAGGACTGAAGTGGGGGAAAAAAGGGCACAAAAGGCCCTGGATATTTCCCAGTAATTGTCCTCACAGAGATTTCACATTTACAGTCAGGTTTCTCCTGGTGATTCTAAGGAAGAAGGGACACACAGTAACTGATCTCGTTGGTTTACAGGTACTGGAAGTGAGATTCAAAAGAAATTAAGCCAGATACCAGCTGGTGTAGACCGTTGTTCCACAGGAGGCCCCAAGGACGGGCAGCAGATCTGGGAGCCCCACTGCAGGCTTCCTGCCCCCACATCCCGCCTGCATTTCCGCAAGACCCAGGAGACTCGCAGGCACTTTAAAGTCTGAGAAGTGCCGATCTAGAGCACAGGGTTTGGGGTGAGAAAAATCTGGGTTCTCGTTCCGCCAATACTACTTCCTTGTATGTGGCCCAGACCAAGCTCGGCAGCTTGCACTCCTCTCCCTTGTAAAGCAGGACTGACTTACAAGGTAAAATACCAGTAAACCAATAACGCAGGGAAAGCACTTAGCACAAAATGGGCTACCAGAAACACAAAACAGTGGTTGGCTGTGCTGTCATCAACACTTGAAGGCAGAGCCCAGGTCACCAGATTTCACCTCTTGCCCCCATCATCACCTGTGGCCATGGCACTCCGGAGCCCGAGGGATGGCACAGTGTGCTGCCGCTCGCCAGTATGTTCTTAAACACGCCATTTAACACGGCAGCGGCGGTGGCAGAGAGCAGCCAATCACGCTTGGCACCAAAGACACACTTGTAGAAGAAAAGGAAAGAAGAAAAGGAAACGATGACTAATGGTGCTCAGCCAGCACCCCAAAGCGTTGCCCTTGAGCCTCAAGCAACCTCACAGACGGGGCGCTGAAGTCAAAGGCAAGGAAGCCAGCAGCAGGGGGACAGGCCAGCCATTCCGGACCCTGATTCCAGCAAGCTGCCACTGCTGGAGGCCCTGACGGCAGCACAGACCACAGGTCACACGACCTTGACCTAGGAATATCCCCAACGACACAAAATGTCCTTTACTTTCAGAGCCGGCAAACACAACACACCAATTGCACAACAGAGGAGCCCTTCCAGGCACTGGAGGCACGTACACACACAAAGCAAAGGTACGGTCTATGCAACAGGGTCCCCACACCTCTGCCTAGGTCAGATCCTGTCCTGACCTCTGCACTGCACCGCGCACCTGGCCCTGTACTGTCCACTTCATTCTCCAAACCATATCTCAGGTTCTTATCATGAAAGCCCTGGGTCTGCCAGCTGTGTCTCTACAGCTCAGTCCTGCTCAGCACCACGTCCCTGGTCAACCCTATACACCACGTCCAACCCCACCATGCCCTTGGGTGGCTCTACTCTTTAGGGTATAAACCCACAGTCCTTCAAAGGCAGAGGCTCCCAGCACTGCCCACCCCCTCCCCCACTCCTTGGAGTGACAGATCTGGAGTTGCCAGGAGGGGCTGTTGTTTGTCTGGTTTGGTTTTAACAGAAAGCAAACAGAACAGGGAGAAAGGGTAAGGAGCGTGCCTGTCCAGCTGCCTTTTAGCAGCACACACATACCGCAAACAAAAGTCAGTAAAAATAAGGTGGCTCTTGCTACAAACTTGGAATTTCTCCAACCAAATGGTGGCTGTTGTCTTAGGAGGCAATGCTTTAATAAACTTATTGTTGGGCCAGACTTTTTGAGAACTCCTATTTTAAGAACAGCATTCAGAATTAGGTTCTGAAGGAGCCTGGAGAAAAGCGGTCCTTCTACTTGAGAGTCAAATACTCTCTCTGATCATAAACAGTACTGAACGGCTTTGTCACCCTCCCTGGTCCCAAGACTTGGCTCTGACTCTTACCGCTCAAGGGAAAAAATTAGGTCCACTCTCAGTGCATGAGAACTTATCATAATAAGTGGTTTTTCGGGGCGCCTGGGTGGCTCAGTGGATTGAGCCTCTGTTTTCAGCTCGGGTCATGATCTCAGGGTCCTGGGATTGAGCCAGCATTGGGCTC